>NC_089648.1:110027400-110772400 GCF_037042795.1 Molothrus aeneus | reverse complement strand
ATTATGGGATGCAAACTCATATTCCATAACAGGAGAACAGAGTGTTCCTGGAGCTGCTTTGCCTCTCTCCGTGATCCTTTCTGGAATTCCTGCCCAGGGCTTTGTGCTGCTTCCCATTTTTCACGGTGCACACACCACGTTCCAGATGAGCATCCAGGGCATGTTTTATTCATGTGCTTTTCACCCCTTAGTTGGGATCATTAATAAAGCTGCTAAATAAACCCAGGCTTAACAACCCTGCTCGCCACACCCCATTGGACATCTCCTCCCGCTGCCTCACGCTCTGTTTATCACCATCCTTTGTTTGGATCTCTTGGTTTTCCAGCCTGTCTGATGCCATTCTTACCCAAGCTGGTTAATATAAGGGTTTCAAGTGGTGTTTTGAGAGGTGTTGTCTGTAATTATGAAGTAAATCCAGTTGTGTTTTATCATCTTCATTCAGTTCCTGTTCTAATAAGAGGCTCCATGAAAAGCAGGAATGGCAGAGATGGCCCGGATAGTCTGTGGTAGGTGGATACCTCAATGCCAGGCTCTGCTTCAGCTTTAAGGCTCTTCTATTTTCTTTTCAATTTTATATTTTAGGAAGCTGTAGACTTCCTATCTCTGAAAGTGTCTGAGGCCAGGCTGGACAGGGCTTGGAGCAAGCTGGGATAGTGGAAGGTGTCTGTATTTTTATTATTTTCTTTTGTGTTACCCCATCCAACCTGGCCTCGGGCACTTCCAGGAATGGGGTAGCCACAGCTTCTTTGGGAGATTAAAAAGAATAAGTTTTAAAAATGACAACTGCTCATTATATTATAACAGAACTCCATGAACTAGGCTTTTGGGAAATGAAATGATGTCACAGTCTCAAAAATACCACAAGAGCTGATTACTTTGTGTATCTCATATATCTGTCTATGTTATCTTTCTGATCTGGCAGCCCTTCTAGACAAGATTCTTACACAATCTGAGATTCCTTTTGGTTGGTGTCATTATTTTCCTCTGCCATTGTTTCCTTTGCCATTTTGATAATGTATTTTACTGTTAATGTTTGTTCTGGTTCATAACACATAATCTCCATCAGTGTCGGGGCAATATTTTAATAAATATTTGTGTACACACAGGTACATCTAATCCTTCCCCTGAACAGATCCTGAATCTCTGTGATATTACTTCAGGGTTATAGGTGGAATTCATCCAAGTTTGTCACTACTTTCCTTATAATCAGTGCTCAGAGAGTGACATTTTTAAGTATGATTGGTTTTATCCTGAAGAAAACAGTATGCCAAATGAATCACCACACAAATGTCTCATTCTTTCCAGAGTACAGGAGGATTCAAGGCTGAATACTCAGATGCAGATATCCAGTGTGGAAGATGAAAGCCAAGTGCAAGGGTCCAAATTTAAGAATATTTAATTTGTGTACTCCAAACCTCCAAAGTTCAACACCTACAGTGTGAGAGAACAGATCAAGCAGAATGTGTGGTCACAATCAGGCTGCGAAGGGTCACATAATCTCACAATCCCAGAATTGTTTGGGTTGGAAAAACCCTCAGAGATCACTGAGTCCAACCATTCCTGACAGCCACGGCCACCAGTGATCCATGTCCCCAAGTGTCACATCCACGGGGCTCCAGGGATGGGGAATCCACCCCTGTCCTGGGCAGCTGTGCCAGGGCTGGACAGCCAAATTCCTTCCTTTTCCAGGAACGAATTGTTCCCAATATCCAACCTAAAACTCCCCTGGTGCAGCTTGAGGCCATTTCCTGTCCTCCTGTCCCTGTTCCCTGGGAGCAGAGCCCGACCCCCCTGGCTGTCCCCTCCTGTCAGGGAGTTGTGCAGAGCCACAAGGGCCCCCCTTGAGGCTCCTTTTCTCCAGGCTGAGCCCCTTTCCCAGCTCCCTCAGCCCCTCCATAGTTTGTGACCTTGTCTCCTCAACAGCAGGAAGTGTTACTGTACTTTCCAGGATACTTTCCTTTATTTATACCCCAAATATATCCCCGATCCCCATATTTTACTCTCACATCCCACTCCTCTGTCCCAGCCGCCATGAATTCACTCCCCCAGTCCCCAGTACCTCTACCCCAGGGGACTGGGAATTTCACAATCGCTATTTCTCCTCCTCTGCACCTCCACCACCCTCTTTAAGAAATTTATTCGTTTTCAATCCAAAACCTCATTTTCCTGTCACTCCTGGTCCATTTCGTGGCAGGAGCTGTAGAAGAAGCCCAGTGTGTGATCTCTGGCCTTTGTTCATTAAGCAGCACCTCTGTTTTTTGAGGAGCCCATGTGTTCTGGAGGCTGAGCTGACACTCTGTGCTAGGACACATCACATTCTGTGCCATCAGTCAGTTCCTGTGTCCCAATCTGTTTGATGGCCTGGATGCAGAGAGCACAGCATGTCACATTGTGGGACGTCATCTCCAGAATACATTTCCAAACTGGTTTCAGCTGCCACTCTTCCTTTCCTGATCTGTTTTGATAAATAAACTTATATATTTTTCAACAACATTTGTGATTATTACATTCCATTGAGTGACATCAGGGTTTTTCTAAATAATAGCTAGGATCCCTCATGTCAGGACAGCACCACAATACTACAAAGAGTTGTGGGTCCAATAATTCAAATAATTCAAAATTCAAATTGTTGAATTGCTGTGACATAGCCACCTCTCCTTTTAATTTGTCGTGAGCAGATCTCTCCTGATGGAGAGGGTGGAACTGGAGAAGTGAGGTAAAAGAAACCCAGCAAATCCTGTTCATCTTTGCCAGTGCTAAGGATCCAAAAGACTCATCAGAGGTGGAGACATAAATGACCAGGATTGGGGATCGATGTGTCTGTGCTGAAAATAACCTTTGGGACACAAAGGGGTTTGAACTGTAACACTTGAGAGTTTATCTGAGATGACAGGAGGTTTTTTATTGCGCAGGAGCTTTTAGAACTGACAGTTCTGCTCGTTGAACTAGACCTGAAAAGAAAGAAGAGCTTCTGTTTCATCACCAGCCAGGAAGGATTTAGGGATGAAATTCTGCCATAAATTAAAAATCTCATCCCACTCAAGGAGAGCAGCCCTCTCCCTTGTGTGCCTCTCTTTAGTCCTTCCTCCAAGAGCCCCAGTGAATCTCTGATTTCCTGTTCTGTTTTTCCCTTTTTTTTTGGTAGTTTTTGAAATCCTAGATTTTGAAATCCAAATTCCACCTTCAGGAACAAGGAAAAATGGGAGGGTCTTAGTTTGGATTGGAAAAGGGGGATTTAGCAGGTAATTCCTATTCCTTCAGAAGCACTTCCTTCAATCTTTAACAGCCAAACTTTCTCTCTGTCCTTTGCAGACCATCCCAAAAGCATTTTCTCGTGTCCAGGAGAATTTGGGAGAGGGGATGGATATAAATAAAGTGAATGATTTCACTCTCTGTTTGAATTAGTGAGGATTTGGAACAATCCCATCCTTGCACAATTTACTAAATTCTCATTTTTGGCATAATTTGGTACATGAGGCGTGTGTGACTTCTCCTGGCACACACATCATGTACCTTTTTAATGAACTAAACCATTTCTTTGAGGAAGTATCTCTTGGGTTAGAAAACAGTGAAAAAATAAATAAACATCCTTAGATTTAAAAAAATCAGGCTTGAAGGTATTTAGGCCTATAAATGAATGATCTATAAATGAACAACCTATTTTATAGAAGTACTGGCCAGTTGTGGCTTTCACAAGTGAAAAGTGAACAGAAATTCTGGAGCCCAGAAGTTCCTAGAATCAGTTCATTTACTCAGGCACAAGCACAAACCAAGGTCAGATCCCTATCTTCTAAAGCAAGTGAATGAAATATAATTAAGTTATATTATGCCTTATATTCCACTTTTGGAAATAGTAACCTGTGAGATCCTTTTATAACTGCTTAAAAAAAATTCTTATGTTCCCTGATCTATTTTTTCTCCCAGATTCCCAACCCCTCAGTAGCCCAAATCCTCCACCATGGTGGTATGATAGGAAATGTAGGAAAAATTTAAGAAAAGGCAAAAAAGAAAGGGGAAAGGAATCCTTCAAGTAGCAGCTGATTTCTCTGGGATGTTCCCATCCCTGCTTTTCCCTTTTCCTCCTCCTTTCCCCTGTTCCCATCGTGACTGTGCTTTAGGAGATGGAGGAGGCTCCTGGTAATTGGTTAATCAGCTATTTTCAATTCAATTCCTGGCTGTACTTACCATGGAAAATTAACAGTCCTTGCATATAAATATGACCCCTACTCCTGGATTAATTTGATTATGTGAGAATCTCAGTTTTCATTTAAAAATAATAACTTTCTGGCTGCTCTGATGAAACAAGTTTGGATATGTAATCTAAATATTCCCTAATGGCTTAAAAAAATCAAAAGACAAATATGAAGAACATATGAATCTCTTGTTAATAGAATTTAAATGTTCTCAAATCTTTGCTGTGATTGCTAGAGATTGAATATTTTGAGACCAGAAAATTCCTGATTTTCATTCACTGCTGGATAAGCATTCTCTGAAAGCCAAACCTTTTTTAAGCATCTTCATTTGGGTCCACAAAAAGAGAAGTGATGTTCATTAAATGACTGAGGGTATCTTAACCCCGAGTTCTTTAAATTTCCCTGAGCTTGTAAATCTGTTTGGGACCTAAGTCAGGCTAGTTTGAAAGGAAATATTTTTTACAGAACTTTCCCATTTGAGCATATTTCATTGTTAACTTTATCTATCATGGGTGTGATACCATCAACCCATGGAACAGGGAGGATAAATGAAATGCATCCTAACAAATTAAAATGTGCCAGAGAACAGGTCTGGGCATTGGAACTCGATTGTCCACGCTGATAAATTGCTGGGATAGGATCAAAACTGATTTCATCTGGGCTAATTAACTATTGGATAGTTTGTAGATAAGAACTTTCTGTTTGAGTGGTTGAGTGGTACAGACTCATGGTGAGGGCAGCAGGGAGGGAGATGGTTCTAATTGGCCTCATGAGACCCCACCTGCAGAGCTGCCTCCAGCCCTGGGGCCAGCAGCAGAAGGACGTGGAGCTGCTGGAGAGAGTCTAGAGGAGGCCACAGAGATGCTCCAAGGGCTGGAGCCCCTCTGCTCTGGAGCCAGGCTGGGAGAGCTGGGGGTGCTCACCTGGAGAAGAGAAGGATCCAGGGAGAGCTCAGAGCCCCTTCCAGAGCCTAAAGGGGCTCCAGGAGAGCTGGAGAGGGACTGGGGACAAGGGATGGAGGGACAGGACACAGGGAATGGCTTCCCACTGTCAGAGGGCAGGGTTAGATGGGATATTGGGAAGGAATTCCTGGCTGTGAGGGTGGGAAGGGCCTGGCACAGGGTGCCCAGAGAAGCTGTGGCTGCTCCTGGATCCCTGGCAGTGTCCAAGGCCAGGCTGGATGAGGCTTGGAGCAATCTGGAACAGTGGAAGGTGTCCCTGCCCACGGCACAGGGTTGGACTTTTTAGATGGTTAGATGGTCTTTAAGGCTCCTTCCCAAGCCATTCCATGATTCTGTGATAATCCATGTGTGGACAGAGCTTCACCTGCAGTCAGTGACTCTTTAGCCAAGGGCTGTTGTAGGACCATAGTTAGAAACTATCCAGTGAGAGGTGCAAAAACTGAGCAACGCCTAAGAAATATTGAGGATCTGCTTAGCAACTTTGGATTATCTTTCCATGTATCTTCGATCTGTGAAGGATTGTTTCTGTTAAAATCAAAAGATTCTGAGGAGTACAGGGCAGACACTGCACCTGTCTGAAGCAGACTTTGCCTGAAGCTGAAATTGAATGTCAAGTCCTCCAGGATCTGTGTGGTTTTCAGTTCCTACTGGCTCTTTTCATCAGTGTGTCACAGGAATCTCTCAGGCTTAGCATGGAAAATTTAGAGTTTTGGCAGTTGATGATGGAGCAGCATTTGGAAGTTTTTAGAGGTTGTTGTTCATGAATTTATGTTCATGAAAATTTGGGCTGCGTGAATATCAATGAAATAAAAGTAAGAATCTATTCCTTAACTTTTCTTGGGAACCCTGAGGACCAAGGAGATTAAAAAAAATGATGTAGAGACGTCCCTGGAAGTGTTACAGGCCAGCTTGGATGGGGCTTGGAGCAGGCTGGGATAGTGGAAGGTGCCCCTGCCCATGGCAGGAGGTGGGACTGGATGAGCTTTAAGGTCCCTTCCAACCAAACCATCCTGGGATTTGATGATCCATGTCCTTCTAATTCCGCTTTTCTGTGCCCAATAATGGATTAACTCCATAAATTGACAGTATTTGGGTGGAATGTGCTGTTTTCAGCCCCAGGAATCTGAAATGAACTCACAGCCAGTCCAGTGCTCATTGGAAATCTCTCCATGGCTCTGTAACACCAGGTTTTATCCTACTTACTGCAATCCCTTGTCTCTGGAATGACAATGAGCTTGGAAAAGTAATTTATTCTTTCTCTTGGCAAGCTACAGGGATAGTCCTATTTTTTTTTTCCTTAATCCATGGGGCCAAAGTATTCCTGATTTTCTGGATTCAGTCTATCCAAATTGTAGGTGAGAATTAAAATATTTTCATATGGAAAACTGTTCTGTAAAAAGCCTCAAATGGGGACATTCTTTACTTCTCCTTGGGGAGAGTTGTTGTTACTTATACATTGCTATTTAGGTGTTGTTACTTTCTTCCTAAGGTTGAATGTGTATTTTGTTAAGGCCCATTTAAATTTGGGGTTTTTTTGGGTTTATTTTTTACTATTTAATGCATCTGTGCAGGAAATACTGGAAAAAAATAGTGAGCCAAAGTATGAATGACAAGAAAATGAATCATTTTATCTGGCTGAGATCTTAGAAATTAAAGTATGAAGACATTGGGAGACAACTTGGGAACTCTGAAAATATTACTTTCATTCAAGCCCGTCTCACCTCTGAAAGTTTAATTTTAATTTTAATATATTGAAAGCCTGGCCATTTGAAATGATAACTGCTTCATACATCATGGATGTCACTCACTCTGTAAATGAAGGCAGCTATCAGGGCGAGGGCAGGGTTAGTTTATTTGATCTTACAAGATGTTCTGTAATTTTTCTGACTGTTCACTCCTCTCCCGTGGCTGTAGATCATGTTGGGAATAGCAGCTACAGCTAACGAGGTTGAAACCTTGGTCATGTTACTCCCACTCTGGAGCTTCCCAAC
This sequence comes from Molothrus aeneus, assembly GCF_037042795.1. NCBI lineage: Eukaryota > Metazoa > Chordata > Aves > Passeriformes > Icteridae > Molothrus > Molothrus aeneus. Next base: position 110,765,254 of record NC_089648.1, on the reverse strand, counting down.
AATTTTCTTCCCAAAGCTTCTCTCTTGAGGCACAGGACAATCAATTTTCCTAAATGCCACCAATTGACTCATGGCACCTCTTGCTCCACTTGCAGATAACCCTGATTTTCCCTTTTCACTGACTGTTGGTAAATGTTGGATGCCAGCTGGGATTAGGAATGTGCCTCCCTGCTAATGAGAAATATTGTTTGCAGAGAATTCACAAGTGAGCCCACATTCCTTATCTGACCTGGTTTATTCCTCACCAGCATCAGGACTAAAGGAATTAAAATAATGCATGCATTGAGAAAACATCTTGATTTTTTCCCAGGGAAATATTTTGTGAACAGAAAGTTGTATTTTGAATTCAGGCAGTTTCATTTCTTGAAACCATTGTTTAAAATGTGGCTGAGCAGCAAAAAATCAATGTGGAGATGGCAGTGAGAAGGTTTTGAACTACAAGAGGGCAGGGTTGGATGAGATATTGGGAAGGAATTCCCTGTGAGGGTGGGGAGGCCCTGGCACAGGGTGCCCAGAGAAGCTGTGGCTGCCCCTGGATCCTTGGAAGTGTCCAAGGCCAGGTTGGATGGGCTTGGATCAACGTGGGATGGTGGAAATTGTCCCTGCCCATAGGAATTGTTCAGGTTTCAATGGATCTGTGAGAAATAAACAATTGATTTTATGCAAAGCAAATACTCTATCACATTTTAACTTTTTTTTTTTTTCCCCTTCTAGATAAACATCATGTCAATGGGAACAGAATGGTTGAACCTTTCCCAGAGGGAACACAGATGGCTCTGTTTGGTAAGGCATCAGTTTGAAAATAAAATCTCAAAATTCTGTGGTGTTCCTGCATTCCAAATTTCTTAATTTCAGCCTGACTCCTTTGAGTTTCAGAACCTGGGCTGCTCCTGCCTTTTTCCAATCACTGACACCAGCTAAAGCCACTGGGCATTTTGGAGATGTCCTTTATATGTCATTTCCATATAAAGAAATACACTAAAAATGTTTTTTCTTAGTTACACAAACAGAAAATGTAAATCCTGTATTTTGTTCCCTAGAAATTCCAAAGTAATTGCTTTTTTATGTATGATAATTTGTCTAAGATCATTCATTAGTTTAAACAAAATTCTGAAGATGATCCATGATTCTCCACACTTTAAACCATGAAAGGAACTCCAGCTGTTTGGGATCTCCTGGACTTGGAGGGATTTTACCTTTTACATGCCCCAAACCAAACCTGCTGGTTTCTGCCTGACCTTGTGAATTCCTGTGGAATTCCTGTCAGGAACCATCAGAGCTGGAGAAGGGGCCAGCTGGAGAAGAGAAGAAGTTTAATTTCTCTTTATCTCTCTCTTTTCTATGAAAATTTCATTCTTTGAGCCCGTTTTGAAGCCTTGAAAAGGTGTTTCTCCAGAGAAATTAATTACTTCTGGAAGTAATAAACATCCTAAAATGGATCAAAATCATCCTTTTCCAACCAGGATCTGGACTTTACCCAAACCTGGGAATTGTCAGAGCTCTCATTTTGGGATGTGCTGATGTAAGGCAAGCCATCGGGATGTACTGGGAGGAAAAAAGTGGATTTCTATGGCAGTTATTATTAAAATTAATTGCTACAGAGAATGAAAAATTTCCTAATGCTGTTTTGATACAGCTGAGTTGTTTACAAAGGATATATTTCTCTATTAACATGTGCAGGATGGTCCAAAGTGCCTTAGGAAATGTATTATATTCTATTAAATATTTCTCTGTCTGTGATGCTGAAGTAAATCTTAAAGCACTCCTTGATACACATTAATTTAATTCTCCAAAAATGATCTTTTAAATTCATGATGGCAAAAAATCTTGGTGAGTGTCATCTTTCCTGTGGAATTAATGTTGGTGTAGTTTCATGGATGAAGAGGAGAAATGGTTTGTGGGTGTCACCCTTCAGTTTCCAACATGATTTATTCAACTTCTCTTCAGAGTTCCTCCAATCCAGTGTTGCCTTTCTGTCAGTGTCTCCTTCTCTGTGGATTTTGGGAACATAAACAAATTATTGGAGTGGTGGAATGAGTGATTGTTTCATAATTTTCTTTTGGAGCAAACAGAAAATGATTTTAACCTTTTAAGCTCCAAGGCTCAGATGGATTTGGAGATTCTGCTTTGAATTTCTTATAGCAGAAAGGGTCAGAGGATTCTGGTACAGTCTGATACTGATGCAGTTTGTGCTGTTTAGATTTTTTTTTTTTTTAATAAGCTCCTTTTGGGTTTTAAAAAATTTTCTGTGTCATGATCAGATCAGTGTTTGTGATGGGTGTTGGTTCTATTGTTGCACACAATTTGTAAAGAATCACAGAAAGCAACAGAATTTAATTGGAAAAATGCAAAATCATATTAAACAGCACACTTTGAAGCATTCCTGAGGAACTCTGTAACATTCCTATCAAGCCTGGGAACTTCCATTGTTTTTCACTTGCCCTAGATTTTCCACTAGGCTGCGATTGCAAGTGTTGGGCTTAAGTGGTGAAAGCTCAGGCTGGTGCCATCTGTGCTGTGAAGGAACAGAAAACCTCCACATCCTGATTTTTGCTATTAGACCTGCTCTGGAATCGTGCACAAACACAACTCTGGTGATAATCCCTGGCATTTGTTGGTGTTGGCATCCCAGTCTGGGGGGTGGGATTGGGAAAAGGGAGCTGCAGTTCATTTTCCTCCCTCCAACCCATGTGAAAGGGAATGAAAGGCCAGGTTGGATGGGGCTTGGAGCAACCTGGAGCAGTGGGAGGTGTCCCTGCCCATGGAACTGGATGAGCTTTAAGGTCCCTTCCAAATGAAACCATCCCAGGATTCTCTGATTCTAAAACAAGCACTAGAAGAAGAAAATGATCAGTCAGGAATTCCTCTCCTGGGATTATTACTCATCCTGTCCATTTGTGTTCCTGTTAACAGCAAGTTCTTTGTATTTTGGGACTCTGCAAGCTCAGGAGAGAGCCTGAGCCAGTCGAGTTTCTGACTCCACCTCACCAAGACAGGATTTTCACACCCCTCTTCCAGAAAGATCCATTAATCCTTGGGATTCACAGGGAAGAGCAGTACTTAGAAGAGATCCTTCTTCCTGCCTAGAGAGGGTGTGGATTTCCCCTCACTGGGGTTATCCCAATCTCCCTTTCTGGGGTTATTCCAATCTCCCTCACTGGGATTATCCCAATCTCCCTCTCTGGGGTTATCCCAGTCTCCCTCACTGGGGTTATCCCAGTCTCCCTCACTGGGGTTATCCCATCCCAGTCTCCCTCACTGGGGTTATTCCAGACCCATTGGACACAATCCTATGCCCTGAGCTCTGGGATGACCCTGTTGGAGCAGGGAGTTTGACCCGATGAACCAGATGACCCTGCTGTGCTCCCTTCCAATCTGACCCATCCTGTGATTGCTTAAAAAGATCTGCAAAGCCCAAAAGTTGGTTGTGTAGAGACAGCCAATTTGCAGGGAATTTTCCTCTTGCTTGGATGGTTTTAGATGCAGCAATAAACCAGCAGCAGAATGAAATATAATGCAGGGCTGTAAACACTGAGCCTTCCACCTGCTGCAAAACGCAGCCGGATTTCATTCCACAGCTCCCTCTCCTGCAAAACCTCCTCAAGATGCTTTTCCTAATGGTGCATTATTCATTTGATGGTGTGACTGCTTGTTTGGATCAAGGGACAGGGTGAATGTACTCAGGGATTGTTCCTGCAGCTTTCCCATCTACAGCAGAACCTCACAGATTTCAAAGGATTATTTAAATTACCTCGAGGCTCTCCTGTTGTCTGTTCAGCATCACCCAGCTGCTGGAGGTGCACCTATTGTTCAGCAGGATAAAGAAATGTGTCCTTGTTTCTGCAGTGGGGGAAAAAAGCCACGTTTCAAGGGTGAGGGTGGTTCTTTAATGGAAATCTTTTAATGCTCCCCATCCTGTGACCTCGTAATCCAGCTCGCAGCTAAGATTAAAGCACTAAGGGAACATGATGTGCACAGGCACAGCCTGACTGGCGTGCTGTGTCAAAAATTCCTTATTCCCAAATTCCTTGACTTTGCCCAGAGAAGCTGTGGACTCCCCGTCCCTGGAGGTGTTCAAGACCAGGCTGGATGGGGCTTGGAGCTATCTGGGGCAGTGGCAGGGGTTGGAACTTGGTGGTCTTCAAGGTCCCTTCCAACCCAAACCATTCTGGGGTTCTGTGTTTCCATGGAACAAGTGGAACTCAATGCTACATGTTTGTGTTACGAATGATAAAGTAGAAGCCCTTCAATGAATGCCTGTCCAGAAAGTTTTCTTGGAAGTGTTATGGCCATGGATATGTTCAGTTAAAAGTTCTTTGTCTTAAGAGACTGATTTTGACCCCAAACCTAATCAAAATCCAAATAAGGGGGGGTGATAATATTTTGAAAATAAGCAGTTTAAGGTCTAAATCCAACTTATTTACCAGGGGTAAAAAAACCCCCAAATGCCTGAAAGCTCCAGAACATTCATGACTTCAAGAAATTAGTCTTTTCCTCAGCACCATTATAACTCTTGCATATTTTAAACACATTTAAATGCACTTCTGCATTATCATAACATCATGGAATGGTTTGGGCTGGAAGGGACCTTTAAGATCTCATTGCAACCCCCTGCCATGGGCAGGCAAATTATGCTCAGAGATGTTTCTGATCAGGTTTCTGTTGAATTTTAATCACTCCTTTTCCTTATCAGCTGCTGCTGCAAGACTCCAGTTAATCACAGAGCACCTCTGTATTCCCTAAGATTTCTATGTCACCTGATTTCTCCAAGAGGAAGCATCACACATATGATGTGAGCATAGAAAGGCTCTTTTTTACCTCCAGTGAAATCTGGCAATAGCTCAGATTTGTAATTACAACACTTTTAAAATGTAGGAGCACATTGAGCTGTATTTGCTTGACATAGAGTGGCTTGTAATGGGATAATTGGTTTCTTGATGTAAACAAAGTGCAGGCAGAAATGGGATGTTAAGGAACTGATAAGGTCTAATTATGGATATTTTGGAGCTGGCAGACGGATCCAGGCCTGTTCACCTCCTGCTCTGCACTTATTAGACAGCAGCACATTCCAGTAATTCCATGGATTATGGAATTGTTATGGATTATTGTTGTGTTTTGCCTGAGTTATTGTGAGTTATTGTGTCCTGTCACAATTGCATTCCCACTGCTTCCAAAGGTTATTTAAAAATTCAACCAGGGTCCACCAGGATTGTCCAGCGAGGTCTCAGCTGTTCCTTGGGGCTCTTGGAAAACTGAGCTCCTCCAACACAGCCTTCCCTTGGGGGCTTCAACTCCTTCCCATAAAGGTAGGACAGTGTGGTACTTGCTGGGTCCCCAGGATGAAAGGAAGAATTGAGAATCTGACTCCATGTTCTTAGAAGGCTAATTTATTATTTTATGATATGATATTATATTTAGAATACTATACTAAACTATACTAAAGAGTAGAGAAGGGATGCTTACAAAAGGCTTAACAAGATACTAATGAAAAACTCACGACTGACTCCTCAGAGTCTGACACAGCCTGACTGTGATTGGTCATTAAATAAAAAGAATTCACATGAAACCAATCAACCACCCACTTGTTGGATAAACAATCTCCAACCGCATTCCAAAGCAGCAAAACACAGGAGAAGCAAATCAGGTAATTATTGTATTCATTTTTCTCTGAGGCTTCTCAGCTTCCCAGGAGAAGAAATCCTGGTGAAGGGATTTTTCTAGAAAATATGACAGTGACAGGATGGGGCTTGGAGCAACCTGGGGTAGTGGAATTTATCCCTGCCCATGACAGGGAGTGGAACAGGATGAGCTTTAATGCCCCTCCAACCCAAACCATTCTGTGTCTGTGGATAAAGGCCTCTTTAGGGCAACTTCTCAACTAAAAGAAAATTATTTCCCTTGGAAGTGGGATGATGGGTTCAAGAACAGATAAATCCATACAGGTTTTCTTTTTGTCCCCTCTGGAACAGCTGTGGTGGCTGTGCCAGAAGAGGACCAGTGTCAGGAAGTCTTTTGGTCCAGCTGAGTTTTCAATGACTATTTTCACCAGGAAAAGAAAATCACAGGGAACAAAGTTTGGCCCCCAAGAGAAACACCTTTTTTTTCTTTTTTTTTTCTTTTTTTTTTCTTTTTTTTTTTTTTGTAGACAGTAAAAATAGAACAAGCAATTTTTCTCAAAGAAAAAGAAAAAAACTTAAAACAATGCTACACATTAGAAGATGTTTTATCTCTATCTGAAGAAAATGTAAGACTTGATGGTGTTGAAACAGGCGTGTTTGCTCTGACCCAAATGGAGGAGAAACATCCACAGCAATATCATCACATGGTGCAAGGATCATGTTGTGGAAGAATTGGGAGCCAGAGGGAATGTATTGCAGAAGGGGTTCATGTCTCTTGTGTTAATTCTCTTTCAGCATGTGGAAAAGAGAAGAAAGTGTATTAATTGTCTGGCCTTGCAGAGTTCTGAGGCATTAATGCTGTCCTGTTTTCAGGAACTAATGCTGTCCTGGTTTTTTCCTGTTTTATAGTGATGGGAAAATGGACACAGCATTTCTGCAGCTGTGCAATGAGAGAAAAAGCCTGGGAAATCAGGGCATAACAAAAGGGAATGGCCTAAAGGGAGGCTGCTCTGTCCCTAAACTAAATTGTGGACTCATTCTTACCTTCCCAATGTGTTTATTAAAGAAATCTACCCTTAGTTCCCATTTTCCTTTTTCCTCTCTTCCAGACGCAGATTTTGTCTGTTTTGTCAATTTTTTGTTGCCTCTTTGAGAGGTCTGAAACTCAGCCCAGTTTCCAACCCCTGCTGTGTGGCCCTGGTTCATCATTATTGCAGCTACTGCCTAAAAATGGAATCATGGAATGGTTTGGGTGGGAAGGGAGCTTAGAGCTCATCCAGTCCCACCCCCTGCCATGGGCAGGGACACCTTCCACTGTCCCAGGCTGATCCAAGCCCTGTCCAGCCTGGCCTTGGACACTTGCAGGGATCCAGGGACAGCCACAGCTTCTCTGGGCACCCTGTGCCAGGGCCTCCCCACCCTCACAGGGAACAATTCCTTCCCAATATCCCATCTATCCCTGCCCTCTGACGGTGGGAAGCCATTCCCTGTATCCTGCCTTTCCATCCCTTGTCCCAAGTCCCTCTGCAGCTCTCCTGGAGCCCCTTTAGGCCCTGGAAGAGGCTCTGAGCTCCTCTGAGCTCTGGATCCTTCCCTGGATCCTTCCCTTCTCCAGGTGAGCACCCCCAGCTCTCCCAGCCTGTCTCCAGAGCAGAGGAACTCCAGCCTTTGGAGCATCTCTGTGGATTCTTCTGGACTCTCTCCAGCAGCTCCACGTCCTCCTGATATTGGATCCCAGATCTGGAGGCAGCTCTGCAGGTGGGGTCTCACCTGAGAGGGGCAGAATCCCCCCCTCCCCTGCTGACCAACCTGGGGGATTAGCCCAGGACATGGGGGGCTCTGGACTCCAAGTGATCCTGGCCAGGGTGTGTCCAGCTTTTCCTTCACCACCATCCCCAAATCCTTCTCCTCAGATCATCTTCTTCCTTACAACCTTGCCTGGAGATGCTCTGGTTTGCTGTTCAAACCTCTAGGGTTGTTTTTTAAAATCATTGCCAGGGAATGTTCTCTGTTTAGATTTTAAAGCCTAAGCAGAAAAGCCCTGAACTGAAAATTTACCCCTGAACCTGTTGTACAATAAGGTGATAAACACAGAAAAGACCTTAACTCTGGGACCTTTTGAAATAAAAATCTCAATGCTCAGTTTCTCTTGTCCTGTGGAATATCCTGGGCATTGTGCTTTAAATGCTGCTGCTCTGATTTGATGGTATTGTGCATCAGCTTTGTGGGAATGTAAATGGGCAAAGCACGGGGCAAGGAGACCCTGATAAAAACAAAATGCTACAGCTCTGCTTAGTCCTCACCAAAGACATTTCCTGACATTTATAAACACTAATAAGGGACAATAAAATATCCCTAACACAAAGTGAAAGATGTCCTTGATGAACACAACCCTTCAAAACATCCTTTGCTTTCAAAGGAGCCGCATCTCTTTTTCCTTCGGAAAACTAAAGTAATGTGGCCTTCAAACACAATCTCTGTGCTCCTCCATCAGGGAGTTTTTTATGTTAATTTAGGTTTCTTGAGGAAATGAAGAATTCAGCTTTGTGTGGATTGCTGCTTGGAGTGGCTATTGCGCATTAGGGAAGACCTGGGGGTTTTTAAAAGTCAGACTGCAGCTTTTTAATCAGCATCATTCACCTTAAAACAACCTTTTAATTCTGGGATATTGCCACAGAAAAGAGTAGAAGAGACACAGTTAATTTCCATGACTTCTGAGATAGGGCTCTGTGATCTCCAACAGCAGGAATTTTCTTGAGGAAGATAATTATTTTCTTAATTATCTAAACATTAATTTTAAATTTTTAATAATATTTATTTAGGGGTTTTAAAAATTAATTTATTGTTTTATTTCCCATGCAAAAAAGGCAGCATGAGCACACTGAGCAATTGCAAAAGCCTTGCAGAGAAGTAATTCCTTGCCTGTGATAAATAGGAGTATATCAATGAGCAGGAGGAACATATGCTTGGCATCATTCTGAGTTGGTTGAAGTTGGAAATAGAAGTAAATTATGCTGTTAATGACTGGAGGCTGCCCTGATCAGATTGATGCTGCTTTGCAGGAGATATATTTGTGTGTGTGTTTGTTTATGTGCCGGGATGGGCACATTTACCATCAGATTTATCCTTGGATTTCTGCTAATAAAGCACAAGAGAGTGGTGACATGGAATAAAACACGTGGACTGCTGATGATTTATTCTGTTCAGCCACAAAAAAAAAATATATAAGAGGGTTTTTGAAGGGGGAAAATGGTGCTGTTTTGATAATTTGAGATATATTGTGACATCCACAAAGTGTCGTCAGCAGATCCTAATGGATTTATCTTCGCAAGGCTGCTGGCACAGCCTGGAAATTTTAGATCTGGGCGTGTTAGACTGAGCAAAGAGGGTTCTATATTAAAAAAAATGGATTACTTATTCTTGGGTTATTGAATTTGGGAGAATTTAGAGTGATTTTCCTGGTTTTCAGGAGTTTTTTTCATTTTATGAAGTTATTGAAAAAATATATAATTAGATAGATCAAAGATACAAAAACCTCCACCAACTTTTAAATACTGGCTCAGAAATATTCCTGAAATGTGGAGGGCTCAATTGGAATAGAAACCCAGAATTCCAGAAAACTTGGGTTGGAAGGGACCTTAAAGGTCATTTTATTCCATTGGAACTGGATCTCCAGTGACTGTCATGGGAGCTCAGGCACATTTTCTCACATGTGAACACAAATAGTAGAGATTTAAGTGCAGTTGTTCCAAGTTTGCATGAGGTTGGATGGGAAGAATTGCTCCTAGAATTGCTCAGAGAATCCTCTATGTCCCAGTACATATTTATGTTACAATATTTATATTAATAGACATTTATATATAATTTGTATTTATGTATTAAACATATATATGTATTAAACATATATATAATGTGTATTTATGTATTATGTATTACACATTATTTATTCTTTTATTTTGGGTAGTTCTCAAATGAGATTATTTTCAATGGCAGTTAATGCCGGCTGGTACAGACTCTGCTTTTCCTGGGTGACAAAAGTCTTTGGTCTTTAGAAAAGAGTAAAAACTCCATCCTTTAAGAGGCTCAAACAGCACCTTATTCCAGATTTTTCTTCTGGAACACCTAACTTTGTTCTCTGTGCAGGACACACTTGGGAAATGAAGGCAAAACCACACTTCAGCCTCTGAAAGAAAGAAACAACATGATCAGTTTTTCAAGCAAGATAAGAGCTAACCACAAAAAAAAAAAAAAATCTGATTTAAGTTGAATGTGAGTAATTCTGAGACAGGCGTAGTTATTTGTTTGTGAGCCAGGAAAAACAGCATGAGTTATGTCAGGCTTGGAGATAAAATTTATTGGTGTGTCATTGGCTTAAATCCAACATTATGCTCATAAATAATCTAATCCTGGTGTGACATATTCCTGCTTGAACCTTGACTGAAAATTATTGAGAGTCATGTAATGAATTATGCAGAAGCAGACACGTGCTCGAGTCGAGGGGATGGAGCTGGAATGCTGGAATGTGTTTGGAATTAGAGGTGGCATCCACAGACAGGGATGGAGAGAGGGCAAGGTGTCCTCCTCATGTCCAAAGGGGTGACGTGGAACCTCGTTTGTCTAAGGGTCATCCAGCTCTTTTTGACTCTTCTGGGATGGAAAGTGTGGTGAGGAATGTTGTTGTCACTGTGTCTGTCCCTCAGACTCTGAATTTACACCAGTGAGGACATCCCAAGGCTCCAGACAATCCCTGACTCCAACATCCAGCTGCACAGCAGGATGGGGTTCACTTGGGTGACTCTGTGGGATTTTCCTGAAAATCCAAGGAGGACAAGTGCAGGGGTTTAAGTGTTAGAATGGTGACACTCAGACTCACCCAATGGGATGGGGTTTATCCCTGGGGTGGATAAAGAGATTTTAATTTGCTTTGCTATCTGGAGACCAATAAACCCAAGATCATTTTACTGCATTAAAGATCTGGGCAAGTTTTTTAGATGTAGAAGGATTTTTGGTCACTCACAGGGTCCCTCTTCACACCATTGTGTCGTTTGCTGGACATCTCAGTCTGAATCTGGGAGTAATTCACCCTGAGTATCCTGGATAACTTGGGCATCCTGGAAAAAGAAGGCTTGAGGGAGACCTCAGAGCCTCTTTCAGTGCCTAAAGGGGCTCCAGGAGAGCTGGAGAGGGACCTGGGACAAGGGATGGAGGGATAGGACACAGGGAATTTCTTCCCACCGCTAGTGGGTAGATTAAGATGGGATTTTGGGAAGGAATTCCTGGCTGGGAGGGTGGGAAGGCCCTGGCACAGGGTGCCCAGAGAAGCTGTGTCTGCTCCTGGATCCCTGGAAGCGTCCAAGGCCACTTGGATGGGGCTTGGATCAACCTGGAATAGTGGAAGGTGTCCCTGCCCATGACAGGGGATGGAACTGGATGAACTTTAAGGTCCCTTCCAACCCAAACCCATCTTTTCATTCCTTGATTAGTCATGAGAAATAATGATTTTAAAATATTTGTGAATCTTTTTCTGCTGGGCAAATTTTACAAACTTGATGAAACATTCCAATAATCATCCCTGACCTGCCTTGAAGCTGCGTGTCCATAAAAATCCCCAAAATTCCAAAGGAGATGAAGTGAGTGATTGCACAATGATGCTGTAAACGAGACAACAGCTCATTGTGGATGTGTCTGTGGCTTGGCATGTCTCAGCCTCTCTAGCTGGTCAGAGTGACCCCAAGATGAGTTAGAAAGTCTCTTTTCCCAGCCTGGCACTCGACGAAGGAATCAGAACTCTTAATTTCTCAATCTCAAGGTTGTTTATTGTATCTTATCTATAAAATTCTTTCTCCTGTCCAGCTGAGATCCACTCAGCAAGACAGTCAGAGGCACTCTGCTCGCCTTGGTGTTATCTTTTTATGCTAAAAACTACCTGTACAATATTTACAATCACTTCCCAATACCTATCACCTATGTTAGACAGTGAGCTTCTACTCTAAACCAATCCAAAAGTGCCACCATCACAGCAGAAGATGGAGGATGAGAAGAAGAAGGAGAAAGGCTGGACATGCCCAGATCCCTCCATCTTGCCTCCTGAACCCCCATTCTAAAAAAAACCCCAAAAATCAATTTTTCACCCCGTGATAAGTTCACTATCATTCTACTTAAACTGTCGTGGCTTGCAGATCTTCATCTAAGGTTGGTAATTTGCTCCATGGGTCATAATCAAAACCTCAAGCATCTTGGGCTCTGTGCCGGGGTCTCTTGGCAGTCCAGGACAGACAGAGGGATGTCCAGAATTCCAACAGGCGTGGATGTGGGAGATGTGCTTGGGCTCAGGTGGGCTGGGTGCAGAGCATGGAATGATGCAGCTCCATCCTGGACCACCACAGCTCTTTCCCCATGAGTTATCCCAGGCTGGTTGGATAGCTGCAGTTATCCAAACACATTCCCACAAGGATCTGTGGCAGAGGCTCCCTGAAGTCCAGCTCAGGGTTAGAGGGGCTGTTTATTGCAGCAGGACTGTGCTACCACAGCCCTTCAGCTCAGTCTGGAGGGCACAGGGTGATTTTTTTTTGGGATGTCTAAGGAAATCATGGATCTGGAGAGCTGCAGGTCATGGACTTTGCTGTGAGTGATGGCAATTCCTTTGCTGAGCCATTGGTGCCTCTCTGCCTCAAAGTTTTTTATAGTTCTTTATTTCCAATGCTGCCAGTCCAGGTTTCTTGGGAATGATTATGCTGCACACATGGGCAAATGACTAACCACATTAATATTTGGCCTCTGTCTGCCCCTCTGGATATAAATTAGTTTTTCTCTAACAATCTACTCTGGTATTTTCTTGAGTAATTATCTTTTGGGTTTTATTTTTTTTGGAGATGGGGAGGAAGAGTTATCCTCTTTTGCAAGTAAGAACTCACCATCGTTGCATTGCCTTGCAACAGATGAGAAAATAACTCTTGGAACTTCCATATTTCCATTAAGGACAGCTATGGTTCAAAATAGATCCATTTGAATGATCTAGGTGCTCTTGGAAGGCATTTATTGGTTCAGAAAAGGGTTAAGGGGAAAGGAGGACGAAAGGGCTGCGTGTTGAATTGCTTGTTATATGAATGTAATTATTTTTTTGCTCCTGAGCAATTATAGATTGTAGGTTTAAATAATTGTCAGGGTGCCTACAGCTTTCTGTTGTTGTTTGAAATCTAAGGCTACGAATATAATAAGGAATATGAGATTACTTCTGCTGAATGTGGCTATGGCAGTTCATTTTACTCAGCAATAGTCATCAGAAAAAAAAAAGTAAAGAAAAGTCAATTTTTCTATTCTTTGCAGTAAACAAACCTTGTAAACAAGTTATTATTTTCTGCAGCAAGGCCCTAGAAGTGATTCCTATTTTGCTGGTAACAAAACGTGGCTCTTTGCTTTTATAAGAGTAGAATATATTTTGTTTTGCTTCTCTCTATCTCAAGCTCCCCGAGGTGGCTTGGGAGATTAGAGAGATTTTCACAAGACAAGGGTAAGGCTTCGGTGTTATTGCAGAGATGGATTTATATGAAATGGATTACACAGCCCTGATGACATCTCTTATTTTCTGTGTATATCAAGTTCTACTTGAGTAGTGGAGCACTAAAGTGTGGCAAATGACCGGGGATGATCTAAAATGAATCTCTGCCAAGCGCTGGAATGCTCGGAGTGAAGGAAGATCACAAAATGATTTGAAAGCCTCAAATCAATGGCTGAACTAAAGATGTGATGCTTTGCAATGAAGCAAATAATCAGCTTGATGATAGGACCGTGTAGCTCTATCTCAATCTCTTCACCGCATTATTGTAGCAGAGGTTCTTTTTATCCCTAACAGGCTTTGGAAACATAATATATTAAGAAACTGCTCTCTTCTTGAAAGAATAGAGGAGGGTGGCCAGGTTGAGGCATGATTAGTGACAGAATCTGTGGGCTCATTCTGCTGTGCTCATTCAGATTAAGGTGCTGCACCTGGGTTGGGGCAGTCCCTGGGATCGATCCAGGCTGGGGATGAAAGGATGGAACAGGCCTGGGAGAAGGAATCGGGGGACCTGGTGGATGAGAGCTGGACATGACCCAGCCCAGAAACCTCAGGGGAGGGGGGGATTCTGCCCCTCTGCCCCCCTCAGGTGAGACCCCACCTGCAGAGCTGCCTCCAGCCCTGGGCTCCAGCATCAGAGGGACCTGGAGCTGCTGGAGAGAGTCCAGAGGAGGCACCAGGATGAACAGAGGGATGGAGCAGCTCTGCTGTGGGAAAGGCTGAGACAATTGGGATTGTTCAGCCTGGAGAAGAGATGCTTTAGGGTGACCTACTTGCCCCTCCCAGTATTCAAAGAGAACCTGAAAGAGAGCTGGAGAGGGACTTTGGAATAAGACCTGGAGTAAGAGGACAAGAGGGAATGGCTCCAAACTGACAGGGAACAGATTTAAATTGGATATTAGCAAGGAATCCTTCCCTGTGAGGGTGAGGAGGCCCTGGCACAGGATGCCCAGAGAAGCTGTGGCTGCCTCTGGATCTCTGGAAGTGTCCAAGGGCAGGCTGGATGGGGCTTGGATCAGCCTGGGATGGTGGAAGGTGTCCCTGCCCATGGTAGGGTGTGGCACTGAATGATCTTTAAGGTCCCTTCCAAGCCAAACCATTCCATGATAAGTTTTGAGTCCATTTTTAGACAATTCAGGACTAAGCTAAGAACTTCTGAAGCTTTTATTCATCACATTTTCATTGCTCAAATAATTTATTTGGTAGGAGAAATTAGAAGGAGTAAACAAATAGTTCAAGGAATCAGATTTTTGACCATAAAGTTTTACATTGTTTTCTGTGTCCTTGGGATGCTTCAGGCATCATATTTGTGGCCTGGAAACATCAGGTGTCTACAGGATTCCTCAAGATGACTCTTTAATGGATTAGACATGAAACAGAAGCAATTTCAATCCCAACACTTTGCACTTCAGGACTGATTGTCCCTGCTTTGTGAGTAGCTCTTCTTTCCTGCAGGTCACAATCATTTGTGGTGCAATATTGCTTTGGATGTCAGTCAGTTGTTCATGGAAAATGCTGCCTGTTGATCCCAGCCACAAACATTCAATCAGCTGCATTCCCAAATCCCCAAACATGAAAGGAAACAGGTGTTTATTGCTTTCCCCTTCCTGAATTTTACAGTTTTGTGACAGTTCTCTTTGATGTTTACGGAATGTAGGAATATCAATGACCCTGTAAATAGAAAAAGTCAACTTTTGGGGATGTTTCTCTTTTGTTCTGTGTTTGTACCCAAAACCCAGCACAGTGGAATTCAAATCTGTGGCAAAGGCTTTATGTGCTGTGGGTTTGAAAATAGCAGCACCACTAATGATGGAAATCAGCTTCAGAGAGAAAAACTTTTAGAGTCTGAGTTCAGCCTTGAATTCCCAAAGCCTCCTGCTCATCTCATTTTTCCCAGTGCTCCACCTGTCTAAATATAATTGGATTGATGATTTATACAAAGCCAAGTAGACAGATTTTAGTTAATTTTCATGAATGAAACTCGATCTAATCTATGGACTAGACTGGACCTCGACCTGGTCTAGTGGAAGGAGGTGGAATGAGATCAGATTTAAGGTCTTTTCCAACCCAAACCCTTCTGGGGTCCGTGATGTTTCCATGATCAAAGACAAATACATTTTTAAGGATGAAAACCTTCAGGAGTAAGACATTGAGCTGTTTTTTGGATGAATTCTCTATTTATTGTTTAGCATTTCTGATTCCTATTCTCCCATGCTTGATCTCCAGAGAATCATGAAATATCCTGAGTTGGAAGGGGGCCACCAGGATCATTGACTGAACTCATGACCTGGCACAGGACACCCCAACAATTCCACCCTGTGCCTGAGAGCATTGTCCAACCCCTCCTGGAGCTTGGGGCCATGACAATTCCCTTGACTCATCCCAAGTTTTACTGAAGGATACAAACCAAGCAAAATACGGGAAGGAAAAAGTTTGAAAATACAGAGTTTTATCAGGTGGTGTTTGTCTTTGTCAACAGACACAAATTCAGAGAATCAACAAGATTGGAAAAGACCTCTCAGATGATCGAGTCCAACCTTTGAAAGTCACAGGCAAGTCATGAAAAAGAGATTTTTAACAATGACCTGTAATTGGGATCCTTTGGTATTTTTCCAAAGAGGATTCTTTGTTTTGCTTTGGTACCATTCATACCTCAATTGTGGAGTATTTAAATAATATTTAACATATTATAATTTATATGAAGTTTGATTATTTGCAGTGATTAGAAACAAAGTCTGTATCCCAAGATTAAGGAAAAAGAGGGAAAAACAGAGGCTCTTGGCTTTCTTCACTCTCACAAGTTCTCCTTCTCTTCCTGAAAAGTGGATTATTGAGATTCTGATTATTCAGATCCACAGGGAACTTCTGGAAGGTCCAGATGCTGCTCATGGGTGGAAGTTGAGGTGCACCAATGTTCTCCTGGCTCTGCCAGGTCTGGGGAAGTGTCATAGGCACAGGGATATTCTGGGCCAGCTCTCAAAGGTCTCAAAGTTTGGCCTCTGCTGCTTTTCCAAATTCTCCTTCCAGTGTGTGATGAGAACTTTTCAGGTCATCAGAAATGATTTTTTTGGCTGGGCTGTATCTTCCAGTTTCTGGGAATTAGGTGCAAGTTTTCCAATAGAGAATTCTGGTGATGGAATTTTATTGTGTGGAGTCACCAGAAAGCAGCTCTCTGGATTTTCAGGACAAAAATGGTTTAAAGATCCCTGCTTTTTGGGTGGGAAAGGATATGGAGGCAGTGAATAAGGCCACCCTGGGAAGTGCTGGGATTCACTGACTTGGGTCTGTCCCTGCTCTCTGCTGGTTAAGCTCAAAATTGCATTGAAATAGGAATATGTGAAACCTCTTGTGTTCTGCCTGGGAAGTTCAGAGCAACTGTGCTCTGTGCCTTATTAACATTCTGGATATTGGCTTCAGCTTTGTTTGAATCCTGTTGAGTTTGTATTATTTATAACTTGTAACATGCTTTAGGATGGGTTTGATAAACACATTTTGAAGTCGTTTTCTGTATCTCCCCATTGCTTTTCCCAGTTTGAGTGCTGTTGTCTTCAAGGGTTTTTTTCCAAAGTCATCCTTCTGACACATTTCCCATGCTGAAAACATGGCAGTTTTTCTCTTGACAGTAAAATATTCCTTCCCTCTGATGATAATCTGCTTTTCCTTTTGCAATAATCTGTTGTGCAGCTTTTATCCAAACATCCATCCGTACACAAACACGTGCCCACGCCCGCGTCCAACGTCAGCAGCCACAGGCAGGAACCAATTTCCTGGGCATTTGTTAATTTGAATGAACATGAGGCTTCTGCTTCTCCTATGGAAAAAAAAAAAAAAAAGAAGCAAACCCAACAGTTTCACTTGGGAATTCATGCAGTGTGAACAGAACACATCTTGGCAAAACGGTGAGCCAAGAAATTCCTCTTTAGTTGCTCTGTTAGGCAAACTGCATTTTAAATTTCTTGCCCAGGGCTTTGTTTGACTTGCCCCAGGCAAGCTGTTCAACATATTTATCAACCCTGTTGGAGCATTAGAGCCAACGCTCATTGAGGAAGATCATCCTCTTAATGCCATCTGTCATCAGCAGTTTTATTTCTTTCAGCTCAACTTGTTCTGTTTCACCGTTTTTTTCCCCCTATTCCTCCCAACCATTTCTTAGCTGATTGTTTCCCAGTGATCTCAAATATTCTGTGATTGCTCAGATATTCAGGGACTGTTGGATGTTAAACCCCTGAGGGTATCAGTGGTACAATTTTGTTTTAAATCCTGATTGATAACATTAATCCTATATGGATCCAGATGGCTTCCAAAGCACCCTACGTGTCTCAGTGCTGTGCAAAAGATGAGAGTGCATTTCAATCTAACTCTGGAATTCTTTCCAGATCCTCGACAAGAACTTGAAGAAACTCAGAACAAAGGCTCTGGGGTAGTTTCATGCTGTATTTTTATCTTGAGGACGTGGCTTTGATCATTTTAGATTTCCAAGGCCTTAATAAGAGTTGTGTAAGTGCACAGACAGTATCGAAGTGTTCAGCAAAGCTCTATCTGAGGGATACAGCACAACAAAGCTGTATCCCTTCCCAAGGGATTTGGGATCCAGTTTGTTCTTGGATTTGTGTCTATAATCAGAGTGGAGCCAAAGGGACTGACAAGAGTATTTCCCTCTGGAGAACAAAAGTGAACTTTTGGGAACCTGGTGCTATGGCGTTATTGGTGCTATGGAGTTAGATAAAGTCAAGAAAAATTATTGTAGCCAGGTTAACATCCACTGTTGTCAATTGGGTATGCTGGATGTTCTCCTGGGTTCCCAGGACATTTTTATCTGGTTATCCAAACAGTGAGATCATGGACTCACAAAATGGTTTGGGTGGGAAGGGACCTTAGAGGTCATCCAGTTCCACCCCTGCCATGGGCAGGGACACCTTCCACTGTCCCAGGGTGCTCCAAGCCCTGTCCAACCTTGGACACTGCCAGGGATCCAGGGGCAACCACAGCTTCTCTGGGAAACCTCTGCCTGTGCCAAGATTTCCTTCCCAATATCTCATCCATCCCTGCCCTCTGGCAGTGGGAAGCCATTCCCTGTGTCCTGTCCCTCCATCCCTTGTCCCCAGTCCCTCTCCAGCTCTCCTGGAGCCCCTTTAGGCCCTGGCAGGGGCTCTGAGGCCTCCCTGGATCCTTCTCTTCTCCAGGTGAGCACCCCCAGCTCTCCCAGCCTGGCTCCAGAGCAGAGGGGCTCCAGCCCTTGGAGCATCTCCATGGATTCCTGTGGACTCTCCCCAGCAGATCCTCCAGAGATCTGCAGGTTCCCATCACAGCTTCCTTGCCACCTACTTGCCAATGTTTTTTGGGGAGGGAACACAATGGTGCTCACCAAGGTCTCATCCTGACCTTCCTTAGTGAAGCCAAGGTCCCCTCCTCAGCCTGAGGAGTTCTAAGAATTAATGGTTGCCACGATTTCAGAGCACAGAGCATCAATATCGCTTTGGCTCCGTGCTCAGAAATATCAGTACTTGGACTGTCTTCAGTCAATCAGCTGTACCAACTGCTCTCCACAGTTTTTTAAGGAGGAAAATGCCAATCACACTCGGCATTTGGCTGAAATGTATGGAATGAGCATTATTCTATAGGGATGGAACTTGCCGAGGCTCAATTTATTCCTTCCAGCTGGGGAAGGACAGGGAGGGGGGAAAACAAAAAATAAAAAAGAAAAAAAAAAAATCATTTCAGGTCGAAGCAGCTGAGCATTTCCTTCTCCAGATTTTATAGAGGGAACAAAACCAATAGTATTCAAAATCTGGGCCAAGTCCTGTGCTGGCCAAGGGAAGCAGGATCCTGGCAGCTGTGCCTGCAGCTCCCGGAGATGCTGGCTCGGGCAGGAAGCTCTGAGGTAGTCGGTGGGATGTGCTCTTGGCTGTCCTTTGCTGCCTCAATGTATGGGAGCAGCCTGTGGCTGGATCCTGTGGCACTGGAGCAGCTGGCACAGCCACTGCTCCCAGGGACTCTGAGCAGAGCCTGGCATGAGAGTCTGGAAAGATCCCGTCCCACTCCTTCCTCTCCTCTGTGCATTGGGAAGAGGTTTTCCTCTGCTCTTTGTTCTCCCAGCACGTTTTATTATATTTAAAGCTGACATTTCCCCCCCCCTGCCCCCCCACCCCTATCCACCCCACACACCCCTCCCAGCTGGTGGAACATATCCCAAAATCCTGCTAACAGAAGGAGGAGCAGGATCCGTGTCCTTTGCAGTTCATCTTCCTCAGCGAGGCATTGCTGGCATGGGAACAGCTCCTTAATCTGCTGCATGGAAAAGTGCCTTGGAGTGTGGGTGTAGGGATGGCAGGCGGCGGGCCAGGAGAGGCTTGGCATGCCAAGGAAATAATGCATTCATTCTTCAAAATATGACAAAAAAAAAAAAAAGGAGTCTTCTGGATGTCCTGTTGGATCCGCTGTGGGAAGGCAGGGAGAGGGAAGGCTTGGAAATAAAGCTGGCAGGAGGGAAAGGTCGGTGGGAAGTCAGGTGTGTCTGCACCTGATGCTGTCAGAGAAGGATATTTCGCAAAAATAAAGGACAAAAATAATTAAAAAACATTGCACAAATGAAAACATTTTATATGTGTACATAATTGGCCAGTATAGAGCACAATGCACCCCTGTGAGTTTCTTTAAATAAATGGAATAAATGGGAGGCTGAGGGTCCCCGAAGCTTCCATTGAGCTCTGGAGTTAATGGGTGTTAATTAGCACAGAATGGGTGCAGCTTGTGAGGCTGGAGTTTGGGTCAGGAGCACCCTTCTGATGCAAATTTACTGCCCGAGCTCATTTGCATAATGGAATCATAAATAGGAATTTGCATCAGGGAATCTGCGTGGAGACCAAGGATCATTCAGATATGATAGGAACAGGCATTGGAGAAGAGATCAGAACAAAGGTGAGGAAAGGTTTCCTTTGGAGATCGTGGAGTTCCTTGTGGGATTGGGAGAAAATGTCTGGAATGTTGAATAATTTTCAAATAAGTTTTCCAGTAGGTTTTTTGGTGCTCTTTGATGGCTTCTGTACACAGTACACAAAAAAAGGAATTAACAATATTACAAGCTGTGAACATTATTATGAGGATAGACAACTTTGGAATTAGTAATTTTGTCTGGGATTCATCTCTGCAGCACAGAGTCCTACTGAGCTTGGCAGGTTGGTCATTTTTTATGGATGTGGAAGAGAAATAGACACAAAATCAGACACAAATAACTGTATTTAGGGAGATTTCATTCAACTTCAGATTCAGAGACTCTCAGGGTTTTGTAATGTCTGTGTCTAGGGTAGGGACTGGTTTCATCTGCCTTAAAATATGCAAATGGGACACTCTGGTGTGACCCACCTGGAGCTATTGGATCCCCAATATCAGGAGGATGTGGAGCTGCTGGAGAGGGTCCAGAGGAGGCCACAGAGATGCTCCAAGGGCTGGAGCTCCTCTGCTCTCGAGGCTGGGAGAGCTGGGGGTCTTTACCTGGAGAAGAGAAGGATCCAGGGAGAGCTCAGAGCCCCTTGCAGAGCCTAAAGGGGCTCCAGGAGAGCTGGAGAGGGACTGGGGACAAGGGATGGAGGGACAGGACACAGGGAATGGCTTCCCACTGCCAGAGGGCAGGGATGGATGGGATATTGGGAAGGAAATCTTCCCTGTGAGGGTGGACAGGCCCTGGCTGTGGTTGCCCAGAGAAGCTGTGGCTGCCCCTGGATCCCTGGAAGTGTCCAAGGCCAGGCTGGATGGGGCTTGGATCAGCTTGGGATAGTGGGAGGTGTCCCTGACCATGTCAGGGTGTGGGACTGGATGATTTTTAAGGTCCCTTCCAACCCAAACCATTCCTGATTCCATGAGTTCCATTTGCCATGTCCAGGGGTGTTTTCCCTGCCCTTTCATGTGTCTCTCCCAAATTCTGTGTCATTTATGTCAGTCTTGTGCACACAGATCTCCTGGGTATCCTCAGGCATGTCAAACGATCCCAAATGTCTCCATTTAGGGAAATAAATAAATCCCCGGATGTTGAAGCTCGTGTGCAGCCAACGGAGACCTGGTCAATGTGGTTAATCCATAAAGCTGCTCATCCCTGCTAACACCTGAAGTTCCATTCTGCTCTGTTTGTCTTGGAATATTTCAAATTTTTTTTATCTCTAAGAATGGGGTGCTTATCTCTCTTATCAGAGTAGCACTTTGCTTTCATTATTTTAGAAGAATATTTCAGCTTATGCTGACTATTTATTAAGAGTATGCAAATTACAGGGTTGCCTATGGAAACACAGGGTCCTTGGTGACAAAAAACCTTGTTCAGAGGATCTATAGGAGTATGGATCCATAAAGAGAATAGCTGGAGAAAATGGATGTGGATGCTGGAAAGGAATATAGATTCTATAATTTAATCCCCAATTGTTTGATTAATATTTTTTCGTAGGGATGCTTGAACATTTAAAGATTCCTGTCTGAATCTGTTTGGGTTTGAAGTTCAAAACCAGAAAAAAAAATTAAAACACCTTTTGAAATTTCAATTAAGAGTCAGTCAAAACCCATCACTATTCTTGTTTTTGTTTTGCAAATTAGCAATTAAAAAGTGACAAATGTCTTCAGTGCTTAAACACTCCTCTGCAATACCCATTATGTTCAAATAAGACTTTTTTTTTTCTAGAAGCATGAGTGCTTCCCTGTTTCCTTTTTTTTTTTTATTCCTCTTAGGAATGCCTCCGGAAGCTCCCTCTGTAACTCCAAGCTGCACTCACTTCCCCACTACTGGGGATTATGCAAATCTCTTCATGAATAGTTTAAAATCACATTCATGTTTTTCAGTTTTAAATTACAATATGGGTGGCTTATTTTGCTTTTATGGTTCTTTACCTCCTTTTTTTTTTTTTTTACTTGTTTCCCCCTCAGAGTTTTTATTTAATTCTTTAAATTTATTATTTAAATTATTTATTTCTTCAGTTTCCTTACTAAAGTAGTAATAATTAAGGGACGTAAACTTTTTTTTTGTACTGCAAGACCATGTGAAATCTTGAACTGAAATTATTTCCCTGTTTTGGTGATAGTTGTCCACATGAACTATGGCTAGAGGCAGCCAATGCTCTGGAAAACAGGCACTCCATGAGCTCACGTGTCTAATTCCAGAATATTATGTGGGATTTTATTGTTAATATTTCTCTCCTTATGACAATTTCTCTGTCGAACGTGGCACCACTTTAGCAGAATAACAAACATCAGCTGAATGGATTAATGCTGGGGAAAGCAATTTAGTGCTGGATTGTTGTAAATGATGTCTCTTTACCAGCAGGTTGTTTTATTATGACAAAGATTTCAATTTTATCTGTTCTCGGGGATGGGAGGATTTATTGTTTGTGTGAGGTGGCAGCACACTTGAGAAAATGATGAGAGCAGTTCTTCAGGAGAATAAAATCAGAATAAAATCCCTCTCTGTCCGGGAAAGGGCGGCACAATGAACTCAGGGATCAGCTGGAAGAGGGAAAAATGGAGGAGTCCATGACGGGGGCACAGATCATGGTGAAATCCACAGAGCCACAAAATAGTTCAGGTTCTAAAAGCCCTCCAAGATCAAGTCCAGCCATCCCCCAGCACTGTCAAGGCCACCACTCACCCATGTCCCCAAGTGCCACATCCACACAGCTTTTAAATCCCACCAGGCATGAGGACTCCACCCCTACCCTGGAAAGAGGGGTCAGAGATGATTATCAATGAGAGAATCCCAAATAATAGTTATTGATCAGGTCACTGGCCACAGCTCTGATGATCAGGGATTTCAACAGCAACCTTAGGGATTTATTGAGCATTAAAATCCCTGAAATAAAACACCAAGCATGAGCATTTCTGCTTTGTATTTCAAGCTGGGCCCGTATCTGAGCTCAAACCTGAGTTTGGGTTGTCTTCTTAATCTTGGGTTGCTCATTCACACTCAGGTGCTGGCCTAGGAATATGAAGTGGAAGAAAATGTGGATCTGTCCCATTCCTTGGCATGGATGATGTTGCTCCTTGGCCTCCCTTCAATGTGTTTGTCCAGCCAGTGGTAGTTTGCTAAATTGCCTCCAGAGCTATTCCTGTGAGAACCTCAGCCTCACCTGCTGCAGGCACAGCTGGGATTTTAGGCAGCTGGAGCTCAAGCTTCCCTTGGAATATTAAGGATGCAAAGCACTGAAGTATTAGAGTTGGGCAGAAGTTTATTTTCCATGTGTCTCATGCAGATCCAGACTTGGGATTTAAGGAAAAACGCCCAAAACAAGTGAAATCACCCTTGGAAGGAGTTTCATACAGCCTTGGTGTTCCCAATTCCATGGGAGTTCCAATGGCCCCTCTGCTCTGGAGCCAGGCTGGGAGAGCTGGGGGTGCTCACCTGGAGAAGGGAAGGATCCAGGGAGAGCTCAGAGCCCCTTCCAGGGCCTAAAGGGGCTCCAGGAGAGCTGGAGAGGGACTGGGGACAAGGGATGGAGGGACAGGACACAGGGAATGGCTTCCCACTGCCAGAGGGCAGGAATGGATGGGATATTGGGAAGGAATTCTTGGCTGTGAGGATGGTGAGGCCCTGGAATAGAATTCCCAGAGAAGCTGTGGCTGCTCCTGGGTCCCTGGAAGTGTCCAAGGCCAGGCTGGATGGGGCTTGGAGACACCAGCCTGATTTAGGTGAGGAACCCAAATCCAAGAGCTCTGGTTATCTCTGTAATCAAGGGACAATAACTGCAATTTCATCATCAATTTATATCTTCTGCAGGAATTGTCCTCAGGAGGTTCCTGCCTCTTTCCAGGATCTCCAGGAGCAGCCTTGACTCTAAATTGCTGCAACTTGCTTAAGCACCTGAATTAGAAGTAGAAATCCCAGTTCTGTACTTTTTGGTGCATTAAAACTTAAATTTGAAGGTAATTTCTGAAGGTTCAAAGAAGGAACATTGTGAGCCACCAAGGCTGGAGGAGGGGCTGCTCTGCTCTTCTGGTTGTGCTTTGAAGGATCATTTCTGTAACTTTTTACCCTGTCATATCTGCAGGGTTACCTGGAGAAAACTCTCATGGATCACTGATTTCTGTGGATATAGAAATAGCATATTTAATGTTTAGTTTATTTTTACTGCCTTTATTTCAACTGTTTTAGAAAGGGAATAATAACAGGATGTTACCATTGAAAAGGAAAATTCATTGCTCCAACTTGACAATACTGGAATCTCCATGACACTCTAAATAAAAACTTTAATAAATAGTCCCTTAAACATTTATTTAAATAAGCCATCAGACAACTGTCAGTGTTGGTGGTGCTTGTTCCTTAATTCCTTTTTACCAGAAGAGGTTTTAATTCAGACCCTTAAACAGTCTGATGTCCTTTGATAATTGGCCATGGAGGCGAATGACTACAAAAATCTTGTCTGAACATCAAATATCTCTGCATAAATTGTTAAGCTGAAGCATTTTTCCCTTTTCATAACATATAATATAATCCATTATTGCTTCCACCTCTGCCTGAAAGCAGAAAATTAAATAACTCTTTGCCATTAATACAAATTATTGTGTTTTGACAGCTTCCTAATCAGTTCAGGTAAAAATGGTGCTGCACAAACAGCACAATTGCCTTACAAGAAACTATTTTTTGGTGTGTGCATGAAATTTCTCCTTGTTTGGGCCCTCAAACCCTTTCAAGGTTTGTCCTCTGTGATAAATTGATATTCAGAAGCATAAATCAGGCTGTGCTTGAGTCGTGCTCTGATGCAGAATGGATTTCTCTTTATAGTTACCCTATAAATAAACTTGGACAACACTTGACCAGCAGGTCCTGCCTATAGATGTTCCTTCCACTATGCCCTGTATCAATTAATATGCAAATGAGTGATTGAGCATTGGCAGATTTTGACCTCTCAATGTGTATTTTGTGCCCTCTTCAGGTATGGGGTGTTTCTGGGGAGCCGAGAGGAAGTTCTGGAGGCAGAAAGGAGTGTATTCCACTCAAGTGGGTTATGCAGGAGGACATACCCCAAACCCTACCTACAAGGAGGTGTGCTCAGGTGAGTCTTTCTTCTTTGGTTTTTAAGGATCAGGAGTGGACTTCTGAATTATGAATGACAATGAAGAGTGAAATGAGTGACTGGAGTGACTGAGGAGATTTGGGGTTGGATTTACATCCTAAACTGTACTGAAATCTATGGATGCCCATCCCATTGCTGTCTCCTAATAATTAATGAGTCAGTGTATGAAAAAATATTCTGTTCTGATTAATAATCTGTTAATTCTTCACACAGTTCAGTGCACACTATCCTGTCATTTCCAGGCCAAACCCTTCCGTTTATTTTTTACTTACACTACAAAACTCCAATGCAGGTTCTTTCTGTGATCTGAACCACAGAAAGAACCCCTGGCAGCCAACTAATGCTGCTGGTGGAGAAAATCCTGGCTATCCTGGACACACATGGAAGTTTTCCTTTGGTTTATTTTCTTGTTAACATTTTTATGCCAAATGCTGACACTGGGGCTTGTTCTTAGTGACAAACTCTCGCATGGGCTTCATGCAAAGGGTGTGAAAAGTGACACGAGCAAATAATGGGCACTTGAAGTCCTGTGCAGAGGTGCTGCAAGGCAGCCAAAAAGGCAGAAACTTGCTGGAAATGGTGAAAAGTGGGAAAAGGGATGATTTGAGGTGGAATGGAATGGAATGGAATGGAATGGAATGGAATGGAATGGAATAGAAATAGAAATAGAAAAAGGGAAGGGAAGGGAAGGGAAGGGAAGGGAAGGGAAGGGAAGGGAAGGGAAGGGAAGGGAAGGGAAGGGAAGGGAAGGGAAGGGAAGGGAAGGGAAGGGAAGGGAAGGGAAGGGAAAGGAAAATGAAAGGAAAGGGAGAGGGAAAAGGAAAGGGAAAGGGAAAATGAAAAGAAAGGGAAAGGGAAAAGGAAAGGGAAAGAGAAAATGAAAGGAAAGGGAAAATGAAAGTAAAGGGAAAGGGAATTAAATTTGAATGGAATCAAATGGAAAATTATTTTTCCATTTTATGGAGGAAGGGAAGGGAAATTAAATTTGATTAGAATGGAATGGAAAATTCTTTTTCCATTTTCTGGTGACAGCCATACAGAGGACAATCTGAAAAAGCCTTCTGGAGGGTGTGCAGGATTTGGAGCTATTTTCAGTGTGTTCTCCTAATACATAAATACACCATTTTTGGCCAGCATTAGACAACCCAGGATGTTCATTCAGCACCAAACATCTTTTCATATTTTGCTTACAGATGTTCAGAACAATTCTGTTGCTCTGTATATTCATAAGCTTTTAGAAATCTGCATAGCTCAAGTGGCACTGAAATCAGAAGGGAAGAACTCTGCTGTTGTTATTCATAAACTGGGGATGTACAATTACCATATAAAATACGCAGCTAACGATGATTTCCTTAAAAACAGGGTCGTTTATAGGCTTGTGGTTCAGGCTGTTCACATGTGAGCAGGTCATTTGGGTTTGCTTTCAGTTGTTTTCTTTGTTTATCTTCAGTGACTGGAATGTAGAGAAAAATAAAGCATGTCTGGTTATTATATGATATTAGTTAGAAGGCTGAGATTCAGTGAATTAAACCAATTTATAATCTTGTCAATTCTCATCTTTCTGAGGCATTTTCTCTCATGCACACATCACAGTTTCTAATAGTTAACAATTCAATATAAAAATGTGCCACACAGACTTTGTTTCTGCTCTGAGTTATGTAAAATATTTGGCTGTGAAGTTGTTTCACATCTCCTAAGCAGAAAATCCATGTTTTTCTGAGAAATACTACAGCCTCTTCCATAAGAATTATTATTTTGACCGATTCTTCCATATTGGATTTCCAGTTCTCCTTAAAATGTCTTGGCTTCCAAAGTTCACCTGGAAGGCTTCTAAATAGCTGATGGAGGAGAGTGGAGAGAGGGAAAATTAATTTCTTGCTCTGTTACCTCCTGTTCCTGTGGTCAGCTGGTGATTTCCCAAGTTAATTGCATAAACCCAGAGCAGGGTGGTGGTTGGGATGTTGTTATTTAAGGGTGGAAAGGTGTGGGGAGGGTTTGGCTGGGTAATGTGGGGTTAATTTTTCATATTTGTGGATAAACTGTTGATATTAAAGGCAACAATGGGAAATTTGATGGGAATTTTTCAGGAGTTGTTGATAGCAATAGAGAAAAAAAATGTAATATAGGAAAGTTCTTGGCTTCTTGGATTTGTCTTTCCTTAAAAATGCAGAAGGAAGTCCTGTGACAAACTATCAACTTTGTTCATGGAATTTTGGAATCTTGGAATGATTTTGGGTGGGAAGGGACCTTAAAGCTCGTCCATTTCCACCCCTTGCCCTGGGCAGGGACACCTTCCACTATCACAGGTTGGTCCAAGCTCCATCCAACAGGCCTTGGAAATTTCCAGGGATCCAGGGGCAGCCACAGCTTCTCTGGGAATTCTATTCAAGGTCCACAGCCCTGAATTTTTTCCCAATATCCCATCCATCCCTGCCCTATGGCAGTGGGAAGCCATTCCCTGTGTCCTGCAGAAGATAAATTGATGATGAAATTGCAGTTATTGTCCCTTGATTACAGAGATAACCAGAGCTCTTGGACTTGGGTTCCTCACCTAAATCAGGCTGGTGGCTCCAAGCCCATCCAGCCTGGGCTTGGACACTTCCAGGGATCCAGGAGCAGCCAGAGCTTCTCTGGGAATTCTATTCCAGGGCCTCACCATCCTCACAGCCAAGAATTCTTTCCTATTATCCCATCTATCCCTGTCCTCTGGCAGTGGGAAGCCATTCCCTGTGTCCTGTCTCTCCATCCCTTGTCCCAAGTCCCTCCCCAGCTCTCCTGGAGGCCCTTTAGGCTCTGGAAGGGGCTCTGAGCTCTCCCTGGATCCTTCTCTTCTCCAGGTGATCACCCCCAGCTCTCCCAGCCTGGCTTCAGAGCAGAGGGCTGTGATGAATTTGTGACTCTCCTGATGTTCAGGCATGGCCTTGTACTCCTTGGAGAACCCTTCAGCTGGACACTACAGCACTCTTCCAAAGTGGCTCAGGCTCTCCAAAGTGTTTAAATGTATAATTAAACTACAAATATTCCCTTCCCTTTCTGTAGCTTGTAAAAGGGATCTGAAGGTTTCCATGGACAGGAACTAAGTCCTCAAGATTAAAGTTTCCAAGCAGTAATGAGAGTGGCTCAGAACATTTTCTTTGTTATTAAATTGCTGTCAAGAGAATAGATTCCTGTTGTGCCTTTGTCTGGTCTTTTTTTTTTTAAATCCTTATAAGAACAGGATATAGGAATTTTAATGACTGTGAAGAATCTCGGTGTTCACCATGCCCTTGATCTGTGCCTTGATAGGACTGGCCAATTGCTCCACCTCTCCCCTTTTTTTCCCCCCCAGTTCACCTGTGAAAAAGGAAGGAAAGGTCAGCCAAAGTACAAAATACTGCATCAATCAGAGTTAATGTCATGAAATGTGAGAATTACTGTTTTGTGTATTTTTTGTAGCAATTGAAGAAAAGGATTTTGTAGAAAATCTGTAATTTTTGTTAACTAGAACAGTTGGAACAAGTTGTGTCTCTGCAATCATGAGATTATCGTCCTAGGATCCTCCTGGATGTGCATCTAAACCTTGATATGACCTTAGAAACTATAATTTGTCCTCCATTGAATTGCTAAGTCATGAAATAAAATGAATGTAGCAATTTCACTTCAAAAATAATTTGGAATGGTGATGGCAGATGC
The DNA here is from genome assembly GCF_037042795.1 of Molothrus aeneus. NCBI lineage: Eukaryota > Metazoa > Chordata > Aves > Passeriformes > Icteridae > Molothrus > Molothrus aeneus. The sequence goes on along the minus strand of NC_089648.1, from coordinate 110,736,365 downwards.
TGCTGTAATGATAAAACCTTGGCAACAAGAACCCAACAGCTGCACTGAATTTCATTTACCTGCTCCTCTGCAGCTCTACCTCCAAATTTTCAAAGCTGACACTACTGACACATGGTTATTTTTCAGCTGAGAAGTTGACCAAGAAAACTTTATTGCACCTTAAAAACCAGCGTGCAGGAATGGAGTCTGTAGATTTGTCATTTAAAAATGAAAGGCAGAATAAATATATATTTTTCATGGTAAAGAAATGGTAAGTAAATTTGCCATTGCCTGAAAAACAAAAAGCTCCTTGTCCACAAGGGATGGCAGCAGCTCTGCTGAGGGAGCTCTGCTCCATCTGTAATCAAGGCTGAGTTCATTTTCCATCTCAGAATTTGACTTCTCAGGGTCAATGTCTTGTCTGGTTCAGGCTTGAAGAAACCTAAGTGATATTTATTATTTAGATACCTGATTGTGCCTCGTAGCAAATTTAAAATCCTCATAGCCTCACTGCTGTCCTCTGCTCCTTTCATCTGTTTATCCCAGCATTGCCCACAATCACAGGCTTGGGTTGTAGCAGCAATATAAATACCAAATATATTATTTATTATTAACAACTTTATTTGAATCGTATTCCACTGAGATATGTCGTTTCCATCTTCCCCGTCTCCTGCTTTATTAAAGATATATACAAGATGAAAATGTGGCAGCCCCAGAGGTTGAAAGAGCCATTACAGAGCAAGTCAAAGACAAAATCTTCTGACCTGGAGCCTACAGGAAGCTCCCAAAGGAGCTTCATTTTCACAGGAGACCCCATGCAGGATTGGGCTGAGATGTTCCCTGTGTCACTGGGCCTGAAAACAGAAGATGCAGCACGGAGCTGCTTCTTTTTAACTATCAGGACACGTCGTGTTTGTGAAAATGGTGTTGTAAAAAATCTCAGTGCTGTTTTGTGGCTGGTGGGGGGGTTTCCTACTTTTTGGGTTTTTTTTGTTTTTTTTTCTGTGGAGACCTTGTAAAGAAAAAATAAGCTACAAAGGCAGTTAGTCTGTGTTCAAACTGTGCCCCCAGAACTGGTGGTTACTACAGGTGGTAGATATTTGGGAATAAATCCTTCCCTCTGAGGGAAGGGGCCTGGCACAGGGTGCCCAGAGAAGCTGTGGCTGCCCCTGGATCCCTGGAAGTGTCGAAGGACAGGTTGGATAGGGCTTGGAGCAACCTGGGATAGTTCCCATGGCAGAGGAGGTGGAAAGGGATGGATTTTAAGGCCTCTTCCAGCCCAAACCACTGTCTATGAAACCAGGGAGAAGCTGCAGCTCTTGGGAGACCATGACTCTGGAATAAAAGCAGGTAACGGAACATGTTGGTATTTTCCCTGCTTTTCTTGTTTATTTGGTTGTGTTCCTGTTCTTTTGCTGCTCCTGCTGCTCATTCTTCCAGGTGAAATCTTCCTTCCTTTCAGGCACAGGACTGAAATGCTGTGGTGTCAGTGTGGATATGTCTGATAATGTATTTTTCCTGAAACTGGGAGAGCACTGCAATTTCTCTGTGCAAACATCACCCCCTCTGACTTGCTTGTTTTATGGAACATCTTGCTGTGCTGGCATAGAAAAGTTTAGGAATTAACTCTTGTCTCACAGAGGTAATTAAGATTTTGAATAATTCCGCAAGTGACCTGCACAGTTTCTAGGTGTTGGATGAATAACGAAATTATCAAACCACAGGAGTTTAGCTTCTATTTGCTCAGCTGTGCCCAAACTGTTGTAGTTCAGCTTTTAATAAGTAAATTTTGATAGAGAAGTTGTGCTCTGTCTCACTTTTGCAGACACTCATTTTTACCTCAGCTTCCTCCTGGTGAGGAGAATTTGGTCCATGAGGAAGACAAGAACTCCATCCAGTGAAAGGAAAGGCAAAACCTTTGGATCCTCATGGCTGTCATGCACTGCAGCAGCAACAGTCTAGAGGGCATTTGGAGAAGGATTTTGGGGAAAGCCAGAGCTCAGGGGTGTTCCTGGATTTCCTCATGGATTTGTTGTGGGCTAAGATTTGAGCATATCCATTGTAGGTGAATTCTTTGCAGAGAGACAAAAGAGACAAAAGCCTTTCGGGAGCTTTGGTGCACTAAAAAAGGGCAGATTATGGAGCTGGGGTTAGAGAAGGTGTAGGATGGCACCTGCAAACTTCTGGATGAAACATCAAAACCTATTGCAAAGTAGAATCTATCCCTTTGTATCTTTCAGGTTGGAAGCCCTGGGTCTAAGCAATGGAAAAGACTCATCCAATTTTTATTTGAACGCTCAGAACGATGGAAATTCCACCATTCCCATCTGCGGGCAACTTCCTCACAATAATAGTGTGCAGCCCGCCTCTTAAATGATTTGTAGGACTCAGTTAATTCTTTTTACCACTGCAGCAGAGATCTTTGCCTGCAGACCCCCAGGGATCACCCACAAGGCACCCAAAATGCTTCTGACAAAAGATAATTGAGGTACGGCTGAGGCTCCTGCTGGTTTTTGCTCATTGACTTCAAAACCCTTCCCAAAAATTGTTGTAGGACATGGCTGCTCCTACAAACAGGGGCAGGAGGGAGGGTGGATCCCTCTTCTCCTGACCCCAGGATGTTTATGGAATGAACACCTTGGCCATTGCTGGCATAACTGGGTCACTCAAAGGTTTATTTTGCCCTTCTCTTGGGAACCAAATCCCCTTTTTATTTAAGCTACTTTTCTGGAAATTCCTTGGATATAGAATCTCAGAAAAGCAATAAAAGGAAGGGAGGATCTTGGATTATTTGGAATGTACCTACTGTGCTGATTCACCAAGGATGCAGCTGATTTAAGAATTTACTGCAGCAGAAATCAGCATGACTTGGGCTGGATGGGGCTTGTAACAGCCTGGGCTAGGGTCAACTGGACCTGGATCAACTTTAGGGTCCCTTCCCATCCAAACCACACCAAGTTCTGTCTTCATTTACCTCCCAGCTTCCAGGTATTAATGATTTAGTCTTTAATCATCACTGATGACCTTTTCCGTATTAATTTGTTTATCCACCTCTTTAATATGATTTTATTCCTGGCATTCACAAATAGGAGGGGAAATTGGGGGTTCATTAACTCCAGTGCTGAGCCCGTGCAGGAAGTTTCAAAGAGAACTTGTTAAAGGATATTTTGCTAAAGGTTAATTCTTGGCAGCTACAAATCAACATGACTGGAAATTAAGTATTTATTCTGGGGAGGAAGGAAAAATTTCCTTTACTGATAGTCTTCCCTTATTTATGAGTATTCCATAGTGATGTGCTGTACCTTTGTACCATCAGTAGGGCTCAGAGGAATAGGTGAGCTGGGAAGTGGTAAAAAAACAAGGTAATGGGGGAAAAAAGACAGATCTGCCATAGGAGGTCTGAAAATATCACTTATGCACAAGGCTGCTGTCAGGATGTCTTGTTTCTTACCCAATAGTTCAAATAGTTGCTGTTATTCACCTGCTCAGGATTAACATTGGGATGTGAACTGTGGCCACCAGCACTAGAACAGTTTGGTGAGTTGGTGAAAATGATGTTATCAACAAGCTCACTGTTGTTATGGCAGCCAGTGGGGTCCCTTACTGTTTGTATTTCTTGTACTTCTTGTACTTGAAGTACTTCTTGTTTTTGCTCTGGAGACACTTGTAAAGTGAAAATAAGGTACAAAGCCACTTATTGAGTCTGCCAAGCTGTGAATTAGGGAGGGACCTTAAGGTGATCTGGTTCCTACAGCCCTCAGAGCGAACCTGATTTCTATGTGGATGAGGTCACCTCAGGCTGGTCACTTTGTCCACATCTCCAGGCTGACCTTAAATTTGTCCTTCCAAAGGAGGAGAAGCTGCCTGCCTTGGATGAAACCCTCTTGGAGCTCTTAAAAATCAGCTGAAGTATTATCCTGTTTGTCTTCCAAGGCAGCTTCTTTGTTAAAAGCAAAAGGAAAACACAGAAGTACCTGAAGGGAGCCTACAAAAAGATGGAGAGGGAATTTTCACAAGAGCCTGGAGGGACAGGACAAGGGGGAGTGGGTTTACAGTGACAGAGTAAGTTTAGATGGGATAATACTGGGAAGAAATTCTTCCCTGTGAGAGTGCTGAGCAGCTGGGATGGAATTCCCAGAGAAGCTGTGGCTGCCTCTGGATCCTTGGCAGCATCCAAGGCCAGGCTGGACAGGGCTTGGAGCAACCTGGGATAGTGAAATGTGTCCCTGCCCATGGCAGGGGATGGGACTTTTAAGGTCTCTTGCAACCCAAACCATTCTAATTCCATGATTCTACATAGCCAGGACTCTTCCTAGACTTGTACTTAGCAGGAAATATTTTGCTCTAGGAAGCTCAGTGCACTCTTTGCACTGCCCTGCTCTTGTTTTCAATCCTTCTGAGGTGTTTTGTCTGTACTGACATTCCCAACCACCCCTTTTAAATCCATGGATCTTTGGAATGCTCTGTCTGGGGAGAATCAAGAAGGAATCATGAAATTTCTCTGCCTGGAGACATTTCTGTGCCTGTTACTGAGCCCAGAAAAGCTCTGTGGCAGTGGCAGTGTCTGTGTTCCCACAGTGTATCCACACACATCAAATGTTCCTGGGAAAACAAACCCAAATCCCAACATTTGTCCAACTGCAGTTTTTTGTCGACTCCTTCCCCTCTCGGTTTAATCCAGTGTTTATTCAGTCAAGCGATTCAATTAGGAGCTGTTTTTATTTTCTTTCTGAGGAGTGAGGAATGTTAATTGTAGCTGAAATGCCTTCGAGTGATTCTCTCCTAATGTCACATTTCCATAAAATCTAGGAAAGCTTTGCTTTCTGCAAAGAGAGTGCAGCAGCAGAACAAAAAATGCTAAAAAAGTGGGTTTAATGTTCTGAATGCTGGACTTGGCGTGGACTGGGACCTCGATGGGGAAAACAGAGGAAAAAAAGAAAGTCCTTTACTCCCGAAGTGTTGTGTTAGGCTGACAGAAAAGACAGCAGATTGTGCAGACAGTTGGAGAAATCAAAGCTTAGGAGAATTAAAATTAATATGAAAAGCCATGATCTCAGTGTGTACAGAAATGTCACTGCCTGGGTTGGAGTAGAGAGGAAGGGAATGGAAAACAGCTTTAATTCTGCTGTCCTTGGGTTCCCAGGCTGTTACTGGGGTTTCATATGGATGGGGTTGGTGCTTCCTCTCAGGGATCTTGTAAGCCATGGAAAGCAGAGCTGCATTCCTGTTTTTGTGGCCTCCATTCATGGAATCAGTAAAGCTGGAAAAGCTGGAAAATTTGGAAAAAAAAAAATCTGTTTATCATCAAGTCCAACCATCAGCCAGCACTACCAGCAAACCATATCCCCAAGTGCCACATCCACACATTGTTTGGACACTCCAGGGGTGGTCACTCCACCCCTGCCCTGGGCAGCCTAAGCCAGTGTGTGATAACCCTTTCCATAAAGAATTTGTTCCTAATATCCAGCCTAAACCTCCCTGAGGCAGCTGGAGGCTGTTTTGTCTCATCAGAAGAGTCTGAAATCACCTCCCTGCACCCTCCTGTCAGTGTCTTGTAGAAAGCAAAAAGGTGATCCATGACCTGGGATTAAGGAGATCCTGATTTATCCTGGCCACAAACTTGCTTTATTCATCCTGAAAGGTAACAGGTACCATGGGCTAAACTGAAAGTTTGAACTATCATTGACTATCATAATTCACATTGTTTACTTCTTTTTTTTCCTTTTTTTTTTTCTCACTTACTGTTTTTTTTTTGTGTTATAATGGCATAGGTTTTTATTTGGAAAGGACACAAGGCTTAATCATGTCATTCCCTCTGCTGAATGCTGTGAAAATTCTTTGTACCAAGTCAAATGGAACACCATTATAGCACACTTATCATCTCCTAAAAAAAGTAATAAATTGGGTCAAACTGATCCTAGACATAATTCCGCTGATGTTAATGGTGTTACATCAGGAAGAAATTTCTCTCAGCCTGTTAATAAGATGATAAGATAAAAATGTCGCTACCAAGGAGCAAACAGACCTTGGAAAAAGAAGTTCCACTCTCACTGATCCTGCCCTGTTTCTGCAATGTTTTGAAGCTACAAAGCATTGCAAGAGTGCTAAATATTGACATTTTTGCTATTATTATTATTATCTGAATGGGCTGGTGATGGTGGGGAAGGTGGTCAGGATTCTATTCCATCCTTCTCCTTTGAAATTTTTGGCTCCAGCAGAGCTGACCCTGAACCAGTGGTAGGTGCAGATGGGACCATTATTTTTCACCGCTTCATTTATTTTGTTTTAACAAATGGTTTCATTTTCTCTCCTGCCTCGTTGCTCTGTGTTCAGGGCCAGCTCAACCCTTCTGCAGGTGTTCAGAGGTGTTCAAAGACAGGAGCAATGTGTAATGAGCTCTCCCCTCATGTCCCAGCTGCCTTTGTGAGCTGGTCAGAAGTCTTTAGGTGAAGCTAAAATTAAATGGAAATGTATAGGCTGGGATCTGGTGTCTTTAGTCTGAGCTGAATTTAGACTGGAAAGCAAAAGGAAAGTAGGATCCAGTTTGTATTAACTAGGTCAGATTTTGGGTGGAGAGAGGACCTTCCTTCTTCTCCTCAATGTGCAGCAATGTGTAATCCAAAGGGGAAAATGGAATCCATATCCAAATAATCAAACTAATCCAAAATGTGGAAATAGAAGCAAACAAGATGAGATTCTTGCACAGGGAAAAGCAGAGATTTGGCTTCCCACAGTGTGCCTGGCATGAAGCTGCTGCCAGGTGCATCAGCCCAGATGTTACCTCTGGGAATGGATTCCAGGACCTTTCCTTTCTGTCTCTTCTTCTTCTCCCTGCCAAGATTGCCCCAAGCAGTAGAAGAAAACAAACTTCTCACCTGGCTCCTGGTGTCCAGGGAAGGGAACAGAGCTGGGAAAGGGGCTCAGCCTGGAGAAAAGGAGGCTCAGGGGGGCCCTTGTGGCTCTGCACAACTCCCTGACAGGAGGGGACAGCTGGGGGGGATTGGGCTCTGCTCCCAGGAACAGGATGAGAGGAAACAGCCTCAAGCTGTGCCAGGGGAGGCTCAGGATGATTATTAGGAAAAATTCTTCATGGAAAGTGTGGTCAAACATTGGAAGGGGCTGCCAAGGGCAGTGGTGGAGTTCCCATCCCTGGAGGGATTTAAAAGCCACATGGATGTGGCACTTGGGGACACAGATGAGTGGTGGCCTTGGCAGTGCTGGGGAACAGTTGGACTTGATGATTTTAGAGGGGCTTTTCCGACCCTGATGATTTTTTAATTTTATAATCTCACACTTGGGTCTCATCAGTGGCCTGGCTTTATCAGGACATGTAAGGAATGTGCTTCCTGAGCATTTTCCCTAAACCTGGAGTTAGGAGACTTTCAACAGAATATTCTCTTATTTTAGAGTCCTTTGGGATCCAGACCCCAAACTCCCTGGGCAGGTGTTTGAACCAAGGGCTGTCACACCAAAATTTGGCAATATTTTACTGCCAGCTCCCACAGTTCCAGATCTAATTAACTAGGAAGAACAAAATACTTTTCCTGGTCTTTCCCAAAAATTTTACAGACTCCAACCCAGAGTCTCTAAAGATTAGCAGTATCTTTCATGTACAGCAGTTGAGATTTATGGAACTTTGCATAATAAAGAGAATCATTTCTATGGCCTGCTTGAGGGATGACTATTTCAGGCAGCTCTGGAAAATAAAATAATGAATTAAAAATGGCACAGCTTTGCAGCAGAACTGCATTTGTTGCTCCTGCTTTTCTGCCAGGCAGTTTTGATCCACCCAAGTGCAGGAATAATCAGTGTCACAGCAGATATGGAAGGCAAATCCTGCAGACCAACTGAGTGGAAAGCCAAGTGTCTCCCTGCATATTCATCTATTTATCACCTCTGATTCTCCTCTAATTCCTTTATTTTCCATATGATAAGAGACTTTTCTCCATGCACACCCATTGTTCCCATGAAACAGGATTTGTCTGCACATGAGATGTTCATATAACGTGTGAGGGCAGAATTCATCAAAACAATTGAGCTGCAAGCAGGGATCTCACTGAGTTGCTTTTTGCCTCCTTTATTCCCATCTTTTCTGCATTTGAATTGTTAAACAGGAGCTCTGCTGCAGTGTCAAAGAGTGCCTTACAAAAGCTGTTGCCATAGAATTACACCTAGAAATGAGTTCTTTATAAATCAGCGGCACTGACAAGTGGTTATTTATTTGTACTCAGGCCTATTTAACAGCTCTTCATTACAAGAATGGCCCAGAGTCCGAGGAACAACTTATCCATTACAGCTCCTGCTCCCAGTCTATTCCATAAAGAGAAGATACAAATTTTCAACACATTTTCAAAGAGTTCTCAGAAAATAACTCCCTCTTTTCTCACCTCTTCCAGGAATCCCTGAACTGCCCCTGTGCTTGTCACGCCAACACACAATCCCAGACTGGTTTGGGTGGGAAATGACTTTAAAGATCATTCTGTCCCACACTCCGCCATGGGCAGGGACACCTCCCACTATCCCAGGTTGATCCAAGCCCCATCCAACCTTGCCTTGGACATTTCCAGGGATCCAGGAGCAGCCACAGCTTCTCTGGGCACCCCATGTGCCTCACAGGGAATTGTTCCTCACAGGAAGCAATTCCTTCCCAATATCCCATCCATCCCTGCCCTCTGGCAGTGGGAAGCCATTCCCTGTGTCCTGTCCCTCCATCCCTTGTCCCCAGTCCCTCTCCAGCTCTCCTGGAGCCCCTTTAGGCCCTGGCAGGGGCTCTGAGCTCTCCCTGGATCCTTCTTCAGGTGAGCACCCCCAGCTCTCCCAGCCTGGCTCCAGAGCAGAGGGGCCCCAGCCTTTGGAGCATCTCTGTGGATTCCTCTGGACTCTCTCCAGCAGCTCCACATCTCCTGCTGTTGGCCTCAGGGCTGGAGGCAGCTCTTCAGGTGGGGTCTGACCTGAGTGGGACAGAGGGGCAGAATCCCCCTCTTCCCTGCTGGTCATAAAACCCCTTTTGAAACCCTTCCTAGGAATGGAGCTTCTCCCTGGCTGCAGCCAAAGCCATTCCCATTCCATTCCGAGGGCAGCACAGGTGTCTCAGGGGATGTGCTGGGATCTGTTTTCCTGCCCTTTGCTGCTCCTGCCTCCCTGGTGTTCCTCAGCAGTGGTTCCCTGCTGGAATTTGCCTGGCAGGCCTTTGGAGCAGGATGGGAGGAGGAGCAGTGTCGCTGTAGGACACGAAACAACACGAGCGCACACACTGCTGCTCTCAAGGTGAAAAAAGGGAAGTTTATTTTCTGACTCCAACATTTACAGATTTCCAAAAGTGAGAGTGGCTTGGAGGGTGAAAATGCCACCTCTCCAATGACACTGGACAAGCCAACAATCCATCAGATTTCTCCTCCTCCATAAAAGCATGCAAAACAATGAATTATTTACAGAAAGTGTGTGAGAATGTTTGCTACAAGAATATAAACATTAGAAGGCTTAGAAAATCTTAAAAAATCAGGGCAACAGAGCAGGGGGCAGCTGGGCTGTTACCTGCAGGTTCAGTTCCTTCCCTTTCATTCCTGGCTCCAAGGCTGACTTTGGGTGACCTTCAGCTCTTCCTGCCCATTGTCCTCACTCATGAAAACAAGGGAGATAGTTTATCTTATCTTCTAAGGGGCTTTGAAATCCATGGATATATGGATTTTTCTGGGACTGAGTGTTGGAGGAAAGCACAGGTAGCAAGGGGAAGGAACTCAGAAGTTGTGTTTTGTCTCCTGGAGTCATGGAGAATTTTAGCTGATAAATTTTGGTGTTTATATGTGGTATTTTCAGGGTCCTCTGTCATGGGAAGGAAATATGAATCAGACTCCATGTTCTTAGAAGGCTAATTTATTATTTCATGATATTATATTGTATTAAAGAATGCTATACTAAACTATACTAGAGAATAGAGAAAGGATACAGACAGAAGGCTTAACAAGATTCTAATTAAAACTCGTGACTGCTTCCAGAGTCCTGACACAGCCTGACCGTGATTGGTCATTAAGTAAAAACAATTCACATGTTGGATAAACAATCTCCAACCACATTCCAAAGCAGCAAAACACAGGAGAATCAAATGAGATAATATTGTTTTCCTTTCTCTTTGAGGCTTCTCAGTTTCCCAGGAGAGAAATCCTGGGCAAAGAGGATTTTTCTGAAAATATGATGGACATTTATACATCTAAATTATTTTATTACTTGAAGAGGAACTATAGATCTGGATATTTTGCTTAATTTTAATATCTATTTTAAAGTTCTGATTCCTCTCAAGTCCTGTAAGATGAAGTAGATGCTCCAGTGTGTAATATAAAATCATCTTTGGGCACCTTATAATTGTCCACATTTTGCAATATTTAATATTACAAACTACATTCAATGTCTGCCCCCTAAACTGCTCTGTATATTTAACTAAAACATTATTTTAATTGAAATTAAAGGTTTCGGACAGATCTCTACAGCTCTGCAGAATGTGACTTTCTGGCTTCATTCATTCCTTACATATGGAGTGAAAATTCACTAAGTTCATTGGATTTACTTTTAATTTCTAATCAAGTTACTGACAAAATATCTGCTACTGAAGCTCTTGCAATTTTAATATTAAATATTATTAAAATGTAATAGCAAATGTAATGTTAGTTTTAATATTAAAATGTAGATGGACTGTACCATGTTGTCTCCTTCACTGACAACTTTCTATGAAGATTGGGTTTTAAAACTCATTCTCCTACAGAAATATTCTGAAAACATTTTAAACCAGTTCCCCAATGAAGGATTTTATTCCCCCTAGAAGTATTTAAAATAGTTTAAAAAAAAATCTGAGTTGAATGCAGCAGCATTTCAGTGCTACAAGCCAAGGCAAATATAATTTCATTGCAAAATTCCTCCATTTACAAAATAATAATAATAATAATAATTAAAAAAATATGCTCGGCGGGGGAAAAAAAAAATCCCAAAGCCAGAAATTTCTGCTTTTGCAAGGATAGTGTTGGTGGTGGTGCCATTCCCTTTGAAATAATTCCTCCCTAATTGGTATCCCAATGTAATGGGTAAGTGAACATATTTCACAGCAGCAGCTGTTGGATGTTCAATGACTGGAAAATACGGCGCTGGTGAAGTGTGTGGAGTGCTCATCCCATCAGGAGGAGTAAGTTAATCATACACAATTCACTGAGCACTGGAGCTGCATTTGCAGAGCAGGGGCTGCCTTTTAATTGTCACGGGCCCTTTTTCAATATCTTGCAGGATCTTTTGTCTCAGCCGTAGCAGTTTTGGTTGCATCCCTAAAACTGTCAGTCTTCCTTAATTTTGCAAGGGCCTAACAATTCCTCCTTCACAATGCAGCTTAAATTGGACCAGATGCTGCATCAATAGAGCAGTCTGCCCATCTCAGAGGCATTAAGCCCAAAATTATTTAGAAAATTGAAGCCTTTAACATACTCTGGATTAATGTGATTAAGTAGAGCTTGCTTTGATTCATAGCCATCTATTCCTTTATTAATAGCCATTTCATCAACAGGAGCAGCACATATGGGGACAAGATGACTGAAAGTTAAATTGATTGCTGGAAGCCTGGAAGAAAAGCATTTAATGTTTCAATAATAACTGATGTAAGACTTCACTGCGGGGCATTTTGGATAGATTTAGAGCAGCTTATAAGCACAGTATTTATTAGTATCTTTTAATTTTTATTATAAGCTTGCTAAATGCAAGTTGGTGGGGTTTCTTTTGTATTATTTTTATTTTTAATCCCATCTTTAATTCTGAACATTTGTAAAGGAGAGTCTCTCATTTGACTGATAACAGCTGGGCCAGGCCATAGCGGAGTTGGGACTTCTGGAAGGCTTAAGAAGAGATAAAATATGAGAGAGGATAATTTTTTATGATTATTTGCACACATTTCTGATTCTTGAACCATCCCAGGTGCTGAAGGAGCGTGTGAGAACTCTTGTATGACCCATAATACAGGGGGGCCATCCCTCACACACTTACATCCCATTTCTGGGGAGGGTTCATGTTTGTCTCGCCTTATTTCCCAACTCAGGAATTATATCTGTGCAAATTTATAAATGGAATCATAATAAACAATACAAAAAATGAAAAATAGATATTAAAAAATTTATTTTAAAAAAATCGTTGAATAGAATGACAGAATCCCAGAATCCTACAATGGACTTTAAAGCTCATCCCATTCCAGCTCCTGCCATGGGCAGGGACACCTCCCACTATCCCAGACTGCTCCAAGCCCTGTCCAGCCTGGCCTTGGACACTGTGTGTGTAGGGAGAGAGGCATTTACAGGATGATCCAATACCATGGAGTGACCATTCCAACAACTGACAAATGAAGAGATCTAATCCCAGCACCTAGGACAGCTCCCAGTACTGTGTATTTGCAAGTAAAATCACTCCTAAATTTTGCTAAAGGTAATTAAGATGCCAGAGTTTCTTGATATGTTCAGACTGGTCTGATTCACCTAAAGTAAATTTCTGATTTAAAATGGAGAATGATGAGAATGAGCTGAGATTTGTGGCCATAATTAGAGTCAAGGAGTAGGATCCTGGAGATTGGGGTTGGAGGTCTTTGCTCCAAGTTCTCATGGGAAGCAGGACTATCTCCAACACTCATCAGGCCATCAGGCCAATCCAGGAACAGCTCCAGGGTGGGGGTTACAGAAGGGATGCACTGCAGGATGGTCCTCCTGGTGATAGAGGTTCTCCAAATGTCCTGCTTGAGCCTTCCACCTTGTGGGATATGGCTGTTGTCATTTGCTGGGCTTTCAATCCCTGCTGAAAAAAGAAAATGTGGAGCTGCTGGAATGAATCCAGAGCAGGCCACAGAGATGCTCCAAGGGCTGGAGCCAGGCTGGGAGAGCTGGGGGTGTTCCCCTGGAAAAGGGAAGGATGCAGGGAGAGCTCAGAGCCCCTTCCAGAGCCTAAAGGGGCTCCAGGAGAGCTGGAGAGGGACTGGGGACAAGGGATGGAGGGACAGGACACAGGGAATGGCTGCACCCTGCCAGAGGGCAGGGATAGATGGGATATTGGGAAGGAATTCTTGGCTGTGAGGGTGGGGAGACCCTGGAATAGAATTCCCAGAGAAGCTGTGGCTGCTCCTGGATCCCTGAAGTGTCCAAGGTCAGGCTGGACAGGGCTTGGAGCAGCCTGGGACAGTGGAAGGTGTCCCTGCCCATGGCAGGGGGTTGGAATGAGATAATCTTTATTCTCCCTTCCAACCCAAACCCTTCTGTGATTCCATTATATCCTAAGAAGATAAATAATGTCAAGCATTTCTCCCTCAGTGTTGCAAAATTGCATTTTATTCCAGGTTGGTTTGATGTAACCTCAGCTTTTGGCCACAGGATCTTCCAGTGCATCAAAACCAGAGCTCACTTCCATATAAGAAAAAAAAATGTCCAAGGCTTCTTAGCTGTGAGAAAGGAAATTTGTAGCCCTCCTTTTGCCAGAGTTGTTGTTCCTAAAATCCAAGAAATTCTCCAAGTATTAGGGATGTACAAATCCATAAATGAGAGCACAGTGATCCACTTTATTTCCATATATTAATTCTCTGAGTTTTGGGGTTTTTTAAAATAATTTAACAATAGGGTTTTTTTCCCATTGTCTTCTAAATACCCTTGGGGCATCCAAATTGGTCATTCCTTTTTGGAGGAGTAAATGTCACAGAATACTGGTTTCACTTGAATTAAAAATCCCTTCTTTGATGAAATGATCCCCTTTAAATGGGAATATAAAAAGGATACAAGTGATGTGTAGTTGAAAACTCTTGTTTTGGGGCTAGTTGAACAGTAATAATGGATAATCAAATACAGTGAATGTTCATTAGGCTTAAACTGGAGGGAAATGGTTTTACTGGTCTAATGTGAATGATGATATTTACATTTTAGCAAAAGAAAAAAAGCAAAAATACTTTTTGTTTTGTGCGAGCACTGCACTGTTTACTGGAACTAATTTTAATTAATTGTATTAGTGGCTGAAATAAAGGCTGCTCTTATTGGCTTATCCCAGCATAATTAATCATGGTAATAATTCATTTTACATGACTTCTTGAGGTTAAGCTTTGCAGAGCCATTCATTAAAATTGAGAATTAATAATGTCTAAAAAGTTGGCCACATGAAAAAAAAAAAGGAGAAATATCTGTAAAGATTTATTAAAGGCCAGTGATTGATCTACTCCTCTTTGTTTTTTAAACCTGGTCTCAGACCTGGGTCGTGCAGCTGTAGAAGTCTCTCAGCTGGTATTTGATGTGGTTCTGTGCTTAATGGGCTTTGTGGAGTGTATTTCTCACAAATCCTTAAGAAAATTCTTCTCATCACTAAGTGGGGATTTGTGCTCAGATTCCAGGAATGAGGAATTCCTCTCTCCACCATCAGAAATGGGATATTCTGGAATAAAGCCTCCAATGATGCTGGGCATGGAGCAAAATTCTTCTCCCTGCAGGGACCTTCATGAGGGTGGTTGGGAAAAATAAACTTACAGTCAAGGAGCTGAAGCAAAAATGAATTCCCAGGATGATTTTCTGCCTCCAAGCTCTTTTGATTAACAGAGTTTTCAGGGGTTTAGATATATTTTTATCAACCAGACAACCAATTTTGTAGCTTTTTGTGATTTGAACTCTCCTTTTTTGCTCTTTGCAGACATTTGTACTACACACCCAAGACTGCAAATTCCTGATTTCCCAGTTTCTGACCTTACTTCAATTTTTAATATCTCTACTGGGCAAATTTTTAGCCCCCTCATCCAATAACCTTGCAGGAATATCACTTGAAGAGGGGCAATGGCTGTAATTTATAATTAAAAGAAATAGCAGGATTTCTAAAGCTCTTTGAGGGAAAGTACTGTAAATGAAATTATTAAATATAATTTTAATTAATTATGTGTCTAATAGCTGTTCTAGATATATAAATTGTCAAAATCTTATCTTTTGAATCTCTTTAATAGTTTCTCCTAAAGATTTTTTCAGCAAATAGTTGCTTGGGCATTTTTAGAACTTTATAGAATTCTTTTAATAATTTTGGTGGACTTAGAAGTATTTGTCTAGTGCAAATTAATTCTGAATTTTCATCCCAGCTCCCTTTTTGCCCTCTGAGTGTCTGTTTGTCATCACAAACTTTGCTCTGTTGCCTTGTTTTATTTATGTTTATAATAGAACTGTCAGAGTAGTTTAATAAAAAATCATCTATGAAGGAGAAGCTTTCACACTAAATACAAAAAAAATCCTTTACTTTTTTTTAAAATGGGTTTCTGTCTAAAGTTCTCAGGTATAAGATCTGCACAATTTTTTCTAAGCTCTTTGGTGGTTTCCAGCTTCAGAAAGAGTCAGAATTGTCACCTTTCAGAAACTAAACCTTTTAATCTGAGATCTCCTCCAAGTAGTAATCTCTTACTGGATTCACTCTAGAGAGACAAGGAGAAAACCACAATTTTTGTAGTTTTAATAGAAAATATTAAATATTAGAATCTCTTACTCTCATTTCTTGTTTTTTAAATTCCAGATTAGTTATTATTTTCCAACTCTCCAACTTGCTATTAATAGATGTTCCCAGGTATTATATTTACCTCCATTTATCACTTTTCAGAGCTCTTCTCATATGACATATTCCTCACATTCCTATTGTTCTCTGCTTTTTGTTACACCCATTTATTTAAGGAAATTCTTTGTGTTGCATAACAGTGGCACAGAGGCTTGGCAGCTAAAAGCTGTAAAGTTTTCAGGAAAAAAAATCAATCATGTTTTCTGTTATTTTGACATGAAAACAATTCTCTTTATAGATTGAAGCTGGGTTACTAAATCCAGATATGTTGTTTATGTATTTATTATTGACTTTTAAATCTAAGCTTTTTCTGTACAAGAGCAGACCCCCAGAATGGCTTTGGCTGGGGACATTACACCCATTTTTGGCAATAAATCACGTCTTAAAATTCTTTTCTGAAGATTTGGGTCTTCTGCTCCTGCTGTGTCCTGGGATATCATTCCCTTTCCAGCCAAAAGGGAATTCTTGTTTTCCATTTGCCTTCTTCAGAACGAGTCACAGTTGAAGCAAATGGGTAAAACTCAGTATTTGGGCTATTGAGGAAGGGTTAGATGGGATATTGGGAAAGAATTGTTCCCTGTGAGGGTGGGGAGGCCCTGGCACAGGGTGCCCAGAGAAGCTGTGGCTGCCCCTGGATCCCTGGCAGTGCCCAAGGCCAGGCTGGACAGGGCTTGGAGCAACGTGGGATAGAGGAAGGTGTCCCTGCCCATGGCAGAGGGTGGGATGGGATGAGCTTTAAGGTCCTTTCCCACCCAAACCATTCCGTGATTCCATTATTTCCCTAGAGGAAACAGTTCATTCAGCCCAAAAGATCCAACAGGAACCTAAAATGAGCAGTTCAAGGCTGATTTCTGCCCAAACACAGAATCTGAAATTGTCAGTCACTACGTCTTTCCTGTAATGTGATAATTTTAAGCATAAAATCACAGAATGCTTTGGGTTGGAAGGGACCTTAAAGCTCATCCAGTGCCACTCCCTGCCATGGGCAGGGACACCTCCCACTATCCCAGGTTGCTCCAAGCCCTGTCCAGCCTGGCCTTGGACACTTCCAGGGATCCAGGGGCAGCCACAGCTGCTCTGGGCTCCAAGCCCCATCCAACTTCCAGGGAGCACCTTTGCATAACCCATTTGCCAGGAAATGCAGTTTATCGGAATGTAACGGCTCTATCCATTGGATGTGTCAGTTAAGGGTTAAATTTGGGCTTTAAATGAGAATTTTTTTAATGTGAGAATGTGGATTTTTTTCCTATTCCCAACTCCATAGCTAAAAGATTTCAACTCCACTATATAAAAATGATATAGAACTTGTAGCTGGGTCAGAGTCTTCCTCATCAACCATGATGAAAAGAAGATAACTGAAAAGTCCCAGTTCTTTGCACAGATGAGTTTGGCAGAGAAAAGCTTCGTTAAAGCCAAATGAACAAAGGAAAAAGGGAAAATTCACTCATATATTCCCAGACTTTAAGGCTGGTAAGGGCTCCCTGCATTGTTTAGTTTGACATTTTTATATTATAGATCATTATGTTTCATCGTGTTACTGTTTTATCAAGACCTATCACTTTTTTCCTTTAAGTTTAGCTGATATTTGACTGAAGTGTTTCTCCCAGAAGGAAATCTGATCTGATTTGAAAATGTCAGGAAATGGAGAGGTGCTTCATAGGACATGGGTTTAGAGGGGCAACCCAAGATCCAGTGGAGCAACTGAGCAGGGACCATTTTCCATATCCATATCTAAAAGCTGGATTCCATCTGGAATTCCCTGGTTTTCATCCCTACCTCTGACTCTTGATCTGCCTTTCCATTGCTTTCTCAAACGCCCCTTTGGCATCCCCTTCCCCTTCTGTGCTCATCTCCTTGAGTTAAAAACCTCCAGGGGTTTCTTTTGGAAAGGGTAAATTCATCTGGAACTTGTCACTGAAATGACTTTTCAGGATTTCTTAGTGTCAGGGTTGATCTCACCAGAGCTGTTCCCACAACCCCTTTTCTCTTTGACATCCCAATTCAGGCCCTATTTTCTTTTTATTGCAGTGTGGCAATGAAATTCCATGTTTATTTCCACCCTTGCCTTTACCTTAAAGGTTGTTCCCCACTTGCAGGTGCCAGGTGTGTCCCTTTTTCCCTCCAGCAGAGATTTTACCTCTGACTTCCTTAATACATTTTTGATTCAGTGGCCCCAGTGCAGCAAGAAGTGGCTTTGTAAGACCATCCCATCAGCTCCTCATCTGAGTTATCCACAGAATTTATAAATTGAGACTTTATATTTCTTTGGAATTCCTGATGAGGGGCTTTAAGAGCAACAGGTTCTGTAGCAGTCCCTGCAGAGGACAGATAAAAATGCTGCCATTCAAGCCTTTTTCCCTTTGCACCATTTTTTTTTTTTTTAGAGATGTCATTTAGACAAGTCTTAATCCACTTAACATGTGCACTATCGATATGGGGGAGTGTTAATTTTTTAATCAGTCATGAAGTAATAAGTCAAATGCACTAATAAAGCCTAAGTCCCATCCATGCTATTACATCCCACATTTATTACAGCCAGACTTGTAATTTCATGGGAGGATGAAATGGAGTTTGGCTGACAAGACCTTGTATTCCATAGGACCATGGTGTTAATTATAAGCCCATCTGCAACATTTTCCCCTCACTTGGCTGAAATTAAACCAGAATATCTTTTCTAGGAGCACATTCCAACTGGGAACAGCATCTGGTCCACGGGACCAGGCCAGAGGGAGTCTAAAAGGGGATTCCCTTTTAAGTGCTTTTAGTGTGGACATTCAACCTATAAAAACATAACCTATAATAAGTACGGTGAATAAGGAAAGTTTTACCATCTCCTTTTTTTTCTACAGGTTTATTTAATTTATTTTCCCCCTTTTATTGGCTGTTCAATGTACAGCCATTTTACAAATAAAAAGGGTTTATAGCAGTGGTCTCGCTTCCAGATATTCTGTTCAGCAAAACCAATCAATACTCTGTTTATCAAACCCATTTTGCTGTTAAAGAACAGACAGGATTTTAGCAAACAACAGTGAAAATTTTTACAGCTCAGCCTCAGAAATTTTAAATACTTGCGAATAAGAAACATTCATTTAGTACTTTTGTTTGGCAGATTTAAAAAAAAAATCAGTATTTTTTGTGAAAATTGCCAATCTTTTTAAATTTAATTCAGTTTTTCAGTAGTTTACTGAAAAATATGAGCATTTCTGTCAGAAAAGTAACAATAACAGCATGCTCAAACCCATTTTTTACTAGCAATTTTATTCTCTTGGTTTTGTTTTTAAGGGGTAAAAAATGAAGTCATTCTAAAAGTCCCCAGAAATAGCAGTTCATTGTTTTATCAGCAAATTTTCTTATCTTCATGAATTTTCACTTACTGGGTGATTCACTGGTCCTCTAATAAACCAAATAAACAAAATTTAATAGCATTTTCTCTGCAGAGGCACCACACCATAGCTGCTGTATGAGGTACTTTCTGTAGGTATTAAAAAATACTTTTTATTGTGGTCCAGGCAGAAGTTTCAGGAAGTTTCTAGAATTTATGGACAATTTATTTTGGTTTAGAACTGCAGGACTGGCCAGCCCATGGTGATAAATTGGCTTCTTGCTGGAGAGGATTGACATGTTTTGATAGAACTGGATGAAAAAAGAGTGTGGATCACACTGAGAAGTTAAACAATGATATTTTCTAAAGCAGAAATTCACAGTAGTTAACAAACCAAGCATTATCTCCTAGTTCAGTGCTGGTAAAGTCATTAAAGTGGTTTAAAATATAAAGAAGGAGGTAAAATAAATTAGCCACATGTTAGTGCCAGTGTAGAAGTACAAAATAAGGGTCTGTTCCATTAAATTCTTTCAGTGTGGGGCAGGAATTCAAATAAAAATATTTTAATGGAACCTTATTAAAATCTATGAATCTGGGATTATTTCCATTCTTTTTATCCTCATTGGTTTCAAGGAAAAAATACAAAGGGAAGGAGACAACCAAAATTTGGGCTCCCAGTATTTTAGTGCTGAAACTTTAGTTTGTTTATTTAACGAATAGGAAGGCAATGGGAATTTTGGAAGCAATAACCATTACTTAATAAAAATTCCCAGGCTGATTTGGAGAAAGAGAAGCTCAAAAGACCTTCCCATGACCATTTTTTGGTAGTATTTTGCATTTCCACTTGGGCCGTGACTTTGGATAGCAGGGTTTGGTTTAACTCCCAAATCAGTGAGTGCTGAAGTTTGGTTGTGTTTCTTTACATTCCACATGGGCATCATGGCCCTGGCACAGACTGCCCAGAGAAGCTGTGGCTGCTCCTGGATCCCTGGAAGTGTCCAAGGCCAGGTTGGATGGGGGTTGGATCAACCTGGGATGGTGGAAGTGTCCCTTCCCATGGCAGAGGGTGGGACGGGATGAGATTTAAGGTCACTTCCAACCCAAACGCAATCTGGGATCCCAAAGAGGTTGGTGTTGTTGGTGTGACAAGCACAGGGGCAGTTCAGGGATTCCTGGAAGAGGTGAGAAAAGAGGGAGTTATTTTCTGAGAACTCTTTGAAAATGTGTGAGAAGTCATTATCTTCTCTTTATGGAATAGACTGGGAGCAGGAGCTGTAATGGATAAGTTGTTCCTCAGACTCTGGGCCATTCTTGTAATGAAGAGCTGTTAAATAGGCCTGAGTACAAATAAATGGGAAAAAGGATCTTTGTGCTCCCTTCCAACCCAAACTATTGTGGGATTCTGTGATTTACTGGAGTCAGGACCTTATTTCTCAAAAGAGCCAGGTCCTTTTTTATTGCAGAATGGAGGCAGGAGGGAGTAGTTTTGGAATTTTTGCACTGTAGGATTTAATTCACCTGAGGCAGGGCCAGGTGGAGGTGGCTGCTTGGACACTCCCAGGTGAGGAGCTCTCCAGCCAGCCCTAGGAAGCTGCTCCACTTTGCTGGAGATAATTAAACACTCCCTGGATCCAGCCAGTTAAAAAGAATGAGTTCTTTTCCCTAATCCCTCGGCTTGGGCACTCACCTGGGACATGATTAAGGAGGTGAGAGTCTAAATGCTCTTAGGGAGGAAAGGAATTGAAAATGTGTCACTCAGACATCTTTTTCTCCTGCTCTTTGTGGGGGGATGTTTTTGCCAGGGCTGGAATCCCCACTGAAGGAGCTCGCTGGAGTTAATCCTCTGGGAGAGGCCGTGTTTTCTAAGTGGGAAATGGATCCAGGATAAACAGACAATCTGCTCTTGGCACTCAGCCCTCTCTGCCTCGGTGTAATAGTCTTCTCTTCTGCTGGGAGGTTCTTCAATGGTTAAAGCCCTTCCAGAGCTGAAAGAACGGAGCTCCAGCACTGGAAATCTGATAATGGCTCTGATAAAGAAAGGGTTTCTTTTTGCACAGAGAGCAGCACATGGAACTATGGAATTAGAATTCCATAAATTATTTTAAAAATGTGATCCAGACATTGAGGGTTCTAGAAATGTTCACACTCGTTCAAACTTTTGCTGTGGGATATTAAAGATTCGCTAATTAAAAGTAGAGGGTGAACTGAGGACACTGTGACTCTCTGACAATATAAGTGGACATTTCAGGAGGAATTCTGAAGGAGGCACTAAGGTGAAGAGCTGATGTCACTGAGAAAATCACATCTCCCACTCACATCATTTGAAATCCTTGCAGCTCCTCAGTGTCAGGCTGTTGAATGTTAAAGACACGCAGGTTTTTGGAGAACAAGTGGGCTTATTGTTTCTCTTTGATTGCTGCCTCTCCATTTTTAAGAACTCTTACCAAAATGGTTTGATTAGAAATATTTCAATTGGTTTTTTTCACCATACAGAGGAGTAGTGAGCTGGGTTGATGCTGTGTTCTTTTGGCATTGGATTAAGTGCGTGAGACACATACGAAATGGGATTGTTCTCTTTTCATAGTCAGACTCAAGCCTATCGCAAAAAGTCACAATGCCAAGATTGTAATTAGAAAGAGCCACAGCAGAAGGAAAATCCACTGTATGGTGGAAAGGCTTTGAGGAAAATGAGAGGTGAATCTGGTAGGACCAGCAGCATTACTTCCTTTTTTTCCCCCTGAGGGTGAATATTGATTTTAAATCTATTCTAACAGTCTCTTAGCCACACATCTGAGGATATTTTTCATGAGGTCAGGCTATAGTTCTCAGAGGAGCACCATTATTTCCTTATTCTGGGAAAAAAAAGGAGGCTGATCCTTTGAACTTCTGGATTAGCAGGAGCAGGCAGTGTTGACAAGGTGTAATTGCTGTTTCAGTCAGGAGGAAAGGTAAAACCTCTGTTGTTTTTAAGTTCTTTAAGAAACTTTTCTGTGCTCTAAACCTGTTCATCTTAGGCAAGTAATTTGCTCCTGAGTGATAAAAACCTTTCATAAGCCTAATGTTGGCTTACAAAAAATAAAAATACTGAAGTCAGAAGCCACTCTTTAATCTGATTTTAGTTGTACAATCACACACAGAATCACACAAAATCATTAGGTTGGAAGAGACCTTCAAGATCGAGTCCAATCCATGCTCTAACACTTCAAGTAAAGCATGGCACCGAGTGTCACATCCAATCTTTTTTTAAAACACATCCAGGGATGGGGACTCCACCACTGCTTGGTTACTGATTCCACCCCTAACTCAGGCTTACCACCCTTGGGCCAGCTTCCAGACGGCCCAGCTGCATCCCCTTCCCCCTTCAAGCCTACTTTAAAGCCCACTCAATGAATTCTGACAGTTCTTGAGCTAAAACCTTTCTGCCCTTAACAGAGAGATGGAGCCCATCCAGTTCCAGCAGGCCAGGTGCCAGAAAAGTCGCCCCATGATCAAAGAACCCAAAATTCTGCTGATGACACCAACCCTGGAGCCAATTGTTGATAATGTGGGCTCTGCTATTCCTTTCATCATTTTTCTCTGCCACCAAAGGGCCTGAGCAGAACACTACCTGTGCTCCTGCCCTATCAACAACTTGGCCCAGTGCCCTAAAGTCCCTTTTAATTGCCCTGATGCTCCTCTTTTCAATCTCATCACTGCCAGCCTGGAGTACCAGCAGTGGGTAATAATCAGAGGGCTGAATCAGCCCAGGTTGTTCCTCAGTGATATTATGGGCCCCAGGAAGGCAGCAGAACTCCCTGTGGGATGGGTCTGTGTTGACATATGGGGCCCTCTGTTCCCTCAGAAAGGAGTCACCCACCACAACTACTCTTCTTTCCTTTTTGATGTCAGAAGTGGTGATCTGACAGATGAATCCTAATTGGGAGGCTCACTGGGCAGATGATTTTCTTCTACATCATCTGGCTAACCCTCCCCATCCAGGGCCTCATACCTATTCTGAAGTGGCTCCTGGGAAGGTGATGGAGGTCAGGAGGAATTTTTGTCACCTCCTGGAGTAGGGACCATTTTCACTCCCCTTCATCCACCAGGTGTGTCCTCCTGTGGGAGGCATGGGAGTTCTCTGACTCCTGGTGGGCCTCCCTCAAGGATGGAAGGGTGGAACTTCACCAATCTGTTTCCCTTCCACTTTCCCTAATACTCCTTAGCCTGGTGCTCCTCTTTTCAATCTCATCACTGCCAGCCTGGAGTACCAGCAGTGGGTAATAATCAGAGGGCTGTATCAGCCCAGGTTTTTCCTCAGTGATATTCTGTACCTGGGCCCCAGGGAGGCAGCAGAACTCCCTGTGGGATGGGTCTGGTTGACATATGGGGCCCTCTGTTCCCCTCAGAAAGGAGTCACCCACCACAACTACCCTTCTTTCCTTTTTGATGTCAGAGGTGGTGACCTGTCTGACAGATGAATCCTAATTGGGGGGCTAATTATCTTATTAATTTTCTTCTACATGCTCTGGCTGACCTTCCTCACCCAGGGCCTCATACTTACTCTGAAGTGGCTCCTGGGAAGGTGATGGAGGTCAGGAGGAATTTTTGTTACCTCCTGGAGCAGGGACCCATTTCCACTCCCCTTCATCCACCAGGTGTGTCCTCCTGTTGATGGTGGGAGGAGTGGGACTCCTCTGACTCCTGGTGGGCCTCCCTCAAGGATGGAAGAGCAGAATCCCATCAGTCTGTTTCCCTTTCACTTTCCCCGATCCTCCTTTCTACTTCCTCCCTAAGCTCGGCCACCAGTGAAAGGAGATGGTTCACCTGTTCACACCACAGGCAGGCATCTTCTGGAACACCCCCTGGTACCACTGATAAACTCAAACACTCTGCACCAGAAGGGGTCTGGACAGACACATCCTTTCTGGAGGGTTCTATTTGGCTACGTACACTTTCACTAACTGAAGTTTTTGATCATGTAAAAACCATTACTAACAAAAACACCCAAGAAACCAAAAAAAAACCCCAAACCAACCAAAAAACACACTAGCAGGAGGAAATCTGCAACCCTGCCTGTGCAAATTGTTGTGCCATGCCCACCGGGATGTGCCACACCCCTTTTACTGCTCAAATTGCTTTGCCATGCCCACAGAGATGTGCCACACCCCTGTTTGCTGTACAAACTGTCGTGCCACACCCACAGAGAAGTGCCACACCCCTGTTCACTGCTCAAATTGCTGTGCCACGCCCACAGAGATGTGCCACGCCCCTGTTTGCCATGCAAACTTCCATGCCACGCTGTCCTGGTTTAGGTCAAATTTGGGAGAAAACCTCCAAAAGGGGGCCCCTCCAGAAAGCGAACACACACGGTCCCTTCCCCAATCAAGGAGGGATTCCTTGGAGAGAAGTGGAAAGAACCTGTTTATTTAACAGGCACAGCACCCCCCAGCACACAAAATGAACAATACCAGATGACATCACTCTGTCACCGCTCTGACAAAGATGACAAATTCAGAAAGTCTCTCCTGGGGGTGGTCACTCTGCTATCAGTCCCTCTGGTGCTGGGGCAGCTGCTACAGCCACGAGGTGCAAACTCTGAGTGTTTCCCGGGTCCCAGTCCAGAGCAGGTTTGAGTGGTTCCAAAAAAGGGAAAGGAAAAACAGTCCAGGGAAAAATTCAGACTGCTTAGCTAAACTAACGAATGAGCAGAAGGAAAAAGCAAGAGCAAAGCAGAAGCAAGAGCAGAGCAAAAAGCCAAGCAAAAAGCAAAAGCAGCACTATGTACTGCCCTGTCTGTGTGTCCCCCCCAGCCATGGGGGAGCGGCTGATAACAAAACCAAAACAAAACTTTCACTCTTCAGAGCCAGTCTTGAAGGCACAGAACATAATATCCAGTATAAACAGGACACACTAATGGGGACACAAGCATCATAACGTCACCCTAGGACACGTGCCCACCGAGATGTGCCATGCCCGCCCTGCGCCTGTGTGACTGACAAGAACCGTGTTGGTTTGGGCGAGCTGGACACACCACTGGTCGTGGTCTCTCCTTTTTCTCCTCAAGCTGCAGCAAAAGTCCCAATTTGGGCACCACCAAATTCATTATTTTTGCTCATCAATGGCATTAAACCACGAAATCTGGAATAAATTCCATCCCTGAGCTAAGCTGGCCGTCAGTTCTTGTTGAAGACCATTTCACTTCGTTATTGAGCCAATTATCTCTAACTTGTGTTTTTATTCTGCTGAATGGGTGATCCTTCCTGCTTCCCACCATCTGAATTTGGCTTCAGGTTATGAGATGCTTCCCTGACTGTAAAAGGCAGAGAGGAATTGGGTCACAGCTGGGGACATCCTGCAGGACAGGAGGACCTGGCTTCACTCCAGCTCCCAGGAAACCTGGATATTCTCTTTTCATCTCACTGAGCAGATCTTTGCTAGGTTGAGATAGGGAGCAATTTGATTTTATCATATCTAGACTACAGATATCTCAGATGTGTCCTCCTTTGCTCCTCTGCATTCCAGACTAAATTTAATCCCAGTCTTTCAAATCCCTTTTATCAGCTCTCTGTGCCTTGTTTAGGTTTTGTTTCAGGTGCCCTGTTAACTGAAAAAATGCTGTCACACTTTGCCTCATCATGGGTCTTTAGTATTTCCCAGCATCCTTTTTATTTCTCTCCATTTTTTTTAAATTCAAATTTCTCCTCATGCCTCTACTGAACCCTCCTCAGTTACTCCCAGAATCTGATTTTTCTTGTTTAGTGACAGCTCATTCAGGAGCCAGCACTGGGCCAGATTCACCCTCTGTGGAATTCCCCGATTCTGTTGAAATCAGTGGAATAAATTTGGGGTGCGTGCTGCTGTAAATTAAATAAAACCCTCTAATGTGGTCAAGGAGCTCAATAGGTCCCCACCAAAAGGCAGATCCAGTTTATTCTTTTGCTATTTACTTTTTATGATTTAATTGAAGGATGGGATTTTTTTCCCCCATTCATGAATGTATAATTTTTAAATTATAAAATATAAAACATATATAAAACATAAAATGCACTTTGTGTGGTGGACTCTCACCTGAGAAGTCTGAGCACTCATCAATATCACTAGTAATTAAATTTTAAATGAATTATGTGGCCAGATCCTTCAGAAGTTGGATCTTTCAATAAAATTGTGAGTCATAAACAAGTCAGAAATGAAAAAAAATTGTCCAAAGTGTAACTGAAAAATAGGAATAATATTTTTGTAAGTGCTGTAACATCTGCTAATCTTCCTTGTATTTCTGCTGTCATAAAATTTGAAGTTCAGCCAGGCTTTCTTTGACACTTTTGAGCCTGTTGGATATTGTGAAACAGTTTGGAATTATCTGTATGATTGTGTATAAACACACCCTTGACATTTGTTTTTATCATCATCAATATTATTGATATTTTATAGTAATGATAATTATTTAATAATCAATTATACTATCCATATCTCCACAGAAACAAAATCCAGTCAAGACAGCTTAGACATAGAAATCTTCATATTTTAATGCTCTATTTGGAATATTTCAAATATTTTGCTGGTTTTCAGTTATATATTTGTTAGAATTTTTAATTTTTTCTCCTATAAGCTAACAAACTGCTGTAATAACATTACTCTTTTCTCTCTTTGTCTCTCTACACAGTTTATTTCATGATGGTCCTATCTGAACAAACAGATTTAGTGGAGTTGACATAAATATAAAACATTGTGCAAAAAAGCTCAGGTATGAATGGTGCTAAATCCAAGTATTTTTTAGGAAAACATGAAACAAAACCAAAGGACTGTGCTTGGAATTGCAGAGACAAAACCCTGAGTGTGCCCTGGCTAATTGTCACTGCTAAAATCTGATTTTATTTTGAATTTGCAGGCAGAACTGGGCACACTGAGGCCGTCCGGGTGGTGTTTGAGCCACAAAACATCAGCTTTGAGCAACTGCTCAAGGTCTTCTGGGAGAATCATGACCCGACACAAGGTAGAGTGATGAGCGAGCCAGTATTTAATTATCTTACTAATTACAGCTGGGATAATTAGTGTTTGAGCTGCATGGAAGAGATGAACCTTGAAATCACACTGGAGCTCAGGAATATGATTGCAGACATTTATTGACAGAGAAAGAGAGGGAGAGGGAGAATGGGAGCACAGAAGCTCCGAGTGCCCCTCCTCCCTTACAGCTGCCTGGGCTGGGAAAATTCCCACAGAGTAGCACGGCAGACAATGGAAAATTCTCTTCAACTTTGATTATGACAATTTATTCTGTAATTTCTTTTGTCTCTTCAATTAGAGTGTATTTCTTTGCATCTTCAAAATTTCTATTATTCTATTTTATTTTACATTACCTTACTTTTAAAATTTTATTTTGCTTCATTTTATTTTGCTTTCTTTTGTTTTTAAAATTTTATTTTATTTTATTTTACCTTATTTTATTTTTTAGTTTTATTAAAATTTTTTAAAATTTTATTTTGCTTTATTTTATTTCATTTTTAAATTTTATTTTATTTTTTAATTTTTACTTTATTTTATTTTAATTTATTTTATAATTTTTATTTTATTTTATTTTATTTTATTTTAAAATTTTATTTCTTTTATTTATTTTCTTTTCTTTTACTTTATTTTATTTCTACCCAGGCCCTTTATCCTTCATCACAACTTGGGATTTTACATTTTTCACCAGTACTGAGTATATTTTGTGAGTAGAAGAAGGGGAGCAAAAAGGAGTTAGAGATGTTGTGCAGAAACACCAGTGGATCATTCTACCTATCTGCCTTATCCAAACCTTTGGATTTAATTCGTCCTTCTTGGCAGAGGTTTTGTGCTGACACGACCCACATCTGTGCAAACAGAAACGGGAAACTGTGTGCAGAAAACATTTTGCATGTTTATAGAGTTCCAATAAACATCACCCCTTCTCCCATCTCCCAGAAATCCTGCACACAAGTAACTCATTTCAATATTTGAACAGCCATCGTAATTATGCCACTTGTTACCGCATCTGGGAACAAAAAAATTGCAGATGATACCTCCAAAATGCGATGCCATCCCAGGAAAGAGAAACTCAAAGAGGGATCCAGGGACTATTGTGTATTAAGTGTCTTCCACTGAGCACAAAGAGGTTTTTGCAACTTCTGCCTGTATGGAAAGGGCTTGAGTCAGGAATTTTCTGTCTGCAGGGCCAGGAAATCAGAACATTTTGTGCAGTTCCTCCGTTGCCATCCCAAGGATCTATGGAAAGATTGCTGGGGATTTGAAGAGGGGCAATAAAAGGATATAGAGCCCGGGAAACTGCCCCAGTGCTGGGAATAGACACATGAAAGAGGGAGAACACCATGCCATGTGGGGGTGGGTTGGATATCAGGAAAATGTTCTTATTTTAGAAGTTGGTTGGGCGCTGGAACAGCTCTCCAGGGAGTGGTCACAGCCCTGGGACTGCCAGAGCTCCAGGAGCATTTGGACAACACTCTCAGGGGCAGTGTGGGATTGTTGGGGTGTCCTGGGAGACCCCAAGGAATTGGATCAATGATCCTGGTGGGTCTCTTCCAATTCAGGATATTCTGTGATTGCATGCTCAAGTCATCCTTGCAGGGACCTTGTGACAGGTTGAGCACCTGACCCCGATAAACCAGAACAAGCTGCAGTAGCTGGGAGCTGAAGTTTGGAAAGCTCCACTGTGGAATGAAGCAGCTTTAATTACACCCTCAGTGTAATTAAACATTGGAGTCTTTTTCCATCACCATCCTTTTGAGTCTTTCAGATGAGATAATCCATCATTTTAAAAGAGGGGCTTGATTCCAGTCAGGAGAAGGCATCCTGTGAATCTGTTGAATGCAGTGGCCCATGATGATGATTGATGAGCCTCCCTTTCCAACCCCCTCCTTTAGAGCTGTGTTCAGGATAATTCATCTGCACAATTCCTGAAAAACGTGGAGCTTGGCCTTGAGAAAGATCCCTCCCTATGGCAGGGGGTTGGAACGAGGTGATCTTTAAGGTCTCTTCCAAACCATTCCAGGATTGTGTGATTCTAAGACAATCTCCACCCTCAAATCACACTGATAGGCCCTCCTGGCTTTCTTGTAGAGTTTATGAAAGAGCTTCTCTTCCTGTCCTCCCAATTTCTGGTTTTAGACCATTTTCTTGCTCTTTTTTTTCTTTGGATTATCAGAAATTGGCCATCAGCAGAGGGTGGCTGCTTTCTTTCAGCCTGGAGAAGAGAATCTTCAGGGCAAAATCATTGAGGCCTTCCAGTACCTACAGGGAGCCTACAGGAAAGATAGAGAGCAATATTTACAAGGGCCTGGAGTGACAGGAAAAGAAGAATGGCTGCAAACTGAAAGGGAGTCGGTTTAGATGAAGTATTGGCAAGGAATTATTGGCTGTGAAGACGGTGAGGTCCTGGCAGGGTGTCCAGAGAAGCTGTGGCTGCCCCTGTATCCCTGGAAGTGTCCAAGGCCAGGTTGGACAGGGCTTGGAGCAAGCTGGGATAGTGGAAGGTGTCCCTGCCCATGGCAGGGGGTGGAGTGAGATGGTTTTTAAGATCCCTTCTAAACCAAACCATTCTGGGTTTCCATGACTCTTCCGGGCTGGTTGTTTTGATACATCAGGACAATTGGTCCATGTGTCTTACTCATGTTTGGATTCGTCCTGATTGCCAGAGCTGGGAACTGATGGTCAGGAATTTATGATTCTTCATCTTCCAGGTATGAGGAATGGATTTCTGCTGAAATAATTTGAACAACACCCACCTAGTCAATCTTTTGCCATGTCTGTAGTCTTGACTTTGGAAGTGGTTGGGCTCAGCCTGTGGCCTACTGAGAGCAGGGAAGTGCCTGAAGGACTTCAGGGTTTTAGGATGACTGAAGTTCATTATCTGGGCACACTGCTATGTGGATGAAGTGTAGCAGTTGTGATAACAGGTCAAATAAACTCATCAGCTGAATTTATGATTCTTTCTGGCTCTAAACCAAAGTAAAATCATGACATTATGTCTTTATATCCTCACACAACTGATGTTCAGCACCGTTCCAGTCTGTGCTTTCAGAAGAAGGCTGGATGTGGCAGATGTGTGATTCACTCTTGGATTTCTGGCAGCTGGGAAGCATCACCTAATTAGCCCAGGCAGGAGGCCGTGCTAATGTGGCTGAATTCCTTCTGGGAGTAAGCTCCTGTCTCCATGTGACACCCAGCCCTGGAGATACCCAAGTCCTTCACAACTGTCTCAGGCATCTGTGTGGCCCGGCAGTGCTTAGTGGAAACACTCCCAAACCTTCATCTAAGCTTGGAGCAACAGAATTTCCACGTGGTTCTTCCATAATAATTTGCCAAAAGTGAGACCAGCACTTTACCCCTGGAAAAGATGGAATTGTTCTCAGAAGCCATTGCACGCCCCAGCCTTGCACAGGTTGCTTTACCTGGGTATTTTTGTGGTTCCTTAATGCTGCACCAGGAAAGGTTGGACACCAGGAGGAATTTCTTCATGGAAGGGGCTGTCAAACTTTGGAAGGGGCTGTCCCCTTCCT
The DNA here is from genome assembly GCF_037042795.1 of Molothrus aeneus. Taxonomy (NCBI): domain Eukaryota; kingdom Metazoa; phylum Chordata; class Aves; order Passeriformes; family Icteridae; genus Molothrus; species Molothrus aeneus. The sequence continues at coordinate 110,705,987 of NC_089648.1, read as the reverse complement.
GTTGGAGTCCCCATCCCTGGAAGTCCCCAAGGAACATTGAAACTGGATGTGGCACTCAGTACTCTAAGCTGGTGACAAGGTGGAGATTGGATTTAATCTTGGGAGTCTTGGAGGTCTTTTTCAACCGAAATGATTCTGTGATATTGTTGGTCTAATCTCAGTCCAAGAATTTTGCAAAGCTCTTCTTGCCTCATTCATATTTCTTGATTTGAGAAAAACCTGAACCACAAGGTCCCAATGTCAAATTTCTGTTTTGTAAGGTGGGGGGAGGGGTAGAAGGTCTCTAAGTTGGGATTGTTTCTTTGCCTTGATTTGTTCCTATTCCCTATTTTTAGATGGCTGTGGGAAATGTGGCTTTATGTAAAGATACTGTAAGTGAGAGTTCCCTCTCTGACCTGCAATGTTTTTCTCCTTTGTGGTTGAGCTGTGTGCAGACAGTGAGTTTTATTCAGGCAGCCTTGTGGGAATGCAGGACTCAGTTTGCCAATGAGAAGATTTTGACTAAGAAGGTAAATGAGAAGATTTCTTATTAATAAAATTCAGCACAATCTTTGGGTGAATCCAGTGTCTCATGCAGCAAGTGCTGAACTTCTTGAGTGCAGCTCTCATTCAAAAATACAGAAGCTCAGTGTGTTTTATCTCCATTTCACCTCTTCTACCCCCAGCACAGATAATGGACTTGTCTCATTGTTCTAATGTCAATAAACATCAAATGTGTACATTCTGTGGCAGATTAAGACCTTTCAGTATCGGTTTAGTCGGTACCAAGTTGTTGAAGAGTACAGACTGCCAGTCCCATCATTCATCATTGTATGAGTGTATTAATATTCAAAAACTCCTGCTTTCCAAGCAGTTGTCCTTTAGAAGAGACTGACACCTCACTGGGATTCAAATTGTCCCTGGGAAGGAGCCTGGCTCTTGTTTAGGGAAGCTCTGGAGTGCACAGAAGTCAATTGAAAAGCAAGAACCTTTGATCAAATCAAACAGTTGAAAGAGATCCTCCCCAATGAGCATCTCCAAAGTGTGGGGCCCTGACAAAGTCCTCCTGACTGTTAATTTAGGCTCTGTTTTATAATTCATTAGAATTGGGAGACTGAAAAAGCAACAAACAACCCCCTGACTTCTGCCAAGTGGCATATGGCTGTCATCTCTGCTCAGCCTCCAGTGCCCTGCTCAGCATTCCTGCTCTCCCAGGGATGAGCTGATCTATAAGAGGATTGCTCTGGATGGCTCCGTAAGGGCTCGAGATGTTGTTTCTTTGTCATTGATAGAGAAAAGGGGGATAAATGGGATATGCAAAAAATACTACCAAAAAATCTTTGTAGATAATTTTATTTTTTAATGCTTGCAGAGGTGTTGGGCAAAGTCTGTATTGCCTGTTTTTTTTAATGGGGCCATCCTCAGAGCTTTCCAGATTTTTTTTAGACTGCGAGCCTGACTGTCTTCTTAAAGTTGCACCCTGACCATGGTCCTGCTGGCACCTCCTTGCTGCCTATACAGAGGGACTTGGACTTTCAGCCCATCAGTTTTGTGCCCCTTCTGTAGTGTCACAATTTCTGTAAAGTAATATTTGACTTCCCTTTTAGGGAAAAGGGTGATTTTCTCCTCTCTCCCCGACCTTTCGGCCAGATACAAGCTCTTTGTTTGTGTTGACTCTGGCAATCACAAAGTTCTCTGCTCAGGCTGAAAATTAACCCTGCATGAATGGAAGTGAAACGTGGTTTCCAGCCAGGATTTAAATTGCCAGGAGCAGGGATGCTGGTGGGATCAACCCTCCTGGCATCAACACTGACCTGCAGTGCCTGAGCCAATTCCAAACCCTGCTGCTGTGCTCCTGGTTGGGGAGGAATGTGTCATGTTGGATCAGATCAGGAAGTTTGGCTGCTCTTTGTGGGGTGTCAGAAACTATTTCTCCAGACCTTTGGAAAAATCAATCTGATACCAGAGAAGAGTGGCGTGGTGCAAATATGAGTCCTGTAAAGGGCTTTAATCTTGAAGTTCTTCTGACCTGTGTGTGGGTGAAGTCCTTTATCTGTCGGGGATTTCAGCCAGTTCAAGGTGACTTTAAAGAAAGGCTCCTTCTTGCTTTCATGGTCTGTACAAAAGTCAAGCAGACAACAAAACTAATTTATTTTAAGAGCAGCCTGGTCTAGTGGAAAGTGTCCCAGTCCATGGCAGGAGATGGAACAAGATAATCTTTAAGGTCCTGTTGAACCCAAACCATTCTGTGATGCTGTGAAAACGTGTTTGGGAGAAATGAAAAATCCACTTGCCTCCTTCAGCTCTGTTCTTTCCTGAGCACAGTCCAAATCAGATGCTTGTTTGGGTAGTTCTGCTCCCCACATTCCTCAAAAGTACCCAATCATTCCCAGCCCACAGGAAACAACTCAGGTATGGCCACAATTCCTTGTGCTGAGTGCCTGTTGCCCACAAATCCCATCATTTTTCATTCCTTCTGCCTTTCTGTTTGGATTTTTGAGTTAGTGGCAGAGAGGAAGCCAGCACTCCACAGTTTTGGTCACTGACCACGGGGTGAAGGACAAACCTGTGGCCACTGCTGCTCAGGGGCTGCTGGAATTCCCACTCCAGCCTTGTGGATCCTTTGTGAACACCCAGAGAACCAAAGTCATTGTAGGGCATCTCATTCCCCTCTTTCCTGTCAGGGACAAGCCCTTATCTTGCCTGTGTTTGTGCAGGAAATGTAAGCAGGGCTGATGTTTTTCCAGCAGTTGAGGACCATCTGTCCTACAACAAACTCATCACCTGCCAGACTTGTTCAGAACATCTCTCAGTCCATATGTCTTGTGTATCCATGATAAAGAAGAAATGTAGGAGCCATTTCTCCTCCCTGTGACCTTCCAAACACGCTGGCATTTAGCCTTGGTGCTGATACAGGAGTTCTCCAGATTAATATCTGCTTTTTGTTGTGCTGACCCAGTTTGCTTGCAGAGGGGATATTTATTTCTCCCCAGCTTTGAAGGCCTGTACTTTTTTTAGACATTGCATAAGGAATCTATCATCTGCAAATAATTAAAATTAGACACTAGAAATGACATTGTGTTGCTAATGAGCAGATGTGTCTACTTATACCAGTGGAAGAACAGCTGTACACATAAAAAACGCTGCAGCCACCCTAAACCAACATTTGGTATTCTGCTACAGGCCTGGAACTCCATTTGGAGATTAAAGGGAAAAAAATAATCACTCCCTGTAAAATGTAACCATTTTTATGTTTTGCCTTTACATTTTTGTAACTCGCTTCCCTTTATAATTTGAGTGAGATTTGTGAGTCTCAGATTAAAGCACCTTTGTCATATATTTCAAACGTTATAAAGAGCCTTGATGGTCTCAGCATTATTACAAGGTGTAACAAAAACCAGTAGAAATACAAAATCTATTGTCACCAAGCATATTTAATATATTCAAAATAGAATTACCAGCCCCTCAGGGAGCCATTCTTGGTCCAATACTCCTCAATATTTTCATTAATGACTCGGAGGATACAGTGAAGAGGATGCTAATTAAATCAGTGGTACAGACATTGCTGGGAGGCTCTTGAAGGAAGTGAATAAAGCACAGCCCTGTGTTGATAAATTAACAAAAGCCATGGAAATCGATGTGCCAGGACACAATAAAGACAAATGTGAGGTGGTTCCTGCAGGGATGGACACTCAAGAGTAGAACTGGGCTGTTTGATAGGAGTCTTTCTGTTGTCTTCTTCTAATTCCTTGCTCTTTCCAATGAAATCCCAGTGGCGGGACAGTTGATTGATGGTGATTCATCCCACCAACTATGAATTTAATCCCCTGCCCAAAACCACCTCCAAAATACCTGTGGTCTGTGGTTTTTTTTTAAAGTAGCAAAGTCTTTGTCAGAGTTGTACTTTGGGAATGCAGCTTCATCTCCTTCCTGAACTGAAATCTTGTGTTTTGTTGTTTCCACTCTTTGTGTTTCTCCAGGAGTAAACAGGCATTAAAAATAAATTGGTGTTATTAGGCTGCTTTGCATCCCCAGGAATTTCAGCTGCTGTGCCCTAATTTGCACGTTAGACTCTTCTTATCCATATAAATTAGAATAGACTTTTCCTGACCTATATTTGCAGTTTAGGAGATGATGTTTTCCCTGCATCTTTCTTAATAAGGGGATTATTAAGGAGAACAGTGGTTTGCTGAGGTGGGCTGAACACTTTGCATTTTGAAGTGAGTGCTGCTGAATCAATTCTGGCTCAAGGGCAAAAGTCCTTCTGGGCTCTGAAATCCTTGTTCAACTGCTTTTAGGTTCTTTATTTTATACCTGACAAGGATATATGGACCATTCCCCCAGAACTACTGAAAATTAAAACTCTGACACTGTGGGAAACATGAATCCACCTGAGGGAGGTGAGGTTTATACTGGATATAAGGAAGAATGAGATAATAGATTTTATACATATATATATATATATATATATATATATTTAAAAAAATATCATATGGGTCCCTTCCAACTCATAATATTCTGTGACTCTGTGATATAAGAATGAGATGATCTTTAAAGGTCTTTTCCAACCCAAACCATTCCATGATGCCGTGGTTCTATCCATGAAGCCAAGGGGTATGTGGTGGGAATAACAGCATCTAAATTTTCATGTGTTTGTAGAATTAGGAGAGGGCAACCTTAGAAAGTCTTTTTCTGCAGATTTTTTTGATGGATTGTTCCTAATCCTTAGGCAAGGAAAACAATAGATGAAGTCAAAACAAAGACATACCAAACATTGTTTTATTCTTCAAATAATAGTGAATTTACTGTACTTGGGTCTGGAAATCTGAGGCACTGAAGCGTGGCATCATTAATCATAGTTTATGGTGATTATTAGTAGGCTTTTAATCTTTGTTTTCGTGTATAATTAGGTACAAGAGGTCAAAGCTGACTCTCTTCTGAACAACAATATTTTCAATGAATGACTGTTTTTCTCTGCCTGCAATTTCCTTGTGCATATTTATAAGAGCACACTTGTCTGTGTTTTGAGAGAGCAGTGTCCCATGAGCTTATCTGCTGATAAAAGCAAATGACAACACTATTATTTTTATTATCAATAATTATTTTTATTACTATTGCAACAGCACCTGGTGGATCAGAGTGGGTTTGGATTCGTAGTGCTAGCAAATGCCTAAATTGTGGCAAGGCACTAATGAACAGCAGATAAATGAAGAGAAAGGAGAAGGCACATGGAGAAAACAACAGCAAATCTGTCTGGTTCCATAGCTGAGCCCATGTGGTAACTAGTCTGAATCCCTGCATTTCTTAATTATATTTTTCCCCATCATCAGTTGTTGTCCAGGTTTTGGTAACATCACAGCAAAGTTAAGCCCTGAAGAAAATCAGCAATGAGGGCCCAATTCTGGTGCCCAAACAGAAGTGCCTTTGCCATATCAGATGCTTTTGGGTATTATCCCTGTTTTCCAGCAGTTAGAGAATGTGGAGCTCATTTCTGCCCTCTGTTGTGTCCTCCTCTTCCACACATCCCTGCTGCATGCATTTTATTTGGGATTGCAGGCTATCAGGATCTCCAGGCAGGCTTGTCTCACCAGCACAGCCACACAGCCAGGAGCAATAAAGGCTGAGCTAAATCCACTTAAATTTAGATGTTTCCATGGGCATGGAGGGATTCAGCTCCCACTGGTGTGGGAAGAGCTGGTCGACACAGTTGACTCAAATGAGGCATCAGTGTTTGGTCAGTTTTGGTTGCCTAAACCAAACCTCAGTTCCAGCTTCACCAATAAATATGGATAAAAATTTAATTCCCTTCCCATATTCATAGAATCATGGAATTATCTGAGTTGGAAGGGACCTTAAAAACTGTCAAACCCCCCTGCACCCTCCATGGGCAGGGACACCTTCCACTATCCCAGGTTGATCCAAGCCCTGTGCCTGACCTTGGACACTTCCAGGGATCCAGGGGCAGCCACAACTTCTCTGGGCACCCTGTGCCAGGGCTTCCCCACCCTCACAGCCAAGAATTCCTTCCTAAATCCCTCTATCCCTGCCCTCTGGCAGTGGGAAGCCATTCCCTGTGTCCTGTCCCTCCATCCCTTGTCCCCAGTCCTTCTCCAGCTCTCCTGGAGCCCCTTTAGGCTCTGGAAGGGGCTCTGAGCTCTCCCTGGATCCTTCTCCAGGCTAGATATTCCCAGCTCTCCCAGCCTGGATCCAGAGGGGCTCCAGCCTTTGGAGCATCTTTGTGGTTTCCTCTGGAATTTCACCAGCAGGTTGAAGTTCATCCAGCTCCCAGATAGGTTTTTAAGAGAAAGTACCTCTGAAAAAGCCTAATGCCTATTTATGGCAGAAAATGTCTAAAATCCTGTCTAAACCCGATCATTTAACTTTTGATTAAAGTGAAGTTCAAGTTTGATTAAAGCAAAAGTCCCCTACAATAAGTTTAGTGCCATTAAGGATGATTTATGTGCATAATTCACTGTTCTATTCATCTGTTCTGTGCACTACTGGTAAATATGAAATTTCAATTAATAATTAGAAATGGATTAACACTTTCGCCTGCCAGTGATACCTGAGTTAACACTTGAGGTTTGTTGCACTCATCCAAAACAAACCTGTGAGGGTTTTTTCTGGGTTCAGGTTGATGATGCACTTCCTTCAAAGGTCAAAGAGCATTCAAAAATGCATTTATACATTGTTATATCTGAGGGAATTAATAAATAATGAATATACAGGAAACTTTTCTTCTAAACCAAGTCTTCCTGGAGAATTTCTAGTTTTTAAAAATATGTATAAAATATTTGAAGTGTTAGAGGAGCAGTATTGCCCCTGCTATGTGAATCATGGAATGGTTTGGGTTGGAAAAGACTTCAAAAATCTTTTAGTGCCAAAAGAGGACCAAAACTAGTGTTTCCTCCTTGACACTAAAAACTGTGTATACTGAAAACTTTCTAAACCTTGTTGACAGTGCAAAACTTCTCTTTATTATGTACAAGCTCATTAATTCTTTTAAACCTCCTGAAGAAACTATTTTCTATTTAATTTATACTTCCCGCACCACGGCACCTTGAAAATCATCCAGAACTTTCAATGCACAACACTATAACGAAATTCTTTCTTATTAACATTTTTCTCCTTTAATCATGTGCCATAAAGAGTTTTACTTTCCCCTGGCAACTTTTAAGCTGTATGGATGTAATCATTAGAGTGAGTGATGACATCAAGCCAGGCTGACATGGTGCCATTGATTTTTACTAAATAATGATATGATGAGCTGGAAGAAGGAGTTTTATTAGTCCTAACTCAGCAAGGATTGATTGGGGAGAAGAAAATGACCAATCTGTATCTCAGGTTGCTGCAGGTATAAGAAAATAAGTGACAGCTGCAGGAAAGTCTATAAATCACAGGAAAAATTATGATAAAAATAAGAGCTATGAACTGCCCTTTAAAATTTCACTGGATGGCAGAGAAGAGTCGAAGAGACCTCAGCCATTTATCTCCATTATGCCTGGGATCCTCCGAGAATAGCAAAGTTGACGGATGATGCCATTACCTTTTTTTTATTATTTTTAAATGGAGGGAAGATAAGGAGTGGTGTATAAGTGTTACTTTCAAGTCATTAGAGGGTTGAGTCTTTGAAAGAATTCCTTGATTTAGCCAATGAAATAAAGTGTCTTTTGCTTTAGCTTTCTGTAGGTAATGTATTAAACATCGGCTTTTTGGAATCAAATCTGCTTGTTTGCAGTTTCTAAAGAAAAAAAAACAATACTAGGAAATATGATTTTTTATTAATCAGAAAGTCACAGAATGGTTTGGGTTGGAACAGAACTTAAAGATCATCTCATTCCACCCCTTGCCCTTGAGCAGAGACACCTTCCACTATCCCAGACTGCTCCAAGCCCTATCCAGCCTGGCCTTGGGCACTTCCAGGGATGGGGATTCCATATTACAGTCCATATACCTGTCATTCAAACCAAAGCAGAGCCAGAATTCATTGCTTTGATGCCAAAGAATGTGAAGAAGACAAAAACTAAGTCATTCCTACCCAGGTGCATCAGAAGACACCAAAGTGTTGGTAAGAAAGGGATTTTTAGAGCCATTTCTTTGCCTATTATCTACACTTGGGCAAATATCAGCTTTCCCAGTGGCAGTGTGTTTATATTCCGTGGCAGTTTCAACCTGGGAACTGTTCCTTTGACAGAATCTGGGAGCTCATCACAGCTCTCTTCTCTCCAGCCACCATCCTCTCACCACAAATTTCCATTTCATATACATCAGAGCTCAGCTCTTGAGGGCTTTTTGTGGTTAATTGGTGCTCCGGGCTCTGCTGGCACAGTGAGGACATTTTGTGTTCTCCAGAGTGGTCAGGGCTGAGCTCTGCTGAGATGCTTTGGTCAGCCAGAGGGAAATTCCTGAATATGATCCATGCCCAACATCTGAACACATTTGGAGCTCCCTCATCTACTCTGGCTCTCCAGAGACAAGAGCTTACAGTGACAGCCCAGTGCTCACACAGGATCTGGGCTGTTGGATTTTCGACTTTTTCATACTTTGGCACCACACAACCATATCCAAACCCCACATGTTTTTGTCTTTTGCCAGAGAGGTGCAAATTCTCTGCTTTTCTCTCTGTTCTACAATCAGTCTCTCTATCAAAGAATCTCTTTGACAAGAGGATCTCTGGCTGTTCCCAGCACATCAGCTGATTTTCTTTGTTTCAGGCCTCACCAGTGAGTGCCCGGCTGTTACCTCAGAGGTCTGTTTATTCCTGTTCCTGCTGGATGTGTTCCTGATCCCCTGGTCAGGGACACAGGGTTTACCTTTTCCAGTCTCTGTCTTGCCCCACTGATATTACTAAAGTAGATCTAGATGAGAACAATTCCTTCATGGAAAAAATTGTCCAGCCCTGGCACAGCTGCCCAGGGCAGTGGTGGAGTCCCCATCCCTGGAGGAATTTAAAATCTATGCGGATGTGGCACCCGGGGACATGGGTCAGTGGTGGCCTTGGCACTGCTGGGGGATGGTTGGACTTGGTGATCTCTGAGGCCTTTTCCACCCTCAGTGATTCTCTGCTTCCTCAGGGTTAATAAATTTTCTTTAAGAAATTCAGATGTTCCAGCTTTAAGAAGGAACCTGTTTTTCATCTCAGCCCTGAACGAAAGGAAGGTTCAGGTCCTACTGACAGATTTCCCTATTATCCCTGAGGAAAAGATTGATTTACTGGAGCTACCCTAAAAACTATCCCTAAACTGGCAGGTTTTGCTCATGGCAGGGGATGGCACTGGGTCATCTTTAAGGTCCCTTCCAACCCAAACTGTTTTATGATTCTGTGAAAATGTATTTCCTTGAAGTGAAGCCCTCAGGAATGGAATGTGGCTTTGGGTGCATTGTTCAAGAGATAAATGCTCTTTGTTGCTTGGATGTTGTCTTATTTCCCACCTGGATTTTGGATACTTTGGCTTTCAATTGCCCTTCCAAGTTAAACCACTTTGGCAAGACTGAAGAGCCTCATTTCCCTGTTTTTTTTTTTTTTCTCCTCTAGAAATGTATTTTTAATTTAGAGTAAGTTCTCCTCTTAACCTTCTCTTCAATAAATTAATTAAGCTGACTGGGTCCTAGATACTATGTCATGGTGGCACGTGCAGATATTAAATAATCTGATTTTTTCACTCAGAGCACTGTGCATGTGAGCTCATACCAAACTTACACTCCTAAATTCATGCTGGAAACCAGCACCCTCTGTAGTGATCCTCCATTTAGAGAGATTTTTGTAATCTCCTCCCTAGTTGGTTGTTAAACAGTTTGTTAAGCAATAAATAGATTTGCAGAATGTTAATGCTTAAGCTCAAGCATCAATCAGCATTAACATATTCTGGCAAAATTAAAGCTTTCCTGGCCTGTCCTCATTTTATCCCAAATTGGCTTTACCAGAGCTTCCTGCCACCCTGGAAGAACTTCCAAAGGAATGAGCAAAATATCCTCTGGTGGCACTTGCCACTATTAAGTATTGATGAAGAACATTGTTATTGCTTTTATTGCAATAATACATTTTAACAGCTAAAAAATAACCCAAATCATCAGAAAACTCCAGAAGATGTTTTGGAATTAGATTCTTTCATGTAACTTTTGGTCATTGAATGGAATTTTTGTCCTTATACATATTTTAAAATATTTTTGTGTCTTGTTTTTCATGAATATTTCAGGCAGTTTTTGTTTGTTTATTGTATTTCCCTTTAAATATTTTTTTTTGTTGCCCTGGGGAGTCTAAGAGGGATAAATCCATGATTTAATGAGGAGTAGTGAGCTGATGGCATTTTTTCCCTCCAGTACCACAGGCTCTTTCTCCACCCTCTGTCCTTTGCCAGGGGGGGTATCAGGACATCCATTTCCTTTTCCATTTCATCTCCACAATCCTGACACTTGATGGGAATCCTCAGAGGGGCTTCTGCAGCCTGGTGGCAATCCTAACACCAATCCTGATGATTTCCAATTTGTCTTGGATTGCAGCTTTTTGGGAGGACTCTGTCTGCTGGTGTGGATGAACTTGGAGAGTGAAAAAGTTGGAGTTTCTTAAGCAAAGTCAAAATTAACACATTTTATTCCAGCAAAGCATAAAGTCGGGTTCTTGAACACAGAATTGGGAAGAAGGGGAGAAAGGCAGTGGTAACAAAGCTGCCAATGTAGCTGCAGAAGTGCATGTCCAGAGAATTCTTGATGCTAAAGCTGCTCTGAGGCTGTTGTTTGAGTTTAGGGAATGATCCACAGCAAAGCTGGCTGGAGAGAATGGGAATGGGAGTGGGAGTGGGAAAGGGAATGAGCAGTGACTTCCCAGGACTGGAGTGCCAAACCAAATCTGGGCTGGTCATCTGAGGGGACAGTTGTGCCCTCTCTGCTTTGGCCCAGTGTTTTGTAGGTTTTCAGGGAGAATCCATCCCTTATATTTCAAATTTGTACATGAATGACTTCATACATCAGGTCTTTTGAAGGGGTTACACGTATCAGCAGAAATATCACAAAATCCTGGTGCCAAAATTTCCCATCCAGCCTGGTCTTGAACTCCTTCAGGGATGGGGAGTCCACAGGCTCTCTGGGCAGCCTGTCCCAAAAATAACTATTTTTCTCCAAAAGTATTTTGTACCTCTCTCCCATTAAGTTGTATTCCCACACCACAAGAAAGATTATGAGCACTTGATAAAATCAACATTTTTTTGGTAACCATTTGCATGGTCCAAAATCAGGGTTTTTTAAGAGCACCATGATTACAGTGACTGCAGATTAATTATTTAGGGTTTGACATCTGTATTTGACTATTGTGTGATGGAACAAAACCATAAAAGGCTCATATTTCATTTCCATGACATTTAAAAGGAGGTATCAGCATTGAATCCTTTCAGGACTCTTTAGCCAAAGACTTGGACTCCCTAATGCTCCTTGCTGAGTGTGCATGGCAGAAACTGTGCTGAATTTACTGGGAAGTTTCCCATGGCAAGGGGTTGGAATGAGATGAACTTTAAGGTCTCTCCTAACCCAACCCAACGCAATCCAATCCAGCCCAACCCAACCTAACCCAACCCAACCCAACTCAACCCAATCCAACCCAACCCAATTCAACCCAACCCAACCCAACCCAACCCATGCTGGGATTCTCTGGAATGGGGGGTTCTGGATTTCTCCCAGCCCCCAGGGAAGGAGGGAAGCTGATCCCCCTGCCTTGTGTCCCCCCAGGGATGCGTCAGGGGAACGACGTCGGCACTCAGTACCGCTCGGCCATCTACACCTTCTCCCAGGAGCAGATGGAAGCTGCCCTGAGATCCAAGGAAGAATATCAGAAGGTAACACTGGGCAGGGGGTGGAATGGCTTCAGCTGTGAGCACAAGGTCACAGATGTCACCAAGTAACACAAAATCACACTCCCTGTGCGTTGCACTCTCCGTGCAGCTGTTGCAGCTCCTCAGTCCAACGCCCAACTTGCATCATAGTTGCTTTAAATTCCAACTTTTAGGATTTTTTTTTTTTGGTGTGAGTAATTTTATAACCATGCAGAAAGAGAAATAGCTCCTTGTGCAGAAATATTTTGAGTCTCTTCTACAGATTTATTTAGTGTGGGTTCAGCAGAACAGAAATCTGTGAACTAAAGCTATTCAAGCTTCTCTGGACCCCAAACCCTGAAGGGTGAACCCAAAATCCCAGATCCAAGAATTCCTGAACATTGCTGATCAATAACTGAGCTGGATAACTCAGGATCACCCACCTGATGCTTATGAGATACTTCTATCAAGCCTTTCCATAAATGTCTTGTCTGACTTACTGAGAGTATTTGTTGTGACACAAGGATTTGTGTGAGAGAACATCAACCAATTCCCTTTCTTACACTGAGTTTTCCTCTGTTTTCTGGGGAGAATGCATTCTGTCTCTTTCCTGCCACTTTGTTATTTAAGTAAAGGCAGAGGGATTAGTATCCTGCAGTGTTGTTGCACTGTGGTACTGCCCAGTGCTCTGCAAAATCCAGATTCTGCAGCAGAAAAATATTAAATTATTCTAATTTATATGAAAAAACCCCACTCACCTGGGACATCAGGGCAGTAAACTTAAGTAGTACCAAAAGACAATCAGTGTTCATTATATTTAGTTATACAGTCACCTCACAGGTGTTATGTTAAAGAACCAGGAATCTGGGTGAATATTTGGTGTGAAAAGTAAAAAGCTCTATTTACATCAGCCAGAAGGTCTCAAAAGGCAGCAGATTTTTTTTACCAGTGTGGGTATGACTGGGTGAGCTCCTAGGACTGGATCCTACTTGCAATTGGAATTATTTTGAGTGCAAAGAGGTGCTCAGGACTGCTGGTAAGTGATTTCCAGATCTGACATCTGTGTGTGTAAATGAAGTGCTCAATGACTTATATTTGTTTCTGAGGGGAGTAAGTCACCCTTGCAGGTGTTTATCTGGTGGTTTTGGAAGACATTTATCATTCCAAACTTCTTTTTACTCATTATTTACCTCAGATCCACTGCTTTTCCAAATTCTTTTTATTCCTTTCCTTTAGCATCTGCTGACCAACATCACCCTGCAAATCTTACAGCTTTAATTTGCTTTCCCAACTCTATTATCCTCTGCTGTTATTTGTCATTAAATAAATACTGACATGAGAGCAAAATTGCCATGTGTGAGATTGCAATATGATATTACAGAAATTTCCATCATCAAATAGATTTCCTTAATGGCACCATTTAAAATTTACCTACTTTGAAAAGTGTGTGTAATTAGTACATTTATATAATTAGGCACAACTGTAAGTGAGCACATGTAGAGTTTGTTTTTGCACTGAAGTGGGGAAGGAAGGGACGGTGTTGCCAGCTAAGGAAACCCAGCAAATATGCACTGAAATTCCTCAGGGATGTGTGTTTCCCATGTATTATTAACAACAATATCTCCAATATTATCTACTGGGGTATTGCAGGAGCAGTGGAATGGTTGTGTGGGAAACACACTGAGCAAACAATTTGTTCAGGAATCCCTTTTCATATTAAATGCTGTGCATTCCATTATTTTAATGTAAATGTAATACAGCCACTTTCCTTATATTGCAGCAATTTTAAATAAATATCAAGCTTTTTCTGGCAGTGACACATGCCAGATAATCATGGATAAAAATGTGGGAATGGCACAATTTTTTCTGTGATAAGCAGTGCTGCCTGCAGCAAGGGAGGAAGGACTAACAAATATTACAATAACTGCAGTGTGCATGGGTGACTCCAGCATTTTTTGGCACTGAAAAGGAAGAGAAATAAAATGTCATTTATTTTTTTGTTCACTGAATAATTGTGCATGTGCTCTTAGATGTGGTTTGAACTGAGGGAGCCCTAAAAATGGCCTTCAACCAGAAAATGATGGGTTTGCTAGATGAGGTTTGGGGTTTTTTCCTAACTGGCTTCTGGTATCCAGGGAAGGGAATGGAGCTGGGGAAGGGGCTGGAGCACCAGGAGGGGCTGAGGGAGCTGGGAAAGGGGCTCAGCCTGGAGAAAAGGAGGCTCAGGGGGCCCTTGTGGCTCTGCACAACTCCTGACAGGAGGGGACAGCCAGGGGGGTCAGGCTCTGCTCCCAGGGAACAGGGACAGGAAGAGAGGGAATGGCCTCAGGCTGTGCCAAGTTGGGGTCTAGACTGGATATTAGGGAAAAATTCTTCACAGAAAGGGTGAGAAAGCATTAGAATGGGTTTCCCAGGTCAGTGGTGGATTCACCATTCCTGGAGGGACTTAAAAGCTGTGTGGATGTGGCAGTTGGGGACATGGATCAGTGGTGGCCTTGGCAGTGCTGGGGGATGCTTGGATTCAATTATCTTGGAAGGCTTTTCCAACCTCAGTGATGCTGAGATTCAATTTTAAGTGACAATAATCAGATTTATTACCAGGCTGTGAGTGAGACCCTCGGGGTGCCCCGAGCCCAGGTTGCCTGCAAGGTCCCATCTATTTTAAGTTGTGGAACTTATTGCTGATTCCTGCAGCTGCTTTGAGAGCTGAGAAGTGGCAGTAGAGCACTGAATTCACATCCAGCTATGGAGCTGGAGCTGCTGAGGGAGCTGAGTGCAGGAGTCAGAGTCAGCTGCTGGTGACAGACTGTAATACAATAGTGCTGCTGCTAAACGGTGACACAATGGAACTGTAATCAGAAAAACATCAAATGAGGGCCAGGCCTTGGTGAAATCACTGTGAATGAGCAGCTTTGCCTGAAGCTGAGGTTTTTTAATACAGGTGAACCTGAGGTTACTCAATTTTCAAGACAGTTGCTCAGCTGGGTTTAGTTTTCAAATGAATTATCGAGGCAATTGTAATCCAGAGAATGAAATCAGGGTGGGAAGAAGTTTGTATTCTTTTCTTTTTTTCAGAGTCAGACCTTGCAGTTGTTTTGTCAAGCACTAGCACTGGGTTGTAAGGCTGCAAGAATACACTGAGTGCCTCCCCTGCAGGGAATTACAGAATGGTTTGGGTTAGAAGGGACCTTAAAAATCATCCATGGGCCATGGTCAGGGACACCTCCCACTATCCCAGGCTGATCCAAGCCCATCCAGCCTGGCCTTGGACACTTCCAGGGATCCAGGGGCAGCCACAGCTTCTCTGGGAATTCAATTCCAGGGCCTCACCACCCTCACAGCCAGGAATTCCTTCCCAATATCCCATCTAACCCTGCCCTCTGGCAGTCGGAAGCCATTCCCTGTGTCCTGTCCCTCCATCCCTTGTCCCAAATCCCTCTCCAGCTCTCCTGGAACCCCTTTAGGCCCTGGAAGGGGCTCTGAGCTCTCTCTGGATCCTTCTGTTCTCCATGTGAACACCTTCATCTCTCCCAGCCTGGCCCCAGAGCAGAGGTTTTGGGTGGATGAATTCCATGGGATAAGGAACACAATGAATTAGCAGAAGATGCAGCAATCCCTGCAGCACAGCAGACACTGGGAAGCTTCCATCACCTTTCTGTGATATGATGTGGGAACAAACAAGCAAAACCCTCAGGTGCAAAAATAGGACCTTTACATTTGGTATCAAGGAAAGAGATTGAAAAGCTGGAGTTTCCTAAAGCATTCCAAAAGCAATGAGCTTTGGAGCAGCAACCTGCAAGGAGGTGAAGTGGTCAGGATTGTACTTGTCAAAGCTGGAGGCAGGGCTGTTTACAGACCTCTGAGATCTGCAGTTCTGAGTGGTTAATTCCATGAAGGAATGCCTGGCAGTGGGAATTTGCAACCTTCATCTGTGTTTTATCTGACTGCTGTGTGAATTCAGAACAGGCTTTGCCTGGGAGATGGTTTTTCATGTGATTTTTGGCTGGGAGAAGTTAAATAGCTCCTTTGAAATGAGATTGTTTTTATTAAAGCAATACAATAGTCAATAAAAAAATAACACCTGCTTACTCCTCTTCAAATTATGTCTAATTCAGAGCTTTATGTGTCAAATTATCTCTGCTTCACTCTGCTCTGAATGGCAACGACTTGAGTCCTGATTGATGGTGGTGGCTCTTGTGGAGACAAGCAAAGCTGATCTGATAAGCTGAGCCATTCTTTGGGTTGTAATCACTTTTCCGTGCTGCAGAGATACCCTTTGTATGTTCATGCCTCTTGGAGAAAGCTACATTTGGCTATGGATGAGGAGGTTTTGTGCGAGCACTTGTGAACTCTTTTCATGTTACTGTAACTGCAGAAAATTTGACTTTGCCACTCTGATAAAATTCGAGCACCTCAAATTGGGGAAATCTCTCAAAACTAATCCTAATCCATTTCTTGAAGACAGTGGCAGCAAGATAAAAGCATTAATGGCATGAATTTAGGATGAACTTGTGGATGTGTCTCTACCTGGACTTCAGCAAAGCCTTTGACAGCATCTCCCATGGTTTATCCCTGGAAAATCCAGCAGCCATGGCCTGGGCAGGTTCCCTCTGGGCTGGGGTGAGAACTGGTGATGGCTGGGCACAGGGAGTGCTGGGGAATGATGCTGCACTTGGTGACACCTGCCCCCTGCAGCTCCAGGCTGGGGCAGAGGGGCTGGAAAGGGTCCTGGGGGTGCTGCTGAGATGAGCCAGGTGTGCCCAGGTGGGCAAGAGGCCAAAGTGGCAGCTCTGGGGTGGCAGCAGGACCTGGGCAGTGCCATCCCCTGTGCTGGCACTGCTGGGGCACCTCCAGTGCTGGGGACAGCTCTGGGACAAGAGGGACATTGAGGGGCTGGAGAGTGTCCAGGGAAGGGAACAGAGCTGGGGAAGGGGGTGGAGCACCAGGAGGGGCTGAGGGAGCTGGGAAAGGGGCTCAGCCTGGAGAAAAGGAGGCTCAGGGGGCCCTTGTGGCTCTGCACAACTCCTGACAGGAGGGGACAGCCAGGGGGGTCGGGCTCTGCTCCCAGGGAACAGGGACAGGAGGAGAGGGAACGGCCTCAAGTTGTGCCAGGGGAGGTTTAGTTTGGACATCAGGAAAAATTTCTTCATGAAAAAGGTGATTAGATGTTGGAAGGGGCTTCCCAGGGAGGTGGTGGATTCCTTAAAGCCCATTTCATTCCACCCCCTGCCATGGGCAGGGACACCTCCCACAATCCCAGGTTGCTCCAAGCCCTGTCCAACCTGGCCTTGGACACTTCCAGGGATCGAGGGGCATTCCCTGAAGGAGAGAAGTGCCACCATCCCATGCTGAGTGCATCCTTCTACTCTTCCTGTTCCCCAGGAATGCAGCACATGGTGCTTGTTTCTATTAATGCTGAGAAAGGCAAGATTTTTTTTTTTATATAGCTTCCAATTCTGCATTTATTATCTTCACTTGATAAAGGCCAGGCATTTCATTTGGCCCTTTGACTGTTGCAAATGCAGGTTATCCTGTATTTGGATTTAGAACCAGGAAGAGCAGGATGAAACCAGACTTTGTATTTTGCAATCATTTTTTCATCTGGGAGGTCATGGGGGTCACTGAAGGAGCCATTTGCTTTATTGCACTGGGAATGTGAAGTTTATATTGGACATTTAAACTAATGCTAGAAATTGCCCTGTAATAAACTAATGTAAATATCAAATGGATTTGACTTTAAGAGTGGGTTGTAAATAAAACATTTCCTGCTTTGTGTGGCTTGCCCTGTTCTGCCTGCCATTAATGTAAAAACATGCTGGATTTGTGTAGACATCCCATTTTCATGTCCTTAGGCAGAGAAATTCTCAATCTCCAGGGCAGATCCTCATGTTTCTTCAGAAAATGAAGATTTTAAAGGGCTGAGCTGTTGTTTGAGGGGTTCTGCCCTGTGTGACCTGGCCTCCAGTTGGGCACAGCTCTCCTGGGTCATCCCAGTGCCAAGGAAAAGGATTGGAATGTGCACAGATGCCAACACAGAGGTTAAATCCCTTCCCATCAGCCTGGAAATGTTCTCTAACATAATTCAGTGGTATCTGGGATCCTTCTGAAGAGCTTCTAGTCCAGGCTTTTGAATTTCTTGATCTTGATTATGCATCTATTACAGCATTCTGAAAGTGTCACAAGCATATTAAATGTCAGGTGCTTAAATGTGATCATGACCTTAATAATGGTGGTTTAAGTGAACACAGGATTTACAGGGAATAGGATGGAATTTCTTTCTCTTCAGGAAGCTCTCAAGGAGTTTAGTTTAGTTTAACTGAGAGATTAGTTAGGGGGAGGACAGGATAAAGTAGAAAAAGGTCAAAGTAAAAGGAACATGATGGTCATTAGCTGGTGCTGTTCTTGTTCTCTTTGGGTTAAACACAGCCCTTAAAACTGACCTATGGAAACTTTTCCAGGAAATAAACCTGAGGAATCATCTCCAGATGTGTTCAGTCTCATCATATGTGAAAATGTTGTGTCTTAATTCTGCTCTGCCCTTTGGATCCATCCATGTCCAGGAGAAGGATAAGATTTGAAGTGGGGATCTCTGCATGGGCTGAGAGGGGGAGAGAGATTGGCCTGGTTTGAGGTTTCCATACAAATTAAAAAAATCAGGAAAAAGCTTTTTTTAAAGTGACATTTCTAATGAGCATGGGAGCATTATTTCTGCTCTCCAAACAGTTTGTTTACCCCTAGTGCTGAGCTGTGGGATCCAAGAACACTCCTCAAACCTCATCTTCTCAGGGACAGAAGTGTGCCTGAGCCAGGATTCAAATGAATGCTCATGGAACACTTTCCCACTGTTTACCCAACTCTGAAACACTCTGAAAACAAAAAATGTATCTGAGCATGATGACACTTCAGGAAGTTCTGAGTTCCACAAAGCTCTCATGTGGAAATGGCAGATACTCAACATTTATAAAATATCCTGCTCAGGCCTCTGAATATGGACAGAGGAGGGTCCACTTAAACACTCAGGTGCCCATGATTTGATAACCAGATGGTTGATAGCCAATTGTGTTGACAATTCATGTCTGCTGAAGTTGTTTTCCAGCTGATGTCTCAAGATTCCCTCAGAGGACCCAGTGCAGATCATCCATAAGCTGCAAATCCAGAGTAACACCATTCAAATCCATGGAATTTTACTTTGGATTCCCAGTAATGCAATTGAGATGAAAATCTGGCCTCAGAGTTTTGCACCTCTCAGTATTTTTGTTGCCCAAAGAACTGTCACAGGGTTGTGTGTTTTATTTTCTATATGAAGTGTACATCAAAGAGAACTTTCAGCTTTGGGGAAAATAAATCAATACTTCCTGGAAGGAGAAATCAGAGGATGCCTTAGCCAGCAACATTATCATGTCTGGTTTGATCTTGTGATCTTTTTCCATCAAGTGTTTTTTTTCTCTTTTATTAACTTCCACAGATCTCCTGTAGGCTGGTCTTTCCTTTTGTTTTATCATGGAATCACAGGGTCCCAGAACAGTTTGGGTTGGAAGGGATCTAAAAGCTCATCCCATTCCCACCCTTGCCATGGGCAGAGACATCTTCCACTACTCCAGGTTGCCCCAAGCCCTGTCCAGCCTGGCCTTGGACACTTCCAGGGATCCAGGGGCAGCCACAGCTTCTCTGGACACCCTGTGCCAGGGCCTCACCACCCTCACAGGGAAGAATTTTCTGTCATTTGATGTTGTCCCTCATCCTTTTCTCCCACATTTTCCTCAATCCTCAGATTTTCTACTTTTTTCCCCTTAGGCCTGTGTTTCTGAAAAACCTTCCCTATTTTTTTATCTTTGCAGCCAAAGACAAACTTGTATTTTTTCCAGCTGACACTTATTAGGTGTCATTTACTCTCTGGCTCTGAAAGTGAATCCAACTACCCAACATAAAGTGGACAAAATATATTTCCTATTCCTGCTGCCTAGAGCATCCCAAGCTACCTTCTAGGGCAGAGCCATGGAGTTTTGTGCAGGAAGAGTCATCAAAGACTGAGAAATCACTTTCAGTGAATCCCTGCTTCAAGCCCCAGTGTTAAATCCAGTTTTTAATCCTGACCTTTCCCTGAGCAAGCAGCCTGCTGCGTATTTTTGGGGTTAATGTATTTCCATTGTGGCTTCTCCTTTCTCCTGTGCTTTGGTTATTTTTAGTTGGCTTGGTTAAACCAGGTCTCTTTCAAGTTTTAAAGGAGTTGTATTTAAAGGTGTTCCCAGAAGAAAAAACTCTTTTACACATCAAGACCCTTTGTGAGGTGGTGGAGAAGGGCAGGAGGAAGAGCTGTATCCAGACAATGGGTGAAGGTGGAATTTTGGATTTTTTCAGAGGAGCCATGGAGGCAATTTGAGATTTAACTCCATTCCAATGATCTCAGTGGTCCAGGATAGTAACTCTGACCTTCATGTGATCTCCCAGTTGTAACAGCACTAATTTTAAAATTATTTCTAAGCCTTGATCACTGCAATTCACAACAATCCTGGTGAAAGTCCATCTTAATCCAGTTTTTATTCCCTAATTTTTTGCACTTTTTTTGCACTTCTTTTTTAAATTAAAATAATTTAATGATACTTAATCAAACACAAAATATTCACTGCATTGGATCTGCAAATTTTCCTGTGTCAGCTGAACTTGTAATAGCATCACAGACAGATGTTGGGTTTATATTTGACCTGTTTTCTACAAAAACATTGATTGGCACTAATTATATTCCCTATCATTTGAATGTTATTTCTCTTTTGGGGGGGGGTGGATTTTTTTGTTTGTTTGTTTAGTTTAGTTTTATTTTTTTTTTCTTTTTACCCATGTACAAATTGGCCCAGTGTTGTTTGTGTTGTCTTATTTTCCCATTTGAAGTGCTCATGGAACTGGTTCTCATTCCCTTTTCTAAAATTTTCAATATTAATCATCGATTAACTATGTGAAACCCACATTTTCCTTAAAAAGCTAAAAACTTAGATAAATTTGGCTTTATTGGCCAGTGCTTCATGCTGAAGGACACCCAAACTTAAAGGTTTTTGCACTCTTTAAAGATATTTTCTAGATATTTTTAGATAACCTAGATATTTTTTAAATATGGAAAATGCAATAATTAAATTTGTATATTTATTTATTAGGTATTTAATAAACACCGTTGTATTTGTCACAAATAGCTGAGTGGCTGTCCTAGAAATTTAAAAAAATCAGGTTTCTCCAGCAATGATGACTTTCAGCCCAAACCAATGAAGTTTTGTGGAGATTAAAAACACCCAAAGAAAAATTATGGGAAAAAAAAAGAGGAGTTGTAAAATTGCAGTGGAGGATTGTAGCATCGCTCCCCCTTCTCCACACACACATACACAAATGTGCACTTTTAACATCATCATCATCATCATCATTTTATTTTCTGTAATATTTTTTATTTTTATCTCAATCAGTTAATTATAACCTGGGTGGTGATTTTTCATCCAGCTCTTCCTGCCGTTGTATGTATGTGGCTGCTATTTTATGTGCCAACAATCCTAGGAAATATATTTCCCCATTATCCTGTGATCTATTATCACAGGAAAAACCTTCAGTGCGAAATTAGGGGGATTTCCAGGGTTGGAGAAATCCTGATTTCTTTCATTGCCCTCTAGTGGGCTCGAGCTCCTCTGCAAGGGCTTTCCCCTTCTCTTTGTGCCACACAAACCATCAGGTTTTCTGTAATTTCAGTTATTTGTCCATATTTGTGTGGTTCCTGGAGCATCGTTTCATGGATCAGATACGGCAGAATTATCCTGCTGGGGTTTATAAATGATGACCAAAAGAGGATTCTGTGCTTTCTGTGTTTTGCTGTGGGAAGCAGGGGTTGGGCATTTCCCAAATGAACATTCCCCAGGTGAGTTTTGGGGAGGACACTCGTAGATGTTGGGTTGTCATTGAAATATTTACAATCTGGAGAAGCAGATATCAGGTTTTTATAATTTTCTGCTGTTGTAGTTTGTGTGGAATTGTGAATTCATCCCACACTCCAGCTGAAGGAGGGCTTGGCAATTCTTCCATCCCATTTATTTGTGATTTATCATGGAATTCTAGAATGGTTTGGTTGGAAGGGACCTTAAGGATCATGAGCAGGGACACCTCCCAGGTGTTCCAGGTTGCTCCAAGCCCCCATCCAGCCTGGCCTTGGACACTCCCAGGGATCCAGGGGCAGCCACAGCTTCTCTGGGCACACTGTGCCAGGGCCTCCCCACCCTCAGAGCCAGGAATTCCTTCCCAATATCCCATCTATCCCTGCCCTCTGGCACTGGGAAGCCATTCCCTGTGTCCTGTCCCTCCAACCCTTGGGGCAAAGAGATGAATTTTGAACAGTAAAGTCAAAGGAAATCAAACATGGCTCCAAACTGGTTGTTATTATATTTTATTTTGAATTAGCAAAGAATTTACAAATGTATATATATAATAATAATGTGTTATGGCTTGCTGCTCTTAAAAACTGAGTGACTTTTTGATGTAAAATCCCTGTTTAATATATGTTGGCTTCATACAAAGTTGTATTTCTGCACTGTCCTGGAAAGAGAGGAAGGGAAAAAGCTCTAAAGGGCGTTATGGAAATGACAGCATAATTCTGTCTGAGATACTTGGGGTAGGTCAGGCATTAATTTACATCATGAGGAAATCACAGTGATCATCAGAGAGCAGAGCACGAGGGAATCAAGCACCTGTGCAAGAGGCAAAAGCAGGATTGTTTAGAATCATGAAATCATGGGATTGTTTAGGTTGGAAAAGCCCTCAGAGATCATCAAGTCCAACCATCCCAGCTCTGCCAAGGCCATCACTGACCCATGTCCCCAAGTGCCACATCCACATGGATTTTAAATCCCTCCAGGAATGAGGAGACTCCACCACTGCCCTGGGCAGCTGTGCCGGGGCTGGGCAACCTTTTTGGGAAAGAAATTATTCCTAATATCCAATCTAAACCCCCCTGGTGCATCTTGGGGCCATTTCCTGTTGTCCTGTGTGATGGATTCACCATCCACAAGCGATGGCTCTGTGTCCACTCGTGTGATGGGAGTCACATTTGCTGCCTTCCAGTGGATTGGAATCTCCCTGGTTTGCCAGGATGTTGGGAAATGATGGAACGTGGCTCAGGGGGTGCTTCTGGCAGCTCCTTCAGCATCTCTGGGTGGATCCCATCCCACCCCACGGGCTTGTAGCAGGTTGATGACAGCCTTGGATTACAGAATTCATTCTGCACCCTCTTTCTCTCTGGAGAACAACTGGTCTGACTGTTAAAGAATGAAGCAAAGAAGGCATTAAGTACCCCCACCTGCTCCTCATCCTTTGCTGCTCCATTCCCTCTGCATCCAGCAAAGGGTGGAGATTTGTATGCCTGTGTTTGCAGATGTGCATTGAGAGCAGCGGGGAAAAAAAATCCTGCAGCTTTGCACTTTACTTCAGGAATGACTCACTCCCTCTGGTGGGAACATTTCATTCTGAATGTGTGATGCTGCTTTCCCTCCTCCTCCTCCTCCTTCACCTCCTCCTCCTCCTCCTGCATCCACCCCCTCCCCACACTCCCATTTCTGCTGCTCCGTGTGTGACATCTGCTCCTTGTGCTGCAGAGCAGCACTTTGGTTTCTATGGTAGCTGCTGGAGCCACTGGACCCATGGACTAGGAGGAAGGGGAGGAAAAAAAATGCTCCAAGTGACGAAATTCAGGTGTAGGATGTCCCTTCTCCCTTGGTCAGAGGGCTGGGATGTTTTGGGAGAGGGGCTCCCATGGGTGGCAGCTGCCAGGACATTCCAGGGTCATTTCCTTCCTTCTCCTGGGAAAAGAACCTGCAGGCCAGCAGTGAAATGAAGGGTGTGAAAAGCAGCAGATTTTGGGTTTGGTTGAACTTCACATTTCCTTTTGTCTTGTTCAGGTCTCCAGTTTGCAGCGAACCCTCCTCGGCTTCTGCCTTTAAGGTGGTGAAAATGCAGATGCCAGACCCAAGATATTGTAATTAGGTGTCTATTTATAACAGAGTTTGTCATTAGAATTACCATGTCATTTTTTTACACAAGGGAGGATAATGCCAGTTCATAATCTACACCTGTAGCTGTGCTTTTTTTTTTTTAATTTTATTTTACTTATTTTAAATGCAGTTCTTCTTTGATTTGCTCTGGCTCTGAATTCATTAGGAAGCCTGAATTAGCATCCTGCCCCATTGTCTGGGGCATCTTCACTCCTCTGTCCCCTCAGGTACAAACACCAGGATTCTGAGCCAGGATTCTCAACTTCAGCTAAAAGGGAGTTGACTAAAATACAGAGCCCACTTCTTCATTTTTAAACATTCTTTGTAGAATGGAATCGGGATAAGGATTTTAGCAACAATTCCTCCATGGAAAGTGCTGTCCAGCCCTGGCATAGCTGCCCAGGGCAGTGTTGGGAGTCCTCATCCTTGGAGGGATTCAAAAGCCATGTGGATGTGGCACTTGGGGACATGGATGAGTGGTGGCCTTGGCAGTGCTGGGAATGGTTGGACTCAGTGATCTTCAAGGGCTTTTCCACCCTTAGCGATTCTGTGATTCCATAATGTCATTATGCCACACCATTGCAAAGATAAATCTGTTTTAGAGCAGTTTTTTCCTGGGAGATGAAGCCAGCGGGAGCTGGGATCCACAAATTATAATGAACTTGGTAAATCATGAAATCATGGAGAGGTTTGGGTTGGCAGGGACCCTAAAGATCATCTTGTCCCAACACCTGGGAGGTGACAGGTTGCCAGGGATGAAGGTTGTGCCTCCTGTGCCCGTGTGTGCTGTGTGTCCTGAGCTCTGACACATCTCCAGACAGACAGGTCCTGCCTGGGTGAGGGGAGTTTGGTGCTGGATGTACTTTAGAGAACTCTGAAGAGCTCTCTTTGTGGCAGATGAACATGTTCTTTTCAGGTCCATGCTTCTTTTATTTATTTTCATTTGTAAGTGGTTTTTATTCCATTTCCTGTAATCCTTGGAATTCCAGGATTCTAAAGCCAAATGTTTCATCTTCTGTGAAGAATATTTTACATCTTCAGCATTCCTGATGTACTTGGTGTGATTTAATTATCCAGCTGTGTTTGCACCTTGCATCTTTTTTTTTTCATTCCATTTTGTCACTTATTCCCCTTTAATCCTGTATAATCTTTCCTGGAGTCTTTATCAGCAAGCCAGACCTCAGATCCCCTCAGCCTCAGTAGTTGTCAATGACATAATAAACAAATCCTCTAAAATCAGTTGGAGTCTGGTGTCTGTGGAGCTGTGCTGCAGTTCTGAAACAGCCCAAATGGGACTTTTTAATGGAAAACTATGGCAAACTGGATTTTTTATGGAAGGCTAGGGCACAAGAAGATCCTTTGCCACAATCCCTAGTATTTATGGCTGTTTCCCATCAAGGTGCTGCTTGTTTTCCTGTTTTACCCCCAGTCTTGCTCAGGTTCCCATGTGTTTTATGGACCCTCTTCCAGTTGCATGGAAATCCCAGCCATCCCTAAGGACATTCCATTTCTATTTGTCATTAGCAGTCCTTATAAACACCTTTTTTCCCCTTTTTTCCTGTGAGCAGAAAGGCTTTGCAGCCTCTAGACTGGCTCAGCTCTGACTTGAATCCCTCGAGGTGTTGGGTAAATCACATGCAGAATCACAGAACATTTAGGTCAGAAAAAAACCTCCAATGTCACCACTTCCAATCTTTAAATCCTACCCTTGCCTTCTAAACATAGCAAAAAAAAAAAAAAGTTAGATTTCCTTAAAAATGATAAAATTATCTGGGTCCTCCCCCTCACAGAATATTGAGGGTGGGAAGGACCTTCAAGGCCACTGAGTCCAGGCTGTGACTGATGCCCAATTTGTCACCCAGGCCAGAGCACCGAGTGCCACATCCAGACCTTCCCTGGACACCTCCAGGATGGCTCCCTGGGCAGCCCCTTCCAGTGTTTACCAACCCTTTCCATGATGAAATTCCTCCTGATATCCAACCTGAACCCCTCATGGAGGGCACTGTAGATTCCACCTGGTTTCCATTATCCCATAATGGTGAATAATTGCCATAACCTCAACTGAAAATGGTTTAGTTTTTTTTTTTTTTTTTGAACTAAGATCATCCCACATTTTCCATTATTTGGCCCTTTTGCACCCATTGTTTGTTTTTCTTACTTGAGTTTAGTTTATGACTTGTGTGTCTATGCGTGGATCAATGTTAGAAGATAATATTAAAAAAGGGATTAGCGCGTAGCAATGATCTATTAAATTGTGTAATTCATCATTGTGCAAAGGCCATCATTAATTTAATTGTTTAATTAAAATAGCCCATTAAAATGGATTTAGTTACTGACACCAAACCACTGCTGGCTTCCTTTTTGTTACTGGGACATTTTATTATACAAAATCTCACCAAATTCAACATTTTGCTAATTGAGTCAGTGGTGCAATTTGAAATTAGTGTTGCTGGGAAGGAGAAACAAATGAAATAGAGGACCTCGTTAGCATTTAGGACTTAAAACAGGGGGTTTCCTTCTTTCCCTTTTAGTGGCTGTGAGCAGGAGGTCAGGTTGTTCTGTGAACATTAAAAAATGTCATCCCCCGACCTGCTGTTTGCCTGACAGTGCCTCGTGTTTATCCTGACAGGAGGAAGCAAACAAAACAAAATGAAAAGGTAATGAGGTAGAGCACAGAGGGGATGGGAAATCTTCCTCTCAGAAAGCTCTGCAATGTTTATTAATGCTGCTGGGTCAATGGAAAAATGCAGCCTGCAAAAAAAAAAAAAAAGCCACGGAGGGAGTGTTTTTCCATTTCAACTTGTCCTTTTGGAATTTGCCCATGCTAGAAAAGACAAAAATGAAATAATTCAATCTCTGAGCAAAAAAGCACAAAGTATATCATGGTCAGCAGGTTTTGTTTCTAGTGTGGTTTTGTAACCCTGCACGGAGGGGAAAAAGTCCAGTGACTTCACTTTTAGTGAAGCCTTAATTGTTGCTAATTATCTTACAATCATGGAATGGTTTAGATTGGAAGGAACATTAAAGCCCATCCCATTCCAACCCCCTGCCATGGGCAAGAACATCTTCTACCATCATAGGGTGATCCAAGGCCCCTCCAGCCTGGCCTTGGACACTTCCAGGGATCCAGGGGCAGCCACAACTTCTCTGGGCACCCTGTGCCAGGGCCTCACCACCCTCACAGCCAGGAATTCCTTCCATCTATCCCTGCACTCTGGCAGTGGGAGGCAATTCCCCCTTGTCCTGTCTCTCCATGCCTTGTCCCCAGTCCCTCTCCAGCTCTCCTGGAGCCCCTTTAGGCCCTGGAAGGGCTCTGAGCTCTCCCTGGATCCTTCTCTTCTCCAGGTGAGCACCCCCAGCTCTCCCAGCCTGGCTCCAGAGCAGAGGGGCTCCACAGCCTTGGAGCATCTCTGTGGACTCCTCTGGAGTTTCTCCAGCAGCTCCATCATGGCCCTCACCTCCCTGCTGGCTTTTTTTTCTTTCTCCATGGCTGTTCTCATTCTTCTTTCTCTGGCCATCTTCCCTCTTTGGGATGGGTTAGTAGAGCCTTGAGGTAGAACTCCCAAACCTTTTTCCTGTACAACTGCCCAGTATGTGCCTGTGCTGATCCACCCTGGATGAGCTACTCCAGTTTCTAAAACTTGAACAGAAATATCCGATGGCTTGGGAATTCTGTAGGGGATGGTCGAGGAAAAATTTGGTTGCCTGATATAGCCCCTGGTGCAATGTGTGACTCTTCAGGATATCTGTGCCATTCATGTGGGGCTGTGTAGGGTGAAAGGATCTGGAGAAGTCCTGTGAGCTTCTGGAACAGCAGATGGACATCAAAGGAAATCTGAATTTGAGCAACGGAATCCAATCTCCAGTTTTCCAGCAGATCTCTCTGCTGAGGAATCATACAGAACTGGGTCATGGGGTGAGCTGCAGTTATTGGACCCCAGTTTGGGCTGGTTTATTCTCTGTTATGGGTCCAGGTGGAAGCCAGGCTGACCTTGGTGTGCTGGGCCCAGGTGCTGCCCTGCCCTGAGCACACTCCTCAGCTGTTGGAGTGGTCCCTGACATGGTTTTAGCCTTAGGAGCCCCAAAGCCCGGGAGAGGGCTGAGGGTGGCAAGGGGATATTTCCCAAGAGGCAGTTCCAGCGGGACCAGACCCTTGGGAGCAGCAGGGTCTGGCTGCTTGGATGTGAGCCCAGCTGCTCTTCTGGACCTCAGGGACTGATGGACGACTCAGCACACTCGGTTTTCCAGGATGAATGAAGTCATTCCACGGAATTACTTCTGGGAATGAAGAGGACTTACACTGGTTCCTTGAATTGTGATGAAATCAAGGAATACTCCTACAATACCCACCTCATGCAGATGGATGTCTTCATTCCTGCTGAGAAAACTGATGGAATATTTGGCAAAAAAACCCCATAAATTTCTCTGGTGGTTGGAGATTCTCAATTATCCAAGCAGACAAGGACCATTGGATGGTCCAGTGGAAGGTGCCCTGCCCATGGTAGGGGGGTTGGACCGGATGAGCTTTTAAGGTTCATTCTAACTCAAACCATTCTGTGATTCTGTGACCTGGGGACACTTGTGGGTGGCACTGTGAGGCACTGGGTGACACTGGGTAAATCTGGGATCTGTTGGCTGAAATATTTTCTGTAGAACTGAGGAATGGGCTGATCAGGGAACATGGAAGTACTGAGCACAAAAAGACTGTGATTTGTTACCTAGCAAACAAGCTGAGCAAGGAAATTTTTTTGTTTGTTTTTTTTTTTTTTGTTTGGTTTTTTTTTTTTTTTTTTTTTTTTTTTTTTTAGAAATAGTAAAATTAAATTTCAGGAAGAGGGGAAAAAGCTGTTCAGGGTGAAGAATGATGGTAGCACAAATCCAGGTGGGTATAAATTGCCCATCTTTATGTTTGGGATTGGAAATCTGTTGTTTTATAATCATTAGAGCAGCTGGGCTCAGGAACAGCTGCCCAAACAGAACAGAAGAGGTGAGAAATCTGACAATTTATGCAACAGGGCATGCAAAGTTCATGAAAGGATGGATGTGAGCTTCCAGTGGCAGGAAACTCAGCTGGATAACATGGGAGGAGGTTTTCCAGACTTGTGGCTCCATCACTACAGAGTCCTACTATTTTATGAACTAATTTCTTCTCAATTTTTCCCCATATAAAAAAAAAAAAAAAAAGCTGTGACTACATTAAACCATTGTACTGCATCCTGTGCCCGGCCATTATGAATTTATAGATTAACTGGGGGAGCCAGTTGATCAATATTCAATTTCCTGGGCCCTATGTTTTGTGTGTCCCACTATTCCCAGTTTTTGGTCAACATCACAAGTTGCAAAGTCAGATGGACTGAAAAGATTTGATCTACAGGAAATCAACAAATTCTGTGGCCAGGGAGAACTCCAAGTACTCCCTGGAGCTTTCCCTTCTCCTGGCTGGATATTCCCAGCTCTCCCAGCCTGTCTCCAGATCAGAGGGGCTCCAGCCCTTGAGGCATCTCCAAGGCCTCCTCTGGACTCACTCCAGCAGGTCACATTTGTTACAAACTCACACGTATCCTATTTATTTTTTTAAAATTAATTTTACCATTTCCAGCTTGAAAATGTTATTGGAAATGATAAACATTAAGATAAACAGAAAGTTCAACCAGTTTACTCACAAATGATAGACATAGAATTTATTACCACCACTGAATTCAGAGGGAATACAGATCACAAGCAGCTAAAAGACTGAAATTAGCCTTTTCAGGTATTGAATAAATAAAATAAAAAGAGCTGTGATTCATGGAATAAAATGATAGATAGTCTGGGTATGGATGCAAAAGTGGATTTAGATCTTTTGAACAGATCCTGTTTTCAAATTTCAGGCTCCATTTTTCCAAAAGATATCAAGTAAATCCTAGATGTTGGTGGTCCATGGTGTCTGCAGCAGGAGTAGAGTTTTCCTGTCAGGAACCATATTTAATTCAGGTTATCAGAGTATTTTAAAAAACTGCTGAATATTCCAGCATATCCCTGATGTGGAGAACTGTATTGCAAATGCACTTTGATTTTTTTAACCTACGAGGTTAATTATTGCCTTGATTATAGAGCTGGAATTGCCATCTGTCACAAGCTCTGTGGGATGACCAAGCTTCTTTTGGCATCGTATTTTCCTACATATAATATTTATTATTCCCAAAATAATACAATGTGGGACAGATACTATCATCCTGGGACTGCCTGCCATATGATGGCTTTCTCATCCTCACACTGCACTGATAATGCAGTCCCATTTCTATGTGCCACCATTAGGCTGTGAGAGACATGATATTATTTTATGCACAGCTTAGAGAGAGGAAAAAATGCTGCATCCCACTGATAGATCTGTTTAATTAATATTATTTCAGTGGAGAAGTTTGCCAGGAGCTTTCTGGAAAGTTGAGAAAAGAGGGTGTCACTGTTAGATGCAAATATCCTCATTTTCTTGAGATCCTCCTCAAATCTATCAAAAAGCAACCCTTTTCTCCTGGGCATTGGGGAGCTGAAAGATAAAATCTCCTGGTGCAGACAAATGTAGGGAAGCACTGGAATGTTTTCCCAGAGAAGCTGTGGCTGTCCCTGGATCCCTGGAAGTGTCCAAGGCCAGGTTGGACAGGGCTTGGAGCACCCTGGGGTAGTGGAAGGTGTCCCTGCCCATGGCAGGAGGTGGAAGGGGGTGATTCTCAGGGTGCTTTCCATCCCAAACCATTCCATGGTTCCATGATTGCCGGGGAAATGCAGAAACACATCCAATTTTGTCTGAGGCTTTGCAGAAAAAGGGAATATTTAACTACTATGCCAAACTGGAAACACTTCCAGGTGAGAAAGCAAAACATGTGGAATTGTCACTAAATGAACAGACAGCTGTGTCATCCCTTAGCTCAGGTCTGAATTGAGCTTGGGCTCCAGTTCTGGGAGAACACATTCCCATTGTGAGCCTTGCTGTGGCAAGGACTGCAACTAGTGGGAGAAGTTTGGGAAAAAACTCACATTCCAGGCCAGAACTAAATTAAAAGCTCATTTCACACACTGGCAAGTTCCTACAGTGACACCACCAAAGCCTTGTGCAGGTATTTTTCTCTAAAAAACAAGGAGAGGAAATCTGTGGGATGTGTCACTCTTTCCTGTTTGCTGTTAAAAAGATCCCTCCATGTGGCATGCCACCCTGTCACTCTTTCCTTCTCCAGGCTTCTCCTTGGCATTTTTTGATCTAGAAACAATAAAGGGTATTTGAACCCATGATGGGCTTGTGGAACAACTTCAGAAGTGTTGGATTTTGTTTGCCCCGATGTTTCACATTAAGCAAATCAACCCTAAAGGAGAGGGCTGGGGTGTTACCTCCTCTTTCAGTTTATTGAAGTGTTGCTGATGTAAATCCTTCTGACCATTTCCAATTACATAAAAAGGAGGAAAATAAAAGATGAAAAATTAATTGTCAGCAAGTTTCATGATGAGTTGTACTGACAAAATGTGGTGTCTCTCTACAGGCAGTGAGTAAAGTGCTTGGGATTTCAAACTCTGGGACATGGGAGATAAGAAAAAAAAATCCTTGGGTGTTTGGGGTTTTTTTAACCTCTTTTTTCACATTTTTGCTATGGAACACACTGCCAACAAATTTCAAACCCCTGTTTACAGCGCTTTGCAATTAAATTCCTATCAAAACCACAAATGGAAAAATCAATATGCTTCATCCAGCAGGTCTAAAGTTCCTCAAATTCAACCTGAAAAAGGACAGGTTGAGAGTGGCTTTTTCCCCTCCCTTGTTTAAAAAAAAAAAAACAAAAACAAACCAGATATTTTAGAGTTTCACCTCTGAAACTTGAAATAAGCTTAGAACTCTTTTCCTCCCCCTTCACACCTTCTCTAGTGGGAGGTGTCCCCGCTCGTGGCAGAGGGTTAGAACCAGACGATCTTTACCATCCCTTTCAACCCCAAAACCGTCCTGTGATTCCGTGATTAGATGTGACTTCTTAGAACCTGCCTGGCTGTGGCTCTGGGTGTGTGTTTTTCCCAGCTGTTCTGCCAGCACGACAGCAATAAAAGCCAATTCCTCATTGGGCAGCGCAGCCGAGGCTCTGTCGGTCCCTGCGTGCTCCGGGCTCCCTCCAGCCATGCCCGAGGCAGCGCTTGCAAGTCCCGGGCTCTTTCCCAGGGGGAACCCCAGAGGATGCTCAAGGAGCTTTTGCAGTTTCAGATGAGGTGGCGGGATCGTGTCCCCGGAGCACTGGGGACGTTTTTGCTGACCCGTCTTTGCCGGCAGCGGAGGCGGAGCGTGAGCGCGGCTGCCGCGTCAGCATCATTTTAATTAAATAATATATTGCTTTACTTAGCTGTGCGGATGGCACCGCTCCTATTACCGCTTCCAACAGAGGACTGGAATGCAAATGGAGACAACTGAAGCGCAGGGAGAAAAGGGTGGTGTTAGAGTAGGAGAAAACATCCAAATGAGACGCGGGGAGAAGAGTCGGGGCTGGGGGATGTTAGTGTGATGGCATTCTCGGCTGAAATGTGCATTCACCCATCATCTCAACTCCCCCTGTGCAGGCAGATCCAGCATTCCCAGCTCCTCCCGAGCCTGCAGAGTGCGAGCACAGGCTCGGGGTGTTCGGGCAGCGTTATTAAAGCAGCATTAGTATGCAGGGAGATGCTCCTCGCCCTGCCGGAGCGGGGCTGAGAGCGCTCCCTCCTTTTGTTGTGACAGCGCTGCTGCTCACGCTTTGAGGCAGGGCTAATGAGACTTAAAAGCAGAGCTAAATTAGGGAGATGGGGAAGTGAAGGCAGGGGTAGAGACTGGCTGGGCTGATGGAAAAGCATGGGCTGGTGGGAAAGGCAGAGAGAAGGGGAATGTAGATGGGGAGAGGCCCACGGGAGTTGGGGCTGTGTGAACAGGGCACCAGAGCCTGAAACTTCTTCTGTGTCTGGCATAATAAGGGTGGCTGAAGGGTCAGCATTAAAGACTGAAAAATGGAATAAAAATCCAACCCCAAATATGCAAAACAAGGAAATCCAGGGAAATGATGCTGATGGGGAGAGGAATGGAGGTGGGGAGAAGGGATGGAGTCGGGCTGCATGAACAGGGCACCAGAGCCTGAAACTTCTTCTGTGTCTGGCATAGTAAAGGTGGCTGAAGGGTCAGCATTAAAGACTGAAAAATGGAATAAAAATCCAACCCCAAATATGCAAAACAAGGAAACCCAGGGAAATGATGCTGTCAGGCACATGGTGGGATCCTTGGGGGTGTTCTGTGCAGAGCCAGGATTTGGACTTGATGATCCCTGTGGATCATCCCCTTCCAACTCAGGAGATTCTCTGACACATAAGAGAGTGAGGAATAAGGAAGATATAACACAGAAAGGGAGATAAATGGATGGAAAACTGGAATATGTCTGCTGGAAGGAAAGAACATTCAAGCCATCTCTTTTTTTTTTTTTCCTACAGACTTTAGACCATGAGTGCTCATAACCAAACAGACACCGCAGTCCTGGTCCTATATGGTATTTTTTAACACTTGCCAAATGGTGTCTGCTAGCTTGTAACAGATGTAAAGGATTATTTCCCAAATCTGCAAGAATTGTCACTTTGCACTTGCAAAGTGAAGACGTCTTGACTGGAAATACAGGAAGAATGAATTATGCATGGGAAGTACTGCATGCCTATTTTTAATGGTGCATGGGCATAGGCTAAAATATAATTTTTTCCCTCAGCTTGTGTTTAAAAGTGGGGTGAGTAAGGAAAGAATGAGAAGGTGAAGGGGGAAATCTGCCTTAGGAACATGTGCTGAGTTTTCCTGATGGCAGAGACCCCAGCCCAGCACTGCAGAGCGATCCTGCTCTGCAAGGAACTGAAATCAGTGTGTAGGAAATGCTGGTAATTTTATACAGTCATGGAATTATTTGGGTTGAAAAGGACCTTAAAGATCATCTCATTCCACCCCTTGCCATGGGCAGGAACACCTCCCACTATCCCATGCTCCAAGCCCTGTCCAACCTGACCCTGAGCACTTCCAGGGATCCAGGGGCAGCCACAGCTTCTCTGGGAAATCTGTTCCAGGGCCTGTCCCACCCTCACAGGGAAGAACTCCTTCTCAATATCACATCTAAATCTCTCCTCTTTTAGTTTGAAACCATTCCCCCTTGTCCTATTACTCTGTCCTGTCACAGGTGAGAGATGGTCCCTGCTCCCTTAAAGACCTCTCAGGTTCCACATCCATTCCACTCCACCCAGTTGTAAAGGATGGGGAGAGTGAACAACTTGTGCATCAGAAAGTTTATATTGGAGGAGAGATAAATGAGATAAAGAAGTACTTCCTAGAGCCATTTGAGTCCTTAGAGGAATCTGAATGAAAGAATTCCGAACAGAGAATGTGTCCAGGTTGTAGCTTCACTGCATCACAGTGCATATCAACAGGAATTATTGGAGTGGTGAAGTCACAATATTCCATTCTAAATTGAATTTTGACTCCCTTGATTGATTAAAGCAGATTTATTTCCAATATTTCTATTATACTTTGTAGATTTTTTGTAGGGCATGTCAGAAAACAAATTCTGTTTCTTAGAAAATATTAAGGCTGTCAAGGTTTCCGTGCTTGCTTTTGCTTCACATTAAAGCAAGTTTTGGAATTATTTTATTTGTGTGTGTGTGTGTGAGAGAGAGAACAGAGATCCTGAGTGAAGCAGGGTTTGTGCATCCTGTCCAGTTTGTGATGGCTGTGAGATTGCACCCCAGAACTGATTCCTGGATGACCCTGGTGAGATGGGACCTCCTGCCCTGGCATGGTGCAATGCCCTGATGGGAGCTGATCGCTTCATGGCAAGCAGCAAATATACCTTGGAAGGAAGCAAAGCAGGAAGCAAAGCTTTGGGATTTCCTCCAGCACCTAGCGATGAATGGGACCTTGATGGGTGTTTCCCTTGGATAGTTCTTCCATGTCTTAGGAGACAACAAAGGCCTCTCAGCATCCTCTGGTTTTGCTCTCTCTTTTTTATCACCTCAACCATTGGGAATACCCTGCTTGACACCAGTGTTAGATTGGTACTTTGCTCTTTAATAACTCATAATTTATCTCCAGTGTTCAATGGAGATGGAATTAGTTGGGAAAATTTGTAGTTAGAGAGGTAAAATGCCATCAAGACAATCCACATGCTCTGTGGGAATACTCCTGTGGAGCTGGAATTGCACACCTGAAGGATTTGTGTACTGCTGCTGAAATATTTACATCAACATGCAGAGCCTCTGACAAGTTTCCAGAGTTTTCCATATTTTTTTTTAGGAATTGCATCTTATGAAGGTGTGAAAACACAAGTCTAGGGAGGAGCAGTTGAGGGAGCTGGGGGGGCTCAGTCTGGAGGAAAGGAGGCTCAGTGGGACTTCCTCACTTTCTTATCCCAGGGAACAAGGGACAGGATGAGAGGAAATGGCCTCAGGTTGGGGGAGGTTTAGGTTGGATATTGGGAACAATTTATTCACCAAAAGTTGTCCAGCCCTGGCTCAGCTGCCCAGGGCAGTGTTGGGAGTCCCCATCCCTGGAGGGATTTAAAAGCCATGTGGATGTGGCACTTGGGGACATGGGTCAGTGGTGGCCTTGGCAGTGCTGGGAATGGTTGGACTCAGTGATCTTCAAGGGCTTTTCCACCCTTAGCGATTCTGTGATTCCATAATGTCATTATGCCACACCATTGCAAAGATAAATCTATTCCGGAGCAGATTTTTCATGGAAGACAAAGCCAATGGAAGCTGGGATCCACAAATTATAATGAACTTGGTAGATTATGAAATCATGGAATGATTTGCGTTGGAAGGGACCCTAAAGATCATCTTGTTCCAACACCTGGGAGAGGCACCTGGGAACATGGGTCAGTGGTGGCCTTGGCAGTGCTGGGTAATGGTTGGACTCAGTCATCTCTGAGGGCTTTTCCAAACCAAACAATTCTATCTAAAATCAAATGCTTGAGGGTAGTCAGGAAGTCACATTCCAGCTACAATTCCATTAAACTGTTGGCATGCCAAACAGATTTTTGAGTAAAAGTGAAACCAATATTCCTTTAAATTCTGGGAACGTCACTCACGTGTTTGCCATCCTGACTTTGTGCCTGCTGAGTCTAAGGGAAACAATAAATCAATTTTTGGATTGTAGACTGAGGAATTTGGGTTCCATCCTTTAAAAAAGATCTCTTGGTTTCTTGGAGAAAAGTCTTTCAGATATCCTGGCAGTGTAATGATAGGGTTTGCATGTGTTTTTTGTTCTCATGATGTTGTATTTTGTGCACAACTGTGGAAATCTGGGATAGTGAGAAGTGCCTTGCCCATGGCAGGGAGCTGGAATGGAATGAGGTTTAAAATCCTTTCCAACCCACACCATTCCAGGATTTCATGGTCACAGTGACCTTGAGCAGGCAGTTCATTAACCAGCAACCAGCATAAAAAAATCACATTTCTGGGATTTTCCAGGCATTCCCTTTCTTTTATAACCCATATCCTTTCCAACCTGCTGTGGTAACAAATTCAGATCCCAATCCTGCTTTCAGCAAGCTCAGGAGAAATTCTGCAAATGGTGCCTGAAGGAGGCCCAGGTCTTACAGCTTTCCTTCTGTGCTGCTCCCAGTTTGAAGGTTTGGGAATATGTAAGCTGGGATGAGAAGGGCGAAAGGCAGCAGTGCTGCTCTTCATCTGTGCAAGTCCATTTGTTGGGTAGGCTGTGTTCTTTTACTGCTTTCCTCAAATGCCATTTTGTAACAGTAAAACGCTCACTAAAAATACTCAAATATTTTTAGTTGTCGAGTACAAGTCAGATTGAGCTGCACATTTCCCTAGTGAGTAAAAGTGATGAGTTTGTGTTCATTAACTCGGGGCCATCTGGTGCAGACATGCTGCAGTCTGTGAATCAAACATGCATCAAACTCCAGGGATCAGAACAACCAGCCAGACCCAGGGTTTGGGGGGCTTGGGGTGGAGGGAGGAGGAAGAGGGTGGTGGACATAGATTTCACACTCTTTTTAAAAATTAACTCTGCTCTTAATGTTGCACTGTTGTAAAACTCTGTTCCAAGCTCATCAGTGACCATTCCAGCAGCCTTCAGGGTGCTCGTGTGCCATTAAAGTAACAATACCCATCATCCCAACTATTTTGTGTGCAAAATAATTAAACAGAACCGTTTCCCTGCATTTTTAAATAATGCATCTGGAGGGTGCAGCTACACAGATGCAACTGAGAAATAAATCTGAGCTCGGTTTTTCTGGGCCTGCAGTGGTGGAAGTCACTGATGTTTCTACCCAGTAAAAGGATCAGATTTTTTAGAGTTGCACGGAAAACTTTGGAAAAGTAAGGTGTAGTTAAAAGCTCTGATTCCATCTTAAAGATGTTTTCCAGCCTGGATAATTCTTCTTCTTCCTCATGAGCGTGGTGAGGTCTGGCACAGATTGGCCAGAAAAGCTGTGGGTGCCCCTGGATCCCTGGAAATGCCCAAGGCCAGGTTGGATGGGGCTTGGATTAACCTGGGATAGTGGAAGGTGTTCCTGCCCATGGCAGGGGGTGGAATGAGATGATCTTCAAAATCCTTTCCTACCCAACCCAAATGTCTCTAGACTTTCCTCTTACTGTGTTTCCTAGTTTTTTGGGTTTCTGTTTTTTTGGGGTTTTTTTTTTGTTTTTTTTTGTTTTTTTTTCTTGTGGCCTCTGCCTTCATCTCTCCCAATCTCATGCTGGTCCAGGGTTGCAGCTGGCTGGGCCCAAGATGGGGGGAAGAGCCTTTTCTAAACCTACACCTATTATGAGATGATCCAAAGTCACCAGACTGCACTCACAAACCTGTATAACTTTGTGAATTCACCACAGAATAACTCAGGTTGGAAAAGTCCTCCAGGATCATCAAGGCAAATCATTCTCCCAGCACCTCCAGGGCCACCACTAAGCCGTGTCCCCATGGGCCACATCTGCATTTCTTCCTATAAATGCCCAAGTGCACAGTTTCTAGAGGAGAATCCCATTTCATTTATTTTATTAGATGTCCTGAGGTGAAAGTTGTATTCTTCACGTCTGTCATGTGTTCACTGGCCCTTAGACTAAAACAGTTGTGTCCATCCATGAAAATGAAGGAATGTTGTGTTTCCTTTCTGAACCAGACCAGTTTTTTCTGTGGGTTGCGGCTGTGCCCATGGGCCACTGCTGCAGTCAGGCTGTAAATGAGAAACAAACCAGCTGAAATCCAGGATGAAATCCATACAGGAGATAGGAGAAGATTTGGGCCAATAGTCTGTCACTAATTTATTAAAAAAAAAAGGTTTAAAAAATTCTATTATTAAGATATGAAGGGCGAGCAGGAGTTAGTGATCACTTCTGAACAAAGCTCATGTTTCCATGACAATACCCCTGTCACTGGATAATCCATACAGCACAAGCTTGTCTGTCCTGCTGGGATGTATTTGGGTGTATTTGGGAAGAGAAATTCGGAAACTCAGAGTTATGCCTTTGAAAGAGTTGTGTTTTATTTAAAGATTCCCGTTCTTTTCATCACTCTCTTAAATGACTTGTATTAATGGGACCCAGTCAAAGGAGATAACAGCACTGCACAGAGCCCCTTGTTTCTTTTTTCTGTTTTCTGTTCTCTTTTAGTCTCCTCATCAAAATGACCGTCCCTGCTCCGTTTCTTAATTTCCTGCCTGGATTCAGTCACTCTGCTCTCCCATGAAGGGCAGTTTTCTGAATGACATCTTTGAAAGCTTTCGTTTGCCTGCAAGGGAAATGTCTGCTTACTCATCCCCTTTGGGAGAGTGAGTTTACCTTCCAAAGAAACCTCTCTTTTCAGTACTTTGTGCCAGAGTCTTTGGAGTTTTCTCCATGCACTTGTTGGCTGCTCCTTTGGGCCACCTCCAGGAAGAGAAACACAAGTTCATTCTCATTTAAGCAAAATAATGGGTGACTTTCAGGCTCTAATGGCTCATTTTTCACGTAACTTTTTCTGTAGGATGAGGTGATTCTCTGTCAACTTCTACTGAAAGTTGTTTCCAAGTTGCACCAATTTCTTTCTCTGTTGAGCTGCTTCTCCCCCTTTAGTCTCGTGATGTTTCAATTCAAGTATTTGGATTTTGGATGCTAATAAAATTCTGGATTCTGATTATTTTTGTATTGCCTGCCTTTACTTAAGCTCTTTGGGACCAAGGGAATGGCATGAAGCTGAGTCAGGGAAGGGTTAGGCTCGATTTTGGGAAGAGTTTCTTCCCCCAGAGGGTGCTGGGGCACTGATCAGGCTCCTTAGGGAATGGCCACAGCCCCAGGGCTGCCAGAGCTCCAGGAGCATTTGGACAACACTCTCAGGGACAGGGTGGGATTGCTGGGGTGTCTGTGCAAGGCCAGGAGTTGGACTTGATGATCCTTGTGAGTCCCTTCAGGATGTTCTGTGATTCTGTGATTCCATGAGCTTTTTATCCTCACTTCATGGCTTCTTCTCAGAGCAACTGCAGCAAGTTCACAACAAGGTTTAGCAAAGATGAAGATGAGGTTCACAGATTTTATCAAAAGGGAATTGAGTGTTCATCATAGCTCTTGACCTTGCCTTTCCTTGAGCAGATATAAAGAGAGTCTTTAAAGCTGGAAAAGACCTCCAAGGTCTCCAAGTCCAAGCATTAACCCAGCACCACTGTGTTCACCACTAAACCATGTCCCCAAGTGTCACAAACAGACATATAAAACTTCCCAAGCCCACCAAAATCTGACCCAGCAGAACTCCCAGCTCCTGAGCACATTGTGCCTGATCCACCAGGACTGCTGGTTGCTGCAATTTGCTCTCCACACTTTTCCTCACTGCGACTCAGCAGGCAGTTATTTTCCATTTCATGGAAATTACATGGTTTGGTGCAAAGCTCAATCAGACTGAAATACCTCAGCAAAGTGGTTTTCAATTTGTTTTTCACTGAGATGCTCACTTCTGCTTTCCTAGGGAGACTTTGGAACTGCTGATCTCTGGGAGCAGAGATCCCAGGGCCTGTAAGGGATACAACAAGGTTATTTTCAGAGCTCTGCACCTGCCTTGTTTCTGGTCTCTGTTTGGTAACTGCTTCTTGTGTCAGAGATTAAAAAGAAGGAATTTTATTCAGTCTCTTGTCCTTGTTATTAGTCTGATTCCATCTATTTTCTCACCTTTTGGAGTAGGAAATGGCTGAATAGGCTCAGCCTCAATAAATTTAGCAAAGTTCAGGCTCCTCAGTCACTTGGGGGAATTTCAGACAAGTTCCTCTGGAATCTATGGGGGACAATGACTGTCACATGCTGTGCCAGCACCGTGGAGCGGTGCCAGTGCCATGTCATGGAGCTGTGGCACGATGTTAAGTGACAGGGTAGAGCCAGCCTGTCCTCTTTTATAGCCATGGCTGGGGTACAGCTGTGCTCCTGCACGGGGCTGTGTGGGAACAGCATTCATTTGAATGCTTTAATTCCATCTGGATCTTCTTGGCTCTATTCAGTGGCCCCACAAGAGCTCTTGTTTGAGGCAGCGTAGCTGAACAACCCCATTTAATGCACTAAATAATCCATTGCTATGTGTTGGTCAGAAAAGAAGGATGAAGAAGTCCTAATTAATCAGATCTCTTCCTAATTGGCTGTGGCAAAGTGATTTCT
Source organism: Molothrus aeneus (assembly GCF_037042795.1). Taxonomy (NCBI): domain Eukaryota; kingdom Metazoa; phylum Chordata; class Aves; order Passeriformes; family Icteridae; genus Molothrus; species Molothrus aeneus. Next base: position 110,665,564 of record NC_089648.1, on the reverse strand, counting down.
CAGCGTGCCAAGTGCACACAGTGGCCTGAGTGGTTGGCTTTGCCTAAATAAGAGAGAGGCTGTTGCTGCAACTGCTGTCCTGAATTTGTTTGGATTTGCTTTGAGGAGTCGGCAGCAGAGTGTCAGGTGGATTAATCCTGGTTTCTGTACATCCTCTCTCAGAGTGTCATCCCTGTGCCTCACACCCACTGTGCTCAGGAGTTTGACTGCAGCCTTTTTAGCCTTGAATTTGGAATTGTTCTGATGAGGATCCTGTGAAATAAATAGAATTTGACTATCAGCTCCAGAGCCAGGGATGTTCCATGGGTGAGTGAGGGGAATTAAATTGTTGACTGTGTGTCATTAAAGAGAGGAGAGAGGGATTTAGAGTCTTGACCAGTAGTTTTTAAAATTTTTGTTCAGAAAACCTTTTTAACACCTTGATTGGACAATACAAAAAATGCAGCTTTGCAGCATTCCCAAGCATTAAAATGTGATGTTGACCATTTCTGTTGGTTACTCGTCTGATCTTGGTAATTTTGGATTACATCTCTGGCCTAGATCTGCTCCCTTGGTGGGGAAATGTCCAAACCAGACCTGCTGGGCAGGAATTCCTTCTCAGCTGTGTCCAGGCTGGATGGAGAACTCTGGGTGCTGTGGATGTCACTGAGAGAAAGCTCTGACCTGCTGGCCATCAGAACTGCTGCATTTTCAGTACCTCCAGGAGAGCTGGGGAGGGACTTGGGACAGGGGATGGAGGGACAGGACACAGGGAATGGCTTCCCACTGCCAGAGGGCAGGGATGGATGGGATATTGGGATATTGGCAAAGAATTGTTCCCTGTGAGGGTGGTGAGGCCCTGGCACAGGTTTTCCAGAGAAGCTCCATCCCTGGAAGTAAAGCTGGAAAAGACCTCCAAGGTCTCCAAGTCCAAGCATTAACCCAGCACCACTGTGTTCACCACTAAACCATGTCCCCAAGTGTCACAAACAGACATATAAAACTTCCCAAGCCCACCAAAATCTGACCCAGCAGAACTCCCAGCTCCTGAGCACATTGTGCCTGGTCCACCAGGACTGCTGGTTGCTGCAATTTGCTCTCCACACTTTTCCTCACTCAGCAGGCAGTTATTTTCCATTTCATGGAAAAGGCCAGGTTGGACAGGGCTTGGAGCAACTCGGGACAGTGGAAGGTGTCCCTGCCCATGGCAGGAGGTTGGACTGGATAATCTTTAATGTCCCTTGCTACCCAAACCATTCCATGATTCTGTGATTTAAGCCATCCCCAGGAAACACTTTGACTGTGTTCAAATCCCCCAAACATTTGAAAGGAGCCTGTGCTGCCCTTCAGCCCCACCAGGAGCCCATTTGTGTCAAACAGGTCCCAGGGAGATGCCAGAAAGGAGGAGCTGGTCTGTCCCAGCCCATCCCAGGAGAAACCCCCCAACATAGCTTTAGGTTTGCAGTGATTCCTCATTTTCTCCATCTCACAGATAAAAACCAGCAGCTTTTCCCACTCTGGCAGCAGGACAAAAGATGAGATGGGTACAAGTGAGGAGATGAGATAACACCGGGATAAGAATGGCTGCAATCAGCTTACAGTGAGATCATATCAAATGTGTTGTGAAAGTTCTAATAATTAATTGTTTCTCAAACTGTGCAGCCTGTTTGCTTGATCTTCCCTCTGCATTTCTAAAGCAGTGTATAATTTATTTTCCTTCATCTCCTTTTTTTTTTCTCTTGTGCACCATGTTTCTATACTTCAGACTTGATTCAGTAACCATAGCAATGAAATAAATGCATTGTCTTCATTTACAGTGGTGTCTAAATAGGTGCTCAGCTCCCTGTAAGTCCTTTAACAAGGGATGATTCCACAATGAGAAGGCTTTGGGTGATGTTATTGAAATAATTTTCACTTTGATTTCATGACACTGAGTCCCAAAGTCTCTGAAAATGCATTTGTGTCTACTTCATTTCTCAAGAGTATATACATAGAGAAATATAAAAACCCAGAACTTTCTAGGGGGGTTCTTTGTGGAGAGTGGGAACATGGTGTGTCTTTCCAGATACAAAGAGATGCATTAATACCTTTTATTTGCCTACGCTGTCCTCACATTATCAATAACCCAGAAGTTTCTACAGACAAAGTACAAAAAGAATGCAGACTGACTCCTTGTCTGAGAAGGAGTGAGTACTCCTGTGCCTGGGCAGTCTTTACAGAAGTAGATGTAAACTGTTTTCATTCCTAGGGTTAAAAATAAAAGCTGTAAGTGGGAAAAAAAAAGAAAAAAGAAAAAGGAAAAAACCCTCTCTTTTTGTGTTCTTAACAGATTGCTTTTGCAACTCAGTGGCAGATAAGTGACTTCATTCACCTTTTGTGTATTAATTCTGTTTGTCAGTCTTATGCAAACATAATTCAGGCATTTTCTAGAACAGTGACAGAGATTCCATTTCATTTCTGCTGCAGCCAGGCTGGTGCCCCACAGCTTTTGGAGGAGTTGGACTTCACATGTGGGCAGCTCTTTGCAGCTGTTTTGTTGTGTTGGGATCATGTGGCACAATCAGAGAATCATGGAATGGTTTGGGTGGGAAGGGACCTTAAAATCACATCATTTCACCCCCAGCCATGGCCGGGGACACCTCCCACTGTCCCAGGTTGCTCCAAGCCCCATCCAGCCTGGCCTTGGACACTTCCAGGGATCCAGGGGCAGCCACAGCTTCTCTGGGAATTCTATTCCAGGGCCTCCCCACCCTCACAGCCAAAAATTCCTTCCCAAATCCCATCCATCCCTGCCCTCTGGCAGTGGGCAGCCATTTCCTGTGTCCTGTCCCTCCATCCCTTGTCCCCAGTCCCTTTCCAGCTTTCCTGGAGCCCCTTTAGGCACCGGAAGGGGCTCTGAGCTCTCCCTGGGTCCTTCACTTCTCCCTTACTCTCGACCAGAGAGTGCTGGGGTGGATTCATGTGGATTCATGCTGGAATTGCAGCATTTCCTCTCTTCATCCCCTTCTCTCCCTACCTCTGCCACAGCAGAAATGCTGGGTTGTGTCTGCTCTGAATCCTACTTGGATAAACACCAGGTGAGGGTTGCTGCATCCACCACGAGCCCCTCTTGGATGGAGCAGTGTTACAGCTCCTGAGATTTAAATTTAAAACCCTCAGCTCCAGGCATATTCCTTAAAAGAAAAGCCTTATTATCCATTTTACATCTGAAGCTTGGATTTCGAAGGAAAAAAAGAGACTAGAAAGGATTTCAACCATCAGCAAATTAGAGCCCTAAATTAGACTTCCCTGAAAATTTTGCACAGAAATATTTTTTGACCAAAAATGTGGGGTTTTAACTAAGGTAAATTGTCTCATTAGGATGATTTTTTAAAAAATCTTTGGATACCGAAGCCTCTCAAAAATCCATTTTGGACTGTTGATTGTGTATATGTGTGTTGACATATGGGTGTGTGTATGTGCTGTATAAACAGCCATTATCTGAATTTTTGGCTTTATCATGACAGTTAGAAAAATCAGTGGGGTAAGAATAGATTAAAATGTGATTTTTCTGTTTTATTTTATTTGAGTTCTTCAGGGGAATGGAAAGAATTTTCCTACCAGCTCCACTTTTATCAGTAATTCGTAGCTTCTGGCCATTGCCTGTGCGTTATAAATGCCCAATTGCAAGAGGCAGGTGCTGACTCTGGACTTTTAAACTCTGTATATCTCTAATAGACTAAATCAAGGAAAAAAATCTCTTGCAAGTGCATGGCATGGGCAGCAGCAGGAGAGGCAATTTATCCATTCCCTGGGGTTTGCAGGGAGTCTGGAAATTGAAATTGAAGCTTAGCCCTGTGTCCTGAGGACATCACTTCTGTGTCTCTTGCCCATGTGGTACTGAACCAGTTCTCACCTGTGGCACCAGTGGAGTTTGAGCTTTCACTGAGGGCTGCAGCAGAGGGAACTCTGCATTTTGGGCACTCAGGGGACTGTGAACACACAGGGGGTTGCGCTGGGTCTTTCCAAAGGAGAGCTTTGTGTTGTCCTTGGCTCAGGAGAAAAATTCTTTTATCTTCTGAAAACCTTCTCAAGGGCAATTTCTTTTTACTTCCCTTAGTGCTGGTTTAGATGTCAGTGCCAAAGGGTAATGAGTTTGGGGGTGATATTTTTTAGGGGAAGGTGTTAAAGGCAGAGGCTGATTGCAATAAAATAGGAGTGAAGCCTCTTAGCCTGCTCCTAAAATAGAAGTAAAGCTGGACAGACCCCTGAACCCTGAGTAATGGCAACAGAAATAATGAGATTTTGGTGATGATCAGCCCTTTCTTTTGTGTATATCTCAAAGCAATAGGGAATAGAAATGTTATTGGAAAACAAGGTGTTCATCCTCTGCCACCAGGAAATTCATGGGATTTGGAGCAACCTGGGCTAGTGGAAGGTGTCCCTGCCCATTGGGGATGAACTTTAAGTTCCCTTCCAACTCAGGCCAGTCCGGGATTCAATTATTCCTTTCCTAATTAAAAAAAAAAATCTCTTAATCCTGTTTATGTAAGTCCCACTCCAGCCTTATTTTTTCATCCTCTCCCTCACTTCTTTGCCCCTTGGGAAACAGCTCCCAATGTCACAGGGTGTCATCCTGTCATTGCAGTTGCACTCTTCAAAGGCTGTGCCTTGTTGGGTCTCATAATTGGGTGGGGGAAATCCAATCCTCTGTGCCTTCTTCTCTTCACTTTTGAATGCAAACATCTTAAAAAAAACGTAAGAAGGGAACCTAATGGATGTGTTTTCTATGCTAAAGGTGACAGCATGAAAAGGGGGAACCTGATTTCTGACAAACAATTTTAATTTAGATTTTTTTAAAGACAGTTTTGTGCAGGTCCCAGAAAGATAAGCAAACGCTCTTTTTCTTGTAAATCATTTTCTTTCTCACCTGATGCAACCCAAAATAGGCAGATGTTCATGACAAACCCCAGTGTTTCCTTAGCATAACATTCAGATTCCCCATATTTCTGAGTTCATTATGAATTATTGTAGCAATGGGCTAATTAAAAATACAGTTACTATAAAATGTGTTTTGCAAGTTCACTTCCCAGGGGTGGGGCAGTCACAGCTTCTCCAGGCAACCTCTGCCAGGGCCTCCCCATCCTCCCAGGGAAGAATTCCTGTCCAATATCCCATCTAACCTTGCCCTCTGGCAGTGGAAGCTATCCAGAATCCTCCCCTCTCCTGCTGCCCATGGGGGTTTCTGGGCTGGATCATGTCCAGCACCCCCAAATCCTTCTCCCAGGGCTGCTCCATCTGCTCATACCCAGCCTGGATTGACCCTGGGGTTTGCCCTGACCCAGGTGCAGCAGCAGCACTTGGTCTCGTTAAATCCATGAGATTCCCACTGCTCCAGCTTGTCCAGGTCCCTCTGGATGTCATCTGGCTGACACTGGATGTTGATGTGTGGTAGCTGATCCCAGTCTGTGTGGATACCTGGGCTCAGCACTCTCAGCCTGAGTGTCAGTCTCAGTCACTCAGGTTGTTTAGGAATGTATTCTGTGATCTGTCATTCAAGGGCATCAGGGAATTCAGATCATGAGTCCCAAGCATATGCCAGTGTAGTGGAGGGCAGCATTCCCTGGTTTCCTCAGGACATTTAAGGAATCATTTCCGAGGCAGTTTCTTTTGATGACCGCAGTTGGATCCTAATCATCTTTGTACACGTAACATTAAGTTTTTCATTTGCCTCATTAGCTGCTGCTCTCAAATTTTGATGGTCAAATATTGATGAAGTACCAAGCTCTGGGACTGATCATTCACCAAATCGAACAGGGTTTGGGATTTTTTCATCTTAGAAATTTTCATCAATTCCCCTGTGTGCACAGTTCAGTCACTTTTCCTTTTGCCAGAGGAAAATTTATGACAGCAGATGTGTCCAGAACCAGGCTGGACAGGGCTTGGAGTCATCTGGGATAGTGGGAGGTTTCCCTACCCGTGGCAGAGAGGGAATGAGATGAACTTTAAGGTCCCCTCTAACCTAAATCATTCTGTGATTTGATAATAATTTGTGTTTCCTGGACATGCAGAATTTGAAGTCACCTGGAAACCAAAGACAGGCTCTCCAGTCCTGCCATTCCTATTGCAGGCCTTTCTCACAGCATCCCCAGTTTTTCAAGATCCTTTAAAAACATGGTTGGCAGGAGTGGATTTAATATTCCAGTATTAGTCTCGATGCTGCCGTAAATGAAAATCAAGTCACTCTTTCCTCCCACTCCTCCTCTGCTGTGCACATGTCTGTGAATTGCATTAGTGCTTTTCATCACAGCATCCTAATGGATCCTAGTGCGAAGCTTTTTGGCTACTATGACCCCTAAATTACTTTCAGATGCTATTTTCCATTATGTAATCCTTTGTTCTCTCCATTCCTGCTTTCCTGCTCTCCTAGCTGAACACACACTCATATATTAAAATATGGGTTTGCTGATTGAGCCTAATGTACTAAGGAATCTGAGCTGATTTTATGGCCACCTCACACTCCTTAATACTTATTATGATGTCAAACTTTGTGTCATTCACAAATGTTATCAGCAATGGTTTTGTGTTTATTTCCAGCTCCCATAAAGAAAATTTAATAGTGTTATACCTAAGAGAAGGCCTTTAAAAGGTGATGCAACACTTGGGAAATGGCTGGAGTGGTTTATTTTATAGCCAGTGGGAAGCAGGGGGTGTGTAGGAATAATTCTCAGGTTCTCAGTGGTGCAGAGGAATGGGGAGTAGTGATGCTTGTGATATTTATTACTGGTCAATATTGTCCAATAAATCCCTATAAAAAAAAGGGTAAAAATGAGGCAAACATGGGCAGGTAACTCAGCCAGCTGGGCTGTCCCTGTTCCTGCTGGGGTTAATGGAGAGAGTAGATCTGGGACTTGGACACCTGGAATTGCCTCCTCTCTCTGCAGCCTGTTCAAGGATATCAGCATTCTCTCCTGCCTGAACCTGGGCCCTGTGAATTATTCCTTCTCCCCATCATGGAGACAATGATCTTCCCTTCTTCTGGCTCTCTAATTTGGGGTGCCAAGCCCCTATGAAATTCCCTCAATAAATAACATCAAGAACTTGCATCAACCTCTGAACATTCAGGAGTCATTTCAGGCTCACGTTTCCCAAGCAGCCTTAATGCTTCCCCTGCCTGCTTTTGGTTTATAGGGATCTTTAATTTTCTGATTGCAGACAGGTTTCCAAGTAATCCAGTGCTCTCTACACACATTTTCTACAATTTATAAAAAAAATTCCAGCATGATATGAGCAAAGTAATACAGAACTCCTATATAATCTTCTACATGTGAATGTTGTAGAATACCAATGTACAGCTGAGGAAATATCCAGCTCTGCTGAGTTTTTTTCATATAAATTAACTCTGTATCTAATTACCTCATCTGCCAGTCTGCAATTTGTGTGTGTTCACAGGTATATTGCTTTTGTGCTTAACTGCTTAATTTCCATGAATTGTTGGCAGAAAGGGGTTGTAGAACTTTGTGTTGCTCGATTGCTGCTTGCTGAAATATTGAAATCCACATCTTAGAGGGAGGAAAGATCATTTAAAGTTGATTAAGGTGATGTTAAACTGCGTAAGTATCCATGAAGGAATGCTGCCCACTCTTATAGACACACCAGTGCTGGAGGGAGGTCCATGAAATTACAGACAGCAGAAAACAGCAGAATCACCTTAAAAAACAAACTTTCCTCCTACAAATAACTTCATTTATTTCAGGGGAGTTGGATCAGAACAAATCTGGGCGGGATTGTAAAATTCCAGAATGGTTTGGGTTGAAAGGGGCTGTAAAGACCATCAAGTTCCAGTTCCCTGCCATGGGCAGGGACACCTTCCACCAGATCAGGTTGCTCCAAGCCCTTTCCAAGGTGAAAGGAACCATGTGTGCTGTCGGGGGGCCAGAGGGAAGTGTGCAGGTGGCATTTCCTGATTTTGTTGATTGCTTAATTGCACAAAAACTCCTCATACACTTGGCTCAGAGTGGAATTTCTTTAACTGAACACCACTCAGAGCTCGTTAGCACCCAGCGATACACAGCGGGCAACATGGGCATGGTTCAAAAATACCTGGAAGAAGCATCCAGGCTGGAAATGATCACACAGGAAAGCTTGAACATGGATCCAGAGTTTTGGAGCATGTGATCAGTTAATTAATGTGCTCCCTTGTAATGAGCTGATCTTCCCTAATGCTGCTTCTTTATTGCAAGGTGCTAAAAGTTGAGGAGTGTGTCCAAAACCACTTTGTGTTACTGGGTTGTGGGAAGGTTGAGGTGAGGTTGAGGCTAAAGGTGGACAGCAGGCTGATCCTGCAGTTGTTTTCACAGGAGAGCTTCAGCCTGTGTTACAGCTGGATTATCTGTCCTCTGGGTAGAAATGGGATGAAACAGCCTCCAGTTGCATTGTGGGAAGTTTAAACTGGATATTAAGAACAATTTCTTCACTGAAAGCGTGGTCAGGCACTGGAACAGGCTGCCCAGGGCAGTGGTGGAATCACTCAATCATCTTGGAGGTCTTTTCCAACCTTAATTGTTGAATCATAGAATGGCCTGGGTTAGAATGGACCTTAAAGATCATCCCATTCCACCCCCTGCTGTGTCCAGGGACACCTTCCCCTCTCCCAGGGTACTCCAAGCTCTGGCCAACCCAGCTTTAAACACTTCCAGGGATGCTTTTTCTGCCTGATCCTGGCACAGTTTTGGCCCTGGTGAACTTTCCAGACCCTTCCCAAGCACTCTTTGGGAGATGTCACCTTCCAGAGACCATTCCCAAAAGGCAGTTTGGATAGTGCTACCCAGTTCTGGAGCACAGAAGATCATGGGCACAGCCAGCCCGTGCCAGCTGGCCCTTGGCACTGGGTCAGCTGAGCTGTGGAGGTGTAAAATTTCACTCCTCACTTGGAGTGAAGTTCTGGTTTAGAGCTCCCACCCTTTGCGTTGGGATCCAGCAGAGCTACTTTTAGCTACCACGAAGTGAGATGGCTCCTCTGAGCTCCCAAAGCTGCGGGAGTGCAGAAAGCCAGGCTCTCCAAAGGGTGGCTCATCCCACTTAGTTACCAATTTGGGAAAGACAGGCAGAGGGTGCAGAGCCTTCCCATCTCGTGGCAGAGTGGGTGCTGATGGTGAAGGGAGGCCAGATTCCTTCTGTGGGAAGCGAAGGGAGCAGAGATCATGGGATCCTAGGGAGGGGATTCTGCCCCTCTTCCCCACTCGGTGAAATTCGACTTGCAGAGTTGTCTCCAGCTCTGGGGGCCCAGCACAGGAAAGATGTGGAGATGCTGGAGAGAGTCCTGAGCAGGCACCAGGATGATCAGAGGGATCTGTGAGGAAAAGCTGAGGGAATTGGGATTGTTCATCCTGGAGAAGAGAAAGCTTTGGGGTGACCTCCCTGTACCTGAATGGAGCCCACAAGAAAGATGGAGCAAGATTATTTACAAGGGTCTGGCATGACAGGACAAGGGGTAATGGTTTTAAACTGAAAGTAGGTTTAGACTGGATATTAGGAAGGAATTGTTCAAGGCCCTGGCACAGGTTGCCCAGAGAAGCCGTGGCTGCCCCTGGGTCCCTGGAAGTGCCCAAGGCAAGGCTAGATGGGACTTGGAACAACCTGGAATAGTGGAAGTTGTCCCTGCCCATGGCAGGGGGTGGAATTGAGTGAGCTTTAAGGTCCCTTCCAGCCCAAGCTATTCTGTAATTGTACAATTCAATGATTAAGATTGGAAAAGACCTCCAGGATCATCGAGTCCAACCTCATGCTTGGTCCATCCAGATGGAAGCACCAGAGGCCTGCACTGAGGAGCAAGCACCTGGCCTGCTTGGACAGCAGGGACGACATCCATCCCTCTGGAAAGAGCAGCTTTGTTCAAGGCTTGTACAACCCACAGCCCTCATGTGGGATGTGCGTGGTGCAGAGCTTTAAAGCCACCAGGGCACAGCACAGAAAGGAGCCCTCAGCGAGGGAGCGCCGCGTTCGCGTGAATTGCGACAGCGCTCGCTCTCATCTCTGCTAACTCCCATCCAAAAAGTGCTGATTGGGAGAAGAAAACTTTCAGCTAATTACTGTCATTTTTTTTTTCTTTTAATTTTTTTTTTTTCCCCTGTGAGCTCTGACTACTGTTCTTAATTTCCTGACCAGCTTGTGCCCTTCCCCCGCGCCTCTCTGAGCATCTGTGGTCGTTTCAAATTGAGCTGTACTACCTGCTGCTCCGACTTTCCAACATACCCCACCAGTTGGTTTGCCAAACAGTGAACTGCCAGCCATCTGCCATCCGAGGCAGAATTTACATTGTTTCATCTTAAAATAACGCCTTCGGAATATCAAGCAACTCTCGGCATCAGGTTTTGCGCACTGAAAATCGGCCAGGATTCAAAACAAATACCAAATGTGCCTTGGAAAGGAGCGGGGAGGGGAGTCAAGGGGGGGAAAGTTGGAGAGGTAAAGTTTTGAATTTGCTGGTTACCTGATTGGGAGTGAGATGACAAGGCTGAGAATTTTAATCTTGAAAAGGCAAACTCCTTGATAATAATGGAATCTGGGAATGGTTTGGGTTTTACAAGCAAAAGTCACCTGTCCCTGCTGTGGGCAGGGACACCTTCCACTATCCCAGGTTGCTCCAAGCCCTGTCCAGCCTGGCCTGGAACACTTCCAGGGATGGGGCAGCCACAGCTTCTCTGGGCAACCTGTTCCTTTTTTCAGACAGAGGCAATTTCATAGGAGCTGGTGGATTGGAGCAGCAGGATCCAGGACTGGTTTCTGTGCATAGCCTGGTACCCTCTGACATTTTTTTTTTTGAGTCAAACACTCCTTGTGCCTCAGTTTCTCTGTCTTCAAATACTTAAAATTAAAAATTCACAAGTTCCTAGCCTTCAGTGTGCAATGTGTGTACAGTTTTCATGACTACAGGAGTAGCTGTGAATTAATGAGGCAGGTCATGGAATCACAGAATATCCTGAGTTGGAAGGGACCCACAAGGATCATCCAGTCCAGCTACTGACCCTGCCCAGGACACCCCAACAATCCCACCCTGTGCATTCCTGAGGGTATTGTCAAAATGCTCATGGAGATCTGGCAGCCTTGGGAATGTCACATTCCCTGGTGACACCATTCCCAGGCTGTTCCAGTGCTTGACACCCGCTGGGGGAAGAACCTTTTCCTAATATCCAACCTAAACCTCCTTGGCACATTTCCAGCCATTCTCTGGAACCTGTCCCTGGTCACCAGAAGAAATGAGTGCCTGCCATTGTAGCAGAGTATTAACTTTGTGGAGATCTAAATTGCCCAAATTCTTAATCTCAGTCATTATGAGGAAAAATAATAAATTTACTAAAAATGAGAAGCACATTTTCCTGTTTTTTTTTTTTAAATCTTGAAGCTTTAGCACATATCCCTGCCCACAGGGGGCAGGTTGGGACCAGGTGATCTTAAATGTTCCTTCCAAACCAATGGTACCATTTTCTGTCTTAGTGACAGGGCCCTGAGAAGTCTTTTGAACTCAAACAACACCCACACTCTGTACCTGCAGTGAAGGTTTCCACAGGTGATGTTTGCTTGTAAAAGTGCTTAAATAAAAGATCTGATGACTGACCATGGTTCCTTTGATCAGTCATGGTTCCTGGGATCTAAACCATAATTTCAGCCGATGTTTCTTCTTGGAAAAGTCCATCAGCACATCCAACCTGTGGCCTGTTATGAAAGGCAGTAAAAAAACTGTTAAGATATTACCAAGAGTCTTTCATTTGTCTCTCTCTCTCCTCTTCCAAACCTTCCACAGGGTTCTAAAATTTCTTGAGCCCTAAAAAAGTTGCTTTAATGTGGTGGTTTCTTCAGGCAATCTGCTGGAATTATCCTCGTTGGTGAAGGAATCATGGATAGTGACAAGTCCAATTAAATCAGTTGCTTTCAGTAATGGAAGGTGCAGGAACATAGACATAGGAATGTGTGGAAATGTCAGCCCACAATATGCATTCTCAATGTATTTATTTCTTGTAAAGGGGAAAATAAGTGCATATTCCAGCACAGGGGATAATAGCAGGCTATTGTCATCTCCCAGAACTGTGGAAAAGGTGCATTTGGAGCAATTTCCATTTGTTAATAGCAAATTAATCCTTCCAAATGGAATCATCACAGAATGGACATGTCTCTATCTCGGTCCAGGGCACCCTGTGAGAGTCTGATGGGTTTTCTGTAGTGCCTAATACATGCTAAACACTCAGCAACACTCCTTTCCAGCAGCATCTCCTTTGGGATCTGTAAACCTGGATGGAACTTGTGTTTTGGGCCAAAGAACAGGAGCACATCAATTTGATTACTTAAGCACTCAGAGAGGGACTGATCTCACTTGGCTTTGGCTGTTTAAAAGTAATGGCCTTAACCTAAACATTCCATTATCCATGGGAAGACAGCAGCTCCTCCTGGGAACAATCCAACACGTCCCAGGATTGGTCTGGAGTCAGTCTGAATCAATGGCAATTTCCCCCTACCTTTCTGCTGAATCTAAAAAAATTAACTAGAACTACCTGCCTGCAATCCCTATGTCCCTGGAGATGTCCAAGGCCAGGCTGGACAAGGCTTGGAGCAACCTGAAGTAGTGGAAGGGGTCCCTGATCATGACAGGAGTTGGAACTAGATGAGTTTTAAGGTCCCTTCCAACCAATCAATTTTGGAATTCCATGATCCTGTGACTATATTTTAAATGAATCCTACTGAAATAGATGCTGCCTCCCATTTTTTGTTCCAGAAATGACACACTGGGTCTTTCTCCTGCCAGGATCCAACAGATGCATTTTAAATTTTTTTTCACTGATTTTCAAAAGGCTGAGCTCCTTTCAGTTGAACATTTGGCCTCAGGAGACCACTTTATATTCCAAGTCAGGACTGGATGTCTGTGGTGGCAATGCTTCATTCAGATGTTTAAGCTTCAAATCAAGTGGATTGACCCATCTTCATGTCTAGAACTCTGAATTACTCTTCAGAAGTACCTGGGGCCAAGTTAGTATTGTTCTGTTGAAGAGCCAAGCAGAGTTTTGGGCACTTGGAAAGTCATTCTCCACACTATTAAAATTATATCAGGGTTCCTGGTACAATCAGACAGATTTGGACCTGGACAGTGACCAGGCATGGTTAGAAAGCAGACAAGGAGCTATTCCCAGTTGGCTCTTTGGATGCAACCAGCAGGTTTGGGAAGGAAAAAAGTTTAGCCATGCCACATTTTTTGGGCCTCAGGGGCAGCAAATGGGAGCTGGCCCATTTTTTGCCAGTCTAGGTGGTAGCTGGAATCTCTTAATTGAAATGTGCTTAATTGAAGTGCTCTGAATTCCTGCCAGGCACCTGCATTTTAGGTGTTATAAAATCTAAACAGGGACCTGGAGCAGCCCAAGGTTTGCTTGGTTTGCTCAGGACCAGGCAAGAACGCAGACTCTGCTTTTGGAACTTCCTGCATTTTTATGTTCTCATATTTCAGTAGCTACTACAAGCCCCAAATCCACTTAGGCCAAGTGTTTGCTGCCACATATCACAGATATTGTCCTGTCTCTAAACCCACTTCTGTTTCCTTTATAAGAAGAGAGGTAGGAAGTATTTTTCAAGGAACAGATGGTGGCAATGCAGGGTAACAAAGAGATCCATTAGTGAGGGTATTTAATGAATTTCGTCCAGTGACTCCTCTCCCAAAGGTCTCACAAAAGGTGGTTTAGGCTAAAACTACTCCTAAAACTCAAGAAAATAACTTCAGTCAGGGCTTGAGGGTGGCGAGGATCAAGCTGGGAGATGTGACTTTACTGCAGCTCCAGAAAAACTAGTGGAGGATACTGATACCCAAATTGCTTCCAAAATGGTCCTGAACAGGGAAAATTACCCATGTTGAGCTTCAGGCTGGCACATTCAACCTACTCACAGGCAAAGTAGGAGTTTTAAAGCCATCAACACAAACCCTGAGTTCTTCTGGTTGCTGATGTGTCACATCTCTCCTCATTCATACTGAGAAGCTCAGCCCCTGCTAATCCTTTCACCTGCCAGCTGTGTTTGAGGATTAGCAAAAAATCTGTTTCCCCTTGTCCAAGGTCTCAGAGACGCTTCATCAGAATTTAATTCCAGCTATCCAGTGCTCTTAAACCTCACAGAAACACTTGAAAACAGTTCTCCTTTTAGAAAAGCGAGGATGAAGGATTAGATCATGTTCTGTGATTTGCATTTATCAGTAAATGCATTTACGGGCAAATCTTGTGGTTTCTTCTTTGTGCCTAAGCTGAAGGTCAGCCACCAAAAATGTTCAGCAGCTGTCAGGGAGAAAAGGAAAATGGGACTACAAGAAATAGCACCTGGCAAAAATTGCTCTCATTTTGGGAGAAGTTCTGGACTTTTTAGGTGGGCTCAGGCCATGAGAATCCAAATCCTTCAAGTTTCTGGAAGATAATTCTGTGTTTGACTGTTAATCTCTTTGATGTCTCTGTTAAAGAACTTTTTATAGGGGAAAAAAATTGTGAAAGTCAGTGTATTTTCACAGTGTTGTTGCCATCAGTGATGGAATTATCCACAGAAGATCAAGCATCATATTTTTCTTCCAGTCCTGTAAATAACTTCAAGCTTTTAAAGCCCAAATAAATGTATCAACGAAAACATTTGAGATATATATATATATATTAGTGTCCATAACCCCTGTACTGTTATTTATAAGAAACCGAGGAAGCATAGGAATGGTAGGTGGATTAATTGAAAAACAAACTTTTTAAAGAAAAAGGCACAATGAGCAACCCTGTGTTTGGTGTGGTGCCCAAGTTAATGCATGGAGGACTTTCAGACTGTTGTCATCTGAATTATGTCATTTTGAAAGGAAATGCTGCAAAGGTTGTAATTGGTAGGAAGTTCATTTCCATCCTGATATAAATGGACTCGTCCATTTTGTGAAACAGAAAAAAAGAAAAGCCCGTCAGAATTAATTCTAGGTCTGTATATAGGCCATTTATAAGACCAAAATAGATAAAACTTGGGCAAAGGCAGCTGCTGAGGTCAGATTTAGCCATGGGAGTGATGTCACTGAGAAGCAGTTGGTAGAAATGTTCATAAAAATGATGGAGAGAGGATCACTGAAGGACAAAAGCTGGAGAGAACTTTTCCCATGTACATTTTCATTCTTCAGTGAAGCCTCTCTCAGCCTGGGCAGCATCTCTGCTGTCTGGAGAAAGGAATGTTTTTAGTCTGAGAAAAGCCATTCATTTGTTTCCCTCTGAGAGACTCATCCTGCGTTAAGATGCTGTCTGTGGGAGGGTGGAATTCAGGAAATGTTCAACTCCTGTGCTGAGAATGGGGGCTGTGGACTGAATTCCACCTCAAAAGTTCTGTGCTCTTTGTGCTCTTCGTACTTGACAGGGCTTGACCCTCTCCACAAAAATAGCATTGATGTCATGTAGAGTTTGCTGAGACAAAGACTGTGCAGGTGTTCAGCCATGGAGAAGACAAGTTGTGAAGTCAGTATCCTGGAAAAATAGACAGAATCCAATAAAAAATTATTTAGTCAGTGAGCTGCTGCCTTGTGTCTGATCCAAAGGTAACAGACATGGCATGAGTGGGGGTATTGAGGAGAAATCTTGGAATTTCTTGTGATTTTGAGACAAGACAGTCATTGATACCCTTTGTTCAATTCTAGATCCATTTGGAAATGAAAGTCATGGAAATGAGATAGAATAGAATACTTGAGGGTGGGTTTGGATTAACTCTAAGGAAGGAATTTTTCCCTGTGAGGGTGGTGAGGCCCTGCTACAGTCAGAGAAGCTGTGGCTGCTCCTGGGTCCCTGGAAGTGTCCAAGGCCAGCAACCTGGGACAGTAAAATTGAAGATAATTGAATGTTAGAATTGTAGAAACTCAGATAATTTAGACTGGAAGAACCTCTGGAGGTCTCTGGTCCAAGCCTGCCAATTAAGGCAGGTCCAACATACCTCAGGTTGCTCATGGCTGTGTCCAGGTGAATTTTTAGTGAGTGAAATGCTTTTCCCCGTCACAGCTTGTGCTTCTCATCCCTCCACTCTGCACCTCTAAAGGAGTCTGGATTTGTCTTCTGTACCCTCTTTAATAGCCTAAGAAAGCAGTGGGATCTCCATCAGCATTCCCTTCATTGGAGGAACCCAATTCTCAGCCCTTCCTTTGTTTGATGTGTCCCAAACCCCCAACAATCCCAGTGACCTTCAAGGCAGGGACAAAATGATGCATTTGTTTGAAGTTTTTACCAGGACACCGGATACCTTTCTCAAGCACCTGTGTCTGAATTCCTGAATTCCTGTTTCTGTGATAATTTTGCAATACTATGGGCTGTCCAGGAAGGTTGTGCGCCATGGCTGAGTCTTACAAAACAGAGGAGTTGTTGATGGGAACATGCAAGAAACCAGATCAAAAGACTCCTCATGTTGTTAAAAAAAAAAAAAAAAAAAGGCTTTTCTTGGGTTTTTTGCTGATTTTCATTTTACTTTGAATCAGTTCCTTGGTGTGGTTCATCAAAGAGTGGTTGAGCCATTCTTCCTGGAGGTGTTTTCAGTTTTTCCTTAAAAACCAGAAACACCTGTTGCCTGTCACGCATTCCTAGAGGCAGTAACGTTCTTGGAGTGAAAGAAATTCATCAATTTAGTGAGAAAAAGGGGAAATTCACAGCCAGGAACCTGAGGCTGGTCAGAGATGTTCAGTGCATATGTGTGTATTCTGTATATCCAATGTATTCTCTAATGCAGCTCCTTCCAATCTGTGAGTTCTCAGTTGAGCTATTTTGGGGAAGAAGATGGAAAGGAGGGGGCAAGTTATTGAGATGTTGGCATTTTCAAGTTACACTTTTCCATTGTATGAAAGGAATGAAATATCTTTCCATTGTGAGACCATTTTGAGGAAATCACATTTTGCTGTGTCTTCACCTTGTTGTTATCCCCATTTTGACCTGTAATATAATAAAAGATGTAGTTCTTCGCTACATTTTCATTATTTCTTGGCCATCTTTTATTTCCTTGTTATTATTTTTGATGGTAAGGGAGGGAAAAAGACAGGGATAAAAAGCATGACAAAGGTGAACATAATTGTGATGCACAAAGAAGACCAGAAGAACCCTAATTCAGAGTTCAAAAATGGTGATTTCTTAGGAAAATGAGAATATTTCATAAAAATGCATCTTTGCCACTGAAGTTTTCATTTCCAGGCAAAATTCATTTTTTCAGAAGAAAATTTAATGGCTTCCACATTTCTGTTCAGTGATGCTGTTGCTCTAAAAGCCCTTTGTTGGTGGTTGCTATAGAAAACCTTTAGAAGAACAGGTGGGTATATATAGGAAGCTTTTAGCCAAGAGCTTTCTCCAAATTATTTTCCTTTTACATTAACGCCTCATCTTGACAAAATAGATTTACAGATGGCCGCATCCTAAATCTCCCTTTAATTAGGGCAACTCAGAAGCACTTCCTGAGCATCCCTGGGAGTTTGCTGGTCTGGAAGTGGGCAAATCTCTCTGCTGTGTATTTATTTTATGGTTTTATTTCCCGTGGGCTCTGCAATTATTTATTTATATTTGACTTAAACATCTCCCCCCATGAAGGTGACACAAAGCCCTTTTAAATGTTTTTCTTCAGCAGTCCAGCTCGTGCCCCAAGCGTGGTTTGGCTCACTGAGCACAAGATCCTTTCACATCCCTCCAGCAAAATCTTCCATCAGGAAGTCGTGAGCCCTGAGAGAACTTTGAGAGAATTTGGTACATTATTAATAAACTGCCTGATTAAAGGACACAGTTCCCTCTGGCTTTTCCTGAACTGGTTTTGTTCATGGTATTTTAATCCGAGCACATTTTGTAGTTAAGACGTTTTTGATTCCACATCTATTAACAGTGATAGGGATCCAAAATCATAATAAAAAATTGAAATAAAAGTGGAGAAAGGCCTGAGGACAGAAGCCTCAGAGAGAGCCCAGTGTCCTGCAATCAAGTGCTATTTTCTGTATAAAATAGAATTCAGGTTAGAAAACACCTCCAAGATCAGCAAGCCCAACCTGTGACCAGGTGGCAAGGCCATCACTGAGTCATGTCCCCAAGTGCCACATCCACACTGCTTTTAAATCCCTTCAGGGCTGGGGACTCCAGCACTGCAGCAGGCAGCTGTGCCAGGGCCTGACCACAATGTAAAGGTCCAAAGGAAATAAATCAAATTTTCAAGAGGCACATGAGCTCAGGAATTCTCTGAGCCATTTCTTTACACATTTCTCTGTGTTACACAGAGATTTGACCAGATTCTGCCTTATTAGACAAAGACAAAAGGTTTAATTGAAGAAAGAGGCTTTAATTATGTTCAGCATATGCAGTGGGTGCTGGCAATGTCCCTTGGATGAAAAAAAAGCCCACAGGAGCTGAGCTGACACCAGGCAGGGTTGCTGACTTCCAGCTGCACTGAGCTGAGCCCAGTTGTGAGCCAAGCCCAGCAAAGCTGGATCCCACAACCCCCCACAACCACTTTAATATGCTCCAACTGGAGCCTAATAAATACATCTCTATTAGGAACCTGAATGCAGCCAGGACATGGGCTCAGATGTTGGCCTAGGGTTTTTAGTAAAGCCTCTGACACAATTTTGGCCAGATTAATGGGGCCTTTCCCAGATGGGGGCTGAGGCAGCACATGCCAGGTACCAAAGTGACATTTGGATGTGGCCTCTTGTTTTGAAGTGTTTGTTTTGCATGTTCTTAAACAGAACCAGGACAGTTGTCCCATCCCTGGAAGTGTCCAAGGCCAGGTTGAACAGGGCTTGGAGCAGTCTGAGATGGTGGAAGGTGTCCTTGCCCATGGCAGGGGGGTTGGAACAAGGTGAGCATTGGGTGTCTATTCCCACCCAACTCTGATTCTGTGATTCTGTGCTGTTTCTGCTTTAATTGACATACAATCATGTTGTATGCAGAAGAATTTATTCCACAGATTTTAAGGAAGAGCTGTTAAGTTTATCCTTCTTGCCATTTGTCACCTGCGCTGTTGCAAATCAGGGCAGGCCAATCTGCACCTTCAGGAGATGCTGTTGGTCACAGATTAAACATTTCTGTGCCTGTTTCTCCTTTTTGAGGAGCTGTATTGACTCCAGAGCCGATGTGAAATTTGTATTATGAAATGAATGATGAAGTACTCTCAAGTGGGTCACAGCAGTGGCTCAGAACTTCGTGTAACCCCATTGAGGGCTGAAGCTGAATTCAAGTGTCACCTTGTCCCTGACACAGGGATAACTTCACCTTCAAGCATCGTGGCTTTCAGGTGGATGCTGAGGCATCTTTCAGGTGGAGTGTGAGGGTTTTGTTTCATTCTGACTCACCACTGGCTCAAGAAAAGATTTATTTTTCTCTCCCTGATGTTTAGTGCAATAAGCACCAAAAGAAGCCTCTGCTTTGTAAGGTCACCCACCCGTTATTCTGCCTTGCAGGTTTTAAAGTGCTTTTTCACTCATAGCTCTGTGATTTTCCAGCCTTTCATAAAAGATGGGCTCCAGGTCTCCATGAGGGTCATCAGAAATGTGCACTGTGAGCTGGTCTGATAAAACAGCTGGAGCTGGAGCTGGCTTTCACATTCCAAATAAATAAACCAACCCATGGAGGTGTGAGCTCAAACCCACCCTGCCCTCCAGATTTCTGGAATTTGAAGGACATTTCCAGAATCCTTGTTGCTCCTGGATGTTTTGAAGCCTTTCCCAGACAGATGTGTAAAAAAAGGGAAAGCATTATAATTTTATGTTACAGATCTATTTATTCAGTATTGTTGTCTCTAACACTGCTGTAAAATGATGTCATGAGCATGTGCCATCCCAAAGCAAGCTCAAAGGAGAAGAATATTCCAAAGCAGAGACACTTCTGGGGAGAAAGGAAATATTTTCTTTCCTAGGCCCCCCTCCCCAAGCCCCTGGAATTTGTAGAGTCAGCTCTTTCTGTATCACCAAGGGGTTCCTATTCCTTTGCAATATGGCAAGCTATTTCTTCCCTCTTAAATTCTGTTTCATCAGCAGCTGTGGCTCAGTGTGGGGCTTTTCAGAATTCCACTGATGTTTTTTCAGGTGATTACTTAGCACAGGACTTTGGTGTTGCTGTGGACTCCGTCACAAACATCTGTTGGGACTGACACAGGTAGAGGCCAACCTGCCCCCAGGGAAGGCTGGGTTAGAGGTCCTTCCCATCCTATTTTTACACTTTTTTTTGTTTATTCAATTGCCTGGTTTTCTTTCTTTTTTGTCTATCTTCAGCACTGGTTGTCATTATCTGCCCCAATCTTTTTCTATTTTGTTTTGTGATGCCCTAATAATGAGCTTTTGTCATGTACAATGACTACATCTTGTTCTTCCCCCCCTCCTTCATATCATAATATCATCTGCTTGGGATGTTTTGAGAAAAATGCAACAAGCTATGATAAATCACCCTGTCAAGTTCCCCAGCATTTAAAGCTGTTGCTGAAGTTACAGATAAAACCCAGAGAGAGGCTTTGTGGGGAAGAAAGGTGGGGGAAGGAATTAGGTTCCTCAGCGCCTGCATCTCTCTGGTGCCTGTAATGAATCCATGGGTGGGATGAAACGTGGGGGATGTGTCAACCTTGCTGTTGTTCCTAATGAATCAAGGAGCTATTTTGAAGAGTTTCTCTGTCTCTCAGGAGCTGTTTCCATGTTTGCAACGTGGAATTTTTTGTGCGTTTTCAGCAGCTCTGCCTTTCCAACCTGCACCTGCAGTGCAGTAAAAAATGTGTTTAGCTTTGTATGGGGCAGGTTAGCAGGTCCAAGGGTTGAGTGGAGCCAGATGAGCCCTTTGCAAAGAGTCTGAAGTTTTGCAGCAGGAAGCCGAGGCAAACCCTGATGGTTTCACAGGTGTTGTCTCTGTGTTTATTGTCAGGGATATTTGAGGTGAAAAAGATTTTCCTTTTCTCCTAAAGAAGCTTGGTGGCACAAGTGCTCACAAGTGATTCAGACCGGTTAGTCTGTGAATAACAGAAGTTTTGGAATTTACCTTTGTGGTGCCTTCAGCCAAAAAGTGAGTTCTGACAGAGCAGGAACAGCCTCTTTTCATAGCTGCTGCACCTGCTCACAAATCAAGAGCAACAGTATCCCTGGAGAGTGAAAGACTTTGGTTTCAGATGAAAGCAGAAGGACACAGGAAGTCCAAATCCAAGGGTAGGACACAGGATGTGTTTCTTTTCTCTGAGAGCAGCCATCTTAAGCTGAAATAATTCCCTGAATTGCAGCTCCTTGTGGCAGATGGAGAGGGAAGCTGCCTGGAAACTGAGCTGTACATAGCAATGAAAAGCAGAAGAGATCCATGATTACAGAGAGAAGGAAGAGCAAAGTTTTAAAATAGTCCTACTCCCCGTTGCCTCTCTCCCCCAGTGTAGCAATGTTTCAATAGTTTAACACATTAGTGGAAAAAATAGCGCCCAGGAAAGGCATCATCCGGAGGAACTGAGATACCATCACTTATCTGGAAATGCTCTGTGCATCAGGAGTGGGAAATAAGCCCAGTGTAAATCATGGAATGACAGAATGATTTGGGCTGGAAGGGAGCTTGAAAGCTCATCCAGTTCCAACCCCCTGCCATGGACAGGAAAAACTTTCACAGTCCCAGGTTACTCCAAGTTGGCCTGGGACACTTCCAGGGATGGCGCAGCCGCAGCTTCTCTGTGCCAGGGCCTCCCCAGTTCCACAGGGAAGGATTCCTTCCCAATATCCCACCTAACCTCGCCCCCTGGCAGTGGAAATTAATGCATAAAGCACAGCCTTGTCCTTGTGCATTAAATTGTGCCATGGAGATGCCCCTTGGCCCATCCACACCGGTCCCTTTTGGGGACATCCTTGGCACAGTGGGGCTGGCTCCTGGCCATGGTGGACAAGCCAACAAAGGCCAAGGAGCATTCCCAGTGTGGAATCTGCACATGGAAACCCACCTTGAGGGCCTGAGAGAGGTTAATGGATGGCTGTGAGCTGGGCTGTAACATTTAAGCCTCTGGGCCACGGCGAGGCCTCAGGTGCATTTTGCGAGAGGCAGGAATCAATGAGTGATTTTCCCTGACAAAAAGAAGGTTTCTTGTAAACATCCTCTGCAAGAAAAGATATTATTAGATTACCTTTACACACATATTAGCAAGAATAGTGTTTGGATGGTGTTAGGCTGGGAATAGACATCTTTGAGCAGAAATGCTCCTGCTGCAACACAATTACCAGCCCCAGCTTTGCACAGCTGCTCGTGTGGGGCCTCTGTTGTGCGATGCCAGATGCGAAAATGTCCCTTTGTTCAACAGTTCCACACAGTTTGTTCAACAGACGGTGACAATTTCGTGTCGGGTTCATTCAGCTGAGCTTATCTATAAATTATGGAAATGGCCTGGGATTTCCCTGTCTGGGAGATAACCTGGTTATCTGTGCCACATGCCTGGAGCACAGGCCAGGGATGCAATGCACTCCCAGTGCTTTTGGAATCTCCAACCAAACCTTGCTCTCAGGGGATTAAACAATCCTGCAACTCAGCTCTTTCTCTCTTTCTGTGGGAGAAAAATGTCATGGAGAAGCATTATTATATAGAAGAAGAGATTTTTCCCCCTTCCTCCTCCCCCACTCTTTTTCCTGCTAAAAGATAAGAAATCACATGTGTGTAGTGTGGATTCATCTGGCTGAGCTTTGAAATCATTGCAGAAGATACCTGTGGTCTGTTTTCCACCCTCCCAACTGCACAGTGGACATGCTCCAAATTCAGTTTTAAAGTTCCTTGGGACAGAAACCCGTCATTCCTTATTATCCCAACAAAGGCCATACACGTCTTGCTGATACAAGATGATATATGATATATCTGTCTATCTATCTATCTATCTATCTATCTATCTATCTATCTATCTATCTATCATATATATAAATATATTATATGTATATATCTCATATATATATGAGATATAAATATATATGTATGTATATTTAAATAAATATATATATGTGTAAAATCATCTTGCCTATAAACCCAAGGTTGTCATGGTGATTTGAAAGCTGCTGTAATGCAGCTAAGCTCATGCACAGACCCACTCTAATTTCAAATCAACCATATGACCACTTACCTTATCTGGAACAGCATCCAACCCACCCCTGGGGGAGCAAAAACTCTCCATAAGGTTGTGCAGCTGCTCTTTTGGGGGGAGTGGGAGCATCCCCCTGCTTTGGACCTCACCTGGCTGCCAGAGGATGTCAGCTCTTCCTGCAACCCTGAGAATTTATAATTTTATGTTATATTTTATTTATTTATTTAATTTTATAATTAAATTTTAATAAAGTAATTTTTGTTTAATTTTTAAATTTTATATAATTATTTATTTATTTATTTATTTATTTTACTATTTTATTTAGAATTTATAATTTATAATAAATAAACCCTGCTTATTTATATTTTACCCAATACAAACCTGGGCTTTTTGTTGGCGTTTGGGGCTCTCCTGCAGGAAGAGCCAGTCTGTCATTCTTAGTGACACCTCAAAAGTCCAGCATGGAGGTGGGAAGATGCTGTTTTATCCGTGTGCTCTATTCCTTAAATATTCAATGAGGAGACAACCAGAGGTGAGGGAAAAAAAGAAAAAAGGGGTTAATTTTGCCAGCCCTGTAGAGATGCTCTGCAGGGAACAGTTCAGCTCCAGTGGAGGTCAGTGGGATGGGATCATGTCTTGGGAAGACAGTGTGAAACTAAAAGGAGGTGGAATATTAATATTGAATTTTCAAGGGTGGGAAGTTTTGTGCCTTTCCTGAAGAGTGGCCTCTCTGTACCCATCATTATTCTGTGTGGCCCTTCCAACTCAGGGTACTCTGATTCCATCATTAAGTGCAAAATTTGCAATTTTTTCCCATTCTGTATGGAAAATTAGTCTGTAGATAAAGACAAGATGTTCTTATATGTAAGATAGATATCTCTATATTATATATCTATACATTATATATGATATTGCAAGTATGAAGGAAATTTCACTGTATAAAATGGAATTATTACTTCCTCAAATGTTTTTCAGCACTGGGAAGGACCAGTTTCAACACGTTACTGTTCAGTACAGAGGGGGGAATAATGGGGGGACTTCTACCCTGATGAGGAACAGGACCTAGGGAGTGGCTGGATCTGTGTTAGGGGAGGTTTGGGTTGGATATCAGGAAAAGGTTCTTAGAAGGATATCAGGAAAAGGTTCTCCTTCACCAGAAGGTGTTGGGGCACTGGGACAGCTCCCAAGGGAATGGGCACAGCCTCAAGGCTGCCAGAGCTCCAGGAATGTTTGGACAACACTCTCAGGGATGCACAGGGTGGGATTGTTGGGGTGCCTGAGCAGGGCCAGGAGCTGGACCAGATGATCCTTGTAGGTCCCTCCCAGATCAGGACATCCCACAATTCTGATTCCTGGTAACACTTTGCAGCAATGGGATGAACAACAGTGAAAACCAAGCGGGATTTTAACCTTTCAAGTTGCACATTTTAACTCTGGGAAGCCAAGGAAGTCCAAGGCAGAATGGAAATGTGAATCCTTCAGTGTGTCCTCTGCTCATTATGAATCCGTGGGGTTTCCAGCAGGGCCATCCAGGGCTGCTCTGGAATGTATGGATGTGGGAAAGGTTGCGGAAAAAGATTATTTAAGAAACAGTATGCAATGATCTGATAAAAGATGACAACATAATTAATATCCTCGAGGAGGAAGAGTTAAAGCTCTATGAGCCTTGCATTTCTCATTTCCTGACTTTTGAGTGCTTAACTGTGCATATTTAATGTTATATTAAAATAAAGGAGAGAAGCACGTTATAGGCAAAGAGCCCCTTTCCTGCTACTTGAGGATGCTGAATTATTTCACGGAAGATGCATTGTTTTGATGGGATCTGCATGATGTGAATTGAAGTGACATCAGCTGCAAGCCACATTTATAATTCTAATTTATAATATATTCGTAAGTTGGGCTGTGCATGATTCTCTCCAGTATCAGAGGATGTGCTGCTTTCTGACAGACATCAGCTGAATATGAAATCACAGAATCCCAGAATGGTTTGGGTGGGATCGGACCTTAAAGCTCATCTCATTCCATGGGCAGGGATACTTTCCACTATCCCAGACTGCTCCAACCTGGCCTTGGACACTTCAGGGGTGGGACAGCCACAGCTTCTCTGGGCAACCTTTAGACGTTGGCAGTTCCACAGGAGCTGGTGGGTTGGAGCTGAAATTCCTGAGTTTTGTCTTGATGGAAACAAGAAGAGGCTGAGGCTGTTTTGCTTCTCTGCATGTGCTGCTCTGTCGCAGACATCTTTTATGAAAAATCCTTTCCTTAGGATTTTTCCTCCTGAGAAGCTGAGAGGCCTCAGGAACAAAATGTAAACAATGGTTATCTGCTGCTGTGGAATGCAACAGGTGCATCTGTGATTGGTCTCGTGTGGTTGTTTCTGGTTAATGGCCAATCACAGTCCAGCTGGCTCGGACAGATAGTCAAGCCATAAACCTTTGTTATCATTCCTTCTTATTCTATTCTTATCTAGCCTTCTGATGAAATCCTTTCTTCTATTCTTTTAGTATAGTTTTAATGTAATATATATCATAAAATAATAAATCAAGCCTTCTGAAACATGGAGTCAAATCCTCATCTCTTCCCTCAACCTAAGACCCCTGTGAACATGGTCACACTGCTCCCTAGAGCAACTGGTTTCAACTGGGGAGGAAAACCTGGCCTGGGGAAGTGACATACAATGTATTCATAATTTTGCTGCAGGGGATGGTGGAAGCTCCCTTATTGTAAGACTGAGCTGAAATGAGGTAAAGCTGCTTAGAAACAGATTTCCAAACATAAGGATAGGTAGTGACTTCTTAAGAAGCAGAGGGGAAGGAGCTCAGTGGGGATTATTCCCAGACATGTCACCGAGACACACTACAAATGTTTCCTCTTGTAACTTCTTAGGAGAAAAACCTGAATTCTCAGCAGGCAGTGTCACTGCTCTGCTCTTTAATGTGCCTGCCTGGCTGTGCTGCCACCTCCCAGCTCTGGTGTCAAAGTCACAAATCTGCACAGCCCTGCAGATGGAAGATCATGTTAAATAATAAATTCCTAAATTAATGCACAGCACTTGGAGGTGGAGTATTGAGGTGACGCTGGGGGAATGGCAGCTCTTGGTGTTCTTACCCTGGGCTTGCCATCAGACTTGGGTGGCTGGAGTGGTGTCAGGGGAAGTTTAGGTTGGAAATCAGGACAAGGTTCTTCCCCCAGAAGTTTTTTGGGCACTGGGACAGCTCCCCAGGGAATGGGCACATCCCCAAGGCTGCCAGAGCTGCAGGAGCATTTGCACAATGCTCTCAGGGACAGTTTGGGATTGTTGGGGTGTCTGTGCAGGGCCAGGAACTGGGCTGGATGATGTTGTGGGTCCATTCCAATTCAGGACATTCTGTGATTCCATGAAATCCTGCTCTCATCTTGTGCTCTCAGAGAATCAGGGCTTTTTTCCTTCCCATCTGAACCGTCTCTGTGTTCCAAACACCCAGGAAGGCTCTATCCAAGTACCAGCCCTGTGTTACCCAGCAGGACTGGCCAGGAGGCAGAAGTACCTTGACAAAATGTAAATTAGGTCATTTTTTCAGGAACTTCAGGAGTTACAAAGCTGCTGCATTTATTGTTTTGAAAGTTGGACAAACCCTTGTAAAGCATATTTACATGTCTCCCCAAAGGCACTCCCCACAATAAATATTCTTATCAGATCAATAAAATGTCTGGATAGGTGTGGAGGGGAGACTGGAATGTGCACAAGTGGGGTTTAATGGACATTTCAGGCATTTTCACAGTCCCTGGCACTACTGATGCAAACCTGGAATGATTTTGTTTGTGGATGTGGACCCAAATCTAGCAGGAGTCAGATTAAGACTCAGGTCTGTTCTGTGGGCAGGGAATTGCGAGCAGCTTTCTGCCATCATGAGGCCAATTTTCCCTCACACAATCTGTTATTCTGGAACACTGAAAATTGTGCAAACTGCATGAAAACACAGGACCAGGTTTGCTGGGGGTGACCAAAGGTCCACCCAGCCCTTTGCTCCCATGGCAGCCACCTGGGCTGGGCCTTAATCTCAGTTTAAACATGATGAGGTGTGGGAAAAGCACAGCTCAAGCCTTCCTTTTTCAGACAAAACCAGTCAGGTTTGGAGTTAAGGTGACTGGACTAGGAGGTGAGACCCCCAGATTAGAACAATTCCTTCTTTTTCAGAAGGTATTAGGAGGAAAAGGACAAGCTCTGGGTACTGGAAGGTTGTGATGTCATTCCTTGTTATCTTCAAAGAAAAAAGATGCAGAGAGGAGGTGTTGTCTTGGAGATTTAGAATGGACCTGAGAAGGAATCTGAGATCCTTCTTTGTGGATGCCTTTGATCCAGCACTTTTCAGACAGTGGAACAGATTTGATGACCCACCTGGTTGACCAGGCTGGGATGGAGAGCTCTTGCTCTGGCCAGATTCCCAAAGCCATCTGCTCCAGTGCCCACTGGCAAATCCCAGCCTCTGGGGGTCTTCCTGTATGTTTTGGGACATGCACAGCTCAGAGCTTGTGCTCAAGAGCAGAAAATTCCATAATATGAGGATCTGGAGCCACTCCTCAGCAGGATTTGCAAGACCTTATGGCGTGGAACAAGGAGAGATTTGGATGCCACAGGGAAGCTTGGCCAGACTGGGGGAAGAATATCCTGAACCCTGCTTGGATGTGGTTGTGGAAAAAGGACAGTGTTTCAGATTATTTTGCTGCTACAAACCTTTAAAAGTTGGTTGAGAGGCTAAACTCTGATAATGTGAAAAAACCCCAACAGTGAGAACAAAGTAAAACACCCCCTGTCAGCAACATCCTTTCATCAGGATAAATAGGAACAAAAATAATCCTGCCTTTTATAAAACCACAGTTAATTTCTGATCACTGGTAGCATCCTGGATGTTGTCTTCTGCTGTATTTGGACTCCTGACAGAGAGAGGAGCTGCAAACACTGACTGCCAGGTACCCAAATAATAAAAATAATAAAAAGCTGCCAGGTGATGTAAACTTTGGAGAAGGCATTTCCGTGAAGGGGACGTGAGTCAGGACTCTCTGTGCCATCACTGCCAGCAGGCTATGTAGGACACCATGGCTTGTGTTCCCTTCACACCCAGTTTGCACCAAAATAGCTCCTCTGGCATCAAAGTCTGAGCTGCAGGAGGAGGAGGAGGAGGAGGAGGAGGAGGTGGAGGATCAGATCCAGGTGCAGTCACACGTCTGGGAAAAGAGGAGATCCTGGCTTCTCCTCTCTCCTGCTGCCCCCTTCCATGATTCCTTTCCACATGGATTTGTGTGCTGAGCCACTTCAGAGATCTAAACTGGCACAAAATATTGTGGGTTAGTTTTCCACTGATACAATTCCCATGGCAAGTTGTCCAGAAGGCAGCAAGAGCTCCAGCACTCACCTGGGGAGATTGGGGAGATCTGAGCAGGTCCCTGCTCAGCAGCACTTG
This sequence comes from Molothrus aeneus, assembly GCF_037042795.1. Classification (NCBI taxonomy): domain Eukaryota; kingdom Metazoa; phylum Chordata; class Aves; order Passeriformes; family Icteridae; genus Molothrus; species Molothrus aeneus. Next base: position 110,637,110 of record NC_089648.1, on the reverse strand, counting down.
TGCCTTTGGCCAGGGGACACCAGCCCCTCAGCTTGTTATACTGGTATATTGATTTTTTATGTTACCCAGTGAATTGTTGGACTCAGCAGCCTTAGAGGTCAAAGTGTCATGAAATGTTTTGGGTTGTAATGGATCTTAAAGCTCATCTCACTCCATTCCCTGCCATGGGAAACATCACACAATCCCAGGTTGATCCAAGCCCCATCCAGCCTGGCCTTGGACAATTCCAGGGATCCAGGGGCAGCCACAGCTTCTCTGGGCACACTGTGCCAGGGCCTCACCACCCTCACAGCCAACTATTTCTTCCCAATATCCCATCCATCCCTGCCCTCTGGCAGTGGGAAGCCATTCCCTGTGTCCTGTCCCTCCATTCCTTGTCCCCAGTCCCTCTCCAGCTCTCCTGGAGCCCCTTTAGGCTCTGGAAGGGGCTCTGAGGTCTCCCTGGATCCTTCTCTTCTCCAGGTGAACACCCCCAGCTTGTTGAACTTGGTTGCTGGGCTAATCCTCATGGGTCTTCCTTCCCACCCAAATCAGATGGAAATTTGCCTCAGACCCATTCAGTTCATTCCTTGTGACATTGCTTTCAGTGACAGCTTTGAATGGGGGAGATTTAAGTCTGAATTCAAGCAATAGAGCAGGGCATCCTGGAAGTGATTCCAGGTGAGTGGCCCAATGTCCTGGTACAAATATCACTCAATTAAGATGTTTTCCATCACATTCTCTCTTACAAATGTGGATGTTTTATTGATGCAGAGCTAAATCAAGTATCTGCCATCACTACACTCTCTTCCTCCACTCCCAGCTGGCATTTCATGCGGCACATATTGCAGTTTTCTTTTTGAACAGAAGCCTTTTCATCTACTGGAAAGCAGAAAAATGCCATAGGTGACATAGTTTAGCAGCATTAATCACATTAAATCTGTCTGAACTGCTGCAGATGGGAAAAAAAAAAAATCCTGTTTGCATGTCAGGGCTCCAGGAAAACTGATTTTCCTTTCAGAGATGAGAACTGCATTTTCCTTTCATTTAGTTTAAAGAGAACAGAAACTTGGGTCTGGAAAGGATTCCCTGGGTCAGCTAATGTGGTTCCTTGTTATTCTGGGCAACCATCTCACAGAATCCTTCCCATAAAAATGGATCAAGTACCATTTAATACCTAGTGAGGTTTTTCTCCCAGATATTCCCGTTGTGAGGGGAATAACCTCATTTATCTGAGAAGAAAAGATTTGGTTGTAATATTTTTTTTTATTTCATTTCCATGTGTCTTCATGGCCAATTGAGCCACAGCTGTGGTTCAGATTCTCTCTCCAACCCTGTCCACATCTGCTGGTTGCTCATGGGCCTTGGACAAGGGACAGAAATGCTTTGGAGGACCGGGATAACGTGGAATGGCAATTCTGCTTTGCCAGATGGTGCCATTTTTTAGGAGAAAACTGTCAGTCATTGCCTATTGGACTAATTCCTTGTGCCAACCACTACAACAAAGCTGATAATGGATGATTTGGGAGGTTGAAACCATGGAGGATTTAGGGATTTTCTCGCATTGGAGCTTGAGTGAGCTTCTCATCAGTGCAGGAGTTGAGGCTGTGGATTCCCAACACAGCAAAAGTATGGGGATGGAGCAATGAATAGGCACCAGGACGGGGTGAGTTGTCCTGAAGTTTAATCATGGAATCACTGGAAAAGACCTCTGTGATCATCCAGTCATAATGCTCTGCTGCCAAAGGAGCAGGGGAAGAGGATCGGTGGCAGAATCCTGGGAGATCCTTGGATAGGTCCCACTGGCTTGCCAAAAAAAAGCTTATTTTGACAGCCAGTTTGATCCCAAAATCTTGGAAATCTTTCTCTGGAAATCTTTCCAAAATCTTGGAAAGATTCAGCACCCTGCCACTCTGAGGATGGCTGATGCAGGTTCTGGTTCAGTGGCACAGTGGAGATCAGCTCCTAAGGCTTAAAGATATCATGGAGGTAGAAATCACCTAATTCTGAAAGATTTATCTGCAAAATATCATCCAGTGGGAGAAGATGGGTAGAAATGCCAGAGCCAAAGTGCCATCCAAATGACAAATGACTGAAGACTGCTCACCCTAGCTCATGTCATCAGCAGATAAATTAGTGGAATAATGTTTTCAGCTGCTTGATAATGTACAGGTGGAAGAAAAAAAAAGCAGCACAGCAACGCTAATTAATATGAAACAGATTAAGAGATGCCCCAACGCTAATTAATATGAAACAGATTAAGAGATGCCTCTTTTCCGAGAAGCCTCGGAAATTGTGCAGTGTAAAAGTTCTGTAATGTGAATAAACCGTGTAGGAGATGCTCTGGACAGTCCCAGCCTGCCAGCCTGCTGTGGTTAATGTCCGTGTCTGTCCAAGAGATTTCTTGGATGATTCTGTCCCTGGATTCCACTTGCCTCATTAAGAGGTGCTTCATGGATGAAGGTTGAAGGGCAGGGCCTGTTTTCATCCATGGTATTAATTACACATACTTTTAATCTACTTTTGGAAACAAGTTTGCCACATGCAAACTGCCCTGGGGAATCATCCCTGGCCCCCCATCTTTGAAACTGTGCTGGGAAAGGATGGGAAGGGGAGTTAGCGGGATAAAAACATGCCATGGACTGCTTTAAACCCTTTCAGTTCTGATTATGAAATTCTTCTGCCTGTGCCCATCACTGAGGTTGGAAAAGCCCTCCAAGACCTTTGAGTCCAACCATTCCCTGGTGCTTCCAAGGCCACCACTGATCCATGTCCCCAAGTGCCACATCCACTTGGCTTTTAAATCCCCCCAAGGATGGGGACTCCCCCAGTGTCCTGGGCACCACAACCCTTTCAAGGGCCTTTTTAGCCTTTTTTTTTTTAATCGTTGAAGATTTTGCTTTTCGTCCCTGGATTTAAATCTTCCTTTTTCATCCATTTCTGAGTGCTCGACTCTTGATGACCAAGAATTGTTTTTGACGATCTTGGTTGTTTTTCCATGGTTTTCCAATTCTCTTCATATTGACCAAGGAGCTGTTGGCACTTCCAAGTGGCTGGAACTTGCAGGAGATGGGTGAGGTAGTGGGGGCCTGGAATAAGGAATATTTGGTGCCTGTCTTAATGGGAAAGGAGAACCTGGCAGTGTAGACATCAACCACACTAATTCCTTGAAATATGCTGGCAAAATAATGAAAGCCTTCACAAAATTCTTGTAAGCAAGAAAAGACAACCAGGTCTACATGGAACTGCTAGAAAGTTGGAACTGCTGGAAAGTCAGCAGGAAATTTGCTGGAAGTCTGAAGTCAGAGAATTTAACAAGAGTTTTGATATCTGTTCTGTGTGAAAAGAGAAGGTTGCATTGAATGGAGCTCACAGGGCTCTGGTTTAGGCAAGAGAATGTAACTTGTATTTGGAGTGGAAAACAGAAAGGCCGGAAGACATGGGAAAAGACTGGGAAAAGATCCATTGGGAAGGCTGGAAATGGAGCTGCTTCTGCTGTGGGACAGTAGGATGACTGAGAGAACTGGGGGTGTCCAGTCTGGAAAAGGCTCCAGGGGGACCTTGGAGCTCTTCCAGTGCCTGAAGGGGCCCCAAGAGGGTGATTGGACAATACTAAGTGCAGAACACACTTTACACATGTAATAGAATGAATTCTTTGGAAAAATCTAGTAAAATGAGTGTTAATTACCACAGTGGGGGAGTTGGAACTAAATGATCCTTAAGTCCCTTCCCACCAGAACCACTCCATGATTCTATTTCCAGCACCTCTCCTCTGCAGACACTTCAGAGTTTCAACCTACAGAATCCATTTATTCTATGTTTGGTTCAACTTCTTCAGGAGAACCACAGGCCTTCATGGGAATTGATTATCTCATTTCTGGAAGTCAACCCCAGAACCAAATAAGAGGAATTTCTGATTTTTGTCTTATTTTACGGCTCTGGATGTACAGAAGGGGTTAAATCTCTCTCCCCATCCTGCACACACACACAGAGCCCAACACAAGACTTCGTTCCATGTGTCTGCTTGGCAACTTGGGAGAGTTTTGCTGGCATGTGGGAGAGACCTGCAGGAGTCAAGTGCAGCATTAATGTGAGTTCCCCGTGGCTTCGGGGGAAGCTCATTACTGACCTGGCTTCGGCATCTTCATTTACAGTAACGCTTTAAATATTTAATCCACCTCTCCTTCTTTCCTGTCATGGGCCATTTTCCCTCAATTGATTCCTTGTTTGGGGTGGGGGGAGCAGGGATGGCTGGAATGCATTTATGGTAGTGGAATTCTATAAATTATCCTCATTAAGAGGCCCGGTATCAACAGGCCAGCATGGGATTCGTTGAAGTTTTGTGTTGCAGTTTTTGGCCTCAGGTTCCCAAAGCACTTCAGAGGAACTCGTTGGGTAAAGGTGAGGAGCAAAGCTTTGCTGAAAGTTTAAAAATCAGAGGGAAGAGAAGTGGAAGGCAGGCATGAGAATCATGGAGTGGTTTGGGTTGGAAGGGAGCTGAAAGACCAGCTTGTTCCCACCCTCCCACCATGGGCAGGGACAGCTTGCACTTATCCCAGGTGGCTCCAGCCTGGTCTTGGACACTTCCAGAGATCCAGGGGCAGCCACAGCTTTTCTGGGCACCCTGTGCCAGTTCCTTATCAGTTTTCCCACCATGGTCTTCATGGCTGCATCTCCTGGGACTCCTCACCAGGTCAGGCAATGCCATGGCTCCCATGTGATCAGGCAGTGCCCTCATATCACACAATTCAGCTCTGCTGCAAGTACAGATGTTGCAACATCTGCCTTACAGGCAGGCACATAGAGGGACAGGAAGGGAAGGGACCTGCCCCAGCCTCTCATTCTGCAGCCTCATAAATCTTCAGTTGACTTTACAGGATCACAAATCAGTTTTTCCCCAAAGACAATTTTTTTTTGGTGATATTTTTAGTGAGATCTCTAAGCCTCTCTTTGTAATCCTGTGAAATCAGCATCCGGCAAGATATGAAGACAGTCAGGAAAATAACGAAGACAATATCCCACCTCTGGGGCTGTAAAGGGGTCTTGGAATGCAGTTTGGCCTTGTTCTTGACCACAAGATCTCTTTATGAACCCTATAAAGAAAGAGATGGGGGGAATTTGCCTTTCACCAAGCCAGGCTCAGAGAAGAAAATAAAACCCTTCAGTAGCTGGGGGCAAATGCTTTTAATGGGCCGGAAAAATGGGGTTTCAGCAAATGTACTCTGAAAGAGAATCACAGAATGTTTTGGTTTGAAAGGGACATTAAGGATCATCAGTTCCAACCCCTGCCATGGCTCCACTAGACCACGTTGCTCAAAGCCCCATCCAGCCTGGAGAGGACAACAAAAATATTAAAAATAAATCAAATCCCTTGCACATTTCCTCACTGTTACTGATTTTAATTTATCAATCAGACAAGAAATGCTCAGGTGTGTCAGGCATGCAGCATCTGTGTTTGCACTGCCAATCTTAAATCTGGTGTCCTCAGTTAGCTGGAACAACAAATTAAAAGAAAACACTCCCAAGCCTGACCTGTTCCTTGATAGCTCAGCATGAAGTGCTATCCCACAAGTGGCACAAGAGTTTTTCTGCAAATACCACTGATCCAGCAGAGAAGAAAGAGAAAGCCAGGTTCATGCTCCGTGGAAAGAGGGTATTTTCATTTCAAGAAACATTTATTTTCATCACAATACCTGCTAATACCACCCATTATTACACAGCTAAAATGCTCAGCCTTTGAACCCAGTAAATGGTGTAGGACTCGAGGACCAGGCTCTGTCCAACTCCATTTGTGCTGCCACAATTTAAGCAGGGATTTGAGGAGTGGGCTCTGAATACCCACAAATTGCAGAACAAACACTGCTGCTGTCATTATTGATGGTTTGTGTCCTTGATACAAGTGCTGCATCTCAAGGAGAGGAGTATTCATGGATGGTCCAGTGCTGACTTTCTTGGAACCCTTCATTTCAGTTTTGTTTGGTGAGTGCTGCAGGCTTTGAATGAAGATGCAACATTTCATTTACTCCCCTTTCTTCTTCCCTGGAAGCTGTCAAAGGATGAGAGCTGTGATTGTAATTGAAAACATCCCAACAAAGCCTCAAAATTATTATAACTGAAATTAAAAAATGTTATTCTTTAAACACTGTTAGGCTTCACCTTGAAAAAACCATGCCTGACCTTCAAAGAGGAATTTCATGGCTAATAGTAAGAAGAATTTGATAATTTAGCAGATGTTGACCATTCCTTTTCCTGTATGGTCACAAAGAAACCTCAGCCTTCTAATTGAAAATGTGATTTGCTTTGACCTGGAATCACACTGTGGAATTCTGGCACCTCAGTCTTGCCAGTGGAGCTGGATGCTCCCCATTTTAGGGATGTCTGACAGTTCCTCTCAGAAGTCTCTTCCCTCAGTTGATTGATACTTCAGCAAACATTAATTTGCGGTGGGGGGGGCTGACATTTTCTGTGCCAGTTTTCTGCCTCCTCAGACTGATATTTTTAAAGTTCCAGCCAAAATTGTTGGGAGCAGGAAGCTGGAGAAAAACATGTTGTTTTCAATTCTAAAATATTTCTCCCAGCCTGTCTACGAGGAGCCTTGGTACCTCCCTGCTGCAGAGCAGGGATCTGAATTTCAGGAAGGAGGCTTTTTTTGCGCATATCCTGCTTTTTTTTTTTTTTTTTTTTTTTGATCTCCCAGTGGAAATTTCCCTGCTTTTCTTAATTTATAGACATTAAAAAACTCAAAAAAACCAAACCAAAACAAACAAACAAAAAAAAACCCCAAGACACATGACACATTTGGGAGAGATGTTACAGCATTTAAAAGCTGAAGCCCTCAAGAGATGCTGCAGGGGGAGGATGTGATGTTCTGCTCTGGCTGTGTCTGCTCCAGCACCACGGTGTGTTTTCCAGGATGACAGGGATGATCCTTCCCATCCTGGCTGATGTCTGCTCTTGAAAAATTTGGGAGCCAGAGTCTCCTGGGGATTTAAAGTGATTTTAAAGTGATGGGGGACAAGCTGCCCTGCTAGGAGGCAAAAAAAGTGAAAAAAAAAAAAATCAAATTTTAAGGGGGAAATAAAGAGAATGTTGGGACAAAGAGAGGGGAACAAGAGAGGAAATGTGGGAGAAATGTTTTGGGGTTGCTCAGAGATATTGGAGGGGGAGATGGGGCCCGGGGAGCCAGACCCTGGTGATAAAAGGGAAAAATAATTCCCATTTCTTGGCCCAAGGACTGTTTATCACACCACAAGCCAGCAGGGTGACAATTTAAATCATGGAATCATTGCATCCCAGCATGATTTGAGTTGGAAGGGACCTCAAAGGCCACCAATTCCAACCCCTGCCATGGGCAGGGACACCCTCCATTATACACAGCTGCATCCCTTATCCTTTTCCCTGTTTTCAGCATCCCCTACACAGCACACGATCCTGCAGCTCCTCATTTCCCAGGGAACACAGCTTGGAGCACAAGAGCAGTGTCAAACTCCCCAGAACAAAGTGCTTGGTGGTGGATTCCATCATCCCGGCAATCCCAGGGAACATCCCCTTCTGCAGCGTCAGGTGTTAGAGAAGGAGCAAGACACACTCAGAGAGGGGAAAAAGAAAGGAAATCAAGCTGCTTTCATGTATTCTTTGTAATTATTTTTCCCCTGTTGTTCAGAATTCTAGTTAAAAAAAAAAAAAAGGAAAAAGAAAAAAAAAAAAAAAGGAAGGAAAAAGAGGGCTCTAACATTTACTGGCAGTAATCATTGCACCATCTGCTCCGGGAGCTGCTTCCAGAACACACGTTCTCAGCTGCTGAGCAGTCAGCTCCCCATCCCTTCCTCTCAGAGACAGGGATGCCAGCAGTTCCTAAACTGTAACAGCATGAACAAACCTTTTTATTTTCTTTTTTTTTTTCCCTCCTCTTTTTCCCTTTCAGTTGCTGGATTTATTTTTTTTTTTGAAGGCAGGAGAGTTTGGATTTTTCACCAGATTGTTTTTAAGACTGAGCTCTTGTCAATTTGAGGTTCTTCATCTGAGCACGTGCTGGTGGTAAAATTTTGGAGAATTTTAGCATTTTAATATTTCAGGGTGCCCCAAAGGGGGTTGCTTTGTAGCAGAGCTTCACTGGGCTGCTCTCAAGGATGGATTTATCCCGTTTCTTCTGAGGGGAAGCTTTTCTGGTGGGATCTACTCCCACCTGGGCATGGACACCTCTGATTTCTGCTCTCATGATCCAGAACTGAGCTCAACTCCAGCTTCTTCCCCTTCTCTTCTGCGTGCAAAGTCAGCACTGAGCTGTTCAATATCCCTGCCTTCCTCAGACATCCCAAATCCATCAGGGAATCACAGGATATGAACCAGGAGGAGATTCCTGGCTGAAACTTGCCCTCTCTGTGCTCCTGCATTGCTGCCCTTTTGCTGGTGGGGAGCAGAAGCTCTTAAGGAAATATATGACCAATTTTGAGCGCAGGGGTGACATTAATTAGCTACCCCATCCTGTCCTTGGATGCTTCTGTGTCACTGACACCCCAGTTTGTGGCTCTTGAGCCCTCTGTTGTTGTTTCTCTCGGCAATAACAGCCCACGGTCTCTGTTTGTACGTTTAAATTCAGGAATGAAGAAACATCCCTCAGTGCAAGCCCCTCTTCAGTCCTCCCACTGCAGAGCCAGTGCTTCCCAAAGAAGTGAGGCAGAGTGGATGCAGAGCCCATTAGGCCTGTCCCAGGAGGCAGGGATCTATAGCTTACAGATGTGCTCACGGAGAGAAATCTGCATTAGGAAAAAGAATTCCTGCTTGACCGGCGGATCTGTGCTAAACCACGCGACTGGAGGTGCAGCTTTGCAGGGAGAAGGGACTCTGTGGGATGGCTTTGTGTGATTTTATCTGGGCTCCTCTGCAGCAAGAGCAGATTTACTCCTTTACAAGCAGGAGAAATGGGATTTCTTCCTCAGCCTCGTGCACTCGCTCTCAAGCTGGATGGATGTTTTCCCATGCAGAAATCAGGGTTGGGGTTTTTTTTGATCAGCATTTGATCCAGCTGAACAGTTGTTTTCCCATGCAGAAATCAGGGTTGGGGTTTTTTTTTGATCAGCATTTGATCCAGCTGAACAGTTGTTTTCACACCTGGAAATCAGGGTTGGTTTTTTGGGGATCAGCATTTGATCTGTAAAGCACATCACAGAGCTTGGAGCCTCAAAAGCACTTTGGGAATCTCCCTTATTCCTTAAGGCACTGCCTGTGTGCACAAGCCTCTGGATTTTCACAGGTTGTGACAGTCCCACCAGTTCTCTGCTGCCATTAAAAAAAAAATACAAATTTCTGGGGTCAAATGGGTTGGACAGATGATTTATAAAAAAATATTTATCCTCCTCATAACAGGGATTGTGACACAGGGTAGATCAGAAGATGGACAGAAGTAGTTGGGAAGAAAAGAAATGGTAGATAAAATGAGGAATCAGAGAAATGAGAAAAATGGGAACACGTTTGGAGCTGAAAGGGCTCCCAAATATTGGTGCCCATTTCAAATATTCCCTCTGCAAGGCAAGCCCATCCATTGACCTCCTGTTGCTGGTAATGGAGACAGGAGCTCCTCATAGTCCTATTGTTCCTCCCCAAATGATTCTTAGATGTAGGGCTGTGTGGTAAAGGGGAAGAGGAAGATTCCTTGCAGGATGGCTGATTTTTAGGACCAAAAGCCCTTTCACACCCAGGGATGGGCAGGTGCTGGTGCTGTCACTGTGGCTGTGTCACACAGGCTGTGTCACACAGTCAGCCATGGGACACAAAGCATTGCTTGCTGAAGAGAATGAGGAACAGCCCATGCTTGGGAGGTTGGGAAAGAACAAACTGAATGACCTCATTCCTTCCATGGATGCACAGATGCCATAAGTGGGGATTAAGGGCAGCAGATTTGAGACCATCCGTGGTGTCAGGCGCTGTGGGAGAGGCCATGCTGACTTGTGAACTTGGATCTGTCGCTTGGACGAGGGTGGGAAATCCTTTCATGTGTTTTTTCTGCCCATTCCAAGTTCTCTGGGTGGTGGCAACCCCACTGCTCCCCCTGGAGAAAGGACAGCATGGCAGGGCTGGCAGCTGCTGGTGCCTTGATCACAGCGAGCGCCTGGACTGAGCGCCCTCGGTTCCTTCCAAAATCCTTCCAAAATCCCTCCCAGGACCCCCACAGAGATGGACACAAGGAGGCAGCCAAAGGGAAGCTGTTGTTCTCCAAAGGAAGGAGTCAAGGGGTATTGCTAATGCTGGGATTCCTCAGAGCAACATGTCCTGGGGCAGCTGCTGTGCCAGGAGAGGCACCGAGCCACACGTGGCTCCTGCAAATGCTCCGTTGGCTTCAAGGGAAGAAAAAGGCAGGGGACAGGGCAGAGACCCCAGTGGAGGTGGGGAGGTGTTTTGGGGGCCCCCATCACTTCTTTTACTTGCTGTAACAGCCTATAAATGAACAATTTGGAGGTTTCATAATGCTCTTAATTAGGACAAACTTAAAAAGGACCACTTGGCATCCTTGGTGGTGGAAGCCATGTGCTACCTGCAGCAGGCCAAGTCCAAAATGAAACTGATTTTTCTCTCTTACCTACATTCTGCATTCAGGCAGCTGCTCCTAACAGGTGCTTGCTCTCTTCCTAGCAGATGGTGACAAAAAATGGGTTTGTTGGCAGGTTCTGCCACGGAGCAGCCTTCTTATCACACATATTGATGTGTATACAAACACACACATGTTATCAGGTGTTGGGTTTCAAAAGGAATTCTCCTTCTGAGGGAAGGTCACTCACGTGGGGGGTTTAGCCAGGATGGTCTGTGGCTGTCTCTTTTGTTCCCTGGGTCGAAAGGAATTTGGGGACTTTGCTGCCACGTCAAAACCCCACAAAAATTTGGCCATTAGTTCAGATCTCCTGGTGTATCTGAAGGTGTTTTAGAAGGAACATGTGGTGTTAGGCTGTGTCCCTTCATATCTGTCATAAATCCTTAATTGCCTAAATAGCAATTAACTCCAAAAGAGGCAGGTTTTAGGTAGGGAATGCCCTGATATTTTTCTCCTTGCTCTTGATTATATAATTAATATAATAGAAATGCAGAAATCAAAGTAGGATGTGTGGAAGGGATTTTAAGGATTGTCTCATTTCAAGGATCTCTCACTTTAAATAAAACAACCAGTTAGGAAGGTGCAGTGAAATAGAGACACAGCAATGGCTTTAAACAAAGAAATCCAAGTGCAGGGTTTTATCCTGGGAAATGCACCAGGGCTCTGAGTGCTGAAGTGTTTGAAGCTGCAGGGAAAGCACCCGGAGAGGATTTGTGCTGTATCCATCACCCAGCGAGAGGCAGCTGTCAAACAAATCCCCTTGGTTCTTGACTCTGCTTCCACCTCCCAGATTCTGCCTGGTGAGGGCTGTGAATTTGTCAAAATGGTGCAGAGCAATGCCAGGTTTGGGGAACTGGGGAACTTTTCCTCCTTCTATTCCTTGTGCAGGGAGCACCAGGCAGAGCCATCCTCGCCCTGCTTTGCTGCTCATTTCAAAGGAGCAGCCTGAGCCAAGAGAACCAGATGAGGGTGACATCTGGCCATGGAGCCTCTGCCAAGTCACTGCTGTTCTGTAGCTGGCAGGAAGATGATGTGCTGCAAATGCCAGGTTCTCTCTGAAATGTAAAGTGCATTCCCTGCATTTTCTTTGCTTCCTCTCCAGCCTCAATCAGCTCGGTATTTTGTTTTACTAATGGCCAAATTCAAATCTCCTTTCCAGACGCATAAATCCATTCCAGTGGTGGTGGGTGATTTATACAATGAGTGGAATTTGACCCTGAAGTCCAAAAGGGTCTTGTGTTTTCTAAGCTTCCTGACAAATTAACTTGTTGACTGTAAGTCTCATTCAAATCTCAGCCCCAGTGGGGTGTGTTTGTGCTGAGGGTCACTAATCAAATATATCAGAATTGTTTGTACCTAAACTCTTCCAGGAGGGAGCCGGCAGAGCTTGGGGCAGGTGGAAAAGCTAAAGAAGCTCTACAGATTTCCTTCACTGATAACTTTTCTGGAAGCTTGAGGTGCACCCCTTTAATAAAAAAAATCACTAGAGCTGATCAAGAAGCTTGAGAAAGAAATCTGCTGCTCATAAAAGGTAGGGGCAGTTAAAAGAAAGTTTTGGGGTTGGAACTAGATGTGCTTTAAGATGCTTTCTAACCCAAACCATTCTGTGATTCTGTGATTGTAGGTGCCCTGTACACACTGTTACTCCCTGTTGTGCCCAGAAGGAGTAGGGATGGTGTGGGAAGGAGCTGAAACTGTAGGATTAACCCTGTTTCCTTATGAAGCATTTTTATTTTCACCCTTGTTGCTGAACTCTCAGCACTTTTGGCAGCTGTGAAACGGTGCTGGGTTTGCAGCTGCTGTTCCACCCAAGTGCATCTTTTCCTCCTCCTCTGGTAAAATGGTTTTGCTGCAACAATTTTCACAATTGTATAGGAAAGGGAATTGTATTAAATCATGGACAGGCTGGGAGAGCTGGGAGTGTCCAGCCTGGAGTAGAGAAGGATCCTGGGAAATCTTAGAGCCCCTTCCAGAGCCTAAAGGGGCTCCAGGAGAGCTGTAGAGGGACTTGGGACAAGGGCCGGGAGGGACAGGACAAGGCAGAAATCATTACACTTTTATTTTTAGCTTCATCAAAAGTTACCCTCTATCATCATAGGAAATAGCTGAAAATGTGTTGAATCAAAATCAAGTTTTACCAGATTTGTCAAATAAGGGGAGACTTTTGCATTGAAAGATATATACAGGTACCATAACTAACTTGAACCCACCCAATTGATCAGAGGGATGGAGCATCTCTCCTGTGAGGAAAGGCTGGGAGAACTGGGATTGTTTGGCCTGGAAAAGAGAAGCTTTGGGGTGACCTAATTGTGGCTTCCCAATACCTGAAGGGAGGCTGGAAGAAAGATGGAGAGGGACTTGGGACAAACGATGGAGGGACAGCACAGAGGGAATGACTTCCCACTGCCAGAGGGCAGGGATGGATGGGATATTGGGAAGAAATTGTTGGCTGTGAGGGTGGGGAGGCCCTGGCACAGGTTTCCTAGAGAAACTGTGGCTGCCCCTGGATCCCTGGAAGTGTCCAAGGCCAGGCTGGATGGGGCTTGGAAAAACCTGGAATAGTGGGAAGTGTCCCTGGCCATGGCAGGGGGTGGAACTGGATGGATTTAAAGGTCCCTTTCAACTCCAAACCATTGTATGATGCCATGATCCTATGGATCAAGTTCAATGCTGAGTAACTACTCAACAGAAAATATAGTGAATATCAAACTGAATCTGGGTATCTTTAAATTCTGTCCTTACAAATTATCCTATGCACCCTCCTGGAAAACAATCAGTTAACTCATGAAACTATCAAGGCAGTATTCTTTATTGCCTGCCAGAAAAGAAATTGCTTGATATTATCCCAGTTCTTGAGGACAAAACTTATTTTCCCTGGAAAGATAAGGAACAGCTAATTCGGGTTTTGCAGAGCACGTGCACCGTTATCGTTAGGAAGGAGCTTAACCAACCTGAAAGCAAATGCTAAATGATCCAGATCTTGGTCTTATTAAGCTTGTGTGTGTTTTTCCTACCACTTAAAAGCCTGAGGATCCGGGTAAATGAGATTTTCTGGAAGGCAAAGCTTTCAAGTTTACCTCCCTCTCTTTTTCAAGCACGGAGGCGATGCCTCTGTTTACGCGGTGCTCCAACGGAGCGAGCGCATCCCTGCTGCAGCGTTTCATGGAACATCCTTTGTTTATTCACACTGTGCCACTTTTAAACTTCAGATGTAAACAACAAAGACTTCTTTGTATTTCACACTATCTCATACTCACTACCTTCTGAAGTCCAAAGCCAAAACACTGTGGAATTTTACCCTCCTCGCACTTTCTCCTGCTTGTTGGATGGGTTCTTCCAGCCTTTTCTATTTATAGTGGCTGGAAAACTACTTATCTTCTGATTAAAACGTGCTCTGTTCATTTTCTCTTGACTTTTCGGTCCTTGGAATGGGCTAAAAATTGTATTGCCTGGTAGCCATTTCAAATATAATTTTAGTAGCAATTATGCATATATTCGATAACAGAAACAATTTGTCATCCTGAAGGATCCAAATTGCTTTAAAGTATTCAGCCTCTCTCTGATCTGCTACGTGGATTAAAAATCCAGCAAATATTCCACTGAAATCAGCTGGACAGAAAGGTCAGAAAGACCTAGGCTGGAAATGCAGCAGCTGCCTGACAACACGCATTGGGCAGAGGCAGAAGAATTTGGGTTCTGTTTTAAACCAGAGTGGGAGTTTTAGTTGGAAATTTCACAGAGCTGCACTGATCCTTGAGATCCAGCACAGGGACCTCAATTTTCTGTTTCATTTGATGTGCAGTGTTGTGGTGTTTAGATCAGTCTCATGCTGGATCCATCTCCTCTCTGTTTGATGATGTTTGGAGAGGGCAGCCATGGGGGATTTAAGATGTTTGGAGAAGGAGTCTCCATGGGGGGAAAAGATAAAGGACAATATCCAGAAAACCAGAAAAACGTGGTGTTGATTTTTCCCTTTCCCAGGACCATCCTTTATCATCCCTTCCCCTTAGGCTGCATTAGAGCACAAGCAATATCTGATGGGCCACATGTAAGTGGTGGCCTTGGCAGTGCTGAGGATGGTTGGACTTCAGGGTCTTAAGAGGGCTTTTCCAGCCAAAAAGATTCTGTGATTTTATGATTCTGTTTTGCTGGAACATTCAATGTGTAACATAAATAGTTTTGCTGTAAATTGTTGGGACTATTAGACCCATGCTGGATCCTTCTGAGATATTTCCTTATATAAGAAACTGCCAATACAGACTGAAAATAAAGGTGACAGCTTCCAGTTTAGCAGGTGAGGCTCATGGTGGGTGTTCAGGGTGAGTTGGTCACCTCTGCTGAGAGTGGTCAGCAAAATACAAACCCCCTCCCAGCTTTTCTGGGGGATTAAATGGTTTAGGGTTATAAACCAATGGTCATAGGAGGCTGAAGAGAAAATCCCAGTGTGTTATTAGAGGCAAAATAGGTAGCAGGGATGACAGATTTCCCAACAATTTCCAGTGCAAGGATACTCAAGGTATTCCAGTATAGCAAATTTTATTATTTTAGTGGTAAATATTTGTGCATGGTCTCTTGTCTGGAAGTTTTCCCCTCCAATCACAACAGAAATAATTTCTTTTTTTTTTTTTCAGGATGAGTTTAGGTAAAGATAAATTGTTTCTCTGGAAAACTCATATGTGTTCCTGAGAAACTGTCATGCTTATATATCATGGAAGAAATACTTGATGGAAATCCAGAGAGAAAAATAAAATGATGGCAGTGTAACAGCAGAGCTGACCTGAGCCCTCTGGGTTTGATATCTCAAATGAACACTTTTACTTCTTCATTGCTGCTCCCCTTAATAAAAAATAATTGCAGAGCCTTACATTCCTTGCCAAGGGCTCACACCCAAGGGAGCACCACAAGCTGCTCTGCACTTGGAACAAAACGTGATCCAGGGATAACTGAGCTAATGGAGGTGAGGAAGTCTTGTCAACACAGTATTTACATGTGGAGGGTTTTATTCTGTCCACAGGCGGCTGGGGCTGCCTGGTCTTAGAGTATTTTTGGACCTGAGTTGGTTTCTCAGTCATCCAGGGCTAAACCACTTGTGGTCTCCAGCGTGGAAGGTTCTGCTCTGAGCTTTGTTGCTCTGTGTGTGGGTCATTTCTCCCATCCCTTGGCCCTGGCTGTTGTTATTTCAGGAATATGAGAGTAATGGATGAGTGATTAGGGGAGGAGACTCTGCTGTCTCCAGCCACGGAAGAGATTTGAGCTTTAGATCACTGGAAGTCAGGATGGGGCAGGAGTTTTCTTAGGCATCATCAATTATCCATGCAGGATGTGCAGTAAGAGGCTGTTTGGCTGCCTTCAAATTGGCCAGACAAACAGAATTTCCATCTCTCTCAATGGCTCCTTCAACACCTAATTAGCTCCCAGATGCTACTGGAGCAAGATGTCTTTTATCTTTGCTAATGTTATCTCCCTCTACCTCCTAAATGCCCGCCCGTGCCATTCCCCACTTTCATCTCTCTTCCCTCAGGAGAAAACAGGATGGGTGTTCAGGAAGCTCCACGCTGAAGGTCAAGCTTGTAAAGACTCTGGGTCAAGCTGATCCTGTTAAACCAGGCAGTATCTGGAGCTAAAAAGCTTTGAATCCAGAATTAGATGGATATGATGGAGAGCAGGATACGACTTCCTTCCTATGTACGTTCACAGGATCAGCATCCAACAGGAAAAAATAGAATTGCAGATTTTATTTCACTGTCAGTTGCATTTAAGATGATTTAGGACAAACTCAAAGCTCCTCTTTTCCTGTTGTGGGAGAAGGTACCACGAAATCTGGCTGGATAAATGTGATATTTCAGCTGGCAGAGCTCATTGTTGTGGGCAACACTCAGGTTTTACACTCAGAGGTAAAATAAGAGGAAATATCAGGCTAACTGCACTCCTGGTCCTCCCTAGACCCTCTGAGCACAACCACTTGGGGCTGTGTTAATACCAGGCTCTCATCCAACTGTGATTTACCTTGGCAGGACTGATGGATATCCAAGCCCAGCAATTCCTTCCCCTCTGGCAGGGAGGAGTGACCAAACAACCTGCTCCAAGCAAAGTGGTTAAGAGGGAAACATTTCAGAGAGAGCAGATCTTCAAAATACACTTTATACACACACCCAGCTTTCCCTAAGGCTCCTGGAGATGTGTTTCCAGCCAGGATGAGTTTCTCCATTTCAGTGATGTATTCTGTTGTGTGGGAGATTTGTCAACAGGGAAAAGCTTGGACAAAGTCAGTGTTGCAGTTTTATGGATGAAAAGCAGGATTCTTCAGCTTAGATTTTATACCATCTTCTTTTTCTATCCTATTTCCTTCTCACCTGCATTTCCTCTGTGCTGCACTGGAAGGATACATTCCTAGGAAAAATTCCTGCAGGTTCCTGAAGCAGCACTGCTCCTCTTTGGCCAGGGAATGGGTAATCCCTGCAGGATGTATCCTGGGCTGCATCTGAAGCTGTGTGACCAAGTCAAGGGAGCTGATTCCACTCTGGTGTACCCCACCTGAAGCTCCGTGTCCAGCTCTGGGGATCCCAACATGAGAGGGATGTGGAGCTCCTGGAGAGAGTCCAGAGGAACCCACAGAGATGCTCCAAGGGCTGGAGCCCCTCTGCTCTGGAGCCAGGCTGGGAGAGCTGGGGGTGCTCACCTGGAGAAGGGAAGGATCCAGGGAGAGCTCAGAGCCCCTGCCAGGGCCTAAAGGGGCTCCAGGAGAGCTGGAGAGGGACTGGGGACAAGGGATGGAGGGACAGGACACAGGGAATGGCTTCCTACTGCCAGAGGGCAGGGATGGATGGGATTTTGGGAAGGAACTCTCAGCTGTGAGGGTGGTGAGGCCCTGGCACAGGGTGCCCAGAGAAGCTGCCCTGGGTCCCTGGAATTGTCCAAGGCCAGGCTGGATAAGGCTTGGATCAACCTGGGATAGTGGAAGGTGTCCCTGCCCATGGTCTGGAAGGTCTTTAAGGTCTCTCCCAAACCAAACCATTCCATGATTCCATAACATTTTTCTTCAGATTTAGTCCCACAGCAGCTGCTTTTCGCTCCCAGCACAGAGTCTGTGGGTTTCACCATTTCTTCCCTTAGATCCATGTGCCCATTCTGTGAAAGATGAAGAATTTATACCCCCATGATTCCATCATTCCCAGTCTTGGTCTTGCCTGATTTGCCAGAGGCACTCTGCAAGGAGAGTTCTGAGACCAGACAGCTTCCCTGCAAAGATATTAACAATACTCAGGAATTACACAGCTCTCCAAAGCCTCTGTGAGCATTAGCTCATTATGCAGCACTCCACAGCCCTGTGGAAAAGCATTTGCTAATCAATCCCAGCACCACCTATCAAATGCATCAATGCCATGGAATCCACAGGGCAGAGCCAGCTGGAAACAGCGGAATGTGGATATCTGGTCCCAGTCCTTGTGGTAGCTGGGGCTGGACTTCAGCACTCACCAGCCACTGCTCCCACATTTCCCTTGGCAGGGTCCTTCTTCCTGTCATAAACCCATGATTTCCAAAAGCAGGTCACCTACAGGCTGGGAATGCAGATTTTACCAGATAATCAGGATTTCAGCCCATTCCAGCGCTTGTAGAGGTTGCTGGCATCAATTAATCTGGAAAAGCCAACATCAGTAAGTGACATAGAGGAGACTGGACCCAGTGTGACAAACTGAGCGGTTCCAGCCAACTGAAGGCAGCACAAAGGAAACAATTTCAGATCATATATCATTGGTGACACAGCAGAGTGGGTTGAACTGCCAGAAAGGAGAGGGAAGGGAAGGAGAAAATAAATGAAGGAGAAAATAAACATTGGTGATTGCTCATTCCTCTGGACCAAACTTTGTTTCTCTGGATCAAGCAAGGCTGTAGGGCTGGATTTCTGCCCCCAAACCTGCCAGCAACTAATGCACAAGCCTGGCAAAGTCAGTTAAGTTGTTTTCCAGTTAAAAATATCACAGGGATCAAGTGTCTGGGATTCCCACAGCCTCCCATCTTAAAGAGTTCACAGAACTAATTCCTGCCGTTCTTCTCCATGATGCAGCTCCTTTAATTCTTAGGACTTTTGGAAAAAGAGCTGAAATTCAGGATTGCTGCTGCTGCTGGTGTGAAATTTTGAGTAGACACTGCAGTGGAAGGGAGAGCCCAGCAGATTTTATTTGGTGAGATTGCTGTTAGAGTTTGACATCAGGAGTGATGGTGCAGGAGCTGTCACACATGTCAGGATGCTCTGTGCTGTTTCCAACATCAGGGATTTTTCAAGGAGGTTTCAGAAATGCAGCAGCTTCATGCAACTCACTGGGACACAAGACAAAGTGGATGGATGTTGGTATAAGCTGGTTTATAAAGTGTCTATTGAATCAAACACAGGGTGATGCCATTTTTATTAAAAGCCACAAAATGCTTGAAGCCAATTAATACTCCCCTGCTTCACTAATGCCTCTGCTCATAAAATTAAATGGTTTCATTTAGCAAAACCAATTTTGAAGCCTTTTTGTCAAATTTATAATGACTTTAGCATGAGGAGACTCATGTCTTGCACACATAATACAGGTTTTTTTTGAAGAGAAAGGATGTACAATGAGGTGCCACATGTGGAATAAGAGGAAAGTTGCCCTTCTGAGTGAAGAACTGGTTACAAATAGGAAATAAAAGGTACAAATGACTGTGCAGTTGCTGCAGTGAAGAGAGATTAACCTGTCTTGGGAAGCTGTGCAGTTCAATATCCTCACAAAAGGGCTGGAAAAAAGAGGATGGTGACGCACCAAAACCCGCTGAGGGTTTGGAGTTATTCCAGGTGAGCCAAAGCAGACACGGCTACAAAAAAGTTGTAGAAGAATCCGACAATAATACAGAAAATAGCTGCTGAAATTCCATTTCAATAAAAGTCAAGTGCAGGCACAATGAGAGGATTTAAATTAGCCCGGGAAAGAGGTTCTGGCGTCATTGCAGATGGTGCTTTGGAAACATCTGCTCTGTGCTCAGCAGAGGTCAGGAAGGCAAGTGGAATGCAAAGAATTGCTGGGAGAGGGATGGGGAATGAAGGAGGAAATGTAAGTGCAGGGCTGAATAAATCCCTGGGGCTCTTGAGCACAGTGGAATTCCAGTCACCCCGGTGACTGCAGTGGGGAAGGAGAGCTGGAGAGATGCAGGAAAAGGGTGAGAATCCATAACACATAATCCTGGGTTATGGATTGGGAGTGAAAGGCTGTGGGTCTGGCTGAACACATGAATCGGCAAGATTAAGGGGTAAAATCCAGATTTCTGTGGAGAGAGGGGAGAAGGAATTGTATTAGGAGGCACCAGGATGATCAGAGGGATGGAGTATCTCTGCTGTGAGGAAAGGCTGAGAGAATTAGGGTTGTTCACCCTGGGGAAGAGAAGGATTTGAGGTGAGTTTTGGACCTTCCAGTGCCTGAAGGAAATGTAGAGAGGGGCTATTTACAGCAGCCTGCAGTGGCAGGACAAGGGGGAATTGCTTCAAACTGAAAGAAAGTAGGTTTGGATTGGATGTTAGGAAGAAATTCTTCCCTATGAGAGTGGGGAGGCCCTGGCACAGGGTGCCCAGAGAAGCTGTGGCTGCCCCTGGATCCCTGGAATTATCCAAAGTTAGGTTGGACAGGGCTTGGATCAACCTGGGATAGTGAAAGGTGTCCCGGCAAATGGCAGGGGGTGGCAGTGGATGAGCTTTAAGGTCCTTTCCAACCCCAAACTGTTTGAGATTCTGAGATCCAGCTTGGGATTCTGGGATCCAGTGTTTTGTGACAGAGGATGTGATGACAACTCTGGTCATCAATGGTCAGGCAGAGGTTTAAAGCAAACAACAGGAAATAAACTTTCACAGTCTGTAAATAATTAGGAAAATCATCAAAAACATCTTTTACAACCTGAAAATACAGGTTGGCTGACAAACTTGTCGTGCTGAGGTTCCCAGTGCTGACTTTGACACCTCCATGATCCTGGAGGACTTGTCCAACCTTAATGATTCTGTGATTCCTTGCTCCTGTTCCAGTGTCCCCTCTGCAGCTGGGTGAGATTTGAGATCTGGTTTGGTTTGGCCCCTCCCTGGTGGAATCTGACAGGATTTTTGGGCTGGATTATAAGCAGTTAAAGGGTCTCTTGTGATGTTGCAGTGACTTGGCAGTGCTGGGTTAACAATTGGAGTCAATGATCTTTCAGGGCTTTGATCTCTCCTATGACAAAAGCCACAGAAATCCTCTGAAGGAATAAATTCTCTTTGAATTGCAGTGGAATATTGGTGGGGAAAATGATCCAATGGTTCCTTAAAAATTTCCTGTGCTGAGTTAAAAATCCCAAGGGTTAATTGCAGCATGAGTAATGAGAGGTCTCATTGGATGGCCCAGGAATTTTGAAACAGAGAGGACTAAAAATTCTTCTAGAACAGGATTACCATCAAATTATATCAGCCTCAGTGGCGGGAAATCAATCCAGAGTGGGCTGATTTACACTTGCCAGAGCCAGCACATCCTGAACTTCCCCATGTCTCCCAGTGATGTTTTTATCTCCACATCAACATCGCCAGTGTGAGGAAAATAATTTTCCCTTTAAAATCCAAACATCCAAGGTGGGACTTGGCAGAGTGTAAGGGCCAGGGGATCCCACTGATAACAACACCAAAGTGCAATATAAGGACTCATCTTGGGTTCTGCTTTATTCAGGTTTTTATGGGCTGGGAAGGGATAAATGATGTTTATGCCCTCTTGTGGTGCCACATCGAACAGAATGGATTCCCTAACTGACAAAATGAAGCCAATAATGGAAAAGTCCCAGGTTAAAAATCTGTAACAAACACTGTGGAAAACACAGTGGAAAAATCTCTCCTGCTCCAGCAGCATCCTCATGACTCAGGGAAGGGGGAGAGGCCAATTTTGGCTGCATTTGCAGCAGCAGGTAAATGAGTAATGCCCAGGATGGCAGAGTTTGTGCCATCTTTCAGCAGTGAAGATCACTCCAAAGTGTTTTTTCTCTGTGCTGGGAAGGTTAGAAAGTGAAACAGTGCTTTGTGAAAGGAGCTGTATTGACACCTCTTTGTGTTTGGTGCTGTTGACATGTTGTAGTGCAAACCTTCACATGTTTTATCTTCCTTACTCACATGTCTGACAGGTGAATAACCTGATTCCCTTAGGATAAATCCAGTCCAAAAGGTGGACAAAAGCTGGTTGGTGGTTTTACATGGGGAAATAAGGCCAGGTTCCTGTGAAATGGAGCTTCTGATCCCAATTCCTTGTGTGGGAACACAAGGAATTAATGAGTCAACACCTTCCTAAGCTGTGCTGAGAAATCTGGTCCAGGTTTGGGAACTTGGGGCTCTCCAGACTGGTCAATCATGGATTTTGTATCCATCTTACCACTTCATTCCTGACTGAAGGCTGAACACAGCAGAATGTGTCCTTTAGACAGTGAAATTGTGGGAATAAATCAGAGCAGTGCTCTCCAAAGCCCAGCAGCTGCTGTCAGGTTGTGGACAGGGCTTGGCTGTGCTGGGGCAGGATCTGGGAAATCCTGGTGGGGGAAATTTGGAAACTTTTTATCCCAAATAATCACCTGTTGTTTAAGTAAAGTATTTCCATTGCATGTCATCCTTGCCTCTCCCCAGCCATGTAGCAGATGAAAGGGGAAGGGAATAATTTCCTCTCCAGTTCCAGGATGAGCAAACCCACAATACTGGGTTTAAATGAAAGAACTGGTTTTAACTGGGATAGGCTTAGGAGGGACTCTCTAAAAGGATGGAAAATATTGGAATGAAGATCTCCATCTCCAAAGATCTTCCATAACCAATGTTTTTTGGGATCAAGGCTGCTACCATTCAGTCTGCCATGATGAAAGAGGATGGACTTGATGACTGATGGCAGATTCACAATTTTGTGATTCCATGTGATGATTTCCCTTTGTTTATATTTTATATATTTAATAGTATGATGAGATAACAAATATTTTTCTGGGAATCCTAAATGCTGACCCTTCAATCAATTCTATCTATGTCCAGTATTTATAACTACAATTTGCAACAGGATTCTGACATTAATTAAAAGTGCTTACTAGGTTTTAGCGCAGACTTCAGAGCACAAGTTATGTCCACACTGAGAAGACAATTGGCTCCAAAATGTTGGTGTTTACCAGTTTCTTTAGGAAAGGACAATGTAATGGGGAAAATGTCACAGCAATTCATCTTAAAAAGAAATTCCCTCTGTCAGAAACCTCTCAGGAGTTTCAAATTCAGCTAGGGGATATCAGAAAGCAATTAAAGTCTAATTTAAAATCCCCACCCACATTCTGTCTTTTCCTGCCAAGTGGTTATTGCTCCTGGTCCACGGTACTGGCAAATCTTTCCAAAATGAGCCATAATTTGCCTTAAAACTTAAAACTTTCTGGTCAATATGGAACTTTTCTCTTTGAAGAATGAGTTTGCAGTGACTCTGCACAAAAAAAATAAAAAAGCCCAAATGCTCTGATTTCCCAAGGACATCCTTGGGGATGAAATTTCACCCAGAAATTCTTCTTGGACAAGGACATTGGGGGTGGATTTTGAAGCCGAGGCACTTTCCAGGGAAGGTTCCTGGACACTGCAGCTTCCTAGGGTGGATCCCAGTGTGTTCTCCCTTTGTTTTCCACTTTCATTGATGGCTCCACATCACTGCCTGGGTTAATAAAGAGAATAAAAGCGTGGCCGTGGCAGATTAAACAAATGAGCCATTAAAAGGGGACGATGGCTCCCTCCCTCTCTGTGCCCACAGCAAAGCAGAGCACCACAAGAGCAGGGATGAAAAGCTTTCAGGGATGAGCTGGGAATGTGAGCACTGAGAGACGCCTGTGGCTCCTTCAGGGAGGAATCCCAAGGTCATTCACAGCAAACCACTAATGGCTTTCCGTGGTCTTTCCTGACAGGTGCTGAAGGAGGAAGGCTTTGGCCCCATCACCACGGAGATCCGGGAGGCTCCTGAGTTTTATTATGCCGAGGAATATCACCAGCAGTACCTCAGCAAGAACCCTGGAGGGTACTGTGGCCTGGGAGGGACGGGGGTTTCCTGCCCCATGGGCATCAGGAAATAGTCTGTGCTTGCTCCACCACCTCCTCTTCATTGTAGGGAGCTTGGGAAAAAAAAAAAAAAAAGACCAGGAACCCTGGTGGATGTTCCTGCAGCATCTGTGGATAAAGATTTGGGAATCTGCTGGGGAGGCTTTCCATAATTATAAGTTTTCAAAAGCCAAAGTAGAGGCAGGAATTGCTTCCATTCTTGCTCTGTGCAGCTCCCAGGGTTTCCTTGTCATCTGGAGAGGTGGAAAGAGCTCCAAACTGCTGAAGTTTGGCTTGAAATGATGCTAAAAGGGTGAATTAGGAGGTGGTTGCACCCGTAGCTGCTTTGCATTTCCAATGCCTTTGGACTTTTTGATTTTCTTGGGTTAATTAATTTCCTGGTGTTCCCAGAGCTTTGACTTCTGGATATGTGGTTGGGTTCCTTACCTGTCACAGCCCTGGAATTTGATGTCTTTGGGAATGATGAATTGATCAGATCAGTGATTCTCCCACCACAACTCCACTTTCACAGCATTTAGTACCACCTGTAGTGCCTATTTAATGAAATTATTTTAGCCATAAAAAATAAAATTGTCATGTGATGCTTCTTTTTGACAGTTCCAATAAGTGAATAAACACAAAAAGAAATCAGTTTTGTGTCCTGCTCTGCAATAAATGGCAGAATAAGAAAAGAACAATGTTCTCTGTGATGTGTTCCAAGTGGATATCTGGGTAGATCTAAAACAAAATTATCAAATATTATAAAATGCTGCAGCTCTCTAATTAAACACCAGGGTGTTTAAATCTGTATCATCAGTCATGACAGTACAGAGGAGTGGAATTATCCCTATGATTAATTATTTATTCTTTAATAACTTGGGGAGCCCCCACCAAGAGCAGACTCATGGGAAAGATAACTTGGGGCAGCCTCCAGTGAGTGTGCAGTCAAAATAGCAGGCCAGCCAGAAAGGGGAAAAAAAATCAATTTTTGGGTTTATTAATGGGGATCTCAGAGTGCAGACTCAGAGCTGCAGACAAAGGATGCAGGGATGCACATTTATCCCATGTGGAAATGGGATCCTGTGGGTCCAGAGCTCAAGGAGTGAGCCAGTTTTGGGGGACCTAGGGTGGCACTCAGAGACACAAATCCACAGCACCTCCTTCTCCATGGCACTGCTCTCCACAACTTGGTTTGATGTTTCCTGCTCACCAGCTCAGCTTTGAAGCTCAAAAAGGCCCAAAACAGCTCCCTGAACATCTTCTGTACCTACACAGCAGAGCAGATTGTGCTCCAAGCTTGGAGACAACTGACAATGCTCCCCACAAAGTCAGTGCTTGGGGTTGTAAATCCAGTGCTGCAGCACTGCCCACTGTTTCCAAAGATGGGGAGTAAATCTGTGCCAGAAAAATCAGCTCCCCATCTTCCCTCGTGCTCCTCAGCTGATGATGAGCTCATCCCAGTCTCAAAACCCAGAGGAAATGTGTCCTCTTGGCAGATTGCACCTGGGCCAGGCTTACAGGAGCTGCCTCAGGCAGGACTGCCCCATTAGGCTCTTCCTGGAGATGCCCCAAAATGTGTCCACAGCACACTCAGAATTTTGGGTTCTGTGGTAACTGATCCTGTCCCTAACCTGCCCTGCCATGGAGTTTTTTCAGTGTTCACAGCCAAGTAAACCAGCACTTCTGCCTCGTTTCCTTGGCATGAAGTGACAGAGCAGCAAAAAAGAGAGGGAAATAAAGTCTTACCCTCATCCTATGCATTGTCAGCCTCTGTGAAATCCAGACTCCAGTGGGATAATTCCTGATGTGCTCCAAGGCAAAGCATTTCAGGTGCTGAATCATCTGGGGGCTCATGAAATATCTCCTGGTTCCCTTCCCTTCCCCTCCCTCTCCTCCCACTCTGTGCTGTAGTTATTATTTTGGAACAAGCTGGAAAGTCTTTGGGAAAAACTTTTATTATAGATATCTTCAAGTCTGAGCCTGGCTGAGGTTTTTTTTTTTGAGTCCTGTCCTGATAGAAATGATGTCTTGGTCTAAAAATCAGCATGACGGCTCCATTGATACCACAATGGGCCCACACCAAAATATTTTGGTACCACAGAATTATTTACTGGCATCCTTGATTTGATTTTGATTTGAGGGTTTTGATTGGGCACTCTGAAAATTGTCCTTTGACAGAGCTGCTTTTTCCTACAAACACAGAATCCCAGGATGGTTTGGGTGGGAAGGGACCTTAAAGACCATCCAGGCTCGCCTCCTGCCATGGGCAGGGACACTTTCCACTATCCCAATTTGCTCCAAGCCCTGTCCAACCTGGCCTGGAACATTTCCAGGGATGGAGCAACTCTCCTGTTTAAGTACATTCAAGTCAATAACCCAGGCATGGTCTAACTGAGAAAATTACCAGGAAATGAGAAAATTAAAGTGACGATAGGCTTTGGAGATGAAGCTGAAAGCTGATAGAGCTCCTGAGGTCTTCAAAGACGGTTCAAGATCCAGCAAGGGCTACAGCACCCAGCTCATGAAATCCCCCATTGCCACATCCTGTGAGGTTAGCCCAGGATACAGACAGGAATTCCACTTTGCCCTGTCCCTGTGAGAGCCAGAGCAAACCAGAAACCTTTCGGAAATCCCTGAGCTTGCCCTCAGTGACCCTTTTGCCTTGGGAAGGAGCATCCAAGTGCTGCACGCCCAGGAAGGAGCGGGTGCTGTGATGTCACCTGGGTTGTGTTGACATGGAATGCAGGCCATGTCCTGAGGCATCTGCAGAGGCATCACTGCTCTGAGAGCTCTGGGAGAGTGTTGGACGAGGCTGGATCGAGATGCTGCTCCTCACCCTCTCCTGTTTAGCTTCCCTGACCAGCAGTGTCCAGGCAGGTTTTGTTTCTCAGCATTCTCAGCACAGAAGAGCTGCAGAATATTTAAATGTGGGTAAGTGAAATGGGTCTGGGCTCATTCCTTCTGCTGAGGGAATAAAGGTGTGGCCTGTGCTGCAGCCTGATGCACCTTCCACCCCCTAAACAAGGATTTTATCCCACCTGCCTATGGGACATGGTCAATGGTCCCTCCCACCCCAAATTCCTGGGCAGTGCTTGGCAGAGTTTAGGTTTGGGGAGGTGACACGGATGTCACTTTGGGAGGGATCAAATAACAGATCCAGGGAGGGCATTCTCACCCTTTACTCTGCTGAGACCCCACCTGCAGAGCTGCCCCAGACCTGGGCTCCAACGGCAGAAGGACGTGGAGCTGCTGGAGAGAGACCAGAGGAACCCACAGAGATGCTCCAAGGGCTGGAGCCCCTCTGCTCTGGAGCCAGGCTGGGGGTGTTCACCTGGAGGAGGCTCCAGGGAGAGCTCAGAGCCCCTTCCAGTGCCTAAAGGGGCTCCCAGAGAGCTGGAGAGGGACTGGGGACAAGGGATGGAGGGACAGGACACAGGGAATGGCTTCCCACTGCCAGAGGGAAGGGATGGATGGGATATTGGGATGGGATATTGGGCTGTGAGGGTGATGAGGCCCTGGCTGTGGTTGCCCAGAGAAGCTGTGGCTGCCCCTGGATCCCTGGAATTGTCCAAGGCCAGGTTGGATGAGGCTTGGATCAACTTGGTCTGGTGTAAATTAGAGCTGGAATGGAATTGGAAAAATTATTTTTCCAACCCCAACCTCTCTGTTCCTCTAATTCCATGGATATTTCTATTTCAGTGCTCAGGGATGTCCCTGCCCCTGTCCAGCAGAGGCTGTGACACTGCTGAATGTGTCCAAAATGTCCCTTTTTGTACCCAGGCTGTGGCCTCCGACCATCCTACGAGTCCTTCCAGAGCACTGGCAAGAGGATTGGGACAGGGACAGACGTCACCCCCGGGGAATTCCCGTGGCACGTGAGCATCCAGAGCCGTGGGAAGCACATCTGTGGAGGCACCATCATCAGTGCCCTGTGGATTTTGACTGCAGCCCACTGCTTTGCAGATGAGCTGTGAGTGCTCCAGGGGTGGGAGGGCAGCCCAGGCATGGGGAGGGGGATGAAATTCCTCCTGATGGGTGCAGGATGAGCATCTCCTCCTGTGCCACCATTTGTGGGGATGGCATTCCTCCTGGTGGGTGCAGGTTGTGCATCTCCTCCTGTGCCACCATTTGTGTGACTGAGCCCTGAAAGCAGGGGCTGTCTCCTCTGGGGGGACACAGAAATGTGCAGAAATCTGCATAACCATTTTCAATGCCTTTGGACTTTTTTGATTTTCTTGGGTTAATTAATTTCCTGGTGTTCCCAGAGTTTTGACTTCTGGATATGTGGTTGGGTTCAAGCAGAAGGGGAATACTTTGAGGGATGTGGTTGGGTTCATCCCTCAGTACTTTGAGGGATGGCCTGAGCAGCCTTGGATAAATGCCCCTGATGCTGTTCTGATAGCACATCTTGTGCACTTGTTCCAGCACCTTGTAAAAGTTGATGTATTCCATTTCTGGCTCATAGTATCCCCCAAATTACCTTTGCTTTCACATGCCAAACACCTTTACCTCATGGAGATTTTGAGTTTAAAACACCAAATTCTGGGTAAATCAACTCCATGCAGTGTCCAGGGGCAGAGCCCAGCCCTCTGTGAGTCCCCTCCAAAATGTGGCAGCTGAGACTGCTTGGTGACAAATGACCTGTGGCAGCACAGCCTGGAGCAGCTGGCTGGGGACAGCAGGGTCTGAGCAGCCAGCTCAGGGCACAGAGATCCAAAAGATCCACACCATTCCATCTGTTTGGTACAGGCTGGGTTATTTATAACATTCACTCACATTCTACCTCTGCACCCCTCTGCCCTGGAAACCATCCCTTCCTAGGAGTGAGGGTAAATTCCTTGGGTATTTACAGCTGAACTGCCTAAGCCACCATCGTGCCCTGCTCTGGGGAGGAGCCACCAACCTTCACAACCCAAATCCTTCATGTTCTCCATGCCCTGTTTTGTTTTTAAGGCCATCAGATCTGACGGTGGCAGTGGGGGGAGTTAACCTCAGCCTCCCTCTGGAAGAGTGCAACCCAGACAGCCTGATCCTGCACGAGGAGTTCAACAGAACCAGCCTGCAAAATGACATTGCCCTGATCCTGCTCAGCAGCCCCATCGAGTTCAGCACGGAGAAGATTCCCGTCTGCCTGCCCTTCGTGTGTGACAGGGACACCTGGCAGCACTGCTGGGCTTCTGGCTGGGAGAGCACAAGTGCAGGTGAGGTGCTGGGGGGACATGCATTTGCTGATGGAAGATGGGGTTTGTGGCTGTCCTCTCCCGTGAGGGGTTTCCCAGATCAAAGTTTCACTCCCCACCTTTTTTTATCTTGACTTTTTTTTTTTTTTTGTCGAATAATTAAACCATATATCCCTACATTGTCCAAATCACTTGTCATCAATACACTTTCAATTAACCTTCCTCTAGATTTCCTAATATCAAAAACAACAATCAACCATCATCATCACTCTACAACCACCCCCAAACATAGAATTAACCCCAGAACTACCCTCCCCAAAAAACCAAACAAAAATACAAACCATGATGATAAATCATCGACCAATCACCCACCAAATTTTACGTTCTTGTAGCTTATAGAAAGCATGACACTGAAGATGCCAAGATGGTTTATGCATCCAAACCCCCCCAGCCTCTGCACATCCACCAGTTCCCTGTTCAGGGCAAGAACCAGACACCAACAGACCCCCAGAGCAAAATCTGGGACCTATTTTGGCACCACATCCCAACTTTGGACCTCATTTTGGCACCACATCCCAACTTTGGACCTCATTTTGGCAGCCAGATTAAGGCAAGCTTCCCCCTGGTGGGTAAATTAGCACAGAATCATGGGATTATTATGGCTGGAAGGGACCTTAAAGCTCATCTTATTCCAACCCCCTGCCAGGGGCAGGGAAACCTTCCACTGTCCCAGGTTATTCAGAGCCCCATCCATCTGGGTCTTGAACACTTTTCATCTTGTAGGATCCTTGTGAGTAACTTCGGCTTGGGATATTCTATGAATCACCCAGTTAGGCTGGGTCTAAAATGGTCTGGACTAAAGGAAATGAAGGTCTGGGGCTGTCTTGGCTTAATGCCTCTATGAGCTGGATTGACTTATTGGTTCTGGCCACTCCTTCCTTTACTCATTTAGGACTGCAGATTGCTGTTGCTAATTGATCTCAGTTAGGCCCTAATGAAAGCAGTTCCAGCACTGTGACCCAAAATGTCTGTCCTGAACAAATGTCACTAATTAGCCAATGAGCTGATTCATTACTGGAAAGAATTAATCAGGACTGGGAGGGCAGGGGGGTGCCTTGGAGCTCGAGTGGTCCTTCCCAGGATGCAGTAAGTGAACATCTCATTGAATCCTTGCTATTCTGCTCCAATTGCTGGTTTGTTTGTTTGTTTGTTTGTTTTTCCCATGAAACTCTGCATTTGCCTTCTTAAGCTTCATTTTGCTCCCTCAACAGTAACACACAGCACTCTCATAGTTTTGAAGCTCTCCCACTTCACCAAGGTAACATGTTCCTGTTTTCTGTTGAGTAGTTACATAGCATTGAACTTGATCCATAGGATCATGGAATCATGGAATGGTTTAGAGTTGAAAGGGACCTTTAAATCCATCCAGTGCCACCCCCTGCCATGGCCAGGGACACCTTCCACTATCCCAAGTTGCTCCAAGCCCTGTCCAGCCTGGCCTTGGACACTTCCAGGGATACAGGGTCAGCCACAGCATCTCTGGGTACCCTGTGCCAGGGCCTCACCACCCTCACAGCCAAAAATTCCTTCCCAATATCCCATCCATCCCTGCCCTCTGGCAGTGGGAAGCCATTCCCTGTGTCCTGTCCCTCCATCCCATGTCCCAAAACCCTTTCCAGATCTCCTGGACCTCCTTTAGGCTCTGGAAGAAGTTTTAAAGTCTTCCCAGTGCTTTTTCTTCTCCAGGTGAACACTCCCAGCTTCTCTCCATAACAGGAGAGCTTCAGCCTCCTGGAGATTCCTTCACCAAAGCATTTTCATCTTTGGGCACTTCCATCTTAGCTGGAAAAGGGATGTGACAACTTTCCATCTTTTGGATCTTGTCATTGAGTGGCAGTTTCCTGCAGGTTCTGGGAGGATTTGGCACAGCGAAATATGAAACAAGGAGTGAGTTCCAAACAATCTGAAGGTCTCAGTTTTATCCTTCAGTCTCAGATTCACTTTGGAGAGAAACATGGGTGAAATAATTGGGGTTTCCAAGTAGCCCAGCGCATTTTTCAGTCTCTTTGTCACTTGCAGGTGCCAGCTGTGATTTCTGTATTCCCAACCCAAGGGAAGAATAAAGCAGATATTTCCTTTGTGTCACTTTGTGAAGATACAGCAGGGTGAGGTGTGGCCTTGCAGCCCTCCCTGGGGAAAACAATGTTTAGATTGGATATTAGGAAAAAAATTCCTCCCTGGAAGAGTTGTTGGGCATTGGAACATCTGCCCTGAGCAGTGGTGGAGTCTCCACATCTGGAGGAATTTCAAAGCTATGTGGACGTGGCATTTGGGGACATGGGTCAGAGGTGGCCTTGGCAGTGCTGGGGGAATGGTTGGACTGAATGATTCAAAGGTTGTTTCCAATGTAAATTATTCCATGATTCTATAATTCTAAGATTAGAATTCTGGGGAAAGCTCAGTGGACTTTGATCTGCAGGGGCTTGGACAAGATCCCATGAAAAGCCCCTCAGACTGAATTCCCAAAAAACCATGAGTGAGGAACCCCAGGTGTGCAGGACAGCTCATCTCAGGTGATCACTGAGACCACCAGCAGGAAAATCCATCCCTTTGGGGGTTTCCCAGTAGTCTGGCATCCCTGGCAGTGTCCAAGGCGAGGCTGAACAGAGCTTGGGGCACCCTGGGATAGTGGAAGGTGTCCCTGCACATGGCAGGGGTGGCACTGGATGATCCTTAAGGTCTTTTTCCACCCAAACCATTCTGTGATTCTGTGAGAAACTCAGGAGCACAAACTCATCATTGCCAACACTTGGGGAACCCCTGTGACCCCAAACCCTACAGTTCTGCCCAGAGACCCCATTGCCCTGAGATGCTTTAGAAATCCAGCTGAGGTTCTTCCCAAGGGAAATCTCCAGCAGCTTTGTTGATCCTTCTCTTTTCATTTGCTGCAGCACCCCCTGTGCTGCAGAAAACAAGGGTGAAGCTGATCAGCAGGGAGAAATGCCTGGAGCACATCCCACACCTCGTGGGGGGCATTATGTGTGCTGAGACAGAGCAAGGAGAAGGAGAAGGAGGAGGAGGAGGAGGAGGAGGAGGAGGAAGAGGCTGCCAGGTAAAGGGACCACCCTGGTCTGCTTCAGGTTACACCCTGAAAGGAGGCAGGAATGGTTGTCCAGGAGCTTCAAGGCAAAATAATTGGGAGGGAAGTTTAATCTGAGGGTATTCTTATTTAATTTAAATAAGAAACATTTCTCAGATGAGGTCTTGGCTCTGACCCAAATGTGCTTGGCCAGTCTGTGGGTGCCAGAATGAGTCACATCTTGTGGCAGTGTGTTGGTGACAGAGAATGAGGGACTTTTCAAGCCTAAATTACAGTCTGAGCAGTATTTGATATCAGGGAGCTGACACAAACACCCAAATGAGGCAAAACTCGCTCACAGCTTGTGCCCTCACAGCACATTCCACCCCCAGGATCGCTGTCCTGGTGTCAAATGAAGTCTGGAAGCCAAAAATTCACCTTGTCTTTCATGGCACCCAAATTCCAACCCCTCTCCTGAGAGACTGGCAAGGACTGGGCTCTCCTGCAGCCTCTGGTTCCAGACTGAGATTTCCCTCCTCTACTGGGAAATGTTTTTTTTTTAGGAATCACAGATGGTTTGGGTTGGACAGAGCTTTAAATCTCACCCAGTTCCACCCCCCTGCCATGGACAGGGACATCTTCCACTCTCCCAGGTTGCTCCATGACTCATCCAGGTGTATTTTATACATGTCCATGGGCTTGGAGGGGTCTGGATGGGGAGACACATGGTTGGGCATCTCCATCCTATAGGAATTACTCATTGGAGGAACTAAACCAGCACCCAGGACAGAGAGAGATCCCCTGACCTTTAGGCACAGGCTGGGGGCACCAGGACCATGGGACTCTGAGGGAAAGTTTCCTTTGCAAAATGATTTTGTGATTAGCCAGAGAGCATCTGCCTCTGAAACCATCCAAGGAGTGACTTTCACCTCCATTAAATTAAATCAAAAAATCTTAGAAAGAAACCTGCCAGAGGATAACATTAACATGATTAAAGGATGCACTGCCCAGCCCAGCCTAGCCTGAAGTTCTGTGGGTGAATGATGCTGGTGAAATAGCAGGAGCACTTGTTCCCAGAAAAATTAATCTCCTGGACTCAGAAAGCCGATGAAGCAGCTATTTAGATCCACAATCCTGTCAGAGTTGTCTGAGGAATGAAGTAGGAATGTGAGACTTCCAAGCAGTGGAAGCACATGTCCTTTGCATGGGTGAAAAAACACAGAATTCAGCATCTCTCTGATTTTAGTGGGATCTTGACCAGGCAGGAATGCTTTGTAAACTGGAATAAAGGGAACAGGACAAAACCAGAGCTGAGGACAGAAGTTGTACTTTTCAGGGATGAAACAATGACAGGACTTGCCACCAGATTTTGCTGATTTGCTGGAGGGGAAGTGTTTTGCTGCTGGATGGTTTCCTGGATTTCTGAGAAGTCCTGAATAAAGCCATGGGGGACACATTTTGACCTCACCAGTCTGGGTCAGCAACCCTGTGGCTTGTCCCTGTCATGGCCTGGGACAGGACAGGGCTGAACCTGATGCTTCTTCTGCAGCAGGGACCACTGGGCAGAATCCCAGAATTCTTTAGGTTGGAAAAGCCCTCCAGGATCACTGAGTGCATCCTGTGACCAATCCCCACCTTGTCCCCAGCCCAGAGCACTGAGTGTCACATCCAGTCCTTCCTTGGACACCTCCAGGGATGGGGACTCCAAACCTCCCTGGGCAGCCCCACCCTTGCAGGGAAGAAATTTTTTCCAATATCCAATGTAAACCTCCCCTGGCACAGCTTGAGGCTGGGTTCCCTTATCTTGTCTTGGAGCAGAGCCCGACCCCCCTGGCTGTCCCCTCCTGTCAGGAGTTGTGCAGAGCCACAAGGGCCCCCCTGAGCCTCCTTTTCTCCAGGCTGAGCCCCTTTCCCAGCTCCTCAGCTGTTCCTGGTGCTTCAGCCCCTTCCCCAGCTCCATTTTCTTCCCTGGACATGCTCCAGCCCCTCAATGTCCCTCTTGGAGTGAGGGACAGACCTGGACAATGCATCTGCACCGTGGACAGTATGAGGATTGCCTGTGAGGATTGCAGGGTTTGTGTCAGATGAGAGTGAGGCCAGATTTCAAAATGCCCAAATCCTTCACATCCTCATCTCTGTCATGGAGACAAAGCAGCCCTGGGCATGGCATTGGTCTGCTCCATCCAGCTGTCTCCTGAGGGACTTCCAGCTCCAGCTCTTGCATGGACCAGGAGCCACCCATGAGTCCCTGGGGAGAGGCCAGGAAGGATTAAAAGCTCCGGCAAGGCAGAGATTCCTGGTCAGGGAACAAACCCTGGAGATGCTGAGTTGGCTCCAGTAGCTGCAGCCCAAGGAAGTCTGGACACAGAGGAGATAAAAGCCTGGTATTAACATTTCCTGGGATTTGCTGAGGATCAGGATACATGCTTTCATGTCCAGAGCCAGGCTAAGGCAGGGAAGTTGCTGGAATCGAGGTTGTAAGTCCACATGATCCACACCAGGATCCAAATCTGTGAACTGTGATGGAGGGAACAACTTTTCACATGGGGACACAGTGACAGGACAAAGGTTTTAAACCAGAAGAAGAGATACTTAGATGGGATATTAGGAAGGAATTCTTCCCTGTGAGGGTGGTGAGGCCCTGGCACAGGTGAAGCTGTGGCTGATCCATCCCTGGAATTGTCCAAGGCCAGGCTGGACAGGGCTTGGAGCAACCTGGGATAGTGGAAGAAATTCCTCCTGATGTCCAACCTGAACCTCCCCTGGTGCAGCTTGAGGCCACCCCATGAATAGAAAAGCCAAGAATAAAAAGACTCAGACATTTCACCAGCTGCCCTCATACCAGACCAGCCTAATTTGTGGATAACTGTCCATGTTCCTCCAATAACTCAAGGAGATTGAATAGCAGAGCTCCCGAGTATTTGTACCTAAAAATAAGAATCCATTCCCTTAAAAAGAAAAATCTATTCTATCCCAATTCCCTGGCAGTTCTGCAGACAAATATATGGATTGGCTGGGAATTAACACTACCAGGAGCTGTAATTGACTTATAGTTCTATTTAGTCATAAACATTAACATTAATGGATGTTCAGGGGGTACAAGTGCTAAAGAACAGACACTGGAGATGGCCTATGTATTATTTTTCTGTGTGCTACATTTCTTCCGTGACCCCATGAACCACAATTGATGTCTCATTCCTTGCTTTCTTAAGCATCTTTTGTTAGGCTCTGATGCAATGGTAACTTGAACAAAAATTAGAGTATAAGGGGCTTACAAAGCAAATGCCTCCTTCAGTGCCTTCCCTGCCCAGGCAAAACTCAGTAAATGGCCCAATTATAGTTCAGAGGGGCTGTGGGGAGAGCTCTGATGTGGTGATTAGGACAAAGTGTGTTCAGCTGGAGTCACAGGTCACCTACAGTTCAGCAGCACATGAAGGGGGCCAGGCCCTGCTCTGATTCCAGGGGCAGGAATTGTTCTGTGACCCCCAGGAGCAGTGGGGTGGTTCCAGCTCAGGTGAGTCCTGGGCTGCAGGTATCCACCCCCTCCTACAGCCTGCAGTAGGGGGGATTTTGGCCATAAATCACACAGTGGTTGGGGTTTAAAGGGGCCTTAAAGATCATCTGGTTCCAACCTTCCTCTATCCTAGGTTGCTCCAAGCCCTGTCCAGCCTGGCCTTGGACATTTTCAGTGATCCAGGGGCAGCCACAGCTTCTCTGGGCACCCTGCGCCAGAGCCTCACCACCCTCACAGGGAAGAATTCCTTCCCAATATCCCATCTAACCCTGATTTCTTTCAGGTTAAAGCCATTTCCCCTTGTCCCATCTCTGAAAATGCCATTTACAGCCTCTGGGATATGCTCAAGGCTCTCACCCCACAGAGCTGGAGCAAAAGCAGCAGTTTTTGTGCAAACCTGGATGGGGTTTTCCAGCCATTTCACAAATGTCTATTTTATAAACATCAGCATCTACAGAGCCACTTTTCCATCAACAGGGAGAAAAAAAAATCCCCTGGTGATGGGAATCACTGAGGTTGATTCAAGCATCTGTGTTAAAATGACATCAAGCCCTTTGTGTGTGTTTATTGCTCCCCATGAACTGAAATCCAGCTGAAGGGGTTTAGCTCAGAGAGGGGCACTTGGCTCCAAGGCAGGACAGTTGTTTACATTTAATTCTCTATTAGACACCCCAGGATATCCCCTGGTATCCCACTGCTCCCACCTCAACCTTTGCTCCAGTGACTGCAATGGGAGCCTGACACTGGCACTGGAAAAGCTCTGACATCCTTTCACAAGGTCTTGCCTCCTTTTGCTGGTCCAAACATGGCCCCAAAACTGCCAAGAAAGACTTGAAATAGAATTTTCTGAAGGAAAGGATCCAGTAAATGAAAACTGTGTTTTTATAGGCAGTTGTCATGGATTCAAGGAGAAGAGCACAAACCAGGATAGTGTGGTCAGTCCCTGAAGCTGCTCGAAACACCTGAACAGAGGTGGTTAAATTATGGTCTGGCTGCAGTCTGTAGGGATGGGGGGCATCCACAGGAGTTCTGAGGTCCTTCTGCTGTCTCAGTTTTAAAAGACAGGAGTCTGCTAAGGAAGGCAGGAGCCTCCCCTGAAATGGAGAATGTAAACCCTCCCATCCCTCTGAATTGCTATAAATTTTAAATTAAGGGTCTCTCAGGCAAAAATATGGGAGCAGGAAATAACAGTTCTTTAATAGGGAAGAAAAAATAAAAGGATAAAAATAACAACGCAGTAAACTAAAACAACACTGACAGAGTCAGAACACAACCTGACACCGTGTGGGTCAGGGTGCTGGTAGTAGTTCCATTGGAAATGTGGCTGCAGCCCTCCTGGAGTGTCAGGTGTGGTTCTGCTGGAGCAGGGATCCTGTAGAACAGGGTGTAGTCTTCCTCTGAAGATCCAGTGAAAGAAAGAGGCAGCTGCTGTTCCTCTGGGGAATCCAGTGAAACATCTGTGCTGGTATTCTAGAACCTCCAGATTATATCCGGGTAGGAATGCTTGGCTCCTCCCTCTGGGCTCACATCTCCCAATGGGATGCTGTAGTTTTTATCAGTCATGCAGTGACATTCAACAGCCTCTTATCAGCAGATGTCTCCCCAGAGGGAGGAGTGATTTGGAAGAGATAAGGCAAGCTGCCCACTTGACAAAAGGCAGCTGCCATACAGATGGTGATAGAATACATCTTGCCTTGCAATCTGGAACATCTGCCTATCAGCCAAATGTTCCCTAGGGCCAGGAGGCAAAACTATCCACATTTCACTCCAAAGTTATTCCAAACTGCAGAAAAGTACTTTATTATTGTATCTTACCTTAAAAATAGAATCACAGAATCGCTGAGGTTGGAAAATCCCTCTGAGATCATTGAGTCCAACCATTCCCCCAGCACTGCCAAGGCCACCACAAAACCATGTCTCCAGGTGCCACATCCAATTGTTTTCTGAACATTTCCAGGGTTGGTGACTCCACCACTACCCTGGGCAGATGTGCCAGGGCTGGACAACCCTTTCACTGAAGGAATATTTCATAATATTCAATGTAAACCTCCTGTAGTGCAATTTGAGGCTGTTTCCTTTTTTCCTATGGAAGAGAGTGATCCACTCCCCACCCTTGTCATGGATTTCCCATCACTGAACTATTGCTACCACCATGAGGTGTTTCTTTTCCCTGAGGGACAGATTGCTTTAAGCAGGAAGGTGTCCTGGGAAGCCTCAGAACAAAGCAGTGGAGAGGTGTTTCTGCATTTGCAGTCCCTTCAGTTTTCTTCTGAAGGGTCCTTTGATGTGCAGCTCACAAGAATCAGAACAGTTTTCCATGAGTTTTTAGGGCTTTCATCACTTTATCATTTTATGGTGTGGGCAGACAAGTGAGCACAGGCAGGCTCTGATGGCTTCATTCTTTAATCTGTGAGAAATTCCCAATGCAAGACCCTGGGATGATGAGGAGGATGATGCTGGGCGTCTCTTATGCTTTCTTCCTCTGGGTTGTAGATTTTACTCCCTCAGACTGAAGCTGTTTGGGAGTCCAGCTTGGCTTTGTGTGCCTGGTGGGGAGCAGAGCTCCTCTGGATCCAGCTGAACACAAAATCCCAGCTTGCCCTGGGAGTGGGGAATGGCTGTGATGACTCAGAGGAGCCATTTCTCATTCAGTGACAGCTCTGAGGGGAAGCTGTGACTCACAGGCACATCTAAATTCTTTAAAGCAGTTGCCAACCCTGTGGAAGAGGGTGGTTCAACCATCTAACATGTTCTGAGATTCCCAAAACTCTTGCAAGGAGATTCGTCAGCAAGGGTTCATGGAGAAACTGAGCTGTCATGAAGCGGAAGGGATTTGAACAGAGAAAGAACTTACAGGGATAGTTTTGTTGGCATCCATGCAAGGAATTTTGATGTTCCAGGAGGGCAAATGCCAAGATGACCAAGTTGGCCAATGCCACAGCATTTTTCAAAGGAGTCAAAGTGAAAGGTGGCTGTGCAGAGGTGCAGCAGGTCCCATTATTCTGAGTGACTGGGGGTTAAAACAGCAGCTGCAGCTCATCATTGATAAAGAAAAAGTAATGGATATATGGAGAAGCAATTCCAGCTGTACACTGGCCATAATAGGCTCTAATTTAGCTATTACCATGTCAGAAGAACTATGGCTAGTCCTTCAAAAATATCAGCTTGAGGCTCTGGGGAGGTCAAAAGGGCAATGAGAGCATTGGAATTGTTAGGACAGGAATAAGTGGCAAAGCAAATGTGTTGTGCCAGGGCACTACTCCGGGAGCCTCCCTGTGTGTGATTCCTGTCCATTCCATCTGAGAAAGGAGTGGTAATTTCAGAAAAGGAGGGAAGTGGAACAGGAAAGGTGAACAGGGACATGGAAGAGCTCCTGGCAGCACAGGGAATTGCAGAGCAAGACTCTGAGGCTTGCAGGAAAGATGTCTGACGGGGATGTGACACATTTCCAACCTCATGGGCAGCATGGAGAGGAGTCAAGAGCTGTCCTCGTGTCACTGCTGCTCCAAGCACATGAAGGAGGGGTGTCAGATGGCCTTATCAGGCAGCAGACCTAAAACAGAGAGAAGGAAGTGTTTTTCTTCCATCAGATAATTAAACTACGGGAGTTGCTGACCAGGATGTTGTGGGTATTTATCCTTAAGGGATAAATGGATTCAAAAAACCAATTAGGCAATTTCCTGGATGAAGATCTCTCTGAGGCCATTAACCACTGGGATGTAAATACAACTCTGTAAATACTGGTCCTGTTCCTCCTCCTCCTCCCCTGAGCACTTGACAGCCAGAGACAGGAGTCTGGGCCACAGGGCTTTGGCCAGAGGCATCTGCTCTGTCTGTGCCACTGCAGTCACTAATGGCCTTGCTGACATCACACTGGGTGAATTTGGGTCATCTTCTCCCATTTTCCAGCCAGGGGATGGAGGGACAGAGGAGCTGAAGGTTCTCAAAGGGTTTGTGTGAGAGGAGCCCAGCTGCCCTGTATTACCTGCTGCCTTTCTGACACCTGCACATTAACGTGGCCACGACCTCCTTCCTCCCACTTTAGAGACAGCTGGGAACATCTGGGCAAATGACATTCTGCCTCCAGCAGCCAGGGCAGCTCTGATGGGCACTGCTGTTATTCCCAGTGTTGTTATTCCCTTGCTGATTGTCTCCAATTTGCACAGAGCTCACCAACATGAAAATGAAAGCAGCAATGACTTGTGCATCCAAATTGTGCATCCACCTAATGAGGATCAGATGAGTTGTTCTCCCACCCCCAGAGCTTCTCCCACCTCAGAAGATTTATGTGGCTGAACATGTTTGTTCTGATCAATGACTGTGCTGCAGACGCAAATACCAATGTAAAAGAGAGATTACACTTTTGATCCAAAGCCCACTAAAGGCAGCAGAAAGGCTCCTGATGCTCACAAAAAAAAAAAAAAAAAGGTTTTGGCTGCAGTGAAAAAGATGAAATTTTTGGTCAGCTTCAGTGAACAAAGCACCTCGTTAGGCAGTGACAGATTTTGTACAACCCACAGCTATTTATCAGTGAATGTATCATTGCTTTCACCTCTCCTAATGGGAGGATTAACATGTTTAAGGCAGAAGTTCAGCACCAGATCTGATTTGTTGCATTTGCTTTTCAGTCATCTTCGAGATGACAAGAAACATGAAACAGAAGCAAAGCTGCTATTTTTAGTTTGGTTTTTCCCATCCAGAAACTTGGCACTTAGAGGGAAAAGCAGGAGCAGGTATCTGGTGTGTGCTGCTGACCAGCATTGTTTCAGCACCAGGATGCAGGAGCCTGAAAAAGCAGCCTTTAATAATTCTTCGATCCTCAGAGTCATTAACCTGAGCGTTCATTAAATTAGCATTACTGGAAGCATCACAGAGCTGAGATAATTGTCCCAGCACTCAAAAACTCGCTCCTCTCACACCCTCTCCTACACAAGGATGGAAAACCTTGGGCCGGCATTCCTGAAGGCTTAAGGTGGATACAGGGATATTCAGAAGTGCCCGAGGACTGAGTTTGTCCTCTCCATCTTTAGTCCTATAAAAACCAGGCTCTTGATTCATCCAGGCTGCTGTAATTATGTGAGGTTATCATACGGAGAGGATGATTTGGCCCATCTTGTGATAAAGTCCTCATGTAAAATAGCTGAAGTTAAGAGAAATGGCATGTGAGAAATAGCACCCAGGAAGCAGAGCAGCTCAGCCCGTGTGGAAAGAGATCAGGATTTGGGTGCCAGGGCTCATGGATTAGGGAAATGGATTTGCAGCTGCTGCCTGGGTTGCTCAGAGCATTCCTGAACTCCCTCCCTGCCCGAGATTTAAATCACCGATCCCCCAAACATCCCCATTTCCCCACCAACCGGGCAGGGAACAGAACGGACGTGGTTAAAGAGGAAAAGAAGGGAAGAGCAGATCTGGTTTGAGAGGGAAGCAGGGTTTAAATGGGGATCTCTGGCTCTGCCTCCAGTCCGCATCCCTGCCCTGCTGCGATGCGACAATTCCCGCGGGGACAGTCACAGGGCATCAGGAATTCACTGCTGCTCCGGGAAGGAAGATACTTTACGAGTGTAAACAGCCTCCAAACTGGAGCTGAAAGTGATCTGTGCAAGACCTCGACCGGTACTGAAATACTCCTTTTTTTTTTTTTTTTTTTAATTTTTTTTTTTTTTTTTTGCTGCTGGGAAAAACTGGAGCGGAGCATCCCGGGGTCCCACTCTCCAGCCTCCGTTGCTTATCCCGGTGTGGGAGGCTCCCAGCGCCTTCCTCTCGCCTCCAGGATAATGCCTTAGCCCATTCCTGCCCCGAGGGTATCCGCAGTGAAATCCCCGGGAATCGAATCGTGTGTGGATGCTCATTGATCCCAGAGGGATGCCACCGCCAAGGAGCGGCTCCAAGGTCACCTTTGTGGTTTTCACGGCAATTCTTGGCTGAAATGGGGTCGGGAAACCTCTTTTAGATGCTGAGTCTGAAGAGGGTCCAGCAGCACTGCTTGAGATGCAAGGATGTGGCTATAATAACAACAAACAGTGTTGATTTTATGAGTTTGGACTCAATAATCTGAAAGGTCTTTTCCAGCCTAAATCTCTTGTCTTTGTTAATCCCTTCCAGCTCAGGACATTCTGTGATTCTACAAACATTTCCTCTGCATTTATCTTAATTTTTAACTCCTGAATGAATACTGAACTGAAAGAAAAAAGGAAAAATAAAGAAAAGATAAGAATATTAATGACCAGAGCCCTCCAGCTACTGGAGTGGGAATTCAGCCATAAACTTCAGCGAGTGCTGATGAGCTGCACAGGGAACTTCAGCCCCTTCCTTGCTCGTTAATTAATGTGTGTTAGCTCAGGGTAGCTGCTGGCAGAAGGGGTTTCATCCATTAATGACAAAGATGTTTCCCAAAGTAGTGTGCAAACAGGGAAGGACAACATTTCCCAGTAAAGTTTGCTGTCTTAGGAAATGGATTTGTATTGAATTTGTTTACCACGAGTGCTGGTCAGAAAAGGTGGAAAAAAAGATTCAAGCCCACTGTGGAAGGAAATTTTTTTATAGCAGGGACTGCGCAGCACTAAAGATGTTCTGGAATCCCGGACTGGTTTGGCTTGGAAGGATCTTAAAAATCTCCTAGTACCTTCCACTATCCCAAGCTCCAAGCCCTGTCCAGCTTGGACGCTTCCAGGGATCCAGGGGCAGCCACAGCTTCTCTGGGCACCCTGTGCCAGGGCCTCACCACCTTCACAGGGAACAATTCCTTCCCAATATCCCACCCAACCCTGCCCTCTGGCAGTGGGAAGCCATTCCCTGTGTCCTGTCTGTCCATGCCTTGTCCCCAGTCCCTCTCCAGCTCTCCTGGAGCCCCTTTAGGCTCTGGAAGGGGCTCTGAGCTCTCCCTGCATCCTTCTCTTCTCCAGGTGAGCACTCCCAGCTCTCACACAGCCTTTCCTCAGAAAAGTGTTGCCACTGCCTTGGGTGGATTTTGTGCTGCTTTCTCTTCTCCCTGGGTTTGTGTCCAGAGATTCCAGAGCTGGATGTGCTCTGGGTGCTCCAGCTACAGCAGCCACCAGGAGAATATTCCTCTTTTTGAGGTGGCTGCAACTTGCATTTGAAGCCTTGCCCACACTGGGTGAGTGGTCTTGCAGCAGCAGGAAAGTTTTCAGGGAAGTGACTGTGGCTTCAAGAGGGATTTGTCAGGATTATTGTTCATCTGCTGCCCAGTTTCTGGCTGCCAGCCCCCAAAATTCACAGTGGCAGGTACCCAGCACCTCCAGCAGCAGCTTTGCACAGGAGACAAGGACTGAGTGAGCAGTCACAGCAAATGTTCCTTTTCTCTCTGGGATGGTGTCTCTTGCTGGCAGGTCTCAGGTGTCCTCCTGGGGCCACAGGAGCACGTGGGAAAGGCTGGGAATGACAGGGACTCAGTGCACTGAGCCAGAGCTTGGGACTGATCTCTTCCTCTTGCCTCCTGTATCTATTTATTCTGCAGGATCTCAGGGCTGAGCTGCGAGATTTTGAATCCAAATTCCCTTTTTTCCCCTCCCCAAATCCTCACAAACCTGGGACAGAGATTGAATTTCCCACTCAGGCTGCTCTGAGGGACCTGAGGTTGGATCCAGCTGTAACATTCCTGCTTCTGCCACAGGTGGACAGCGGGGGACCTCTGGTCTGCAGCTACTGGGACACCATGAAGTGGTTCCAGGTCGGCATCGTCAGTGGAGGAAACCCAAAGCACAGGATTTTGACACCTGTTTTCAGCTACCAGGAGTGGATTGAGAAGGAAACAGCCATAAGGGGAAAACCTTTCTTCACTGAAGGTGTGGACAGTGGAACACACGTCAGGGTTGCTCGTTCCAGGGCTGGAACACAGGTGGTGTTTCTGGGGTATTGTCTCCTTTTATTCATCTTTTTAATAGCAATAAAATTACCCTGAGAGGAGGTTTTTGAAAATAAAAGTCAGAACTGCCGCTTCATTCTTTTTTTCTGAGGCCAACCTGCTCCATGTCCCTGATGTGGACACAGGGACCAACAGGAGATGTCATGATGAGACAGGGAGGGAGTCAGAGGCTGGAGAAATGAAATGAAATGAAATGAAATGAAATGAAATGAAATGAAATGAAATGAAGGAGGGAGGATTTGGGCAAGAAGGGCCATAATTCTCTGGAAAACACAGATATTCCACACTGCTGGGTCACACTGGACTCAGTTGTTTGCTAAGTGAAGATATGGCATCTGAAGGTGCCGATCCCCTTGGAAAGTTGAAACCCAGAGGAAGAGATTCACTCACTCATTATCATTAGCTGCTGTAGGATACCTCTGGGCTTTTGAATCTTACAGATTAGCTGGACTAATTTATTTTAGTCTGGTTTTAACTAATTTTATTTTTACTAAGAGCACCCACATAGAGCTCAGCCCCTCCTCAGGTGCTGTCAAACTTCTGGGACAGAACCACTGAGGCACTGGAAGAGGCTGCCCAGAGAAGCTGTGGCTGCCCCTGGATCCCTGGAAGTGTCCAAGGCCAGGCTGGATGGGCCTTGGAGGAATCTGGGATAGTGGAAGGTGTCCCTGCCCATGGCAAGGGGTTGGGATGGGATTTAAGGTTCATTCCAACCCAAACCATTTTAGGATTTTGTGGTGAGAGAAATATTTGGGGACTATCCACAAAACGCTGCCTACAAAAACCCTTCAGTCTTACAAATAATCAAATTAATCCCTTGCAAGTCAATGGCAAAGTAAAAGGAAAGAGATTTTTTTTCCCACTCTATTAGAAGTGTATTTTTTCCTGAATTGCTGAGGGCTTCACATCCCAGCTCCACATCCCAGCCTGAGCTGGTCCCTCACATCCTTCCATCCTTCCTTTATTGATCTCCAGCATTACAAACATGTTCTGCTCTTCACAAGGAGGTTTCAGCTTTTCTTGGAAGTGATGGGGAAGGAGAGAGGCAGCAAAGTCCCCTTCATGTCCCACCTTTGCATAAAAGCACCTGCAATTTGCAGCAATGATAAAACCCAGTGAATGTGCAATGGGACAGAACCTCACAAATTGGTTTTAATTACCTTGATATTTTCTGGCTAGCTGGCAGAAAAGCCTTGTAAATGAGAATTAATTCATTTACCTTAAGCTAATGCAAACCCATCTTGGCATAAAAGTCAGGCTTTATTTTCTGTGTTATCTGAGCAGAAAATAATGCTTAATTATTATTAGTTCTGAGTAATGCTTATGAAAATTGCTCCACATTAATTTCACATGGCTGACTGGCTAATGGATGCATAAGGGTCTTGTAACCCTTTGCAAAAAGACTAATAAGAGCTAAAAACAAGGGGAATATATTACTTTAACAGCTATTAGTAGCAGACAGTGTCTGCTGGCATTAATACCTATATTTATTTTCCTTTCTAT
Organism: Molothrus aeneus; assembly: GCF_037042795.1. NCBI lineage: Eukaryota > Metazoa > Chordata > Aves > Passeriformes > Icteridae > Molothrus > Molothrus aeneus. The sequence continues at coordinate 110,592,331 of NC_089648.1, read as the reverse complement.
TAATAATATATCAACAGATTCTGGAAGCCATGGACGTCAGGAAATATTTCCTAATGTTGCAATCTCTTCAGCTGCGGAATTGTTTCCCCCAGAGGAAATGAGAGAAGTCCTCCTGCTTAAATTATTTTAATGTAGGGGTTGTATAAAGCACTTTTGTCTCCAGCACATGGCAGGGAAAAAGCCTGGGCTTACAGGGGCCTGCAAAATGACCCAGTAGGTCTTTTCCATCAGAAGCATTTGCAAATTGATCATGGTCTGTGCTAAATGAAGGCAGGGCACTGCTGCTCTGGGCTTTGATTCATCCTGCTCTTTATTTATTCAATGGATTTGGGGATAACTTTGTGCTTGGTGCCTCAATTTCCCTGCTTGTAAATTGAGAGCATGAAAGAGGCTCACTTTCCTATGTGGAGCAACACTTCTGCAAGTTCAGACCAGCAGAGAAATAAACAGGAAAAACCTTTCCCTCCTTATTTAAAACATCATAAAACTCAGTAAAGTGAATTCATCTCTGTTACTTCTTCCACTGTTCAATTACCAGGGTGAGAAAGGACACGTCTGTTTAACTTTCCAGGCTACAATTAGGTCTGATGAAAACATCTTGATGCTGTCTTTTTTTCTGAGGGTATTTGGGTTTTCAGGGAGTGTTCTGATTGTGGACTTGACAGGAATATTTTGGAGTCACTCAAAATCAAAATGCAGCTGTTCAATGGGACACATTAATTTTTTTAGCTTTCCAGCATTGGTGTAAATGTTCATTATGTTATATTATTCTGTATTTGTAGAATCCCAAAATGGTTTGAGTTGGAAGGGACCTAAAAGATCATCCCATTCCACCCCCTGCCATGGGCAGGGACACCTTCCACTGTCCCAGTTTGCTCCAAGCCCTTTCCAACCTGGCCTTGGACACTTCCAAGGATCCAGGGGCAGCCACAGCTTCTCTTTTGGGTTTAGAACATCAAAATGCAGCATTTCCATGCTGAAGCCCCTCAACATTTATGCTGCAGTCTGTAGCTGGCAAAGTTCATTTTTTGTCCTAACTTACAGCTCGTTTCTTATTGCCTCTCCCTTCTTTCCAGAGACAGATTTTGTTTGCATCACTACACCTTTAGCAGCAAATAAACAGGATATGGAAATGCTTAGAGACCTGGGAAAACATCTGTAAGAGGATTCAGGGGAAAAAAAAGCCAGGAGGATATGAGTACTCAAGCAGAGAAAAGAGGTGGTCAGGAGCTGCTTGCACGTTTTGCTGAGGAGATAAGAAGAAAAGCCCCCCTGAGCACTGAAGGCAGCAATTTAAAAGCCAATACATCAAAGTAATTTTGGCTTAGTTCTGCAGAGATTAAGGGCTTTGTGTACCCACTTTGTGTTTCCCTGTCTGCCCAATCCCAGCTGGAGCAGGGAGCTGGGAGAGTTGAAGATGATGATGTTTGTGCAAATTTGGCAGCAAGAGCTGGTGGAGGTGAAGGATGGGGAGGGCTCCAAGCACATTTGTGTGGTTCCACCCCAGAGAAGGAAGGTGGGAAAAGCAGCAATCCCTGGTCACAGGTAAGTGCTGCCGGAGAAGTCCAACCTTTACTCATCCTCCTGGTGGAATTGATCCACCCATCCCATCCTGCCCATGGGATGAGCCTTAGGGTCCCTTCCAACCCCAAATATTCCATGAATCTGTGATTCAATCCCTGGTCACAGGTAAGTGCTCCTGGAGAAATCGAACCTTTACTCATCCTCCTGATGGAAGGTGCCCCTGCCCATGGAACGAGCCTTTGGATGACCCCAAATATTCCATGAATCTGTGATTCAAGGGGATGATCCCACACCTGTCACCCAGCTCCTTCTCAGTACATGTCACCTGGGGGATCTGAAGACAAAGCAGCTGTCCTTGTAGGGGACTGAGATTTCCCATTTTCTCCTTTCCCAGCCTGGATTTCTTCACAGGCGTAAAACACAATGAAAAGCCTAGGTTTGTTTCTCCTGCTCCCCTCAGCATCCCTGTGGTGTTTTCTGGGGTCTCCTGTGGCAGGAAGGAATGAATCTGACTCCATGTTCTTGGAAGGATATTATATTATATTATATTATATTATATTATATTATATTATATTATATTATATTATATTATATTATATTATATTATATTATATTATATTATATTATATTATATTATATTATATTATTAATATAATATAATATAATATAATATAATATAATATAATATAATATAATATAATATAATATAATATATATAATATTGATTTGATTTTATATCATATGATATGATATTATGCTATACTAAAGATTAGAGAAAAGATACTTACAGAAGGCTAAAAGATAATAATTAAAAACTTGTGACTCTCTCCTCAGAGTCCATCACAGCCTGACCGTGATTGGTCATTAAGTCAAAACAATTCACGTGAAACCAATCAAACAATGACCAGTTGGTAAACAATGTCCAAATCACATTCCAAAGCAGCAAAACACAGGAGAAGCAAATGAGATAATTATTGCTTTCATTTTTCTCTGAGGCTTCTCAGCTTCCCAGGAGAAGAAATCCTGGTGAAGGGATTTTTCAGAAAATATGTCGGTGACACACCCTGAACACCTCTTTGTCCCTCTGAGGAGGAGGCAGAGGGCACACATGGCTCTGACTGTGACCACTGCCATCCATTTGTCACTCCTTATGCACTACATGGAGTGAAATGTGATTTTTATTGATAATAATGTAGGATTTGAGGTGGAGACTGGAGGCTGCACAGGATCAGAACCTATTCCCACAATTCCCAGCACTTTCCCTTATGGCTTTCATGGCATTTTTCAGAGTGAGGGCTCTGTTTATCCTTCTGTAAGCATGGGAATAATTAAAGAGCAGGGATGTCCCTTGGGATGCGCCAGTGGTGAGAGTGATTAATCACTGATGTTAATTAAAGGTGGCTCTGGGACAGAAAACACCACTGACAATAAGGAACTCCTTGATTTGTTGAAAAAAACCCCTGGTGAACGTTTCTGGTGTCAGGCTGAAGACACTCAGGTGTTGCAGTGTTGTTGTGAGGGTCCCCAGGATGAGGTGAGAGATGAGAATTGACCCCAAGTTCTCAGAAGGCTGATTTATTGTGTTATTATATATATTATATTAAAAGAAAATTATATGCTAAAACTATACTAAAGAAAGAGAAGGGAGACATCGGAAGGCTAGGAAAGAAATGATAATAAAAACTCGTGACTGACCTGAGTCCCAACACAGCTGGACTGGGATTGGTCATTAAGTTAAAACAATTCACATGCTGGGTAAACAATTCTCCAAATCACATTCCAGAGGGGCAAAACATGGAGAAGCTGAGGGTTCTCATCTTGCCAGGAGAAGAAATGCTGTTGAAGGGATTTTTCATAAAATATCACAGTGACACTCAGGGACACTTTCCACCATCCCAGGTGGCTCCAAGCCCTGTCCAAGCTGGCCTGGAACACTTCCAGGGATCCAGGGGCAGCCACAGCTTCTCTGGGCAACAAGAGGAGCAGCTTGGTCACTTCTGGGCTGACCCCTCTTCCTTCACTGTTCTGTTACTGGTCACTGCTCCTGGTGGGTAATAGAATTTGTAAAATGGCAGCAGCTGAACTTAAAACACTCTGCAGCACCAGGAAACCTCCTCTTTTTGGGTATTTCCAACTATCTGCCTCCCATGTCCTTTTCAGGGGGGAGTCCTGTGCTCTCTAACAATTCTTGTACTCACAACTGTCCCATGGTGACTCACTGCTCCGAGGGCTTTTCAATATGGAATTCCCTTTGTTCCCACAGACCAAACCACCAAAATGATTTGCCAAAGTGCGTTTGGCTCCTCTGCTGCAAAGTCCAGGCTTCAACACAACGCTGGAATGTAAAATTTCCTCTTCCTTAAGGCTTTTGAACTTATGTGTTTTCATACCACTTCTGCAGGCATTGACTGCAATGTGAACAATTCCAGAGCTGCCTGTGTGCCTTGGAAAATAAAGTAGGGCAAAGGATGATTTAGGCACTCAGTGCAAACAAAAGTGTGCAGCTCTGCAGCTACACTTTGAGAGCCTAGAAAAAATCTGGGATCTGCCTTGGTCTGAGCAGAATCATGGGAAAGGCCAAAGGAAAAATAGGAAGTGATCTCTTAACTCTGAGCACGAGATTACAAACAACCCCATAAACCCAGAATTGCTGGGCCAATGCTTCATGTACTCCTCCATTCCAAGCTACACTAATATTTTGTCCTGTTGTGCAACTTTTGGCCAAAGACTTGAGGCAAAAATGATGCTCTACAGAGCAGAGGGCTTTGTTAGGATGGGAGGGGACCCAAAAATGGGAACAGCTCCCCTGGGAATGGTGACATTCCCAAGGCTGCCAGAGCTCCAGGAGGGTTTGGACAATGCTCTCAGGGATGCACAGGGTGGGATTGTTGGATTGTCTTTTGCAGGGTCAGGATTTGGACTTGATGGTCTTTGTGGGTCCCTTCCAATTTAGGATATTCTGGTTCTAGCAGTGGTGCAGGAGCTTAAGGGACATTTTGGGAAACTCCAGTTCAGTTGTCTGAGTGCCACTGTCCGTGCTCAGCTCTGCTCACAGAGGAGGAGCAGGAGTGGGAAGCTGGAGCTGTATGTGTAGGGGAGCCTGAAGATTCCCAAAATGCTAATTCAGGGTGGGTCCAGTTGATGGTGCCTGGTGACAAGGGAGTTGTTTTGTGGATGGCTGAGCTGCTGTGGCTGCGTTTGCATGGCTGGAATATTGGGATGAAGACTCTGGTGCAGAAGGACCTCCCAGCACATCCTGGTTATCACATCCAAGGGGCCAGGGCAGTGGGCTCAGGGTGTGCTGCCACTTGCAGATCTCTCCAGTGCCTCACATTTGAACCTGTTTCCCAGAGGATCTTGGCACCTCCCATCCCTCAGGGGAATTTAATTCTCTCCAAAATGCTCCATGCTCTGGGAGATCTCTGGGTGTGACCTTGTCCTGTCCTTTTTTGGCTGTTCCTCCTCTGTCAGGAGTCAGATCTTGGTCAGGACCTTCCTGCCCCATGCACTGGCTCTGCTGGGATGGAATTCACATTCTTTATGCCAACACACATCGTGCTCTGTCTTAGACTTGTCCCCAAACCTGTGTCAGTGATTTTGCCGTTGCTGGGATCACACAGCATCAAAACTTTCCCTGTTTTCCCACCCCACCCCACCAGTGAGGAGGCTGGGAGGGCAAAAGGAACTGGGAGGGAACACGGGTGACCCCAAATGACCACAGGGATATTCCATACCCCATAGTGCCATGCTCAGCAGTAAAATATTGGAGAAGGAAGGAGAAAAGGGGTGTGTTTCAGCCTTTCCATAAGGTTTTAAAATAAAAGAGGAGACATTTAGATGGAATACTGGGAAGGAATTCTTGGCTGTGAGGGTGGCACAGGTTGTCCAGAGAAGTTGTGGCTCTCCCTGGATCTCTGGAAATGTCCAAGGTCAGGTTGGATGAGTCTTGGAGCAACCTGGCATAGAGGAAGGTGTCCCTGCCCATGGCAGGGGTTGAGATGGGCTAAATTTTAAGGTCCCTTCCAACCCAATCCATGGGTTCTGTAATTCCATGATTCTTGTGCCTCTTTGCTTGCACACAGCTTTGCTTCACTTATTAAGCCTTTAGCTTACCCTGGAGGATTTTTGCCTTTACACAGGGCCCTGCATTTCCATTTTCCTGGTATTTTAAATCCCAAACTCATGCACCTCCAAAGACTCATTTAAAAACCACCTCTGCAGGTTGCTCTTAACATAAGCTTGAGGTGACTCTGTTTTATTTTCCTTGCTGCCAGCACACAGATGTTGATATTTCACATCTCCCATAACCTAAATGGTACCAAAGCCTCTTCTCCACCCCAAGAACCAACTGGCCCTGTCCTGCCTGACCCATTTGGTGACATTCTCTGTTTTAGGGTGGCTGATCCAAACTGCCTCCTGGCAAAGGGCCCTGGCCTGTGTTTGGGCTGGTGTTTGGGTTGGTTTCAGCCATCTCTGCTCTGTGTTGGCAGAAAAATCCTGTACCCACTCATCCCTATTTGATTTCCCAGCACAGAGCTCCCTCCTCCAAACCCTGCTTCTTTCCTAGCTCTTCTGCCAATGATTCCTGCTCTGCAGCCATCCCAAACATCCTCCTACAGCCTGGCAGGCTCACTGGAGTCATAAAGCCGTTATTGAAGCCCTCCAATGGCTTTAAAAGATGCATTTTGGTGTTCTGTTCCCCCCACTGTGTTTGGGGGCACCCTGAGTCACTGCTGAAAAGGGTTTGGGCCGACCTGCTGCCAGGGGATTTGGGAAGGGGCTGCATCCCAAACTTCTCAATGCCACCCACGCCCCTGCTCGGCTGCCAGGGTTTCAAAGCAATCCACGGCACAATTACAGGCTAACAATACAAAAAAGGGAAGGGAATGGTGCCATCCCACTGTGATCTCATGGAGAAAGGCAGAGCTGTTCTGTAATAAAGGTAAATCGGTTTCTGCTTCGCTGCATAATGACCCTCAGATGATTTCAGCAGGAGAAATCCCAATTAGACACGGGTGGAAAAGGAGCATCCCATCTCAGGAGCACGTTGGGGAGGATGAGGATTTTTCCTGTTGTGCTTTGTGGTTAAACTGAAGCTTTTGCATTTTGACAAAAGCATCCGGAAATGTCCAAGCACAATGCTGTGAAGCAGAATCCCAACCTGATTACCCCTTCCTGTCACCTGCTGCTGTCTGGTGGGAGGAGCAGCCCCTCCCACCCCAGGTGTGATCCAGGGCACAGCTCCATGGGCTGTTGCTGGGAGTCACTGTGGGAGCTGCTCTGCATCTTGTAAATGAGTGTTTGCAAGGATAAAAGGGTAAGAGACAAAGAATCACAGGATCATTTAGATTGGGAAAGACCTCCAAGACCATTGAGTCCAACCTGTGACTGATCCTCACCTTGTCATCAGCCCGGAGCACTGAATGCCACGTCCAGTCATTCCTGGGACACCTCCAGGGATGGGAACTCCAAACCTCCATGGGAAGCCCCCTCCAGTGAAGAAATTCCTCCTGATGTCCAACCTAAACCTCCCCTGGTGTGGCTTGAGGCCATTTCTTCTTGTCCCGTCCCTGTTCCCTGGGAGCAGAGCCCGACCCCCCCGGCTGTCCCCTCCTGTCAGGGAGTTGTGCAGAGCCACAGGGGCCCCCCTGAGCCTCCTTTTCTGCAGGCTGAGCCCCTTTCCCAGCTCCCTCAGCCCCTCCTGGTGCTCCAGCCCCTTCCCCAGCCCCATTCCCTTCCCTGGACACGCTCCAGCCCCTCAATGTCCTTCTGGCAGTAAGGGGCCGTAAAACTCTTAATTTTTGAAGAATTCTGAAAAATTCCAAAGTAAATGCAGGAGTGAAGGGGAAGCAAAGGCGCCTCCTGGTCCAGCCTGAAGCAGAGCCCAGGCAGGGCTGTAGGAATCCCAGATGTGCCACTTGTAGGTGCATTAATGTCAATAAACAATGGTGCCAACAATGGTGGCAACCTCACAAAGCCAAGTGACCCAGTCTGGCCATCTCCAGGCTTTTAAAAACTCTCCCTTCCCCATATGGGTGCCCTCAGTCCAGCTGCCTCTTGGAAAATCCTGGATTGGTGGATAGTATGGTGTCCTACAGCCATAAACCCAAGGATTTCATCAGCTGATTCCTGGCTAGGGATGTTCCAATGGCTCAGCTACCAGGAAAATATTATTTTATCCTTATCATCTCAAAATTTTCCTCTGGGCATCATCCACTTACAAAGTCTGGAGACACAAAACTGGGACAAACAGCTGCAGTTTGGATCTGACTGCAGGCACTCCTTCCTTCAGTTGCCACTTTGGGGGAGAAGTGAAATGTTATGAAAACAAGAAAAAAAATTTTCATGTGCTTACTAAATTTTGGATCTTTATCAGCCAGGTAAGATGGCAAAGTTTGGTCAACGTGAGATGGAAATGAGGAAACTGTGACCAGTCATAAACTGGGCATGTCGGATTTTTATGGAATTGTGAAATTCAATGGGACAGGAATAGGAAATTCATGGAATTGTGAAATTCCATGGGACATGACACCTTCCACTGTCCCAGGCTGATCCAAGCCCCCTCCAGCCTGGCCTTGGACACTTCCAGGGATCCAGGGGCAGCCACAGCTTCTCTGGACACCCTGTGCCAGGGCCTCCCCACCCTCACAGCCAGGAATTCCTTCCCAATATCCCATCTATTCCTCTGGTAGTAGGAAGCCATTCACCCTTGTCCTGGCACTCCAGATCATCACCCAAAAAAAGAAACTCATCACATAATTTTGCCATCTGTGTAGCACAGAAATGAAGTATTAAATATTAAAATATTATTCTGTTATTAGCTGTTAAAGATTTTAAATCCTTCAGCAAAATGCCCAAGCAGTGAAGAGTGGGGCACACTTGAAATATCAAATCACTTTTTTTACTTTTTTAACTGTAAGTTGAATTCTTTTATAGGCTGAGCTTAGCTGTGGGTGTTAAATATAAAAATATGTGATGTTAATGATGCTACTGGATATCTTAGAAAAATTGAGGTTTTAAAGCAGAAAAAAATGAAATATCTCTGGCTTTTCTCCCTCCTCTTTTGTGGATTTTTCTAAAAACTTTCCTCCCAGGTGGGAAATGGAAAATAAACTGTATTTTCTCATGTGCTTTATCCAGCACATTTCTAACACAAACAATGCTGAGATGTTGCAGTAGAACAGAAATTAAATGGGGTTTCTTTCTGTGTATTCACAACTTCTTCCCTTTTAAAACTTGTTTTTGGAAAGAATGTCTTTTTATTTTTTATATACTGACATATTTACAAGCATAGTTTCAAGAGAGGTGAAATCACAGTTTTCCTTTTTCAGTCCTGATTGTAATTGAAAAACACAACCCCTAGATGGCAGAAAGTCCCTCTTTTGGGGTGTTTTGGTTTCTTTTAATCCCTGCATGGGATAATCTCAAGTGTCAGTATTTATGATACTCAGCTTTATCCAAGATCTCATTCCATGACGTGACATCAGTGGATTTCAAACCCCACCAAAATTGCTTTTGCTGATCAAACTGCAAATCTTATGCCAAAATGCATCTCCCTGTCCTCTTATCAGACAGATCCCAGGGCTTTTTGGTGTCCTTCAGTGTAAATCTGAATGAGCTCAGAGTATAAATATTGGATTATTTGGATGCATTGGTGCAGAGGTGGAGAGGAGATGGGGGCATTACAGAATTGTTGGCACAGTCCAGTTGATACAATTATCAGGTATGGGGGTAAAAATTGGTCCCTAGAAGTTCAGAATCCAGGCTGAGGAGGTCTCATGGTTGGTTTTTGCTATCCATGCAGTGAGACAAGTGATTAATTCCTCCTACTTGGGACACCCACTTTGTTCAAGGACCACTGCTGCTGCACTCCTGCAGCCTCATGCCTTCCTTTGCTGAAATTTATGGATTCCCAGTCCCCCCTGGGGCTGCACAGGTTGGGAAGTGATGGCATGGATGGCAAACAGGGTGTTCACATGGTACTGAAAAAAGGGTTGGGCCACTGAGAGGGGAAAAGGGCTTTTATTTATCCACCTGCCCATGATGTCACAGCCAAAATACACCTTGTCCATCCCCTCTTCTGGCTCTGGGTAACAGACAGGGCTTTTCTTTGCTCATTTCTACCTCTTCGTGTTTTTAATTCTCTTTTCCCACCTCTGTTCTCAGCCAAGGGTTTCTTGACCTTGGCCCAAAATGTGCTCTTCTAATGCTGATGTAAATTTTCAAGATTTATGGCCATCCTCTATGCTCTGGCAGTGTGTCCTACACCCACAAGTTGCATTAAATTCATTAAATCCATCCACCTGTCTCCAGCCATGGGGAAATCTGAAGGATATAAGCCAAAAAAAAGGAGTCTGCCAGTAAAATGGAGCACATGAATGAAGGAAGCCAAGGACCAAAACCTTGATTTTAGCTCAGCACTGACCAAAGAACCTAGGCTAATCCTTGATATTAATTAGTGAGAAATCTGTGATCAAGCGTGGATTGCAGAGGTAAATAAACAATGGGAAAAGCTCATAAGGCAGAATATAAAGCAGTATAAAGTCATGACTGAATGACTTGAGTGATGATTCCATCTAGTTTCCTCTAGTGGTGAGTGTGGTCAGGGTTCCTTTGTAAAGGCTGGATTATTTGTTATTCCTTGAAATAACAATAAATGCATAGCTTTGATGGCCAGAAAGGACCTAAAAATGTGTATCTGAGTTCTTCTGTAGGTCCAGGTCTGGGGTTTTATGCCCATCTCTCTCCTTCTCTGTAAGCCAGCTCAGGGAAACAGGATCAGGCTCATTTCAGCACAACCCCAGCTCCAGCCCAGGAATTCCCTGGGTTCTGTCCTGGGAAGGTGCATTTCCCAAGGTGGCTGCCCTGGATGCCACAGCTCATCTCACCTGCCTCTAAGTGTTTATGTCTTTTTATCAGCTCAGGCTTTTAGCCTCTTACACTGCTATGGATCTCTAGCAAATATTCCCAGGCAGTGATTCACCTCCCCATAAATCAGAGACCTCCCTGTGGTCTGCTGAGTCACTTCATGGACTGTCTGGTTGGGTTTCTGTGGGATAAACACCCTCCTGGGAAGTGGATGTCTGTGCCACGGGTGTGTGATTCAGCTGCCCACTGGCACTCAGTGACATTTGAGCTGCCCTGAAGTACCTGAGACACCTGTGTCCCCCTGAAAAATCAGCTTTCCAGTGCTGAGTTCCCAGAAGATTGGTTGCACAAGCTACTTAGGATGCTTTCCTTGTTGCACTGATGTTTCTCAGCCAGGAAAGCTCCATCACCACCTGCAAGTTGCTGGGAGAGAGAGGAAGAAGCCAGGATGAGGTTTTTGGGATGAGGTTTCAACTTGTCCCCAGTGAGAATCTCTGACATTGTGCTAATAAAATCCAGAAGTCTTTCAGAAATTAAAATATGATCCTGAAGGAATCAAAATACCTTAAGCTGAAGGGAAAGAGAAGTGAGGGGAAGAGATAGAGGAAACATCCATGAATATGGCAAATCCCAGTGCAGGAGCTGAATTCCAGTGGAGCCAAGGGTACCCCAAGGGATGTCCCTGGAGGGGCCAGAATTTGGGAAACATTTCACTCTTTCTCTTCATCCTAGAGATGTAAAAATCTTTATAAATTGTGACAAGGAGAGAAAACTGTTATTTCAAACCCAACATAATCCTCTGTCCTTCTCCTTGAGTGTTTTTGTGATGCTCAAACCAATAAGGACCATTTAATGCCCTCAGCAATCTTGTTAATTCTCAAACCTGGATCTTCATAGCTCTGCAAAGTCAAATACTCCAAAAAACTGCTGAGTTCTTGGCTGGGGAGTTATCAAGCAGCAGTGGGGATCACCAGCGGCCAATTAAAAGGTAAAATAAACCACAATCAGGACTTGCACCAAAATATCTCCGTGCAGCTGGCACCAAGAGCAGGTGGTTTGCTGCAAAGCTGGGTCCTTCAATGAAGGCTTCAGTTCAGCTCCCAAAAACTGCAGGGGTGTAAGGAACCATGCCTGGATATTGCTATTCCCTGGGAATAATGTCCCTGGATGTGGCAGCAGTGGGCATGTTGCTGAATCTACCCAGGGGCAAAATGGGATCCATCACAGGGTGGTGGCAAAAGGTTTGTTGTGGGAAAGGACACAGTGAGCCCTGTAAGGACAGGTCTCACCCCATGGGAAAGGATTTTGGGAAGGAATGAGGTCAGGAGCAGCAGGATCAGGCCCTGCATCTCATCCATGGCTCCGTGGTTTGGCACTTTCATCCCAACAGGCTCCAGCCTGGGGATTTGGAGAATACTGCGGAGATGGGGAAAGGAAGGAATAGAGTTTCACCTTTTATTCTTTTATCACGGCAACAATGCGTGGTAGGGGAAAAAAAAATTAAAAAAGAAGAAGAAGAAGAAGTTGTAAATGGCAGAATTAACAATAATACAACCCCCCCTACCCTGTCCCCATCCCTCCCCCCTCTCCCTGTGCCGTCCATTCAGGCGACCGACAATAAACAAGGTCATTTGATTCATTCAGCTCGGGGTGTAAACAAAGCCTTACAATAAAACCCCCCCAACCAGGGCCTCCCTTTTTCTCCAAGAATAGATGTCCCCCCCCTCCAGGCTGGGGCCCCCCCTGCTTGGCTTCTCCTCTCCCATCATCCCTGGACCAGCCCTGCTGCCACTTCCGCAGCCCCATCCCGGCTCCGTGAGGCCCCGCTTCCTACCCGGTGTGGGAACCTCGGCTTCCCCGGGCAACATCTGCACGGACAGCCCCCACTTTCTCATGCTGGCCTTATCCCGGGATCCTGATCCAGGGAGACAGAGAGAAAAGAGGGAAAAAAAAATGTTCGTAACAAGCCAAACGTAACCCAACACCAAAGGGATTCGCATCCCCTTCCCAGGTCCGTAGGGAGCAGGTCCCAAAGGCTGGTGGGCAGCTTCCATTTTTCAGAGGCTTTGCTGGGATGCCCGTGGCTGATGGAAAAATGGGTTTGTGTGCGTGTGTGCACAAGCAATGGGAAGAGGATGGGTTGTGCAAGATGTCCTGTGGTGGGATAAAGCCTGACATGAGGCTCTACCACCAGCAGGGACGGTGATTGGAGAATCATGGAATGGTCTGGGTGGGAAGGGATGTTTAAAGGTCATCCAGTCCCACCCCCTGCCATGGGCAGGGATGTCACTCACCAGATCTGGTTGCTCAAAGCCTTCCTTGTCCAAGCTGGCCTTGAATGCTTGCAGAGATGGCACAATCACCAGCACTCCAGGCTTGGGAAGTTCTGAGACTTTCTCCACCTCATCCCTTGCTTAAAATAATTCCTATGGAGCATTCAGTGGCTGCCAATGACCCTCACACCTGGGGATTTATCCCACCTGGAATGTCCACCCCGCCACCTGCACAAGCTGGGATGACACTTGTGGGTCCTGCCTGAGGGTTGTTGTCCAAATAGGGTTATTTTGTGTCACAGGGGTCACCAGAACCTTCCCTAAACTTTGGGATTCCTTCCAGGGCCTTGTAATGGCTCCAGGGTCTGGTGGGATGCAGGAAGGAAGATCTCAGTGTGTCCACATCACACAGGGGACCTTATCCAGGCTGGATGGGGTTTGGAGCCACCTGGGGTAGTGGAAGGTGTCCCTGTCCATGGCAAGGTTTGGGATGAACTTCAAGGCCCCTTCCAACCCAAGCCATTCCCTGATTCCATGTTTTCATGCTTTGACCAAGACAGATGGACATGAGCAATAATGCTCTAACAGTTTTGCTCCCTTTGTTCCATCCAACAGGGATTTACTGCTGGATTTAAGCACTGGGAAATCTGGCTCAGCTTTTACCTCTTGAGTTCACCCTAAACTTTCTCTGTGTGACCTCAAACAGCCCAAATCCTCAGAATCTCTTCAGTTTCCTGCTCAGAAGCACTGAAATAACACTGGGGGTAAAAAACCTTCCTGTGCCTCAGTTTCCACCTTGATTTTCCCCAGTGCTCAGTTATTTAAATTGCAAATTTGCAGCATCAGGGGTTGTCTCATGATGTTTCCACGTTACTTAATACAAGAGAAAAATGCTCATCTTTGATAACTGATCTGATACCACAGCGCTTCCACAACGGCGTCTTGAGCACCATAATAATAATAAAAATAATGAAAAGGGATGAGTTATTCTTTCCCAGGGGAGAAGGTTTGTTTTCAGAGATGCTCAAGAGATGGGTAATAACAAACAATTCTAATACAAAGCCTGTTTCTTTGCAATTTAATATTTTGCAAAACCACAAATCTGGAAGTATTTGTACTTCTTCTTTGTCTACTGGATCCCTTCCACAATTACTTGCAGGGATAAGAAGTTTATTTTCCTGTACTTTTGGGGAGAGAATTCTTCAAAATAACAAACAGTGAGAGACTGAGCTGCAAGAGGGAGGAAAATCATGGCCAAACCATCATTTGGTACAGCAAGAAAACCCAACCAATGGTAATGAAATTTTCTACTTCAATTTTCACCTGAAGAACACAGATGTGTCTCCAAGGCAAGGAAAATGCCTCTGTTCCTCCCTCTCCCACACCTCTGCTCAAAGACAATTAAAAAATTTCTCATTTCATCTGCATCCTGCGTTGCTTTGTCCCCTCTTTCCAGGAGCAGATCCAGGACTAGGTGCTCATTTCTGGTGAAACGGGGGTGGCTTGTCTGGCAGGGAAGTGGTGGATCCCCATCCCTGGAGAGGTTAAATTATGGATGTGGCACTTGGGGACATGGATCAGAGGTGGCTTTGGCACTGCTGGAGGACTGGTTGGACCTGATGAACTTGGTGGGATTTTCCAGCCTTAGCGATTCCAGGATCCTGAGTTTGTGCTACACGACATTCTGGCATATTTAATCTTCAGAAATCAGCCATTTTTTACATCTGACATGGCAAAGTTTAGTCCTGTCAGACATCAGGAGACTCATGGATTAGCAGACTCTTGGATTAGCATCCCTGTACAGACACCTGGGGTTCACCTGCAGAAAAGCCATGGGATAGAACCTGGGGTGTGTCATTGGGATTTTCCTGGTCCAAAAAAACCCCCTCTGAGCTGGGAAATAATGAAAAGGACAAAAATTGGAATCCTCTGGATTTTAAAAGTCATTTAAGAGCATTGAGTCCAACCATTCTCCAGCAGAGCCAAGGCCACCACTAATCCATGTCCCCAAGTGCCACATCCACAGGATTTAAATCCCTCCATGTATGGTGATTCCAGCACTTCCCGGGATTACTCCTGATACCCAGTCTAAGCCTCCCCTGGTGCTGCAACTTGAGGCTGTTTTTTCTTATCCTATCACTTGTTCCTTGGCACACCTCACCTGGCTCAACCCTCCTGTCATGGAGTTGTGGAGAACCTGCCATATTTTTTTCTCCAGTGGGTTTCTCTGAACTGGATTAGGATCACTGTAGCTCTGATTTTTGGATTTTCATGCCAGTTTTTTCCTGGGCTTGGCACGTGCCCTTGGGGAATGATGTGGCGCCTCAGGAGGGCAATGAAAAGGGAGGGAAATTCTCATTTTGAAGCTGTTTGAGAGGATGTATTGGAAGGGCGAAGGAAAACTTCAGCTCAGTCCCTGGGAATTCTTCTCCTGCCAAGAAATCTGCATTGTTGGAAAGAGTCTCCCAGAGGAAGTGATTGAAATATCATTGTGTGAATCATATCTGTAACAAGGTTGCAAGAAGCTTTGCTGAACCCTGGGAATAGGTTAAATGACCTAAAAAGACTTTGTTTTTCATGCAGGAACAGCCTCTAGCAGCCCATTTTAAGGGAAGGCTCCTGTTTTTGGAGGTCCATCAAGGCTGGGGTGTCCCTCAGCATCACCTGTCCCCAGCTGGGCTGCACAAGGTGCTCAAGTACAGCCCTGGGATGGATTTTCTGCTGTTTAAGGAGGGCTGAGATACCTGAAATGAGAACTCTTGTGTGATAAGTTCTGCCTGGGGGGTGTTCTGGTGGTGTTTGCTGAGACTCAGGGCAGTTGTGCTCAGACTGCCACCCCTGGGGCAATGATGGGGACATGGGGACAAGGGGACGTGGGAGGGTGGGGTTGGCTGGTGACTCTGGGGTCCTGCTCTGGGGATAGGGACTGGTGCAGGGATGGGAAATGATTTCTGGAAGGAGACATAAGATCTGGGGGAGTGAGTTTTGTGCTGGAACGAAGAGGCTGGATTGAGCCATAGAAAGAATTATCACCCAGTGCCACCCCCTGCCATGGGCAGGGACAGCTTCCACTGTCCCAGGTTGATCCAAGCTCTGTCCAGCCTGGCCTTGGACACTCCCAGGGATTCAGGGGCATCCACAGCTTCTCTGGGCACCCTCACAGCCAAGAATTCCTTCCCAAAATCCCATCTCTCCCTGCCTTCTTTGAGTGGGCAGCCATTCCCTGTGTCCTGTCCCTCCATCCCTTGTCCCCAGTCCCTCTCCAGCTCTCCTGGAGCCCCTTTAGGCTCTGGAAGAGGCTCTGAGCTCTCCCTGGATCCTTCTCATCTCCAGGTGAACCCCCCCAGCTCTCCCAGTCTGGCTCCAGAGCAAAGGGACTCCAGCATCTCCGTGGCCTCCTCTGAACTCTTTCCAGCAGCTCCACATTCTCCCCATCCCCATCCCTGTGCACTGTTCCAGGACAGAGCTGCAGATTGTTTCAGTCCCTCTGGTCAGCAGCTCCCAGCTCCTGTAACCCCTTGTTATTCCAGCCTTGGCCATGCCCTCCCCACATGCCTCATCCTTGTGCTCAGATCCTTCTCAGAAGATCTGTCTGTCATCCCCTGCTTGAAGTTCAAATTCATCATCCTTTGCCTTCAGAGCCCTGCAGGACACTGCCCCTTTCCTGCTCATTCTTCCTCTTCCTTCCTTCCATACAAGTGGAAAATGCCCTCTCTGAGCTCAGAGCTGCTGACAACATCTTTTTTGAGGGAAAGAGGCCTCAAGTCTAGGAAACAACCAGCAGCCTCTGCAGGCCCCTCATGTACAATTTGGACAGTGGTGTTGGCTTGAGTGAGAGCTGAGCAAAAAAAAAAAAAAACCCAAAAAACAACAACCACAAAAAATTATTTGTCCCATTGTTCACAGGAATTATTAAACACACAGAGCATGGAACAGAGTGAATCCCTGGGCAAATGCAGTCACTGACAGGTGTTGCATGCCATTGTTACCAGGGCTAGTACAAATCTGTGCCAGGTTTGGAAAGTTAAATATAGGGAGTGGGATGAGCTGTTTGTGTTTTCCTCAGTAGAAGTGAGCTGGAGCAGGCAGTGAGGATGTTTGGCAAGAAAAAGCAACTACAGAAAATAATATATATTTGTTAAAATATGTATTTAAAATATATATATTTATTATATATATTTTAAATATAATATTTAAATATAATATATAATATATTTAAATATAATATATATAGTATATTATGATATAATATATAATACATTTAAATATAATATTTTAAATATATATTTTAAATGTATATATTTAAATATATAGAGTTAAAATAATAAATATTTGTTTTATATACCTAAACCCCAGCAGCTCTGACACTTTGTGCAGAATGGTTTGGGTTGGAAGGGACCCTTAAAGATCCTTTTGGATCCTTTTGTTCCAATCCCTCCTTCCTTTAGGCAGACAAGAACGTTTCTAATGTATTGTGATATAATGTAATATATCCCGTATTTTCCTCATGGAAGTGTCAACTGTTTCAGCAGTTTCAGGAAAGGTGAATTCAGACTTTCAGCTCCGTGGAGCAAACTGCCTTTTTCTGTGTGTGTACATAGCAAGGTGAGCTGTAAGGTCCCTTCCCAGCCCAAACCACTCTAAGATCCCATGAATGGAGCTTGTGGTGTTGTCTCTGGCTGGGAGAAGGGCTTGGGAGGGAAGCCAGGCTGTGTTTGACAGGGACAAGTTGGGTTTTCCTGGTGTTGACCAGGAAGATGTTGAAAGCTGAAGGATCTGGACAATGTAGGCCTTCAAAAGCTGTGCAATTTAATCCTCTGGTTAAAGGTTTTATTTTTATATCAATCAGTGCTCAATATCTCTGTTTTTTTCCCCAGAAATGAGCCTTGGGAGGCTGAGGAGCTGCATTCCCCTGCTGGTGTTGTGCTGTGGATGGGCAAGTGTGGATGTCTCACCAGGAATGATGGAATGGTCTATTTAAAATGAAAATTTGGGGCCTTCCAGCCTTGGATTCTTGAGGAAACCTCCTGACCTGAGGTAGCACCTTTCTACCTGTCAGGTCTGGAGGAGAACCCACCCCAAAATCTTGGAGGAGCTTTGCCACTGACCTTGTGAGCCCATGAGCTTGACAGTGGCCAAGAAGACGAATTCACCTTCATTCAGATCAACTGAGTGCTGTGTTTACAAAAAGTTAAAAAAAAAAAAAAAAGAAATTGGCAGGCTGTGTCTGCCCAAAGTCTGAATGAATAGAAGCTCCAAAGGAAGCACCTGCTGCTAAAGGAAATCCAGGACAAGTTTTATTATCCTTTTTCACAGGTCTATTCAGGACTACATTAGGGGTTTCCTCTTTCCTTTTCTGGTACTTCACACTCATTCACAACAAAAAAACATATTGTGCTTATGAATTATATTCCAGAGAATATGGCTAGAGCTTATAAAGGCCCTGGCCAAAGAACTTTATTTTTAACCTTGCTCCCTTGTGGATTAATTTCTCAAATGAAAGCTTTGCAATTGTTTGGGGTTATTTTTCTCTCTTTTTCTTGGATGGGGCACAAGGGCAAATCCTGCCTGCTCTCTGTTAGCAAAAAATGCCTCTCAAGGAATGGGGAGCAAAGGAGGTGAGTGAGGCTCTCCACGGAGCTCAACTATGAAGAAAAAAGATGTAAAAAGTTGCTGTAATCCCTCCCAAATCTGTGTTACCCACCTATAAATGATTCAGTGGCCACTTTGTTGCACACAGAAACTGAGGGAAGTTTTTTTTTTTTTTCCATTTCTAATGGAAAGGGAGAGGGAAAGTCCCTTTGGTTGGTGGAAGAGCAACTTTTTGGGGTTGATGCTGAGACCATTTGAGGCAGCGATGAGGGACCAGGAGGCACTGGGGAGTTTGCTGGCCAAACACAGCTGCTCAGCTCAGCACCCCCCAGGCACAGAGCACATAAAAGCTGAAGGGTTTGCAAACAACCCAAGTGCAACACATGAGCCACTCGTGCACCAGAGTGTTTGCTTTTGGGTCATTTTGCACCTGTGAAATGAGGACATGACCCAATCCCTGAGTGGCCTGGGAAGGTTTTGCACCCTCCTGCTCCAGGGTGGGTGCCTGGGAGGTAGCACTGGGTGCACTCTAACAAATTCACTGTGCCCTGTGAGAGCAAGGACCTTCCTGTGCATGCACACAGGATTCTCCTTCTGATCTGTCCTAAAAAGTCTCATTTTTGGCTTTAAAAACCCTTTCCCACCCCTTCAGGAGATTACAGGGCTGTGAGTTGTCACTGCACCCACCTCCCTCTGCCCCTGTGGGTGCTGGTTCTCCTTCTCACAGGTTATATTTTGATTTGCAGACCCTTTGAAGAGCAGAAAGGGCTTGCTCTGCTTTTGAGCAGCACCTAGCACAAGCATTTCTTCCCCAGCCTGAGGCTCCTCGCTGCTACTGCAGTGAATTATGGCAATTAACAGTGGCATAAATCAGATACTGTGACCAAAGGAGGTCAGGGAGGGCTCGAGGGCTGCATCACACCAGTAAATTACCCCAGACAGGAATTCCTTCATGTGCACCACTGGATTGTTTGAGTTGTCTTTGACAGGGGTTTGGCCCAGCCCAGGAACAGCTCAGGCATCAGCACTGAGCAGTGACCAACTGGGAATCTTGTGTGGGACCCCTGTCCCATGGGTTAGAGGGCAAATTCCACAGGGGCACAGCTAGGAGCAAGTCCTGGCAGTGGTTGGTAGAGATACAGCCCATTTTTAATGAGCATGAGCCCGTTTTAATGAGTGCTTGCATGGCAGTGACATTTCCCCAGGAGGAAAACGTGCTCTGGTTCCCAGATCCCCAGTGCAGGTCTCGCTGCCCTCGATGCTCTTCACATTTCTTCCCCTGCAAGGTTTGAGCCAAGGCTGCTCTCAAGTGCTGCCCCGGGGTCAAGATGCTGGTCCTTGTGATTTCCAAGTGGTGCCAGACATGGTGTCACCACGACCTGAGGCAGCACAGCTCCTTCTCTCGCAGTCTCAGCCACACAAGGAGACTTGGCTGAACAGAAGGGGCTTCTCTGAGCTGATGGGTTTGATTTTTCTCTTTGTCTCCTTGGCTTTCAGGATGGTTTTTCTGAGTGTTCTTGACTGATCTTGATGGGTGACACAAATACTTCCAGATGTCACCTAATGCTTTGTAATATGGGTTGAATTCACACATATTTTCTAGACTGGGCTAGGCTACAATGTCCTGAGTTGCAATAAACCCACCAGGATCATCAAATCCAACTCCTGGCCCTGCACAGGACACCCCAACAATCCCACCCTGCGCCTGAGAGCGTTGTCCAAACACTCCTGGAGCTCTGGCAGCCTCAGGAATGTGACCATTCCCTGAGGATCCTCTTCTGTGCCTGACCACCCTCTGGGGGAAGAATCTTCCCCTGATACCCATCAAAAACCTCCCCAGGACTGGTGCTTTGACCACCACCTGTCCTTTTTTCCTGGATGGGGTGGTGCACAAAGGAATTAGGGCCACGTGGCAGAGGGAAAAACTGGAGCCTGTTCCCTGAGTGAGACCTGAGCCAGCATTCAGATGTGTCAGAGTGGCAGAAGGATGACCCGGGAGACTCCTGGCTACAAAGAATTATTCCCTGATGTCAGGCCCCACCTCTCCAGGCACTGGCCTCGTGGGGCAGTGACAAAGGTGCTTCAGCATCCTCATGGAAACAACAACCTGCTGAGCAAGTGCCTCCTCCAGCTGTGCTTTCAAAGGGAGCCACGGTCCTTGCTTCCCTTGGGGGGCAGGCACAGGCTCCAGAGCTCAAGGGACATGAGGGTTGTGCACCCCCATCTCAGAGGGATTCCTCAGATGTCTGGGAGCAGCAGGACAAGCTCTTGGCCTTGTCCCCAAGTCACCAGCAAGACCAGCCTGAGAAAGCTTCTTGTAACAAAGCATGGCAGAAAGAGCTCAAATACCTTTAAAAGCAATAAATTCTGTGTAAATCATAAATGCTGCCGCCGTGTCACAGACATGTTTTATGAAAAATCCTTTCCTTAGGATTTTTTTCTCCTGAGAAGCTGAGAGGCCTCAGGAACAAAATGCAAACAATGGTTATCTGCTGCTGTGGAATGCAACAGGTGCATCTGGGATTGGTCTCATGTGGTTGTTTCTAATTAATGGCAAATCACAGTCCAGCTGTCTTGGACTGTCTGGTCAGTCACGAGATTTTATTATCATTCCATTCCATTCCATTCCATTCCATTCCATTCCATTCCATTCCATTCCATTCCATTCTTTTCCATTCCTTTCCTTGCTAGCCTTCTGATGAAATCCTTTCTTCTATTCTTTTAGTATAGTTTTAATATAATATATATCATAATAAAAAAATAAATCAGCCTTCTGAAACTTGGAGTCAACGTTCTCTTCTCTTCCTTCATCCTGGGACCCCTGTGAACACCACCACACCTCTGACCAGCTACTGCATGTGGGACACAATCTTCCTGTGCCCAGTTTGCATGGAATGATGCCCAGCCTCATTCCCATCTCCTGCTGGATGGGAATGATGCCTTCAAAGGAAGCTTCAAAGGAAGATTCTTTGTGAGAGAGCAGCACAATCAGGGGCCAATGGGACTGATTTGTGCCTCCAAGGAGTGCTTCAAAATTTTCCATGTTACAGATCATATCCTCCCCTCCACAAAGGCTCCTGCCAGCCAGGGAGAGATTGTCCTTTCTTTGAGAGGAAAATATGAGGATTAGGCTGTGTCCCTCCTGTTTCTGATGCCTGGGAGGTACCCAAAGGCTCTTAGTACAAAGCAGCTGAGTGTTTGTTATTTTCCTACAGGACGTAGAAAAGGAATTGCAGTCTATGGGGGAGAGCTGGGAGATGCTCCACTAAACCTCACTGGAGTTTGTGGAAGGGCTGGAAAATGGCCAAAGACCTTTTAAAATAAATATAGGAATCACAGAATTCCAAAATGTTTTGGGTCGGAAAGGACCTGAAGGCTCATCCAGTCCCACCCCCTGCCATGGGCAGGGACACCTCCCACTCTCCCAAGTTGCTCCAAGCCCTGTCCAACCTGGCCTTGGACACTTCCAGGGATCCAGGGGCAGCCACAGCTTCTCTGGACAGCCTAGGAGCTGAGTAGCTGTAAAGGAGATCCTCTTCTTTTATTTTGCAATCACTTTCAGATGGAGGAAAAGTTCATCCAACACTTACTTGGTGGGAAATTAATATTATCTCATATTTCTTCTGCAGCCTTAGCAGAGAAACTCAGAGCATCACTGTGTTGGAGGACATAGGGAATCAGGGAGGAAAAAAAAGGCAGCTCCAGCATCCATTTCCAGGGTCACTGAAGGGGGAAGAAGTTCCCACTATTTTTTGTTTTGCTTCTGGGATTTAATTCAGATTGAGGAGGTGACTCTGGGGACAAGCCAGAGGACTCCAGCAGCTGTGGCATTGAAATGCAGGGATCATGAATTGCAGGAGGAAGGGAAACCCAGTAAACAGTTTTCAGATCTCAGCCCATTGCCTCTGAACTACAAAGACCTGCGAGAAAGTGGTGTCAAACACCCAGCTCCCACTTTGACCCCTGCCTGAGGGGAAATGAATCAATGTTGGGAAAATATGGAAAGCAGGATGAGATTATCTACTGTATAAAAGAAGCTGGAAGAGATGGCTTGGGATATTTGTGTATTGAGGCTCTGTCCACGTCCTATTCCTTTATGGGGGGGTGCTATTGTACCTATTGTGGCAGATCTTTATCAGCCCTGTTTATCACGTTGGGTGCAGGGAATGTCAGATTGCTGAATGTCAGGTTGTTGACTGTTTTCATAACAGGAAGCTGCCTGCTGTCTTGCTGTGTTAAGGAACTCCCCTATGCACAATATTTTCCAAAAAAAAAAAAAAAGAAAAAAAAAATCCAAACACTCTGCTGTGGTTGGGCAACCACACGGATTTGAGTTTCCATTGTTCCTTGTAAGGCAAAATCCTGTGTAGATAAATCCACTCGATACACATTTGCCTGTTATTTCTTTTGTGTACAGATACAGGAAATATGGCTGTTGTTTTGTCAAGATGAAATATTTCCCAATGCCAGAAGTAAATCTCCACACTTTCATCAGGGCTTGGGAGCCTGGAGTGCTGCCACATCTGGGTGCAGGTGGGGTGAGGGAGAGAGAGGGACAGGAGTGGGTTTGGCACCACCATGGAACATCGTGGGACACAGCTTGGAAGTGCCTTCACCCCTGGGAGATGAAGCAGGCATCCAGCTACCCCTAGGAGTGGGGAGCTCATTCAGATTCCTTGCTGGAAATCTTACTGTACCTCCTCTCACTGGGAAAAAAAAAAAACAAAAACAAAACAGTGATCCAAACTGCCCTGGATTTCCTGAGAATCAAACCCACAAGGACGGGGTCTGGGTTCTGTAAGTCACCCGTGTGAGCTGGCTGGGGGTGTAAAACAGAGGAAACCCTTGGCAGGGGGGACACAGCCGGGCAGGGTGGGCACAAGGAATTGAAATTTGAGTGAGAAGATGTCCCAAACAGAATGTGGGTGGGAAGAGGTCCTAAGCAGCTGAGGATCCTGAATAAAATCCTACTCTTTATAGGTATATAAACTGTTGAAGCAAGCCACTAGCAAAGCTCTTACACAGGTGCTCCCCAAGTGACAGTGGCTCTGAAAGGCCCGAAGGGTGGGCAAATGTCATTTGTGCAGTAAAGGACCCCTGATCACAGCCTGGCTCATCCTAAGATCCAGTACACCTTGATGCAATTAACAAGTGTTGGTCTGAGGCACCCTTAGGATGAGGAATTTGAACCTAAGCCTTCCCTAATCCTCCTGACTGCTTTTATCAGCAGACAGGTGAGGATGAAGTTTTTCTACAACTCTAAAAGGATTCAGAATGGGTACCTAAACTTTGGAAACTGGGTCTTTGATTCCCTAAGGATTTTTCTTGGATGCCAAGGTGCTGAAAGACGGTCAGAGTGCCTTCAAAAATCAGCCAGAGCACAGCCTGGATGCTGTTTCTGACTCCAGGACTCCAGAAATCAGTCCCACACAAGGTGTATGCTCCCATGAGACCCCACAAGGCACTTTCTCTCAGACATGTGCTCCCTCAGGTTGCTCCCTGGGCTGCGGGATCAAAGCACAGTTGGAGAGAAAGAGGGATTGAATTGACAAGGGGATTTCTTAAAAGTTCAAATTAAAAAATCTTGATACCAGTAGAAAATGCAGGGTGTTTTCTCTCTGCATAGGTCACCAAACATATTTCAGGCTGGATAAAATCCCTGATTTTTGGCACAGCCAAAATTATTAAATCAGGTAATTTCAAGCCTTTGTCCAAAGCAAAATACACCTTTTAAAGAGCATCTTCTCCCTCTCCAGTGATCAGGCAACCTCAGGAGGCTGCCAGCCCAGTGTGGAGATCTTCTCAGAAAAGGTGGGCAAGTCAATGAAAATGGAGAGGTTTTCGAAGAAGATTCAACCTGAAAGGTCAGGTCTGTGTCCACAACTTCAGCTGTGCCATCCAGGGATGGAGAAAGTCATGATCGTGGGAGGTAAAGCTGAGCCAGACTTTCCAGAATTTCAGCAGTTCTGTGAGATATTGGAGTGATGGTTGTGGGGACCTCAATCATAGAATCCTAGAATGGTTTGGATTAGAAGGGACTTAAGACTCATTCCATTCCACTCCCCTGCAATGGGCAGGGACACCTTGAACTATCCCAGGTTGCTCCAAGCCCCATCCAACCCAGCCTTGGACACTTCCAGGGTTGGAGCAGACACAGCTTTCCTGGGAAGAGAGAAATTTTGGATGAGCTGCTGAGGAATTCAGAGCCAATGGCTGCATTTTTGCTACTGGGATGCAGCACTGGAGGTCAACTGGCCGTGCTGTTAAACTGGTGGAGGAGCAGAATGGAGCAGGGAAAAAATATAATGAAAAATAAGGTTTAAGAAGAAGATGGAAAAAGCTGCAACAATCAGAATTCAAGCAAAAATTATTTTGTTTTGGGGGTAGGGCATGGCCTACTGGGCCCTTCCATTCCATATTGTTGTTATTATTTTATGCTCATGCAAAAACAGAGTTGTCCATGGCAGGGGCTTGGAATGAGATGATTTTTAAGGTCCCTTTCAACCCAAACCATTCTGTCATTCTGTTATTCCATGATCCTGTGACTCTGTGATTGTGTGAATCTATGGTTCTATGATTCTGTGATTCTGTGATTTCATAATTCCGTGATTCTATAATTCCATGATTCTATAATTCCATGATTCTGTGATTCCATGATTCTGTGATGTCATGGTCCTATGATTCTATGATGTAATGGCTCTATGATTCTATGACATCATGGCTCTGATTCTATGATTCCATGATCCCGTGAATCCACGGTTCTATGATTCTGTGATTCCATGATATCATAGTTCTATGATTCTATCATGTCATGGCTCTGTGATTCCCTGGTTCTATGATTCCATGATTCTATGATGTCGTTGCTCTGATTCTATGATTCTATGATTCCATGATTCTGTGATTCCATGGTTCTAAGATTCCATGATTCTGTGATGACATGGCTCTATGATTTTATGATTTTATGATTCCATGATTCCATGATATCATGGTTGTATGATTCCATGATGCCATGGCTCTGTGATTCTGTGATGTCATGGACATATGGTTCTGTGGTTTTTATGATTCCATGATTCCATGATATCATGGTTCTATGATTCTGTGATGGCCTGGCTCTGTGATTTTATAATTTTATGATTTTTATGATTCTCTTATTCTTTTATGATTCCATGAGTCCATGATATCATGGTTCTATGATTCTCTGATGTCATGGCTCTGTGATTCTATGATGTCATGGCTGTATGATTCCATGATTCCATGATGCAATGGTTCCATGATTCTGTGATGGCCTGGCCCTTTGATTCCATGATTCCATTATATTATGGTTCTGTGATTCTGTGATGTCATGGCTCTGTCATTTTATGATTTTATTATTTTTATGATTCCATGATTTTATAATTCCATGAATTCATGACATCATGGTTCTATGATTCTGTGACGTCATGGTTCGGTGATTCTATGACGTCATGGCTGTATGTTTCTATGATTCCATGATTCCATGATATCATGGTTCTATGATTCTGTGATGGCCTGGCTCTGTGATTTTATAATTTTATGATTTTTATGATTCTGTTATTCTTTTATGATTCCATGAGTCCATGATATCATGGTTCTATGATTCTCTGATGTCATGGCTGTATGGTTCCATGATTCTGTGATGGCCTGGCCCTTTGATTCCATGATTCCATTATATTATGGTTCTGTGATTCTGTGATGTCATGGCTCTGTCATTTTATGATTTTATTATTTTTATGATTCCATGATTTTATAATTCCATGAATTCATGACATCATGGTTCTATGATTCTGTGACGTCATGGTTCGGTGATTCTATGACGTCATGGCTGTATGTTTCCATGATTCCATGATTCCATGATATCATGGTTCTATGATTCTGTGCTGCTAGGTCTCTATGATTTCACAATTCCATTATATTGTGATTCTACGATTCTGTGATGTCACGGCTCTGTGATTTTATGATTCTATAATTTTTACGATTTTTACGATTCTATAATTTTATGATTCCATGATTCCATGACATCATGGTTCTATGATTCTATATCATTGTTCTGTGATCCTGTGATGACACAGCCGTATGGTTCCATGGTTTTATGATGCCATGATTCCATGACATCATGGTTCTATGATTCCGTGATGTCCTGGCTCTGTGATTTTATTATTTTATTATTTTTATGATTCCAGTATTCCATGACATCATGGTTCTATGATTCTGTGATGTCATGGCTGTGATTCCATGAATCCATGATATCATGGTCCCATGATTCTCTGATGTCCTGGCTCGATGATTCCATGTTTCTTTCTATGCTTCTGCTGTTCTATGACTCCATGGTCCCACGTTTCTGAGGTTCTATGATCCCATATTTCTACAACTCTGCGATTCCGTGATTCCATGACCTTGGGTCCGGCCTGGAACTCCATCCCTGAAAAGAGAAACAAGACAACCTCACATTTATCATCAGCAGAGGGCGTCCAACGCACGCGTGTCCCTAAATCCCGAGCTCCAGCAGCAAATCCGACGGCGGCCAAAATTTCTCGGAGCGCGGCCGATGCTTCCCCGCCAATTGTGCCACTGCCCCGGGTTTCCTTCCCCGCTCCGTGCTCGGTGCCATGCGGGAGCTGCAGAGCCGATTGTTCGCCCTGTGGCCCCCGCAGACAGGATGCGAGCCCAGTGCCAGGTGTGGAATTATTTTCCTGCGTGGTGCTGGAGCATGGGAATTGTTGATAACGCTAACAATGCGGCAAAGGAAAAGTGGGAGAGGAGCAGGACAATTCAGCAGGGTTTGAAAGCCCTGGGGAGATGAAAAAAAGCCTCCCCCTATTCATGTGTCTCCAAATCCAGGTTTTTAAGGATGGAAATGGGGGTGTTTTCACTGGGTGAATCCCTCTTACAGCCTGGAACTCCTCAGCGAGCCTTGTGCTGTGGTATCAGTCACACCCCTGGATTAGTGGGGATAAACTGATTTATCCCAGGAGCCTGTCAGGATGGATCAATTTCCCAGGGAACAGCTCCCTATCCCTGCTATGTTTTGCTGGTGCTGGGGGCTGAGTCAGGGCGGGGGGCACAGCCTGTTCTTGGTGAAAAGCAGGTGGGGGACAGTGGCTGCAACAAAGTGGTGGGGACTGGGGTACAGGAGGAGTTTTTGGGAAAATAGGGTCAGGCCCTGGATCCAGACTCCCTTTGGGATGTTGAGAAAGCCACTAATTCTTGTCACTCATGAACAACTGTAAAAATCAGATTTTTAGGGTTGTAACCATATACAGCAATGCAGCACCCTATGGCAGCAGAGAATGTTTCCCCATCCTGCACGGCAGCATCCTGTGGGTCTTCAAGAGGGGATTAAGGGCTGACTTGCAGAAAAATGGGCTGATGCCCTTTCTCCTGAACTCCTGAGCTCTCCAGGACTCAGGCTGAGACTTCAGCTGGGTTTCTGTGTTTGCAGAGCTCTTGCCAAGCTGATGCCACCAACCTTTGTCACAACGCCGAGCTTTTACAGCAGCCAAGAGGCCGCTCTGTCCCAGCCAGCTGAGACCCCTCGGGCTCACTGCCACAATGACACCTCCCTGTTGTCACAAATCCCAGAACTTCTGATTAGGAACTGTTTTGTCAGCATTTGGCACGGTCCCAGCAAAAGTGACACCAATTATTCGTGTCAACTCCCCTCTGAAAGCAGGAGATGTATGAAATCTCATACCAGGACAATCCATCACAGCTTGCAGTGGGATTTGGGACCTGTCATTCTCAGGGGGTATTGACTGAGCCTGGCTTCTTCCAGGCCACAGAGGTTATGGGGAGCTTTAGATCATCCCCAGCAAGACTGAAACTGAAAAATGAGCCCCAGAGTCTCTCAGCTTGGGTAAATGGTTCAACCGAAAGTTATTTCAGCCTGCTACTCATTTATGTAATTAATTTCAATAACTGAAGCATGCTTTAATGGCAAATGTTTGCTCTAAATTAAGCAGGGACCATGTCTTATTTCTGTTTTAATATCAATTTAGGTTAAAGTCTAACCACCAGGGTATATGGAGACCTCTTGCTTTGCTCAAGGACCACTGGATTTTTCAGATGGTCCTTTCTTAATTCTTTTTTATCCTGACTGGCAGCAGCTGGGTTTTTGGGCTGATATGAGGCTCTGCTTGCAGCTAGGATGGGAAATGGTGGGAATTCAGCTTGGAGGACAAGAATTGGTTTGTGTCTGGAGTGGTTTCAGGAAAGTCACATCACATCCTTGATCCCTCAATGCCCCCTTGCAGTTTAATGAACATAATAATGAACATTTTGAATTATTGGTGACTCTTCTCATCCCATGTTAGCTCTGTCCTGAGCTTTATTCCTTACATTTTGCTGTCTGTACCTTACCTTCCTGCTAAAAGATCACTGTGAGTCAGTCTGCGACACCTGGGCCATCCCTTTTCCTTTTTCTCATAGCTTCATCTTGGGACAGTCCAGTGTGAGGATTTGCAGGTCATATCCCACTGGTGCAGGAGTGATGTGAACAAACCATGTCCTGAGGACTAAATTTATAAAATCACACAAAAAACAGTGGTCTTCCATGCCTGGAAGTGTCCAAGGCCAGGTTGGAGCAACCTGGGATAGTGGGAGGTGTCCCTGTCCATGGGGGATGGAATGAGATGAACTTTAAGGTCCTTTCCAACCCAAACCATTCCAGGATTTTTTTATTCTACCTCTGTTAGAAACTTGCCATCACCACCATGAGACAATCACAGATAAGTCACCTCCTGACCTCCCCAACACCCAATTTCCACCCACAAAATCCCAGCAGGTGGAATTAAGGAGTCTGGGTGCCCCATGGGCAGGAAAATGCCCATGGTAAGTGCCCTTGGTATTTATTGAATGAGCACCCATGTTGAAATTATCAACCAACAAAAGCACTCAGTGAGGCACTGAGGAGGGGAAGAATCAGGCCAGGAGCAGGATAAAAGTGCACTTTCCTTCTATTCAGAATATTTATTCTGATTGTTTTATTATTTTTCTTCTCCAAACCACCAGGAATAGGTGCTCTGCTCATGGAGGAGAACAGGAACGTAATAAAACAGCTTTTGATGTCTCCTTCTCAATGCCATGGCTGTACTCCACCTGCAAGTTTGGAACATTCTCCTGCCAAAAAGCAAGTTCAGCCTGATGCAGTGTGTGCAGAGAACCAAGGGAGTAAAAAAATCTGTTTTTCTCAGTCATACAGCTTCAAAATTCACCCCAGATTTCAGTGCCAGGCAGAGCTGGAGTGATCCAGGCACTGTCCATCCTGGAGCTTTGGGAGGAGCACTTGACATCCACCTCCTCTGCTCTGACCTTCACCCGTGGGTGTGCCTGCACTGAGCTGCTCTTCTCTGACAGTTCACTCATCCCATTCCTTGGCACCCATCACCTTTCCTCTCTGCCCTTGTAATTTTGGGCTGACTCACTGCCAGGTTGTGCCATGCCCAGAACAATCCCTTTGGATCCTCAGAGAGGATGCCCACAGACTGCAGTGTGACCTTTGGGGACAGGAGACAGGGGCCAAGAGGGATTTAGGCTTCTGAAAGGCCATTGTCACCCATCTGGGACCAGCTCAGGGCTGCAGGAGAGGAGAGGAGAGGAGAGGAGAGGAGAGGAGAGGAGAGGAGAGGAGAGGAGAGGAGAGGAGAGGAGAGGAGAGAAGAGAAGAGAAGAGAAGAAGGATTTCTAGGGCAAAACACTAAGATGGTGTTGAGGACACAGAAAACTGTGGGTTATCTGCAGTTCTGCCTGTGCATGGCAAGTGGGGATGTTGGATCTGCAGCTTCTGCCTTTCCCCAGCCACAAATGATGATTCTGGACCCAAATCACAGGCATTTTCTCCCAAATGCAGAGTACCTGCTGCATAGATTCCCACTCAGAATGCAGCTAATGCCCACTGCTTTCCTGGCTAATTTCACTGAAGGAAGGGCTTTATCAATATTTCTAGTCCAGTTGTGTTTCCCTGGTTTATTCCTTATTTTCAGAGGAAAATAAATCCTTTGGCCTGTGAAAATGCTGTGATGTCTCTCAGCAGAGCTGTTCATTCATGGTCTAATGGGATATTTTAAG
This sequence comes from Molothrus aeneus, assembly GCF_037042795.1. NCBI lineage: Eukaryota > Metazoa > Chordata > Aves > Passeriformes > Icteridae > Molothrus > Molothrus aeneus. The sequence goes on along the minus strand of NC_089648.1, from coordinate 110,561,993 downwards.
CAAGGGGGGCAAGTGTTTTTCTTTTCTTTAAGTCCGCCACAAACTCTTCCTCTGTGCCAGGAGTGCAGAATTAAATCCTAATTAAAGGCTGTAAAAACACAGTGAATCTGAGAGGCCAGGAACAGGTACATATTATGGACCCTTTCATAGATCATATCAGCTCTGTGGTGACATAATAAATAATCCCCCCCCAAGTTCTTAAAGGTAAAACCCAGCAAATCATTAATAATGTCTCTGGCACCATATATCAAACTGAAGCCTTCCTCTTACAGCTGATCCCCAGCTATTCCCAGCTGCCTTTTTGCATTGCTGCCTCCTCCCTTTGCCCTGCTCCTTCTTCCCATCTTTCCTGCTGCAGTATTCCCATGCTTTGTCCACCTGTGTTTATTTCTGCAGTTCACTGGAGAACTGCAGCTATGGATAAGGCAAGAAAACACACACCACACTCCTTAAACCCAACCTCAGGAGGTTTTAAAACTTGCCTGGACAAGAAGAGACAGGCAGAAACTCTTTTTCAGGGTAGAGAGAGGAACTGGATGATGATGTGGTAGTTTCACTTCTGGCACACCTGATCTATGTACACTGCTGTCTGTAGTGGTGGAGCACTTCCCTCCATGTCAATTTTGCTGTCTTGTCACCCTCTTTTTTTTGATTTTTTTACATTTTTCTATAACCCATTTTTCTATTTTTCTTTGACTTAACCCATTTCCCGGTCTCACTCTGTCTCTCTGTGGTTCCATTTCTGAAGGGTTGGGATACAATCTGTCATTTCCTGTTCACACTCAGTTCTTCCAAAATGACAGAATCATGGATTGGTTTGGTTTGAAAGAACCTTTAAGACCATCCAGTTCCTACCCCCTGCCATGGGCAGGGACACCTTCCACTATCCCAGGTTGCTCCAAGCCCTGTCCAACCTGGCCTTGGACACTTCCAGGGATCCAGGGGCAGCCACAGCTTCTCTGGGCACCCTGTGCCAGGGCCTCCCCACCCTCACAGGGAAGATTTTCTTCCCAATATCCCATCTCTCCCTGCCCTCTGTCAGCTTAAAATCATCCTCCCTTCTCCTATCACTGCATGATCTTGTAAAAAGTCCCACTCCAGCCTTCTTAAATTGCTGGGCTTCTTGGGATTGCCATCATTAATATATCTCCATGTGACCATTATATGTAATCACAGGGATTGTTCCAGTGGTGTCTCAGTCCAGTTGCCTGATTTCTCCTCTGTCCCATGATGTTTTATCCCACGGGGTTTTATCTTTCCTCTCTTTAGGCATTGAGGGAAGACTCCACAGAGATCTCACAGAGGAGGAAGGGACTGCAAACATGGAGACACAGTGGTCTTTTCCTAGATTCCCCCACCTGGAAGATGCAGATCCAAATGATGCAACACCTTTTTCTGGAAAAAGTAAAAGCAGCAGGGAACTCACTCCAGTGGCTAAACTTCATATTCTATGCTTGGATTATATTTTATTTCCCCAGGTTTGGGGGTTACTGCAGCTGTAAACACCATTCCTGATAAAATACAGCTCTCTGCCAGTTGGGATGAACTACTGGGATGCACTAATGGGATGCACTACTCAGTAAAGGTGAAATTTCTCCCTCAGTGAGTCTCTGACTCACTGTGTGAGTACCTGCCCAGAGAAGCTGTGGCTGCCCCATCCCTGGAAGTGTCCAAGACCAGGTTGGATGAAACTTGGAGCAACCTGGGATAGTGGAAGGTGTCCCTGCCCATGGCAGTGGGTGGAACTGGGTAATCTTTAATGTCCCTTCCCACCCAAACCATTAAAGGATTTTATTACTTTTATTACTTTTAATCCTTTCTCTCCTTGATGCTCAGGGCAGGGTTCACCTCACTTTACAGAGAGCTCCAGTTTATGGGCATGGGCAGCCAGGGCACCTGCAGGTGTCCCCAGGTGAACTTCCAGTTAAATTCCAGTTACAGGGAGCAGGTGTGACTCACCTGTCCTTACACAGGTAGCAAGTGCCACTTGAGGTGCTCTCTGGTTCCCACAGGCAGAGGGCAAACCCCTCCTGTCAGTGGAGTTTGAGGAAATATTCAGGAGAGTCTGCTGTGCATGACAAAACAGCTGCCACTTTCACAAGTGGCACCAATTTAACCCAAATTCATTCATCCCTGGTTGATTGTTGAATTTCAGCTTTTGCTGCTGAGGGGAGTCCAGAATGGAAGGGAGGTGGGAGGGCTGCATGTATTTATGGATGCAAGGAAGTGATGGAATGTTGGCAGGGATGTCCAAGGGCTACAGGGATTGGTACAGACCTGAGGTTACACGTGCCCTTACATCTGGTGATGATGAGGATTGCTTTGCTCTTTCCCTGCTGTGTCCTCCTGTGATTGATTGGGTGACTCCACCAGGGTGACAGGGTCTCCAGGAAGGCAGGGTGAAGCTTCAGTTCATCACCCATCAATATTCACCCAGCATTCCCCAAACTGGGAGACAATTCCTTAGTCTTCAGATGAGACTTCCATTGTCTTTGTAGTGGCCTTTCTCCCGTCCTCTTCATTGCCACAGGAAATTGTGCAATCAAAGAATATCCTGAGCTGGAAGGGACCCACAAGGATCATCCAGTCACCTCCTGGCCCTGCACAGACACCCCAACAATCCCATCCTGTGCATCCCTGAGAGTGTTGTCCAAACACTCCTGGAGCTCTGGCAGCTTTGGGAATGTCACCATTTGCTGGGGAGCTGTTCCAGTGCCCAAACACCCTCTGGAGGAAGAACCTTTCCCTGGTATCCAGCCTGACCCTCCCTGGCACAGCTCCAGCCATTCCCTGTGTTCTGTCCCTGGTCACCAAAGAGCAGAGGACAAGGTCCAGTTCTGCTTCTGCTTCATCAGGGGTGAAGAAAATTAGTGAGTCTGACTCTTCAAAAAAGTGGTATTCTGAGTTCCCGGAGCTTAACAAAGGCCCTGTGCTATTCATCTCCCCTGGGATTTCAGTGCTGCAAACATTTAGAGCAGTTAATTCCCAAAAGGAATAGTTTGCCACCACCTACCCCTAGATGCACCGGTGGCTCTTTATTCCCATCAGTCCAGTCCTCACCACATACAAATTTCTCCATTTCAGGACGTGTTTGGAGCTGCCTGATTCTCAGCAGTGATGATCAGTGAGGAGCTTACTCACCCCTAAACCCTGCTGGGATTCACCAGCTGAGCGTGCCCCTACCTGCTTGGCTTTGGGAATTGATCCAGAGGGTGCACACTGAAGGTGCCAGCTTGTTCCTTGCACAAATTTGTGCAGCAGGAGGAAGGAACCTCTTGCCTTTTGAGCAGTTAGACCCTCTCTCCTCACTGCCAGGGTGCCCTTGTTAAAATAGCTCCATATGGAGCTTGAACCTGTATTTCCTGTGTTACAGCAAAGGGCACTAATCCGTAGGTACTCTGCACTGGTTCTCTGCCATAAACTTATCCAACGGTGCATGGCAAAGATCATGTTCTCCCCATGGATAAGTTATGCCAAGAAAAACACCTTCCAGATGGGAGATCTTGAGACCACTCAAGAGTTCAACTCCCTGCTTATACCCCTGACTGAAAGACACTGGTGGGACTTGAGAAAACATTTCTGTGTCTGTTTTTGCTGTCTGTGCATGGCATAGCCTGCTCTGAATACACTGACCAGATCTTTAGAGGTGATATTTGGGAAAAAATTCTTCCCTCTGGGAGAAGTGAGAAGCTCGGTATGCCCAGAGAAGCTGTGGCTGATCCAGCCCTGGAAGTGTCCAAGGCCAGGCTGGACAGGTGAGAAACCTGGGGTAGTGGAAGTTGTCCCTTCTAATGGAACAAGATGAGCTTTAAGGTTCCTTCACACTCACGATTCTATGATGCTCAAGGCCTATGAATATGTTAACTGGAGAAATACCAGCCTGTAGATGTTCCTGATAACATGTAGGCAGTGGTGTTGTTTCAAATTCCTCTCCAGGTTTGTATATCCATGCCAGAGCAAAATGGATCTTCCTCTCTCTGTGGATTATCCCCACAAATCAATAAGACTCTTTTAGGATACCCAGCTCATGGAGTTGTCTCTTGAGATCCTGAGGGTCAGGAAACTGTAAAAGTCTTCCCATCTTAGCACCAAATGCAGAAGTAATTAGTATATATATGAATTCCAATTAATGATTGTTAATGAAAATAATACAAATCCACCCTTTCGTTCTCCATGAGGTGATCTGCTCCAAAAACTATGGCAAAAACCAAGAGCAGGTTTGTTCAAACCACTCCTGAATTGGAAAGGAGACTCAGACTCCTGTGCTTGCTCATGTTTCCAGAACCCTCTTTGAGGATGGATGCTCTGTTCCTCTCATTTTCTTCCATGGACGTGGGTTGTGGGTTCTCCCAGCTCCGCTTGGTGCCTTCCTTGCCTCCCTGGCAGGGAACAGCCCTGAGCCCAAGAGGGACATTGGATTCCTGTCATATTGCTGGGAAAAGGTCAGCCAGGATCACCAGACAGGAAGAGACAGGGAGGAGTGACAGGAAAGTGAGGGAAGGGAGGGGGACAGGGGGCTCATTTTTCTCCCCATTTTCTGTCCTTCCTCTCCAGCAGTGCCCTCCCACACGTGATGTGAATCCAGGGTGTGGCCAGAGATGCACAATCCTCTTTCCTTGCTCAGGGGTGTCACAGGAAGGTGAAACCTGATGAGATTAGATTTGGTACCTTGCTGGGACAGGCTGACAGCTCCAAAAGACATCTGATGTAACCAAATCCTTGCAGCGTGGGCAGGGGTGAGATAAGAAACATCTCTCACATGTGAGAGGTGCAATTTGCTCCTCAGTTTTCCTTCCCTCCCAGCACACGTTGCTGTGGTGGGCTGATATTGCCAGAGCCCTCACTACCTTGGTCTCATTCCTTAAGTTTTCGTATTTATGAAGTGCATCCCCAGGGCTGAAAACTAAAGTTACTACATCACTGCTCAGAAAGCTAAATTACTACACTAATAACTCCCAGAATTTTACTCTTGATGTGAATTTGTGTCCTTGGGATGGAATTTTCAATATGGTGCCAGGTGTAATGAATATTTCTTACCTCTGGGACAAGCATTATGGCTCTGTCCCCAGGTTACCTCCTTAGTGTCCTTCTATTCCCTGCCCATGGCAGGGGGTCAGAACTGGATGATCTTTAAGGTCCCTTCCAACCATTCTATGATCCTATGGATCTATTTTTACCCTTCAGGTTCCTTGGGAAGCCAAGTGGAATAAAGCATGTTAGGACTGATGGGTGTTTGCCTTCAAGGTTAGGTTTGGGACAAGGTGGGAGACTGGGGAGAGATCAAGGCTTCTATAAAATATGAATTGGATTATCAGAAAAATAGGGATATTTTTATTAACAGCAAACCCTCCGTTCTTTAAATCATTGCAGATTTTAATGTGAAATCCCTGTTCCCTTTCTGCTCCATCACGTGACTGGGTTTATCAGCCCAAACCAACTAACGTGTCTGATGTCACCATAAAGATCAAGGCAAGATTAAAACTCCCCAAATACACCTTAGCTGGTGCATGGGGTCAGCAAGGTGCATGTGCAGCCCACAAGGTGAGAGAGCAGAAGGGTTTTGTCCTTCCTCAAGGACAACTTGATGCATTATCCTGCCCAGAGCAGAGCATTATCCTGCCCCGTCCCTGGAAGTGTCCAAGGTCAGGTTGAATGGAATTTGGAGTGACCTGGGATGGAGGAAAGTGTCCCTGCCCATGGCAGGGGGTGGCACTGGATGAGCTTTAGGGTTCCTCCCAACACAAAGCATTCTGTGACTCTGTGAATTCCTGCTGGGATTGCAGCACTGGGCTGTGCCTGCCCTCCCTGAGGTTTGATGAATCAGGTGTCTGATGCAAGGAGGGACAGCCAGGGAGGGACTGCAGCCCAGGACAGACAGAGGGAGAGCCAAACCTGGCTGCATTCCTTGCCTGCTCCTGACTCCTTGGGGAGGGTGAGTCCTGCTGCTCAAGAGCAGGAGTTGTTTCCTTGTACTTTAGTAGAGTTCCTGCTCTGGATAATGTGGGAAGAAATACTGGTACTTGAAAAAGAAATACAGAAATTTGAATATTTAGCAACCCACAAATCATTCTTCAAATGTTTTAGTGCACAACAAAGAGTTTTTTTGTGGAGACTTTCCCGTGCCACTCATGAAACTAAGCATGGAATTAGCCTTGAGTGGCTGAGGTTGCTGTGGATGGAGAGGATGCTTTGGGATTGCAGTGGGAAGGATGGTGTTTGTTGGATCAGCCTGAGTCCTACAGCCTTCTCTGCAAGGGGATCAGGAGTACCAGAAGAGGAGCCAAATTATCCACTGCCCCCAGGCTGGACTGCCCTTGGGACCAGGGAGAGCTCCCAGGTTGGGCCTGGTGCAGGGGGAGGATTTCTGTGCTGGAATAAACTAATCAGGCACCACAGGGAAGCGTTTCCATCTGCTTAGGAGGCACTGTCCTGACCTTGCTGCTACGCCCACTCCCTCTCTGGCACAGGCCTGAAAGAGCCTGGCTCAGCTCTTTTAGAACTGGAAAATGAGCCCCAGCACCATCCTTTATGCAAGAGCTGAAAGGTTAATACATGTCACGTCTGTCGGCCAGCACTCTGCAATAGGCAGAGCCCCTTTTTACTGAGGGGAAAATAAAAACCACCAGCCTGTCACAGCCTGACCTTTCCACCCTCACACTCCAGCCCCACTTTCACACCACAGGGCTGAGAATAAGCACATCCTTTTCCAAGCAGGGCTGGATCCTCTCAGCTGCAGCAAAATGGGATTCCTTGCAAACGGTGCAGGTGGCTCTTAGGTAGGGGTTTTCCTGTGGATTGCAGGGATAAGCAAGCATCAGGCTCCTGGAATTAGAAAGGTCAGCAGGGGTGTTTCCTGTTGGAGCTGCACAAACCCTGGTGCTCGGATCAGAGGGCAGGGAGTTAAAATTAGAAGTGGCCACGGGGTTACAGAGGTCGCTCCTTGAGCCTGACAAGGTCATGGAGGCTGTGGCTGAGGGGCATGAGAAAATAAACATCTCCAGGCTTCATATTTTCTAGAGGATCACAGAAAATACCTCTTCTTCTGCCTTTAGCAGGAGGTTTGGAATATCAGGAATTCATCCCTAAATAATCCCTCTCTTTCCCTCTCCAGGCTTCATATTTTCTAGAGGATCACAGAAAATACCTCTTCTTCTGCCTTTAGCAGGAGGTTTGGAATATCAGGAATTCATCCCTAAATAATCCCTCTCTTTCCCTGGCATGTAGAGGGTGTGTACACACCTAGCTGACCACACCAAAAAGGTAAGGACTGGAATGACTAGGGAATCCCTGGCTGAGTCACCTCCTAGAAAGCTGTGTTGGATGGACACAGCTCAGGAGATGTCTTGGCATTTTTTTTGGGATATAAAGATTGGGTCATTCACCATTCAGAAATACAGAATGAGCTCCTCTCTCTGCTGTGTTTATCCTGAAACTCTGGGAAATTTTTTCACCAAAAGCAGGGCAGCTCCAACAGAAGAGATGGCGAGAGATCCCACAGCCCCAGGCAGCCTGTGTTTGTTTCAAACCTTCTTTAGACACCCTTTCCCAAGTGTTTGGCTCGAGGAATCCCAGCTGGAGCAGGGCAAACTGCAGGGACTGAGTGTGGCCAAGGATGTAATGCATGGTCAGAGTTTAAAACAGTTTTGTGTATTTTTTATCCCATGTCCTAATCACTCCTCCTGCATCCTTGAAGAAGTGCCTCTCTGGAGGAGCAGTGGGCCTGATGGACTTACCCCCAGGAAAGGAGTGTCACACTTTTGGAGCAAAACACTGCACCTCCAAAATGCCTGGAGCTTGATGTGTGTACGGATTTGAGTGCTCCCATCCCATCCAATCCAGGAGGAGCACTGATTCCTGCACTTTGCCAAGGAGCCATCAAGCCCTGAAGTACAAAGTTCTCCACCTTCCAATTAAAAAAAAGAGGGAGCTTTGCAGGGCACATCCACAACCAGCTTGGAAACTATCCCTGCCCTCCGGAGCAAAACCTACTGGAGGAGCCTGAGGTCCAGAAATAACCACAAACCACCCTTTCCTGTCAGGCAGCTGGGATTTCAAGTGGCTGGAGCTAAATATGGCACTATGTCAACAAGGAGCCACCAGGAAAGGGGGATTATTGCTCTCCATTAGTGAGAGGAGTCTGCTCACACACATCTGCAAAGACCTCAGCTTTGGGAAGCACATTTCCTTTGTTTCCGTGGTTTGCACTTGAATTTTCACCACGCTCCTCCTCATCTTTCACTGGATATTTCCCATTTCAAAACCAAGCAGGCAAACAAAACCGAGGCAGATCAAGAAGCAATTTGTCTGGCTGGTAAAGGAACAAAAACAACCACCCCAAAGACAGGCAGAGGATCACAGGAAAACACAAAGTACGGCTGTGCAAGTCTCACGTCGCCTCTGCTCCCTCCTCCTCCTCCTCCTCAGCCCTGCTGAAAGACAGCAGCTGTAATCCCTCCCAGGTGGTGACAGGAGTGATCTCCCCAGCCCCTCTGAACGTGACAGCCCTGGAGCTGGCTGGGAACACGTGTTCCCGTGCTGTCAGAGGGAGAGGGGAAGCTGCAAGACCCAACAGGCGCCTGAGTCACCGCAGCCAAGGGGAAATGCGAACGCTGGGAGCCGAGCGAGCAGCAGGGATGTGGCTGTGAGGGATCCTTTCCAGCTGGTTGCTTCCTTCTCTGGGCCATCCTGGGTGAGACTAGTGGAGGAAAGAGATACCTCCTTCAGCAACATCTGTCTCTGCATCCCCACTGGCTGCTCCCCAGCCCCTCTGAGTGAGGATTTTGGTGAGCAGAGCTCACTCTGCCCTGACTGTGACTGGCCTATGTGTGAGTCACTGCCCAGACATGGTGACAAATGCAGACATGAGTGGGACAGGTCTCCTGGGCAGGAACTTGTGTGATTTCAGTTTTCATGGTTTGACATCTGCATTTTTGTGTTCCTTTTAGTTTCTTTCTCCTTGCCTGTGCTGCAAGGTGAGGAACTGACTGATTCAACATGAGCAGGGCGTGGCGTTGACTGTGTAAGCAGCTTTAAAGCGATCAAAGTCAGCAGCTGCAGGAGAAATCCTGGGAAATGTTTGCCCTTTCCCTAACCTGTGAAGTTCCAACAGTGACTTTTAGCAATAGCACAGAGAGGCAATCATAGAATCCCAGAATGGTTTGGGTTGGAAGGGATGTTAAACCTTACCCACTTCCACCCCCTGCCATTAGCAGGGACTCCTTCCACCGTCCCAGGCTGCTCCAAGCCCTGTCCACCCTGGCCTTGGACACTTCCAGGGATCCAGAAGCGGCCACAGCTTCTCTGGGCAACCTGTGCCAGGGCGTCCCCACTCTCACAGGATGAATTTTTGCCTAATATCCAACCTAAACTCTTTCAGTTTGAAGCCATTCCCTTTGTGATCTTGGAGCTAAAAAGACACCTTTTAAAACTTCCATGGGATGACTGGCTTGAGCTGTTGCCTGACAGCCTGAAAGTCATGAAGATAAGATGCTTTAGAGTAGCTACAGTGAGATCAGCTCTTCCCATATGAGACATTTTGGAAGGGGCTGCCCAGGGAAGTGGTGGGGTCCCTACTCCTGGAGGTGTCCAAGGAATGACTGGAGGTGGCACTCAGTGCTCTGGTCTGGGTGACAAGGTGGAGGTCAGTGACAGGTTGGACTTGATTGCCTTGGAGGTCTTTTAGAACCTAATAATTCTGTGGTTGTGTGATTTTCATCCGAGGAAGTTGTCTAGGCTCCCTGTGCACTCTGCAGGTGGAAATGTGCCTGCTGGCAGTGCACTCCCCCTCCTCCCAAGGGAGCTGCAGATGAATCAGAGTCTTTGCCCCTCTCTCCCTGCTGGTTATGGTGGTATTCTGGCCGGTGGTTCAGGGGGAGACATTTCACCAGGAATGTTTAGAGTTCACTCAACATGTACCACTTCCAGTCTATTCCTCATGTCAGGATTAGAACTGTGACTACCCAGGCTCAGTTCTTTTTGGAATCCTGCATGGACTGATGTGTCACAAAGCTGATTATGAAACCAAATGGGTTCTATACAAGATGTAGAACCTGGGGACGTGGTTTAGTGGTGGGTTTGGCAGTGCTGGGCTAACAGTTGGACTTGATGTTCTTTATGTGTAAAAATTGAAAAAGGGGAGATTTAAGTTAGATGTTGGGAAGCAATCCTTCCCTGTGAGGGTGGTGAGCCCCTGGCACAGGGTGCCCAGAGAAGCTGTGGCTGTCCCTGGCTCCCTGGAAGTGTCCAGGGTTGGACAGGGCTTGGAGCAATCTGGGATGGTGGAAGTTGTCCCTGTCCATGGCAGGGGGTTGGAAACGGATGATGCTTGAGGCCCTTCCAACCCAAATCATTCTGTGATTCCATGAGGCTCACAGATAGGGTTCTCCTTCTTTTGAGGAAGGTTATTTTAACTCCTTCATCTAGAGGATGGTCCTGTTGTCCCTGGATGATCTCCCTGGAGGCACTGTCAGCCTTTGTGGGAACAGCTCAGCTGAGATCCAGCTCTCCAATGGCTTCTCCCAAACTCCCCTACTCCTCAGAGACCCAAAATTAGGTGTTTGCCTCTGGAGCTGAACCCAGTTCTTCATTTGAGTGAAATGAATCTTATCTCTGGCTGTAAGTTTAAGAAATGGATTCTAGAAATGAAAACCACAGGAACTGCTTAATTTGGAATACTGATTATTTGAGCATGTTTGCATACATCTCCACAAACCCAACACAACACTACACACATACTTTTTCTCCATACAATTTAAGGCATTTTGTTTTCAACCCCTCTCTTTTCTTCTCCCTGCAAATTTTTGATAAAATGAACTGTGTCCCTAAGAGCTTTGCACAAGTATGCAGCTGAGGTATGGTCAAACTTCTCCTGACATTTGTTGGGCATTTATTCAGAAATGTTTATATTTCCCCAGAGGAAGGGAAAAAGAAAAAAAAAGTTACAATCTGGTAAAAAACATTTGCTAAATGGAGTTTGTAGTTCTATTGTGGTTTGTAAAGTCCAAGCTCTCCAAGAAATGCTTCAGCCTCTTCCAGCTGTTTGCTGCAGCACAAATGCCCAAAGCTTTTCCATGTTAAAGGGAAAATTAGTTTAAATTTTGTGTGCAAGGATGGGGCATTGAGCCATTGCAAATCCCGTTAGCTCCAGAACAGGGCCTCGTGCAAAATTGTCAGAGGGATCCCAGCTGGTTGTAAAGTGCTTCAATACCATCATTGGCATAGAAAAGGACATCACAAGGGATTGGATCTATCCCTAATTTGGTCAATATTGAGTTCAACCACTTCTCAGAGACCTGACAGGGTGAATTAACTCATCTTTTTTATCTACCACTACAGTGATGAGCACAGTACAAAGAGATGGGGTCTGGAAGAGGATCTACTGGAAAGACTTTTCTCCATGTTGAGACTTCCAGTGAAATGAGCAATGAGCTCAACATCTACTAAAGGGGGGGAAAAAAAGGGGGAAAATGGGGAAAATCTTTGATATCTCAGACTCTTTTTTCTGGGTACAGAGGAGGTGGGGTAGGTGAGGGCAAGATAAATATACAGGGAAGTATAGGGAAGGTAGGGTAGGGGCGAAGATGAATGTACATCAATGTACATCTCTGTGGGCTCTGACCAGACTTTGGCAATGAATCCTGATTTTGTCGTGTTTCTGTGGGTTGGCAATCTCTCCAGGAAAATGGCGTGCAGCAGGTGAAAGGCATCCCAAAGTCACCCAGAGACAATGCCCAGCAGAGCCACAGGGCACTCCAGCAGCAAACAGCATGGCTTAAAGGGTGGGAGCTAGAAGGTAGGTATCCCAAACAAAACAGCCTTCCCTTTCCCCAAACCACTTATCTATTGAGACCACGGGATATTAATGAGCTACTAGCCCTCTAGAAACGAGGGCAGGTAATTGCAACATTACTCACAGGATTCAAGATTGAGTTTACCACATTTAGCTCAGAAGAAAAGCCGATTACGAGGGCTCAACTCACTGGAGATACTGAAATATGTAATGAAAATATACTTTTATAAAAGAAAGAAAAGAAGAAAGAAAGAAAAAGTCAGTTTTTAGTCAGCAGTTCTAGAAGTCCAGGTCATCCTGGTCAATTTCATCAGAGTTTTCTTTCTTTTTATCAGCCTGAACTTCCTCAGTGTTTTCAGCCTCCTTTGGATCTGCACCTTCAGCGTCTGGCTGCTCCTCATCTCCCACGGGATCAGAACCTGAAGATTCTTTGTCCTCTTCTTCCTCACTGTCAGGATACATCTGAGAGGGTTTGGAGCTCTCATCACTTCGAACCTCTCCATTTGGGTGGTCGCTAGTGGGGTTATCATCACCTTTGCATTCCTCTTCAACTGCTTCCTCTTCAACTATTCCTTCCTCTTCAACTACTCCTTCCTCTTCATCTACTCTTTCCTCTTCATCATCAGACCCCTTCTGGGATTGCTGTGAGAAGTTTCCAACAGAAGAATAACAAGAAAAGGCTGTGGATTTTTTCAGAGTCTCTAACCTTTTGTTGGTTCTCTTGCCTTTGGTCCTTGAGGCTTTCTCAGAAACCTTGTTGTTGCCTTGGTCTTCATGTTTTTCATGTGCATTGTCGGGGTCATCCCTGGTGGGTTCCTCACCATTCTCATCAGGATTCTCACCTCTTTCACTGCTTTTCTCCTCAGCCTCATCTCCTGACTCTGGTTTTGCATCTTCTTCTGCCTCAGCTTCCTCTTGCTCAGCTTCTTCATTTCCTTCCACAGCATCTCCTTCAGGATTGTTGTCAGTTCCAGAGCCCTGAGCATCTCCTCTGCATTCTGATGTCTCTGCCTCATCATCAGCCACAACGTCCTCACCCTCTGGCTCCTCTGTTTCTTCAGCTTCATTTTCACCTTCATCTTCACCTTTGGACTTTTCTTCAGCTTCTTGCTCTTCATTTTGAGCTGCTTCTTCTTGTTCTTCCTCTTCCTCTTTTTCTTCCTCCTCCTCCTTTGTTCCTTCCTCCTCTTTTTCTCCCTCTTCTTCTTCCTCCTCTTTTTGGTTTTCTTCCTCTTCCACTTCCTGCTCCTCTTTTGTTTGACCCTCATCTTCCTTTTCTTCCTCATCTTCCTTTGTTCCTTCTTCCTCTTCCTCCTTCCCTTCCTCCTCTTTTGTTTCTTCTTCCTCTTTTTGCTCTTCTTCCTCTTCTGCTTCCTCCTCTTTCACTTCTTCCTCCTTTCCTTCCTCCTCCTCTTCTTTCACTTCTTCCTCCTTTCCTTTCTCCTCCTCTTCTTTTGCTTCTCCCTCTCCCTCCTTTACTTCTTCCTCCTCCTCTTTGGCTTCTTCCTCCTCCTCCTTTACTTCCTCCTCCTCTTCTTTTGCTTCTTCCTCCTCCTCCTTCCCTGCTTCTTCCTCTTTGGCTTCTTCCTCTTCTTCCTTCCCTTCCTCCTCCTCTTTGACTTCTTCCTCTTCCTCCTTTCCTTCCTCCTCTTCTTTAGCTTCTTCCTCTTCCTCCTTTCCTTCCTCCTCCTCTTCTTTAGCTTCTTCCTCTTCCTCCTTTCCTTCCTCCTCCTCTTCTTTTCCTTCTTCCTCCTCCTCCTTCCCTTCTTCTTCTTCCTCCTCCTCTTTTGCTTCTTCTTCCTCCTCTTTTGCTTCCTCCTCCTCTTTTGTTTCTTCCTCTTCTTTGGCTTCTTCCTCCTCCTCCTTCCCTTCCTCCTCCTCCTCTTCCTCCTCCTCTTTAGCTTCTTCCTCTCCCTCTTTGGCTTCTTCCTCTTCTTCTGCTTCTTCATCTCCCTCCTCTACTTCCTCCTCCCCTTCTGCCTTTTCTTCTGCTTCTTCTTCTTCCTCTTTCCCTTCCTCTTCCTCTTCTTTTGCTTCCTCCTCTTCCTCCTTCCCTTCTTCCTCCTCCTCCTCCTCTTTGGCTTCCTCCTCTTCTTCTTTTGCTTCTTCCTCCTCCTCTTTGGCGTCTTCATCTTCTTCCTTCCCTTCTTCCTCCTCCACTTTTGCTTCTTCTTCTTCCTTCCCTTCCTCCTCCTCCTCTTCTGCTTCTTCCTCTTTCTCCTTTCCTTCCTCCTCCTCCTCTTTGTCTTCTTCCTCTTTCTTCTTCCCTCCTTCCTCCTCCTCCTCCTCTTTGGCTTCCTTCTCTTCTTCTTTGCCTTCCTCCTCCTCCTCTTTGGCCTCTTCCTCCTCCTCTTTGGCTTCCTCATCTTCCTCTTTTGTTTCTTCCTCCTCCTCTTTGGCTTCCTCCTCCTCTTTTGCTTCTTCCTCTCTTTCCTTCCCTTCCTCTTCCTCTTTCCCTTCTGCTTCTTCCTTTCCTTCTTCATCTTCCTCCTTCCCTTCCTCCTCCTCTGGTTCTTCCTCCTCCTTCAGTCCCTCTTCCGCTTCCTTCTCTTCCTCCTCATTTAGTTCCTCTTCCTCCTTGCTTTCCTCTACTTCTTCCTCTTTTACTTCCTCATCTTCTTCTTTCGTTTCACCCTCCTCCTCTTTTATTTCCTCCTCCTCTTCAGCCTTAGCCATTTCTTCTTCCTCTTTCTCTTCGTCCTCCTCTTTTGCTTCCTCTTCTTCTTCTCCTTCTTTTGTTTCTTCCCCTCCTTCTGCTTCTTCTTCTTTGGTTTCTTCAGTTTTGGCCTCATCTTCCATCTCAGTGTTTTGACTCTCTGCTACTTCGGGTTCCTCTCCATCTCCATTCAATGTTGTGCCGTCATCTTCATTTAATTCTGGCTCTTTTCCTTCTTCTTCTTCTGCTTCTCTTTCACCTGCCAGAGGTTGCTCCTCATCCTTCTCCTCATTTTCTGCCCCTTCTTCCACAGAACCATTGGGAAGTGTTTTGGTGTCCTGGGCTGCTTCTGCAACAATGGCTTCCTCATTGCCATCTTTCTTCAGCCTCAGGATTTTCTGCAAATCAAAGGCTTTCATGACTGGGGCATTGGTGGCCACCAGAGGGGCTCTGGCAGGCCTGGAAGCCAGTTTTTTCCTCACACAGGAGTCACATGGACAATATTCCTCCTCACGGGATTGTTCGTTCATGCTGTCCTCCAAAGCTGCACTAAGGTTAAAGTCATTATCTACATCATATGATAAGTCTGATGTCTCCTCCAGCCTCATCTGGGCACCATTCTTGTCCCCAAAGAGGGACTTTTTATGCATAGTTTGCAGTCGCCATCTCCTCTGCTCGGTTTGGAGTTTGGACTCACGTGTGGGTGGCCCCTCTGGAGGTCTCGGCATCCTCCTTCCAGCCCTGCTTTTAATCTTCCTTAATTCCTTCTCTATGCTCTTTTGTATCCTTTTACTCACTTCCTCCTTCAGCTCCAGTATCATTGCATCCATCTGCTGGTTGTCCTGCAGGTTCCACCTGACTTTAAACTCGTTCATGGCATTGACGTAGTGAGCCATGAACTCCTTCTCGATTTTCTTGAGTAGTCTCAGGACCCAGGTTGGGTCTGGATCCACGGAGTTTTGCTGGACAAGGGATGTGCCCACACTGGTGGATGTATCGACTTTGGGCTCGGGGTCATTTGGGGACTCTTCTTGGGGATGCTCCTGCAACTCCTCTTTCGGCTCCATCCCAACATCAGCATCACCAACATCGGCATCACCAGTGGTCTCTGGCTGGTCAGCTTCTTCTTCAGGATTTTCTTGTGGGACTTCATCATTCACAGCTTCAACTTCTTCTTGTTCTCCAGCTTCAGCTAATTTGTTTTCTTCTTCATTTTCCTTTTCTTCCCCTTCCTCCTGACCATGCTCACAGTTACTGCCCTGATCCTCCTTATTCTCTTCTTCTTCCTGGATTACAGACTCCTCTCTAGCAGACTCTGCCTTTTCCTCACCTTTTGCCTCTGAGCAAGCTGTGGAAGGGCGAGATGGCTGCTCTTCCTCTTTACTTTGCTCCTCAACCTCAGTCACTTCTGTGCCAGTCTCTGCATTTTCCATTTGCTCGGCTGATTTGCATTCCATGGTTTTCTGTGCCACCAATGTGGCACCAGCTGTGCACTCTTCTCCTGAGCCACCAGAGCAACTGCAAACATCAACCCCAGAGGAGGACATGGGAGTGAAGGCATGATCCATGGATTTTGGGGCTTTAGACCCAGACACTGGCTTTGCCACCTTGCTTTCCTCTTGGCCTGAACTTGGGCCACTCCTTTCAGCAGTGCACCCAAACCACAGCGCTTGAAAAATATTCAGCAGCTCTGTGTACCTTGACTTATTCAAATGTTTTGAGTTTTCTGATGGATCCTCTGACTCTTCATCAAGGAATTGGAGGCTGGCAAGACAAGTAATCAAAATGTTGGCAGAGTTACTCAGTTTCCTCCCCATTGTGGGGGACACTTCGGGCAAACTGTTTGATCGGTCAAATTTGGTCTCGTGCTTTGAACTGAGCAAGGCCTTCATGATCTGGACAGACGTTTGGACAGAGGTTGGAAGGTCTCTCTTGTTGTTATTTTGGCTGGATGTAACTGACTTGTTGCATTCTGCCTGTTCATTTTCAGCAGCTTCAGGTGGAACCTCAGAGATTTCTTCCTGGTTCACGCATTCTTCAGCCTCTTCAACCACAGCTGTGTCTTCTGCTTTCTCTTCTTCCACTTCATCCTTTGCTTCATCCTTTTCTTCATCCTTTACTTCATCCTTTTCAGCCTCCTCCTCCTCCTCATTTTTTTCCTCAGCTTTTTCCTCCTCCGGGGCTTCCTCAGCATTTGTACAGTGTGACACCTCAGTGGTTGACTCTGCATGTTCCTCTTCTCCATCATCTTCCATTTCATATTTCATAAGCAATGTTTCCGAAGGGATTTTCCTGAGCCATTCTTGCACAACTTCTTCTGGAGATGTATTTGGTAGAGCTGATGGCATTAAATCACCTCCTTCCTCCTGAACACCAGCATCTTCTACCTCTTCCTCTGTTTTTTTGTTGCAAGAATCATCAATCTCTTTATTATTCTGACCATTTCCTTCGGTTGCAGCAGATTTAGAGCCGTAGGATGTTGCTTTGGAGGAATCCACAATTTCTTTCTGCTCTCTCCCTGCGGTCAGCACGGACTCGGTGCCGATGCTGCTGATGGAGGAATTCTTCAACATGGTTGCACGCATATTTTTTCTCTTTGGCTTCCCTTTTGGTGGGGCAGGGCATTGCAGACTGCACACTGACATAGTCTCCGACACCGATGCCCGGCTGGAGTTTGACACCTTCACACGAAGATTTTTCCTGTTTGTCTGTCTTGATTTTGAAGACAGAGACATGTTTGATTGTGAACACCTATCATCAGTTTCCTGGGATATCTGGGTCAACACGCATTTATCTTTTATTTCGGACTTTGAAGAGACTCTTGAGGAGCTACTTGTGGGTTTTTCATTCCTAATCCCATCTTCACTTGGGTGGTCAACTTTTGAGCATACACTCCCACTCATGCTTCCCTGTTTTGAAGAAGAGGGTTCAGAACTAATCCTGGCATGACCCTTTCCAGATTTTCCATTAGGACTTGAAACACTTGAGCAGAGGGATGATGGCTTGCTGTTTTCTTCTTTATGGCTTCTCTTCTTTGAGCTTTTTGAACATTCACTGTAGCCATTGGCAGTACTTTTTGAGCTCTCCTCCTCAGCAGGACCAGCAGTTGCCTCTGGTTCACTGGTAGATGAAATGTTTGAGTGACGAGATCCTGACTTATGAGACATGGTGTCTCCAGCAGATTTTTTCTTGATTTCACATGAGCTTTTGGAGTAAATTGATGCCCTGCTGCCTGATCTTACATCATCTGCATGTAGGGAATTCTTTTTATTCGGAGTGGATTCAAGTGAAGACACAGATATTTCAGACTGTGCGTCCAAATGGACGTGGCTGCGTTTGCTCTTTTTGGACCCTCTGGAAGAGCAAGAGACACTGCATGGAACATTCTCATCACTGCCACTTTTCTTGCTGCTCCTGTCACTAGCCTTGGAGCGGTGGGTTCCCTGCGTAGAGCATCGTTCCCCTTCACTGCTCTCACCCCTGATTGATTGGCTTGGCTTTGTTTTTGCTGACACTGAGCTGACTTCATTGACTTCACTTTCTTCCTGCTCTACTTCCACCTCTTCAGCCTCCTTCTTGGGGCAGGACTCACTGGAGAAAGAGGACACCACTGGGTTGTCATCAGAGGTGTCAGCCTTTTCTTTTGGTGTGGTGCAGTTACTGGACTTGCTGTGCACGCTGTTGGCAGGGGTGGAGCACTGGCTGTTCTCTCCCTGGTTTGCCTTCTGAAGGCTTGAGGAGGACATGCTCCTGCCCACGCTGCTCACTTCCTCACACACGTTCTTCTTGCTCTGCCTGGACTGCAGGGATGACCTGGACATGACACTCCCGACTCTGCTGCTTTCAACCTCTTCTGGGTCATCCTTCAAGCACTTCACAGAGGAAGCTTCAAAACAATTTGCATCCTCATTTTGTGAAATGATTTTGGTGATCTCCTGGTCTTCAGGGCTGTCTTGAGTATCCAGGTTGTTTTCACAGCTTGAATGTGACATCAAGCCCAAGGATGAAGGCCTCTGGCTGTTTCCTGTGCTTGTCCTGGTGTATTCCTGCTGTTCTTCCCCATTGGAAGCACCTGTGGATAAATCACTTCGGCACACACACTTTTTAACAGATCGATACGCCACTCTGTTCTTTATAGTTTCTGAGTAGGATGAGGACTCTCTCACAATGTGCTCAGAGAATTCCTCACTGGATGTGGTGTGGATGCTGTCCACAGATGTCATTTTTTTGTGGACTACTCTCCTCCGGGAAGATGTGCTGGAGCACGATGACCGCGTGTGCCAGGTGCTTCGCACGCCGGGCTCTTCCCTCTGGGACATGTGCATGGGGTTCTTCCAAATGTCATAGTCCTGGTGTTTCTTTCCACAGCTGTGACAGTGGGCCTCGTCATATTCTGATTCCTCAAGTTTAGACATGTAGGAATCGATATCGCAGGGATATAAGGAATCATCTGCCTCCGAGCTGGCTTCTGGGTTCATTTTCTGTAGGGGATCTGCTCCGCTGTCCTCCTCCACTCCTGATTCTTCACAAGGCAGCTGGTTCATCAGGTTGGACTTTTTGATCTGGGTGGACCACTGCAAAGTCTCATCGTTGAGCAAGCGGAAGCGAACCTTCATCTCCACGGACAAGCTCCCGTCCTTGTTCACGTGGACCCGCTTCTCGATGTCATCATTGACCAGGGACTGGACGAGGTCCCCAGCTTTTGGGTGAGAGCAGCCATTGGAGAAGGGTCCCCCGTTGTCTGGAGAGGCCACGAGGCCATTGGGGTATGACTTTTCTGATGACAAGGAAAATCTCATTGACCTGTTGCTGGATGCTGACCGTGGATGGATAACACTTTTTTTGGCTTTCAGTCCGAAGTTCACTGGAGTGAAGAAAGATGGAGAAAGAGGTTAACTTACATAAAGATGGCAGAAAATATGTTAGTCAAGCCCTCAAGCTAGGGAATCCTGATGTTATTCCATTAAAGCCAAGACTATGCCAATTTACATAGTTTGAAAATTTGTCTTTGACTAAGTCATGTCCATTAATCATAGAATAGTTAAGGTTGCAGGGGACCTCTGGAGATAATCTAGTCCAACTTCCTTGTTAAATTTTAAGTTTTGAATTAATAATCCGTAATAAAATCTTCTACACCTTAACTTTATTTAAGAAAATAAATTGAAACACAAACACTTTGTTTTATTTAGTGCATGTCAGGAAGTAAAATTAAGAAAAATCAAAAATATATATACATATGGAGCAATTTAGTCTCTGAGTTCAGGCATTTTTTCATGTTACAAATATTCCCTTATTTAACTGTGAAAATTAAATAAGGGAATATTTGTGACATGAAAAAAATGCCCAAAGTTTTCATTCTTCTTGTTTCATTCTTCTTGTTTAACCAGGGAAAATAATATGGAGAAGAGACCTTCTTCCTTAGCTGGTCATACATTTATTGTTTAACATTGACTTCTCCACTCCTATTCCAGGAAATGTGTGGCCATATACAGCAGAGCAACACTCAGTCCCTGCAGGGATGTGCCACTAAGAGTAATTATAATTCTTATTAAAACATAAAGAACAATCAGAAAAGGAATCGTAAGCTGGTGATAATTGCAAAGAGAAATATTGGGAGTTGTAGAAGAAATCAGTGAGAATAAGGAAATTTAGGAATCTGAATTGGAAGAACATCTTTATGGCCCATGCAGTGATCTGCATAGGTTTGTGTAGGTCCTTTCATTTCAAGCAGAATATATTGCTATCAGGCTGTCTTGCAAGACATTCATCTTTCTTATTTCAAATATGAGTTTGTCCAAAATTTCCTCGTACATATATCCAGACAATCCTGTGCCTCCTTGGGCATATGGATATGCAGCTGATTGGAGGGCATTTTAGGAAGTGAAGTGCTGAACAGGAGCACATCCAAATCACATTAAATAGCTCTTCCCTGACCATCCTAATGATTGAACTGAATTTGCTCGGTCTCTTGATGGGCAAAGCTCCAGATTATTCCCATGTTTCCCTCCAATTTTTTATGTCTTCGATAGTGAGCATAGGATGCCTCTGTCCTTGAGTTTCTACAACTTGTTGGCCACACACAAATGAATCTTTCCAAGCTTCTGGTATTGACAGTGGAGAGAAACAAACATACCTCTGGGGCACACTTAATTTTATCCTACAATAAATCCTTAATACAGGTGAGATTAATTGCCCTTTGGAATTGGGAAATTTCTTTTCCCAGGCTACTGAGGGTGGCTGGTTTAATTACCTATGACCTTAGATAACTCGTGATGGGATGCCAAAAAAATATAATCCTGAATAATCCATAACATACTCCTTCCTGTATATAATCTTTCCATAAAAACAGAGTTTGTTTGCAAAAGGCCAGCTGTAACTTGCAGGAGAAACTGAGTCTCCTGCTGGCAGAACCTGGGCATCCTCTGGTCCTGGTGCAGGAAAGTGCAGGAGGGAAGGCATGATAGGACAGACAACGAGGGGATAGAGGATTCGTGGGAAATCTCCAGAGTCTGGGTGGACAGACACAGGAAAGGAGGGAGTTCTGGAAGGAAAAGGAGACCCAGAGATATGAAAGAGGAAGGGAAGTCAGCCAGACATGGGGAGCATGTAAAAGAAAGACTAGGGGGTGTAGGGAGGAAATCCTAGAAGGAAACCAGAGAAAAAGAAGGGGAGGATGGAAAGGCCTGGGAGGCAGGGAGAGGGAAGTGCATTTTCCACGTGAAATCCATACATTGGGGCAGCACAATAGGGACCTGCAATCCCCAGGCTCTGGGACGCGGCGCTGGGCAGGACTGCGCAACGCGGCCCCGAGGTTTTTCTTACTTTCATTGTTCTCGTTGACATTGTTGCCATTGTTGGAGCGGGGAGGCAGATTGGGCAGCTTCTCCACTGAGTGTTTCCTCAAATTCTCCATGGATACAGGTTTGAAGGGCTCCCGGCCGACGCACACCAGCACGTTGGGGCAGTGGAGCAGGGCCTGCATGCTGTCGATCTGCAAAGGGAGCAGCAAGGGGAGCACCATGAGCCCAGACACAAGAATTTGGTTCTTCCAGGTCTGCAATCAACTGACAATGTGTTGTCACCTAAATGAAGGAGTATTTGGATAATGGTCTCAAGCATGAAATGTTGGTTTTGGGGCTTTCCTGTGCAGGGCTAGGAGTCGGACTTGATGGCCCTTGTAGGTCCTGTCCAGCTCAGGATATTCCGTGATTCAATGAAAATAAATATGGTTCTGGAGAACTTTGGGGCCTACCAGAGCCTGTTGGAGAATTCATCCATTGAAAGAGAAGCTCTGCTATGTTTTGATCAGATTTCTTAAGATAGGGAAGGTCTCGGAGAGATTGCCTAAGGGAGAATATATCTCATTTATTATGTATTATACAAGATTTCACAAATTCTTGAAAAAATTTGGGCATATTTCATGTGGTAGTGAGGAAGAGGGTGAAACTGGAGGTGTTTCCGTTTGCCTTACTGAGAATTATAGCCCTTAAATTCCTCTAATTTCTGTATGGGGCAGCTTTTATTACCTGAAAAATGCTGCATTTCATTTTGTCCCTTAGTTGATCTTTTTTAGGAAGAGGGACTTTTTAGGAAGAATTGTGGCTTCCCTTAATATTCCCTCAAATACTGCTTCAGTTATAACCCCAAGTATTGCCTCAGAGCTGGATGATGAGGGACATTGTCTCCAGCCTGGGAAGTGCCTGTGAAGGAATCTTTATTCCTCCACAAAAGCTCAGGTTTGCACCCTTGGTCCTCACCACATGACCTGTTCCTGGATCATACACCAAGTCCTTCATGAGTCACTTATCATGGAACTGTATAATCCTAGAAAAGTTTGAGCTTGAAGGGACTTTTTAAATGCCATCCAGTCCAAGCCCCTACAATGAGCAGGGACATCTTCAGCTGAATCAAGTTTCTCAGATCCCCCTCCAGCTTTTTCTCAAATACATTTGTCTCTCTCAAAGAGCAGGAATCAGTCCTGTGAGAAGCACTGGGCAGACAGATCTTGGAGCCATCTTCCATCTTGTTTCTGCAACCTCTCATTTGAAAGACAGAAGTTGAGCTCTCAGGTAAAATACTTGATGTCTTTCAAAAGAAGGAGAAGTCTCTCTTGCAGTCTGAGAGGACTTTAGAGTGGCCAATTTCTGGCAGTTTTGTGCATCTCCACAATGTAGGATGTCCCTTCCTCCTCTGCCTGCTCCTTCAGGAGAACATCTCCAGAGCATAGGGAAGACTTCAACAAGAGGCGACCATGCCATGGGTTGCCATGCCAGCTCTGGTGTTGGGCTTATCAAGATGCACCCTGACCTCACCCTGTCACTTAATCATCATCCCCTTAATGAGAACCAAGATAAGGAATCTCAGAGGAGCAGCAATGACAGTTCTGCAGTTGTCACGTGTGCCTGAAATAACTGTGTAAAGGAAAGACTTGGCCTCTAAATATTGTTACAGCCAAGGAATGAAGAACCAGAGCCCCTTGGAAGCCTAAGCCCTCAGTTTGTGAGATGCTCCTGGGGTTTTCCGAGATGTCCCACCAGGACTGTGGGAGGTACTAGGGGATTGGTGTTGGATCTGGTGCAAATAAGAGGATAAATGTGTGGAGGGTGGAAGAGCAAGACAGAGATAAATGGAAGAACATTCTGGATCTAGTTAATAACTTCTGAAAGCATTTCTTACAATAGAACATATGGCATCAACTTTTTAGTGGGAATACAATAAAAAACCCTTTGTCTTCCTATTAATTTTTATTTTCTGCTTGTGTTATAACAATGTTTGTGTTTTAGGCCCATCCAGTTTGCTATAAAACCTAAAATAAGAGAGCTTTTCTCAATGAAACTTTCATTAAATTCTGCAAAGCAATGAAACTGCCAAATTCATGTGATGGGTACCGTGACACAGAAAAATATCCCACAAATCTCAGTTTGCCTCTGCTCACTCCACTTCTGGTCCATCTATTACTAAAAAAAAAATCTCTATATAGTCCTAATGAAAACAGCTTTCTAGCTCACTTTAAAAGTTTATTGAAAGCCTAGAATTTAATAAATCAAATATTTTGAGTAGGTTTTTGCCATCTGTTAATGGAAATTCAATTAATTTCTTTATTAATTTAAAGGAAATTCTGTTAATTTCCTTCTTTACTTTTCTGTTCTTTTTCCCCTGGATCTTATACAAGTAGGAAAAATAAGGGGATAAAAAAGAAGAAAGCGAAAAAGAAAAATAGGAAGAGAGAAAAAAAAGAAAAATAGACAGGAAATGTGTTCTGTTCCTAAAGTAAAAGAATCTGTCTTTCAAGCCCCACTAAGTTTATGGACTGTTCTATTTGTAAAGGACATTTTTTTCAGTGAAAGCTATTTTTGCCCACATTTTCTCACGTGGTTCCATGTCTGGGTGTAGATATTTCAATCACACTCATCACTGCTGTGCTGTGTGTGCAGAAAATAGATGGTGCCAATGACAGAGAGTCAGGGATCCATGGAGCTCAGCCAGCTGAGTTAGGGAATTTATACATTCTTTTATATGGAATACACTTGTGTTATGTCACTTCAAATAGTCTGTATTTGTAGTATGGGATGTTTCTGACATCAGCAGCACTTTAGCTGTGTTTGTGTCTATAATGTAAATTTTCTTCCTAATGTCTTGCAAGATTAATCTCTTTGAATTAATAATTTCAGAGGTTCATCTTTGTCATGTTTCCAAACTACCAAAAAAGCATTTTGGTAGTTTGAAATACAACTGAATGTTTTCTGAGGGTTATATAAATGCCATTTCTCACATTGATTTAATGCAGCATCCACTGTTTCAGGGCAGTGTTGGGATAACAGTTCATTCCATCTGCTCCATACAGAGCCTTCCCACGCTGCTGCAGGAATCCCATCCTCTCAACACACTGCCTGGGATTTCCAGAGAACATCTGTTTTCAGAGCCACCAATATGACACCTTTTACTAGTGCTGAATTATCACTGAACAGCACATCCCCTCTTGTGTGTTTAACAACTTGCAGCTCACTCAGTGTGTCCTGGGTGAGGCCCATGCAATTCTATGATTTTAAAGCAATAGTAAAACCTCAGATTCTACTGGTAAACAGATTCCCCACTTCCCTCAGGCTGCCACAGCACAGTTCCTGAGCAGCCATGCTAGGATATTCAGAGAAAACAGTATTAAATCCCACCACAATTTAGCTAAAATACACCCAGAGGCAATGGATTGTAAATCCTTAAAATCTGGTGATCACCTGAAGGAGATGTGATGGAGAAGAGAATGCCCTGCTCTAATATTTCTCCATTAATTCATCACACAGGATTGTAACTCATCATCTACAATCAAGGCTTCTTGGTGGAGACCAGCCAATATTTTTGGAAAATGGATAATTTCACCTTATGCAGGTCAACATTCCCCCTTGGACATGCCTGACTCTCAGAGTCAATCATCTCAGTTGTCTAAATGTAGATTCACAGAACAATTTGAGATGTTCTAGAGTATCCAATATGTGCCTGAGGATGGCTGACAGGATAAAAGATAAATATGAGACCGGAAAGCTCTGCAGGAAACATCAACTACATTCATAAAATTAGAAAATGAGGTATCTTCATTTGTGAGCTGAGTCCCAAAATACAGGAACTTTTAATTAGAAGTGAACTATTTTAATTAGAAGTGAACAATTAGGAATAAAATGGAAGAGAAATAATGGCTTACGATAGACGTGTTTGATGGGTTAGCAAAGAGTTCCTTAGGATCACTCAGGATCCATTCAAGCCTTTCTGGAGTTCTCTTGATGTAACTCAGTCACAGTTAAGGCTGTGGATTATCGGGGGCAAAAATCCACCAAAATTCATGGGATCAGTCTCTAGCAGCTGGCTCTTGGTGGGCTTGAATAAACTCCTATAAAAGCTTTATTGTGTAATGCCTGAAAATTAAGTTGAGTTTCTCAATCTTACTGTAAAACCTGACCCAGGTCCCACTGTAATAGATGGAGAGAACCTTGGTTACCTTCACAGACTCTGGATCAGGATCCAAGAGGATTATGGATGCTGTGAGTGAAGGTCTGGACGAGAGCCCAGGTTGGAGGAGTCTTAGAGCAGCCTGGTCTAGTGGAAGGTGTCCCTGCCCATGGCAGGGGGTTGGAGCAAGATGATCTTTAAGGTGCCTTCCAACTCAAACCATCCTATGGTTTATGATTCATTATCCCTCACCAGAGGAACTCCCTGCCCCAGTGGGACATGGCATTTATAGATTGGTTCAAAAAACATTGATGTTCTTTCCAATAAAAATGATTTACAGACATTAAACTTCACTGGGATGGTCATTTCGAGTGAGGTGTAAATGAAAACACATCCTCTCTTCTGAAATACCCCTTTTCCTTCCAGTGTGGCTGCTATCCATTGAGGATGGATTGTCTCCATGAATTTTGCTTTACAGGACCCACCAACTGCTGTGATCTCAGCAAGGTCCTCTAGGTGCTACTGCAACACAATTAATAATAAAATGCCATCAATACCTATACAGAAGCAAGGCAAACATAACACCTCCAAAATACAGAAGCAGCTGGTTGTTGTGGAGAACCTGCCACCCTCTGGCTCTTCCCAGGGAAAGAAGAACCACTCAGCCTTGCTCACCTCAGCAGCTGAACACAGATATCAGCTTCTGATGAAGGCAGAGTGAAGGAGGCACCCCTGCTCTGCCTCTGCTGGCTGCCAGCCAGCCAAAGACATCTGAGACTGAGAATGTGGAAAAAATGCAAGTCATGGTTCAGAGGACAAATCTATAATCCACCTTCCAAAGGAGTGCAGAGATGCATGGGAGAAACAGGAAAAGCTGGAAAGAGAGGAACTCTAATGGGCTGAGTCCCTGCCCTGTGCTGTCTCACTGCCTCCTTTCCTAGAGCTCTTCCATCTGCTCCATTTTGTCTTCAATTCCCACTTACGCCTCCTTGGAGTGTGAACAGCCCAGTTGTTTTGTGGATGTGCCACATCCAATCCAGAGGCATCCAGGCTCTGAACTGATGTATCGTGGTTTAATGATAATGAATTTTGCATTTTATTCATGCAAAGAACCCGTTTGCCCTTCCCTTCCCCAAACTTTGCACCAGAGGAATTAGAGAGTGGTTCTTCTGGGGAGTGGCTGGGTAATCTGTGGTCAGAAGGTGAATCATGGGGTGTTGCCACTCCATGCCCACATACAAATTAGTAAAGTAGTGGAAGAAAAGGAGGAGGAAGAGATCAGGAAGTGCATGAATTCTTCTCTCTAACTTGAGCAGGGGTCAGAAGGCTCTTCCCTGTCATCGGGAGGAACACAGAACAAGAGGTAGTACTGAACTTGGAGTGAGGAAATACTGCATGGAAATGGATCAAATCCCCTGGAAATGGTAGCTTCCAAATTGTTGGTCAAGAAGAGAGCACACAGCATCGATTGCATCTCCCAGATCAAAACTCACATGGTTTCTTAAACTTAATTAAATATCAGGTCCCCAGATCCACACAGAATCATGGAATGGTTTGGGTGGGAAGGGGCTTCACAGATCATCCAGTTCTACCCCTGCCATGGGCAGGGACACCTTCCACCATCCCAGGTTGCTCCAAGCCCCATTCTAATCAATGGATCAAATCCCCTGGAAATGGTAGCTTCCAAATTGTTGGTCAAGAAGAGAGCACACAGCATCGATTGCATCTCCCAGATCAAAACTCACATGGTTTCTTAAACTTAATTAAATATCAGGTCCCCAGATCCACACAGAATCATGGAATGGTTTGGGTGGGAAGGGGCTTCACAGATCATCCAGTTCTACCCCTGCCATGGGCAGGGACACCTTCCACCATCCCAGGTTGCTCCAAGCCCCATTCTAACCTGACCTTGGACACTTCCAAGGATCCAGGGGCAGGACAGCTTCTCTGGGTAACCTGTGCCAGGGCCTCCCCACCCTCACAGGGAAGAATTTCTCCCCAATATCCCATCTAACCCTGCCCTCTGTCAGTCTGAAGCCATTAGCCCTTGTCCTGTCACCCCATGTCCTTGTCCAAAGTCTCTCTCCATCTCTCTTGCAGGCTCCCTTCAGGTACTGGAAGACTCATCACAAAACCTTCTTTTACCAAAGAAAAATGCATATATCAGGACAGATTCCAGTGTCCAGGGCTCTTGTAATTACAAGGTGCCACCTTTATTTGATGCTTATTTAATGAGAATATGGGTAAGTCCAGTGTTCCATGTGCTGAAATGCATCAATGTAAGATAATTTGCCATTCCAACATTTCTCCAAACATCAGCATCCTCTAGATTTTTACAGACACAACCTGTTCAGGTTTCAAGTTTGCCCACAGTGTAAAGATCCATGAAAAAATGAGAGTTTTGGAAGGCCATGAAGCACTCAATGAGCCAAGTAAAATACATGAAAGAGAGAGGAAAAATGCAATAATTCCCTGCTCTGCTTTCTCAGTCAAGCACAGGCAAAGATCATGTGCAGCTATTCCTCTGCTGGCAGCTTTTCCTGGAGTGCTCATGGATGCTTTTTCCCCGTGTGTGACAGTTTGCACACATATCAAATAAACATACTGGGTTTTGCCCTGAAAATACTTTGGGTGAGCAACTCTTTCATCATTCCAAGAGAAATATTGCAATCAGAAAAGCAGTGGCTGTTGAAAATCACTTGGGTAGCAGCAGAAGAGAAACACTTCATGGGAAAAGGGAAAAGGGGAAGGGAAGAGGATTGATGGGGAAATTAAAGGCATGGAGAAAGCATGTTTTTAAGAAAGAGGTGAAGAGGACATAAATGGGAAGAAAAGTGATTTCTAGCCTGGTTCAGTTTGGAAGTTTTGATTGTGTGAGGGGTGCCAGCAGTCCTGCCCCTGTCCACGTTGCATTGCCCTTATATGCAACTTTTGATGGCCTTTTCTGTCCCCACCCACCCTGTCAGCTCCAAATTAGGTCTGACAGTGTTCTAGCTGTGAAGCAGCCAGAGAAAGAGCAAACTGCTGTTAAAGGTGAAAATTACAACTGAGAAGAGAGGACAGCCTTTCTAGAAAAGTTTCGCTGTTGATGTTTTTCACCTTCTTACTGAAATCAGAGTCCCCCACCTGCCCCTTTGGCACTGGGTTCATTAAATCTGGTCCATCCAACACCAGCCTTTGAAAATGATGAGTCAGAGTAACATCCACTCCACCCCAAGAGCCTGCCCTGATCCTCTCCTGGGGCAGGATTAGCTTAAAAATTGACGTGCCTTGAAAAATGTAAAACATTTGGTTCTTGTGCTCAGCCTTGTGGTGGCTGAGTCAATGGGAAGGTTCCAGTTTGGGGGTTCAAGCTTTTCCCCATGACCAGAAGTTGTCAAAACTCACTCCTTACATATGGAGAATATTTACATCGTGGATGAGCAGGTATTCCAGTTGGAAATTGTGGGAGAAGGAGGGAAGGACAACATAGTTGTGCTCAATTATCTCTAGGAGCTGGGGCTGAGGATATAAACCCTCCTGGATCAAGCTCACACATCCATAGGGAATTGATCCATGGTCTTGCCATCTTGGATGTCTCTTAGCACAACCACTGTGGGTAAAATCTGTGGACTCCAGCAGCTCTGGGCACAAAGAGAGACACATTCAGCTGAAAATTTTGGTTTATTTGAGTATTTTTTTGTTATTGAGTCCAAGTTTCACTCTCATTTTGCAAAGTCCATGGTACAAATGGGAGAAGTGGGAAGATTTTTACTTCTACTTCCAGACCTTGCTATGATTTGCAGCAAAATCCTTTGAATTCCATGTTCAAGGCCCAAAAGAAAGAGGAAAATTGATGCAAATGTAAAAATCCTATCTTTTCCTCTCCTTTTACTGGCTAAAGACTCCCAAGTCTGCATTTGTAAAGCATGATTTCCCTAAGAAAAAA
Source organism: Molothrus aeneus (assembly GCF_037042795.1). Taxonomy (NCBI): domain Eukaryota; kingdom Metazoa; phylum Chordata; class Aves; order Passeriformes; family Icteridae; genus Molothrus; species Molothrus aeneus. The sequence goes on along the minus strand of NC_089648.1, from coordinate 110,532,683 downwards.
ACCCCACAGTCTTTCCTGTGAAAATTCTTTGAAGAAACAGTGATTTCTACTGAAAGTACTTACAAAAAATTCACAGTTTTTCCAGGAGAGGGTGGAATTCTGCTATTTTTTGTACTCTCAGCAAATGAATAAATAGAGAGACCATGCTGACAAATCTTAACTCTTCTGAATCCACTTTAATTTAGTGCTCCTTTTCTAGACTGTAAAGAGAGCCATCAACAGGAAAAGCTTCATATTCCTCATAAATATTTTGTAACACAACTTTTTCTGATGAACCCTGATTTTTCCCAGCAATTTAACTGTTACTGACATAAAGCTGTTTTTATTGGCTCAATAAATTTTTTTTTCATAAATAAAACCCCAATACAGGATATTATATATCAAGTTTAAATTACTCTTATGCACTTTTGTGCCCTTTGTTGCATTGACAAATCTGCATTTTGTAAGTCTGGGGTATTTTGTTTCTTCTTTAACTGTCTGTAATCTTTCCAGAGTTCTAAGCTTCTATATGTTGGTAACTATATAATACTTTCCTCTAAGTATTTTCTAAAATTTGTTTAAAATGGGAAAAAACCTAAATGTGACAAAATTGTACCTACAAAAAAATCAATTCCTTTTTTTCCAAAACTACTTACATTTAAAAACCAAATCATTTGTTCCGGGGAAAACCCAGAAATGCCAAAAATAGTTGTAGGAAGTACCCACAGCATGGCAGAAACTTTTGGCTGTCTAATTGAAGTCCATAAGGCCAAGTTAAATGAGTGGAAGAATTTCCTATATTGCTATTAGGAAAAATTAGGAAATATTAGTGATCATACAACCAAGGCTGCCAGGGCTCCAGAAGGGTTTGGACAGCACTCTCAGGAACACTGTGGGATTTTTGGGATGTCCTGTGCAGGGTCAGAAGTTGGACTGCATGATCCTTGGGAGTGCCTTCCAGCTCTGGATATTCCATGATTCCATGAGTATTGCATATACTCAACAACATTATTTGAAATGTATTTGCCCTGGATTAAATTCAAAAGGATTAGAAAGCAATTACACTTTACTCCATTATTACTGAAAGAACAAAACCTCCTCAGGCTAAAGGAATCATCTGCATTTGGTGTATGGTAGATAAGAAAGTATCAGATTTGCCGCACGTTAGATAAGAAAGTCGCTAAACACGGGGTCCCTTTAACTCTACCTTGTAAGGCACCTGGCCAGATGATCTCAGGGCATCTCAAAGGTTCACAGAACACACCTGGATATGAATCTTCTTGTGGATGAGGTTCATGGAAAGTTTTGCTGAGGTTTACAGATCGCTTGTGTAAATCTCGTTGGAGTCATTGTGGTTTTGGCATGCAATCAGAGAATATCGAACCTGAAACCTGTGGTTTGTTTTTAGACCATGAGTCACACATGTGGTGGGTGGAAAAGTGGCACAGCTCACTTGATAACAACAGTTTGCTCCAGATCAGGGCCTGGAATTCACTGCAATCCTTCATACCTGAGCACAGAAACTGAGTGTCACAGCAGATACATCAACCTGCAAGCAGAAAATTAACGATCCCACGGGGGCAAATTATCACCTCTCTTCTCCCACTGTTTATATACACACACCACATTTGAAACCAGCTTATCTGCCTCCATGTATCCCGTTTTCCCCCTGCACTTCCATCAGCATCTTGATGATACCTGTCATTAAGACAGATGATCTTGGTAGAAAGCCACATGAGTGGCCAAGAGGATGCCTGCGGGCAGCCTACAGATGTCCCAGGAATGGCTCTATGGATGTGTAAATCTGAGTCAGGAAATATGTCAGACAAGCCTGTTTCCTGGCCTTGCACCCCTAGGTCGCTGTAAATACAGTCATTATCAAGAACTACTCAGCAATAATAGTTAGGCCACCAGCTTGGCTAGTAACATCTAAAAATAAAAGTTCTGCCTTTACTGCTAAAAGTCAGTTCTGGATCCAGGGCACTGGAACAGAGTTGCCCCTACCACTCTTTTTAGAGTGTTTTTTAGAGCATTTAAGCCTGGATCAACTGGCACTCTACCAAACAATTCCTGGGCAGATCTGGGAGTTAACACACGCCAGGGAGCTTTTCTAAGAAGTGGTTTGAATGTGTCCACCCCTGTGGGAATTAGACCCTATTTTGTGCCCTACAAAGTGTGATTATCCACAGATGGTGCCATTTGGTGCCAGATTTTGTGCTCTGGTAATCTCCTGGCTACTGGAATAGCTGTGAGGGCTCATTGTGCTGCTTTGGGCTGAAGATCTTATCCTACAGGTTACTGGAGATCGGAAAGATGCACCAGGGAAGGAGTCACTTCATTTGGGCCATTCTGTCTTTCTCCAAGACTGGGACACGGTTAAAGATGGCTTGATTTGCCCCAGAATGGTTGGTCTTGCCTAAGTGCAGCTCATGCCAAATTTCACAAATTTGGCAAAAACACAAGAGAAAACTGAGGGTTCTTACCCCAAGGAGTTTCTAGTAACTAATTCTTTACAGTCCCCAGTTTGTGGTGCCTGAGGAAACATTCCTTAACTCGCGATTGCTCCCCTGATTAACCTGTACAGCAATTCTCTGATCCCTCAAGGAAATTCAGTGGCACACAGTGCTCCTTCTGCAACATTCTCACTTGCAGAATCTGAGGCAAAATCGAGTCTTTCTGGTCTCCCACTCGACCTTTCCACACAACAAAACCGGATCAGATTCACTCATTTAATGTAACAACTTACGGTCAGCCTTGAGTGCGCCCAAACAAAAAACATCTCGGCCTTGGCCTCACTCCAGCAAACATAAAACCGGCCACATCCCCTGGAAAACTCTTCTGAGGGCTGATAAATCCCACTTGAGCTGCTCTTGGTAATTGCCACCAGCAGCCATGAACTATGTAGAGTATTTGCCATCTCGCAGTGTGGTTTCAAACGCCATGTGAGGAGGAACGTTGGCTTTTAAGGAAGAGTTTGGTTTGGTTTTTGTTTTAATTCAGGACAGCCAGTAAAAGGGAGGCCTAGTGATTCAGTAATCAGGACATCTGTGCCTGGACACAGTCATGGTGCTGGGTTCCTGTGACTTAACAAAGTCTTAATGACTGTTCAGCTGGTGGGCCCTGGATAATTGCCATTTGTAAGGGAAATCCTCTGTCGCTGCCTCATTATCCTACACGTCATTTCTTACAGCCTGGGAGGATTTCTGCCCTTTCTGTGATCTCTGTCTCTTTGCCCCAGAGACATCCTTCCCTCTCCAGATGCGGGTGGTGGGGATCTGAAGAGAGGTGCATTCCTGTGGTTTAGACCATGAGGAAGAAAAGCCACTATGTGGTATAAAAACTTCCCAGAATGGAGTCAAAAGGTCATTTGATGGAGAAGATAACCTACAATTATTCTTTTTAGTGAGATATCTGCACACCTGGTTCTTTTTTTGGTGTAGAACTGATGTTGTCAGTAAAAACTAGGAAATACGTGATTTCCAACCATCTCATCAGCTAATGGGTGTAAAGTCCCACACTTGTGTTTCCAATATCTAAATATCTCTAGTACTTTGCAACTGGTATATGAAAACTTAGGCCTAGCTTAATTTACTAGTCTCAGTCAGTCTTCCTTTGTTCTAAAATTAATAAAGAGGGTCCAAAAGGCAAAATGTCCTCCCCATCCCAAATGCCTCGTAAGACAATCAGATTTAGATTAATTATTGAATTACATCCAGGATTGTCTGTATTTTAGTGGGAAAATGTGCACAGAGTTTCACTGGGCAATTGGTTGCATGTCAATGTTAACCTTAATAGCAAATTTCTCTATTTGGGCAGTTAATCCAATTATTTCCAGTTAATCACCTGGAAAACACCAAAGAGTGGCTTGACCTGAAAAAAACTTTATGATTTACACTTCTCTTCTTGCTGAAAATTTTACTGATTTTGCTTCCAGAAAACTGAACTAAATTTCTCTCCAGATCCATAGTCATCAAATTTCTAGGCAAGAAAAATCTTGGTTAATTTGGGAAAATGGGCTATTTGCCCTGATGAAATGAGTGTTCAAACATTTCAACCTACTTTCTTCAGTGGGATTAGGATCTCCTAGTAGGAAATCTGCTTGATGTTTAGGAATTCAAAATACTGGTTTCCCTCACTCAAGCCTTCAGGAGCTAGAATGAAAATACAAATATGCAAATACCGATAGAACCAAACTGGATGCACTTCTGTGGGAATCAGGGCTTTAAAATTCTCAGATTCTATGATTTTACTTTGAGTTATGATTGAATTAAACTTAGAGGTGTACTGGAAAAATTTGTGGACTACAAAAGGAAGAAATCCCTTTTCTCTGCTTTCTCAAATCAATACTCTGTGAAAGGAACACAAAAGAAGCCTGTTCCATGTGTGTCTAAGTTTATACCCACATAAAGATTTGTAATTTCAAAGTGTCCTGAATTTACTCTATAAAATGGTGACAATATTAAAATGGAGCAGATAAAAAGAGAGCCAGGAATTTTGGACAGAGATGATTAAACTCATTTTAGGATTTAAGTTCAGATCTGGAATTACAGTAGTAGAAGAAACAAAAGGACATTGAAGAGCAAACACTCTGAGGTCTATGAAAATCTCTTCCACTGATGGAAGATTGATTAACATGCAAGACAGGAGATTTTTCCCCTTTTTTGTGTTTGGTTTTCAAGAATTCAAGGAAAAACTGCCTGAAAAAATAAACATTGTGAACCTGCTAGTAAATGGTGTGAATTTTGTTATTCTGAGCCAGTCAAATACAAAGTCAATCCATCAGTTGTCCAGATGCATTGCTTAGGAATTATTCTGCTAATCTGTCAAAATATGGGAATAAATATCAAAAGTTACTGTTCCACTCAAACCCAGCCCTCTTTCCCAGAAAGATCTCTGTGCTAAGCCATGGGAAAAAAAATTACATAGATAATTGGGATAAAAGAAGTTTACAAAATTATTTAAAGAGAATTTGATTTATTCTTCAAAGAGAATAAAGCAAGAAAAAAGGAAATACCCAAGAAATATGAAACATCCAGATACCTTTGAATGATCATGGAAGAATGGAAGCTTCTTTCCTTTGTGTTTAACAGAAAATGCAAATTTAAGTATAAAGACAAGATGTGCAGCTAAAATTAAACTCCAGCACCAGTGGAAGGAGGTTATCTCAGGAAAGCTCAAAACTGTGAGTTGAATTCACAATTTTCACTCCTCAATGAAACAGTTATATCTGATGAAAACTCAGACACAACCGACTGTGTATGAGAAACAGAGGTCTTGAAGCTGAGCTATGACACAAAAACTTAGAAGAAGAACAGAGAATCTATGTGAAAGTAAAAGGATTGGAAAATCCAAGACAGAGTGAATTTTTTGTGGTTTAAATGCTTTACACCCAAGCCTAGAGTAACAGGAAGCCCTAATAGAAATGGTTGTTAAATGAACAGTAGTAAACACTTTGAAAGCTGGAGGTAAATTACTAAAATTAATAATGGCCAAAACACTCACTGTAAAAGATTCCCAGGAATGGTATTAATAATCACACATCTCCTAATTATGTGGAAGATGATGATGTTGCTGAGGTTGGACCCCTTGTCACCTATCACTGTGATATTCTGCACAGGAATTAAAAGTATGAAAATAGAATTATTAAGGCATAAAAATCAACTCCTTATTGACAAAACAGTAACGAAAATTTTCATATTAAAAAAATAGAATCTGAAGGGACTGTGGAGAGATTAAGTGATGGTGTTTGACCCACACTCACATTTCTGCTGATGGCAAACATGGGAAGGTTGGAAAAGACCTCCGGATCATTGAGTTGAGGGTATTGTGTCTAGAGACTGCATATTTAACACATATCTCACCTAAAATATTGGTTTTTATAATAACTAGAAGGAAAATTGTGGGGAATTCTTTTAGGAATTACAAGGGGAACATGAAGACTGTACTAAGAAGTAGAAAGCAAAACATTTCTTTTGAGACATCAGTGAAAATTCTCAAAAAGTGAAGAAGAGGAAGTTGCTATCCATTCACAAGATTACTATGTTCCTCTGGACTGAGCTGCAGTCCAAGTCTTGAAAACTGGAGAAATCTGTGGCAAAATAAGTTAGTTTTCCATAGGTTATAAAATATCTTGGCAGCAGGATTTGGTTTGGTTGGAAGCTCTTTCCAGACTGGTGAGAATAGCAGAAAGCTCTGTGATAATACACAGGGCTTCCACCAGGAATTATCCCCTCCCTCTCTCCTTCCTATTGCACATTCCTCTCCCTCTGCCAGGTAAAAATGAATTTATTGCAAAATACTCCTGCATTTTTCCCCTCCTGGATAATGGGCCATTTGAACCCAGGTCATTTCAGTCACCTGGCTCAGAAAGTGACACCACAAATGGCTGTGTCTTTACCACTGAGGAGCTGGCACTCAGCCCTGTAAAGGTGGGAAAAGTGGCAAAGGAGCTGGGAATCTCCATTCACTGCAGGGACAGGGACAAGTCAGGATAACTTGTGAGATCCCTTCAAAAAATGGAGAAGAAGTCAAGAGGATCTCAGCTTTGTCCAGAAATTCCTTTGGGAACATAGGAATGAAGGGATTGCCATGCCTTGAATTTATCATAAGAATTTCCCCCACAGCAGATTCACTAATTCATCAATAGGAAAGTGTCTCTTGATCCCACTCAAACATTAATTTTTTATGCATTAGTTGGTTATCTTACCATATCATCTGTCATGGATGTGTTCTGCCCAGTTTTGAACTGAGACTGCCGCATCTTATCTTATTTTATCTTATCATCATTGGTTATCTTATCTTGTCTCTGTTGAGGATCCTACATCATGAGCAGGACCCTGTTCTGTGGGGAGCTGTGCAACCACAGGGTGCTACCTAAGAGCCACCTTATTCTGCTGAATTCCCAGTGGTCAGGTATGGAAAAGTTGAACCTGTGTCGGGACATGCCTCCCAAAAAAAGGTGAGAAACACTGTAACTAGAAGGGGATTTATATCTGACTGCAAAATATTAAACCTCCTATTGACCCCAAACAACATTTGGCACGAAGTTCAGTCTTGAGTGGCTGAACAAGATTCTTCTGCATCAAACCATTGTGTAATTAATGGTCAAGTGATTAATGTGACAAAGCCTGAAGGATTAAGGTAAGGTGGATAAACTTTTGGACCCATGAGCTAAAGGATTTACATCACAAGGAACGTGATGATTCCTGTTTGAGCAATTGACCAGCACCAGAGATATTTACCTTCTTCCCATCAATAGTGTAGAGCTTCTTCACCGGGAACTGCAGGATCTCCGTGATCTCATCCAGGAGCGTTTTGAAACTCCGGGCATTTCTGCGGTTCAGGATGATGGAACGCCGAAATCCGCTTTCCCCATTCTTAACCAGAGTGATTTTCTTGGGTATTCTGGGGCCATGGTGAGTGAAAGGTGCAGAATAATCTTCCAGCTTGCCCTCCTGAGCCACTCTCCTCATGGTGCTGGAGGGGCGACTGCTCCGCGGCGGGGCCGGCCTGTGTCCCCCGGAGGTGATGCTGATGGGCTTCACGTACTTCTTGTCGGAGCACAGGTAGCACCCTCCATCCTCCAGCTGGTCCAGCTCACTGATGCAGTGTATTCCTCGTGGGGTGGTGATGGTCCGGACCCCGAAGGGCAGCGGGACCCGATGGGAGAGGTCGTCCATGAGCGCGTTGAAGCTCTTGAAGCTCCGCTGGTTGATGGCCATCTTGACTCCCGCAAATTGAGGGTCTCCACTCTTGAAGAAGGTTATTTTTTTGGCTGGAGGGACCTTGGTGAGGGTGCTGGCCCGAGCCACGGAGGGGAGGGGTGGCTCATAGTTGAAGGAGCTGGTGGTTGACAGGTAGTCAGCAGGCACCTGAGTCATCCCTCTTGCTTAAAGGTAACTACAAAGAGAAGGAAAAAACAGAGTGGGGTTTGTTTGAGTTAGGAAGGATCAGGGCCTGATTGCTGTGGGAGCTAGGTTTGTGCTCCTCACAACAGCTCCATCATGAGCAGATTGTACCAAAGGCTCTTAGGAATTCATGGATCAGGCAGGAACAGGGAAGCACAGCAGGAAGAGCATCCATAACCCTGCTCCTCACAGTCAAACCCTCCTGGTCTTGCAGATTCCAGTGGGAATCCAGTCAGTGTCGGTCACCCCTCAGGCATAAAAAACATGAGTCAGACCCCAAGCAAAACCCACAAAAAGTGCATTGTTTCCTTTGGAGTTTTGTGTCTTCCTTGCTTATATTTTTGAGGTTTTCTCTGAAATTAGCAGAGCCAGTGATTACTTCGAATTTATTTTTACAAGCACAGCACTGAGATTCTCATGTAACCCTTTAACCCCATGGACTGGAGCATAACAAAAACCAAAACAAAGCTGAATTTCTTCATGTTGTGATTATATTTTGTAGCACACAATCAGTCCTGAGCTCACTGAGGGGCAGAGCAGTCTGGTTTTAGAACAGGCCATGCCATAACGTGCTGAGTTCTGGATGAAAAATTTCTGGCAATTATACAAACAAGTAACAAATAGCACAAGATATCAAATAGGACTAGAAAACTTGGTTCTGCTAAAGGGTGGGAAAATTGGAGATTGGTTGGGATCGTCTGCCCAATTTTTAAAAGATAAACTGATTTTGGTGTTTCAGTCTGGTGGTTGCATGCCACATTTTGAACACAAGTGGTTTTAATGTACTGTCCCGATGAAGACAAGACTCCTTATTACTTGCCCTTGTTAAATCCATTGCCATGGAAGCCAGTTGCTAAAAAATTTATACCTCATATGGATTGAAATTATTATGCCCAAAAAAGAAGACAACTTGGTTTTGACATGAAAAAAAAATTAAAGAAATAACACTATTTTTATAACTGGCTGCAATGAGCACAATACATTTATTTCATGAAACGAGCAGTGATTCTCCAGTTTACTCTGAGTTAATTACTCAGACTTCAATGGAGACTCTAAAAATGGCACTTAGATATGTAATCTTCAGGTCATTTATCTGCTCACAGATGGGAAATAATTTGAATTGTTAGTAAGGAGTCAGTAGATTTGCAACTTGCAGAAGGGGTTTTTGGCCACAAACACCTACATTAAATTTATTTTCCAAATTCTGTTCTTAGTTGGTATCAGTTTTCTATGGTAACTTTCAAAAAATATCTTACAGGAAAGGAAATTCTTTTAGTGCTCACAAATGAATTAGAAAACAGTTAATGTATTTATAATTGAATGGTTCATTCAGTTTGCTCCTGGGTACCTCTCTTGCAGCAGCTGAATGAAGTTCTAGTTTGAATAATTGTGATAATCACAATTTATCCTTTGGAGAGTCAATTTGGTGCCCACTGCCATTAATGGGAATTTTGTCACTGTTGAAGCACTCAAAAAGCTGTAAATGCTGAATTTCTCTACATTTTAGAACAAAACCATTATATGCTTACCACAGTGCCCTCAAGTAAAATATTTGTACACGTTGTACGCTGGCAAATGCTGCAATAAATGGAAGTTTGAGCTCAGCAAGGTGACAAAAGACATTAGGCATCATTTGAAAAACCATTATTGTGACAAATCCCTGTTTTTTTTTACATCCAGGCACACCCCAAAGATTTCAGTATGATTTATTCTTTCCATGTACACATTTCACCAAGCAATTATTCACTTATTTATTTCCCAGTTAAAGGTCAATCCATTACTCCAACTCATCATTTCCAGGGAAAAAAGATCTCATTTCTCTATTTTCCAACAGCTTCCAGAAAGGTGGGTTCAAATTTTCTCCACAAGCCCCACACTGCAGCTTTCAAACAGTGACAGCACCATTTCCAAACAAAGCCATTATCCAAATTGTAGTCACTGGACAAATGGTGATCCACAATATGCTGACTGCATTCCCAGAAATCTAAACTGCTTCCCAAGGATTTATTGTACTTTTTTTTTTTTCAAGTTTTTAAATCATATTGTAAAAAGTACAGAAAAAAAAAATAAATACAGGACAAACCATAACATGCTTTCCCAATACTATTTTTTCTTGGGAAATAATTTCATAGAATTGCTATGGGATGACTAATTTAAAGGAATATTATTCCTTGAGTTTTGGGTAATAGAGCTGATTACCCACCCCAGCCTAGAGGGTCTCTCAGATCTGCTCTTAGAAAGCCAAATATCCACCAAAAAAAAGACAATATAAACAGTTCCCATACAGAGGAGTTTAATATTATCCTTTTGAAGGGTCAGAGTTGGAAGAGAATGCTACTGTTAATCTGCAAAGGAAAATGCTCATCTTACCCAAATACATCTTTTTAGAGAAAAGAGAGAAGTCTCAATCCATATTTTTGTACTTACATTGAAATACTTCATCCCTCTGGCTCAAGATGACTTTTTCTTACGGAATATCCAAGGGATTAAAAATAAAACCAACCAAATAATAATAATTTAGAAAAGCAAGACATCCAACCAGCCACCTGCAGGATCAAACACACTGGAAAAGGCAGGGAAAAATGTTAACAGGTTACCTGCTGTCAATCAAACTGGCCTCAAAATGACTGACCACAGCTTGGAGGGTTAAGCAGGGCTGTGTTGCTAAGGATAGAAAGAAAAGCTACCTAAGCTGCTGAAGAAGGCTCTCAAATCCACTGGGGCTTTAGCCACAATTTGTCCAATCCCTCTTTTCCTTGTGGCCATGTAACTCCAGCATAAATCTGACTCTGTTGTGAAATCACACCTGGAAATGCGATTCCTCTCTCAAATAAAGGCCTGCAGAGACCTGGAAAACTTTCCTGATCCAACCCAATCATTAAAATGCTTTGGAATTTTATTTCACTTTTGGACTCCAGGGAAGTCAGTGGGACTGGAGTAAGAATGATGGCTCTGAAGGATTTGTGTGGATCTGTCACTTTTCACCTGGCTGATAGTCCCTTACTCAGGACAGAGATGGGTGAGATCCACAACAACTTTTTCAGGGGAATATTAACAGGAAAGTCTGGAGAGCCCTAACCCCAAAATTTTCAAGTCCATGGCAGATACAAAGTCACAGTTTCAGAATGATGCTCAGCAGCTGGATCACTGAGATTTGAGCATGAAATACAGACAGACAAGCACATGAATGACAAATAATGGGAAATAACTTGTTCTGTCATAATTCACCCCTAAGAGCCTTCCTGTTTTGTCTCTCAGTTCCTATTTGCAAAAAAAGACACATATGAAAACAACAACAAAAAAATCAGTTGGATTTAGGTGCAAAATCAGTGAGAAATCTCACTCCTGCAAGAACTGGAATTCTTGGAGATTGGACCTGATGATCTTGGAGGTATTTTCCAACCTTAGTGACTGTGATTCTGTGATTCCACTACTTACACAGCCTGTGCACCTCTCTCACTCCCAACACTAAGCACATTCTTTTGCAGAAACAAATTACATGCAGAGAGATCAGGGTCATAAAGGGCTTCTATTACAAGGGCAGGGATTTGGGGATCCTGCAAGAATAAATCCAGCGAGGTTTACATCTCAGATCCTTAACAGGAATCTTCTAAATGTAACGCCAGTGTAGGAGCTGTTACAGTCCTCTTTGTACTGCATTTTCCAGCTGTGGACACATCTTTGAGGGTCCAGAGGCCATTCCTGTGGGATCCTTCACCCAGAGGACCAAGGTCATCTCTTTGTAGTCTTACATTGGGTATAAGAGGTCACAGCTCTACAGGAAAATTTGTAGGAGTCCATCCATGGGAAGGACTGAACCCCTCATGGAGGCCTTTCTACACACTCAGGGCTGTGCCAGGAACCGGAGCTGGTTCCTGTTTTTCAATTTCCTTTCACAGTTTGAAATGAAATCTCAAGAAGACTAAAGTATAACAGGCAGGGGAGTCCTGGACTTCTCAACATTTCAAACCTCTGTTGTTGGAATTCACAGAGAGGAAGCTGTGTGACCCCTTAGCCAAAACCTAATGGAATGGTTTGGGTTGGAAGGGGCATTAAAGATCGTCTCATTCCACTCTCTGCCATGGACAGAGACAGTTTCCACTATCCCAGGTTGCTCCAACCTGACCTTGGACACTTCCAGGGATCCAGGGGCAGCCACAGCTTTTCTGGGCACCCTGTGCCAGGGCCTCACCACCCTCACAGGCAGGAATTCCTGTCCAATATCCCATCTAACCCTGCCCTCTGGCAGTAGGAAGCCATTCCCTGTGTCCTGTCCCTCCTGTTCCTTGTCCAAAGTCCCTCTCCACTCTCCTGGAGGGCCCCTTCACTTGCAGCATTAACATCTGTTCACATCAGCCTTCACCTTCTGTCCCTTGCACTGCTCTTATCTTGGAAAGTTTTTTCCTCTCCATCTCTTTGAAGGTTTTTTCCTCTCCATCTCTTTGTTGGGGGGGTAGAAGAAGTAGAGGAATCCAGGTGTCACCCAGAAGGTGCCTGAGCCAAGGCAGGAGAGCTGTCAGGGAATGTGACTCTGTGAATTGAGCATCACTGCTCAAGATCTTTATGAAGAGCTTCCAGACTTGACTTAAATACTTTAAATTATCAAGAATCCATTCCATCCATTAGTGACAGCTCATTAATCTCACTTAATACTAAAATCTGTGTCTTTCCTCTCACCTGAACAGTCCCAGTGTCAATTTTTTATGACTTTTTTTGATTTATCAGGGTGCAGAATTTGGCCAGGAATTTCTCTTCCCATACAAGCTATTGCAGCTTCTACTTCTGCAAAGTAATTTCTTTCAGACAGAAGAAAAATTTACAGACCACCAAAACATTTGGAATGCAGTTGTTGAAAACTCCAGGTTTGTCTTCTGGGGAAATAATAAACAAAATTATTTCATGTGGAATTTTTCCCAGAGCAGGTGAGAGTTTCTAGCTAGGAAGATGAATCAGTTGGAAGATTTAACCATGTTTTTTTTCTAAAAAAAAGCTCATTTCAATTTGCTCCGTGCTCTTTTTGATGAAGAAAAATATTTTTTATATATCAAAGTGATCTTAATTAACAAGGAATATTTATGGTCTGACCAAGACAAGGTAATGTATGGAAAATTACAAACTTCGAGAAATTTGATTCATAAAAAGATAAAAGCATTGAATTGGAAAGCAGATTACCCATTTCCCTATGAATATTTAATAATTATCTGAAAGAAGGAGACTAAAATGGATAGAATGTATGTTTTCTCCTCAATTAACTTGTTACTTAAATTACTTGGAAAGGGTTATCAAAAGGGCCTTAAGGTTTTCATTGTTTAGGAGATTTCTGATAGCTAACGTGTCATTCTATTCCATGGATAGATGAGCCTAAACCATTCCTCACTTTCCCTCACCCAGTCCTTGTCAGAGCTGGTCTTAAACCCATGGAAAATCACCTCCAGGTAGGAACAGTGTTGAAAATTTCAGGGATTGACACCATTCCTTCAACCTCACTGCTGGATCAGAAAGGAAGCTGGAGATGCAAACTCTGTCTTCTGTGCCAAAAAATCTTCTCAATTTGACAGCACCTACAGCTTGGAACATTTTCATCAACTGTTTCCTAGGATGGTTTGGATTCACTGCATCTAAAATAATGAATTTATTTTCCTTCTCTTCTGGGATTTTGTTTGGAATTTGCAGGGTAGATGGATGGGTAAAGGCTCCATCTCTGGAAACATTCATGGACAGGTTGGATGGAGCTCTGAGCAACCTGGTCTGGTGGAAAGTTCCCTGCCCATGGCAGAGGGGTGGAATTGAGTGGTCTTTAAGGTCCCATCTATGATTCTAGGAGTGCATGCTGTGGCTAGAGATGATAAGAGCACTGGAATTGTTGAACCTGGAGAAGGACTTGGAAACACCCACATCCTTGTCTATAACTGCCTAGGGCATGGTGTAGGTTTGGGATAGAGACTCTTCCCAGAAGAGCAAAGCATTGAGACATGGCAGACACAAGTGGCAGCAGAAAAAAGGTTATTTTGGCAGGAGAAAGAAATAATTTGTGATGATGATCAGAGACTGGGGCCTCAGAGGTAGAGCCAAATCCGAGGATACTCAAAACTCATCTGATCTGCTGAGACTGGGAGTGTAGAACCTCCGAAATCTCTTCCAGCCTAATTTGTTCTGTGATTTAGCAAAGGCAAGGCAGCTTCTACAAAGGTTGCCTGCACTGGGTCAGGGTCCTGTAGCAGTTGGAATCCACCTAAATGCCAGTTTAATGTGATCCCTCCTTTGCAGCCACTGTTCCATCATCAGAGATGATCTCTGTGATCTGATGGAATATTCCACCTCAAATTTCTTTAACATTATTTGCTCTTCCCTTTTGTGATCACTGGATTTCCTTCTAAAAATTCAAATATTCATTTACACATGTGACTTTTTGTTGTTCTGGGTTTTGGTGGGGCAGGGGGGAATTGGTGGAATTTTTTAACAGGGTAGGGAGGGTTTTTTATTAGTTTGGGGTTTTTTTAAAAGAATGTACTTATTTTTCTTTACTTGGGTCCATATAATTTTGAAACAAGTCAAACCTCAAAGCACAGCAATCCAAGTTGCATTTCCAAGTGCAACCTCCAATGCAAGGGATTACAGTGCACTTAACCCAGGTAATAAAGAAGCCCAGCCTTCTGGAGGATAAGAATTAGTCTCAGGGATCAGATTCATCTACAGAAAATCTCCCTGCTGTTCTAGATGTATTATCTAATTCATTTTCCAGACATCAGCAACAGGTGCAAAGAAAGAAAATCTGAATTTGCTGAAAAATCAGGGTGTTTTTTCCCCATGTTCCTGATTTTTAAAGCGTTAATTCTGTAACAAGGTCTTTACAGTTGATACATAATTTTCTATGGGTTTAAATTATGAAACTGAGTGCCTTCAACATGCAATAAAATACATGAGTTGAGAAACTTTGGAGGTTGGGTTTTGGAAACTAGCTGGTGTTTCCCTTCCAACCCAAACCATTCTGTGGTTATTCCTTTGGCAAGAGGAGCCTTCACTATGCAAATAAAAGGGGCATTCATGAAGCTGAAGATCAAACTCCTGGTGTCAGTTCAGAGAGTAGAGACTGAGCCCTAAAGGTCTGGTTCAGGACCTCAGGCAGGACAGGCCTTACCAAGACTGGCTCTAAACCAAGACTTGGTTCAAATTCCTCAGCGGCGAGTTTTGCTTTCTGCTTAGGCTGCATGTGGGAATAATGGAGTAACCATCCCTCAAAATGTTCAGGAGACACAAAGATGTGTGGGGCCATGGGTGAGTGACAGTGCTGGGTAAGGCTTGGACTCAGTGGTCTTTGTAGGGCTTTTCCAACCTCAATGACTCTGTGATTTTTGGTGAGCAGGGACAGGGACACTGTGATTCCTGTTTGTTACCCCTTCCCTACACATCCTGTTGTCCCCATCTCAGAGTCCCTCTATTCAATCACACTGTGACATCTCCACCAGGATGCTGATAAGCACAGTCCACTGTGAGATTAAAACACTCTCCCACCAAACGAGACCTAACTCAAAGAGAACTGTTTTCTTTTCCTAAAGAAATGTAGTATTTTTCTTTCCTAAAATGAAAATGAGGGTTTTATAAACTAGAGGCAGACAGGCCAGTTCTGCCACTGCTCTTCAACACCCACCTGTGGTCTATTGAAACAACAACCCTCAATCATAGAATGGTTGAACTGGAAAAGACCTCCAAGACAATCAAGTCCAACTTGTGACTGATCCCCACCTTGTTACCCACCCCAGAGCACTGAGTGCCACATCCAGTCATTCCTTGGACACCTCCAAGAACTGGGACTCCCACACCTCCCTGGGCAGCCCATTTGGCCGGTCACAGCCACATCTGGGTGTTTCAGAGTCTGCATTGTTTAGCTCCAGCAACAGGGCAGAAATACCTCTAGGATCAGGGACAAAGCTTTTATATCAGAGGGTGCTCCTAGTGCTGGTCCAGGCATTTCCCAGTAATATTGATAAAGGCAATCAGCACTGCCCTTTAATCACATTTCTGGCAATATTGGGGAGAATAATTTTGTATTTCCTTCTGAGGTGAAGTTTGATGTCCAACTTGCTCTGCATGTTTGTATTAGGAAATTGATAAACAGAGGTGCTATTTCTCTTCTCTCTAATAATGAGGGATAGGACCTGAGGGAATGGTTGGAACTGTGTCAGGAGGAGGTTTAGGTTGGATATCAGGAAAAGGTTCTTCCCCAGGAGAGTGTTGGGCACTGGAACAGCCCCAAGGCTGCCAGAGCTCCAGGAGCATTTGGACAACACTCTCAGGCACAGGGTGGCATTGTTGAGGTGCCCTGGGCAGGGCCAGGAGTTGGATCAATGATCTTTGTGGGTCCCTTCCATCTCAGGAGATTCTCTGATTCCATTATTCTATTCATCACACCAGACAGAGGAGAGAGCATGGCAAAACTGGAGCAGCTTGCCCAACTCAAACCTGAAACTGTACAATTAATTACATGAAAGGAACATGATTCCAAAACCACACATGAATCACAAAGATCAGGAATGGGCTGAGCAGATGTTAGCAGATCTTTTTCCTCTCCATGGTAGGGATATCCCTTAATTGCAGACACACAAGGTGGCTCCTGTACCTCCCACCTCTCATCCCAGGGCTGTTTCCAGCTCAGAGGAGGAAACTCAGGCACACAAGGAGTTTATAGAGAAGGAGCTGAGATCTCCTAAGCTGGCGAGCTCCTCTGTAACAGGGAATTCCTCTAACAGGGAATTCCTCTCTGTAGCAGGGAATGATGGAAGAGGCTGAGATAGTTCAGCATCCAGGGAAGCAAACCAGGGGATTGGAGTGAGAAGCTGAAGAACCAGGAATATGCACAAAACCCAGAACCTGAGGCAAGCCGTGCCCAAAAATTGCCACCCAGAGGCTGATTGCTGAGAGAGTCCCCATGAGCTTAGGAGAGGTTCCAATCTGCAGCTGGATCTGGCCCGGCAGCTCAAGGTTGTACATCAGGAGAAGGACCTCACCACGGGTTCCAGAAACTGCAGGGGCTGGAAGGTTTTTTTCCCCAGTCTCCAGAAAAACCACTCAGGACAACAGGCAACCTTGGAAATACACAGACATTTTATTGCCCAGACCTCTGGATTTCAGCACGTGGTTCTCCATATGTCCAACAACCATTTGCATCCCAGTGTTTCCATTTCCATAGGGCACAAGTCAATTTCCTCTACGGCACCATCATTTCCCTATTTTCCATTTCCAATAAGATATTTACCTGAGATTATTAAACCTTTGAATGAAATGTTGGCTTTTTTTTCCTCAGCATAATCTCATTTTTCTCACCATTGTTAACATTTCCAGGCCCCTTTATATGATTTCTCTTTCCTTTCTTATGCCCTCAGCTCCTTCCAAATGATTATCAATTCTGATTTTTATTAAGGTGTCTTTCACATTCTTAAAAAAAGTTTTTTTTAAAATATATTAAATCAAATCAGCTCCCTCCACAATCCAACATATATATCCTTTCTCTCTCACTTTTTCAATGTGTATTATTGAATCCATGGACAGCATTTATTCATCCAACAATATCTCTTTCTAAAAATGCTTTTAAATAATTTTCCAAGCCAAATCCAGCACTGTGTAAAATCTGATAAACAGTAGAAAGAGTCAAATTTCTCTAGAATCATGTGTTTATCTGGCCTTTTGTCTGGAATTCTTCTGCCATACAGCTGTACTCTTATTTGAGCCTCAACATTTGTTCCATTGTATTAGAAGACACAATTTCTCACCTGGAGTGACTCCTTTTGGTTTTGAGCAATAGGAAGAAAAAAATTATCAGGGATATTATCCCAGTTTTTTCTCCTTTATTCATCCCAGTTCACATCAGCTGCCTTTGGGAAGTGACAGAGTTGGTTTCTCAGTTCATTCTCTAACATCCAACTTGTCAAGATCAGCAAAGCTGATCCATGTTCTTTACTTTTTTTTTTCAAGTATTCCTCCATTTGTTCTTTACCAATTGGATTTTTTATAGTGACTTCCTTCCTCACTTCAAATCCTGTCCAAATCTCTCTCTTATCGTTTTCTTCTTCAGGTGATTCTTTTTTTAAGGTGTTAAATAACTCAGCCACTTTTGAACTATTGTCCTACCTTATTAATTTATTATTAGTCCTGATTTTTCTGCTACTTTTCCTCTAACCCCAAGATTTATATCCCTCCAGTTCTTACTTATCCTCAATTTTAGTTCATGTCAGCAAAACTCTGACCTCTCATGCAGAGTAGCATTGCTAATACTGGCATCCTGGCCAAAGTCTAAATTTGGTGTTTTCTGTGATTTTTGCTTGCCTACACTTTCAGCACAATTAAACTGCTCTTAATTTCCCCCATCCATTGAATCCCAGTGCCAGACTCTCTGATCAGATGAGCCAGCAAGAGCTCACGGGATCCCTTGGGATTGAACACCTGCTCTGCTCAGGCACTGCGCAGGAGCAGAAGGGACAATGCTTCCCCTCCCCTGCCAGCTGTGGGACAATGGGGGGTATTTCTGACACAAACACTCCTTCCCAGATGTTTTGGAGAGAACAAAGTGTCCTGGTGGGGTTGTCCTCTTCTGGGAGAACAAAATGTCCTGGTGGGGTTGTACAGTCAGGTGGTTCCACAACTGCTCAAACCCTAAACAGGGTCAGGGAGATCCTGTGCAGCCAGGGAACTGGGACAAGGATCAGCCCGTGCATGGATAATGTGAGGCATATAAATCCTGCTGGGCAGGGTACTGGAGGCTGGATATGGATGTCTGTAACGACTCCCACTGGGAATGTCACTCCATCTCTCCTTGAGAGCCACCAGAAAGATAGGATGTCCTTCAGGCTGTGTTCAACCCATGGAATGGTTTGGGTTGGAAGGGATCTTAAAGCTCATCCAGTCCCACTCCCTGCCATGGCCAGGGACACCTCCCACTATCCCAGGTTGCTCCGAGCTCTGTCCAGCCTGACCTTGGACACTTCCAGGAATCCAGGGGCAGCCACAGCTTCTCTGGGCACCCTGTGCCAGGGCCTCCCCATCCTCACAGCCAGGAATTCCTTCCCAGTATCCCATTTATCCCTACCCTCTGGCAGTGGGAAGCCATTCCCTGTGTCCTGTCCCTCCATTCCTTGCCCCCAGTCCCTCTCCAGCTCTCCTGGAGCCCCTTTAGGCTCTGCAAGGGGCTCTGAGCTCTCCCTGGATCCTTCTCTTCTCCAGGTGAGCACCCCCAGCTCTCCCAGCCTGGCTCCACACCCTGGAGCATCTCCATGGGCTTCTCTGGACTCATTCCAGCAGCTCCACATCCTTAATCCTTCACTGGAAGTCTCAGATTAACTCTATCTTAGAACTGTTGTTTTTCTCCACTGTCCGGAGAAGAAGCTCAAGGTGATGAACACAGAAGGGTACAACAAGATTGTTTCATCCTTTTTGTCTCATTCCCTGTGTCCTGGATCTAAATTATGAGAAGTGAGTGCTTGAATGGCTCCTTGCTAACCCTTCAAAGACCATGTTTAAAATATTTTTTTTAATTGAATTGAAAAGGACTACTGAGAGTGAACTCCTGAAGTACTGAGAAGGAACAGGGGAAAAGCCCCCAGAGAGCACTGCATTTCCTCCTGAGCTGACCTTCCAAATAGCATTCCTTTGATATTCTTGAGAGATGAGAAAGTAAAAAAAAATTACATTAAATTAAATTAAAAGTTTTGCTTCACCTTAATTACTCTTTCAAAGCATTTTAAAGAATGCATGAAAAAGAACAGAAATGTTATATTGAGACATGGTTTGGGGTCTTTAAGAGATTCTGCATTTGAACTTGTGATTTAAAACAAAACAGCTAAAAAAGTCACCTCCTGCTCCTCCTCCTCCTCCATGTTACCTGTAGTTGAGATCCAGTTCTCCTCCATGCAATGGACACCATTTTTTTGACACTTGTTCTGTGTAGCCATGATGTTTTCTGAAAAATTCCTTTGCCAGGTTTTTTCACCTGGGAAGCTGAGAGGCCTCAGGAACAAAATGTAAACAATGGTTATCTGCTGCTGTAGAATGCAACAGGTGGATCTGTGATTGGTCTCATGTGGTTGTTTCTAATTAATGGCCAATCACAGTCTAGCTGTCTCAGACTGTCTGGTCAGTCACAAGATTTTATTATCGTTCCATTCCATTCTTTTCCATTCCTTTCCTTGCTAGCCTTCTGATGAAATCCTTTCTTCTATTATTTTAGTATAGATATAACACATATAATATAATATAATATAATATAAATCATAAAATAATAAATCAGGCCTTCTGAAACATGGAGTCAACATTCTCGTCTCTTCCCTCGTCCTGGGACCCCTGTGAACACCACCACAGTTCTGCTCTGCTGCCTTCAGCCCAGGGTAGGATCTGAATGTCCTGGTGCTTCTTCCTCCTCCTCATTCCCTCTCTGCTGACACTGTGATCCCTGTGATGTCATCTGGTGACCACAGACTTGATATTCATGGTATGAGGAGCAATTCTCCACTGCTGGGTCTCTCCTTTCCTTCCTGAGCTTCCCCAGAGGTGGCTCTGTCAACACTTCTCACAGAATCATGGAATAATCTGGGTTGGAAGGGACCTCTGTAGATGCTCCAGTCCAACCACACCACCAGGGCAGGGTCACCTGGAGCAGATGACACAGGAACACATCCAGGTGGGGTTGGAATGCCTCCAGAGAGGGAGACTCCATGAAATCCCTGGGCATCCTTTAATCACAGCTAAAAGAACACCTCCTTATCTCCCAGCACAGCTCCTCTCTCCCAGCTGGAATAACCCTCACTCACACAACACCCAAGCTCACGACCTCCGTGTCATGTTCAACACCTTCATCTCCTTCATACCAAACACTCCCATCTGGAATGCTGCCAAATCTTACAGAATCCTGGCTGAAATTGCTCCCAAACCTCCTGCCATCTCTTCTTGTAAAATACCTGTTTCTGAGTGATTTTAGCTTACATAAACTTATATCAGTTTTCACAGTATTATACAAGATCCATTCAAAATCCTGCCTATAAAATTCTTCACTTCTGCAGTGATAGAATCACAGAATCATTTAGATTGGAAAAGACCTCTCCAAGATCATTAAGACCTGTCACCAAACACCATCTCATGAAGGAGACCACAGAAGTGAGTGTCACTTCCAGTGGTTTATTGAATATTATCAGGGTTGGGGACTTCATCACCTCCCTGGGCAGCCCCTTCCAGTGCTTAACCTCCTGCTTTTTTCCATGTTTTCACCTTTGCCCTTACCATGCTCAGCTGATCTGAAGATTTTTCTTGCTCCTGCCTGTCCTGCAAGGTTTGGCCAATCCAGCTCAAACCTCTCAATCCGTGGAGCAACATTATATTGTTTTCATACCATGGGAATGGGCAGCAAGTGAAGGTTTAGGTAGGGATACAGTCCTTGCTGTCATTCACCTCCTTTCCCTGGCCCCAAACTCATCCCAAAAGCACAGGTCTTCTAAAACATGTTGGAGTTAAAGCAAAGCTTATATAACACTGCAGTGATCACTCAGCTCCTCAGCTCCATCATTTCCCAGCTTATATCTGATCCTGACCTGGATTCAGATGGGAACGCTGTTCTGTTTGTCCTGCCTCTCACTCAAAAGCAGGTGTGATAAAGAATAGCGAGATTCTTTATTAAGAGGCTTTGCATGCCTTTGAGGAAGCTTTGAAAGTGATAGTGTGTTGAAATGGGTGAGTGGATTGCCAGCAGTATGGGAACAGATCTGGAAAAGTACAGCAAAAAATACCTGGGATTATCTGTGCTGATTTTTTTTTTTTTCCATGGGTTGGCCAAGGGCCACGTTTTTCTGACTCCAGTGTTCACTTTGCCTGAACTTTAAATGGCAAGGGCACCTGCCAAATGTGCTCGTGGGCTCCCTGAGGTGTTCGTGGAGGGCAAGTCAGAACTCCCTCCCTGCCAGGCCTCGTGGCCACATCTCAGTGACACGAGATTGGCTTGTGCAGTCAAGAATCCAGGATGACACCTGGTGAATAAGTCTGGTCCTCTAATGCAGAAAGAATGTGAAATGCAAGAGAAACCTGGGAGCAGTTGGTATGGGACAACTTTAAACAAACTTTGGTGCAGCTGGGAATGTTCCCAGAAGTAGGACAAAAAGTTCCACCAGACTGTTGTAACTTACTGAAGCAGCTGTAGTGGCCTCATTATTCTTAGGTGCAGTTTTAGCACCAAAAGTTGCTGCAAATGTGTTTCTTCCTAGTAACTCTTGATCAAATATTCTACATTTAGGTCACAGAATCGTTTAGGTTGGAAAAAGCCCTCAAATATCATTCAGTCCAACCTTTCCTCCAGCACTGCCAAGGCCACCACTGACCCCCAAGTTCTACAACCACACAGCTTTTAAGTCCCTGCAGGGATGGGGACTCCAGCACTGCCCTGGGCAGCTGTGCCAGGGCTGGACAACCCTGTGGGGTGAAGAAATTGTTCCTATTCTCTGATCTAAACCTCTCCTGGCACAGCTTGAGGCCACTGCCTCTCATCCAGGAACAGAGCCTGACCCCCACCTGGCTACAATCTGTTTTCAGGGAGTGGTGCAGAGCCAGAAGGTCCCCCCTAAGCCTCCTTTTCTCCAGATTTAGCCTTTCCCAGCTCCCCCAGCCACTCCTGGGGCTGCAGCCCCTTCCCCAGTTTACAGCTTTACAGGTTATTTTTGTTACCTGCCAGAGCCCCACTGCTCTCTGGGCTCTGAGGCAGGGTCTCCTCAGCTGTCACTCCCAGAGTCACCCAGTGTCACGGACATGTTTTATGAAAAATCCTTTTGCTAAGATCTTTTCTCCTGAGAACCTGAAAGACCTCAGGAACAAAATGTAAACAATAATTATCTGCTGCTGTGGAATGCAACAAGTGCATCTTTGATTAGTGTCATGTGGTTGTTTTTAATTAATGGCCAATCACAGTCCAGCTGTCTCAGACTCTCTAGTCAGTCACAAGATTTTATTATCATTCCATTCTATTTCTATCTAGCTTTCTAATGAAATACTTTCTTCTATTCTTTAATATACTTTTATTATATAATTTTCTTTTAATAAATTATATAAAATAATAAATCAATATATAAAATAATAAATAATAAATATATAAAATAATAAATCAGCCTTCTGAAACATTAAGTAAAAATTTTCATCTCTTCCCATGTCAGAGTGACCTGCAAATTCAACAACCCAGTTCAACCCAGCACAGAAACTGGAGGTTAACTGGAATCTGTACACACAAATCCATCAGGCAGCAAAGAGTCCTTTTCTAATTCTGACAGCTTTACTGGCTGCACCTGGGTTAAAAAAAAAAAAAAAAAAAAAAACCAAAAAAAACCCCCATGTTTGTTTAAAGGCTTTGGGATGAGCATCGTGTCTGTTGAGCAAGCAGGTATAATTTCTACAGATTTATTGGTCGGTTGGATTCCAGCAGTGCTCCAAGGCTGGATGGGGAATGCTCACACTGGGACATGGACACAGCCAGGCAGCACAGGCCCAGGCCTGCTGGCAGGAGCAGACTTGCTGTGATCAGGTGTGAGCACACAGAGAGTCACCTCTGCTGCCCAGGGGCCACAACGTGAGCCAGCCTCCCTCTGCTGGCTAACATCCAGGTCATGCTTGGAGGGATCCATGCATGGATACAGGGAGAATGCAGAACTTGGAGGAGAGAAAGCTCCAGGGAGATCTTAGAGCCCCTTCCAGTACCTAAAGGGGCTCCAGGAGAGCTGTGGAGGGACTGGGGACAAGGGCCTGGAAGGACAGCTGAAGGAAAGTAGATTTAGACTAGATGTTAGGAAAAAAACTTTTGGCTGTGCTGATCAAGAATTGGTTCAGGTTTCTCAGAGAAGCTGTGGCTGCCCCTGGATCCCTGGAAGTGTCCAAGGACAGGTTGGACATAACCTTTGAGATCATCCAGTCCAACTATCAGCCCAGTGCTGCTACTGTAACACCTAAACCACTAAACCACATCAGTGCCACGTTCAGATGCCTCTTAAACACGTCCACCGATGGTGACTCTGGACAGCCCCTTTCAACACCTGACCAGCCAAACAGTGAAAATATTGTTTTCTCTGATATCTAATCTGAATCTCCCCTGTCTCAGCTTTAGGCCTATACCTCCCTGGACAACCCCTTTCAATGCCTGACCAGCCAAACAGTGAAAATATTTTAATTTTTTTTCTGATATCTAATCTGAATCTCCCCTGTCTCAGCTTTAGGGCATTTGCTCTTGTCCTCTCAGTGCAGTCATGGTAGGAGAACCTGACCCCACCACACTGCAACCTCCTGTCAGGGAGCTGGAGGGAGTGATGAGGTGCCCTCTGAACCTCCTCTTCAGATTGTGGAATCAGAGTGGTTTGGGTTGGAAGGGACTTAAAAATCATCCAGTTCCAAACCCCTGCCATGGGCAGAGACACCTCCCACTATCCCAGGCTGCTCCAAGGCCCATCCAGCCTGGCCTTGGACACTTCCAGGGATCCAGGGGCAGCCACAGCTTCTCTGAGAAACCTGGGCCAGTTCTTGATCATCACAGCCAAAAGTTTCTTCCTCACATCTAGTTTAAATCTATTTTCCTTCAGCTGTCCCTCCAGGCCCTTGTCCCCAGTCCCTCTCCAGCTCTCCTGGAGCCCCTTTAGGTACTGGAAGGGGCTCTAAGATCTCCTTGGAGCTTTCTCTTCTCCAAGTTCTGCATTCTCCCTGTATCCATGCATGGATCCTTCCAAGCACATGGTGGATGCTGAGACCCAGCTGAAATCCAGCACATACCACAGAAAACTCGGGTAGCCTGAAGGGCTCTGGGTCTCCCCATATCAGAGCTGTGGAGACAGAAACCTAAGTGATAGTCATAAAATCCTGGAATGGTTTGGGTTGGAAGGGACCTTAAAGCTCATCCCATTCCACCCCCTGCCATGGGCAGGGACACCTTCCACTATCCCAGGTTGCTCCAAGCCCTGTTGAACCAGGTCTTGGACACTTCCAGGATTGGATATCCACAATTTCTCAGAGAATGAGGCAGAAGACGAAGACAGGTTGAAGGGAAAATTGAGGTTCTGGTGGATCAAGTAACCTGCCCAGTACCAGTTGCTTGGACATTGGGACAGCAATAGGAGCACGACCTTTGTCCCCTTGGCCCCAATATTTTGATTTACATTTCTGCATTAAAGCAAAGAGAGAGACACAAACCCAATATCTGACAGAACTCCACTGTCCCCAGGTGAGCTGCTTGGAAACAGCCATGAGAAGATTTACTCTCCCTTCCCCATAGCTCGCCTCTCCCTCTGAGCACGCACAGGATCCTTCTCACACCATCCAGGGCACCAACATCAGTGGAAACACTGAAAAAAGCCAGGCAGCAAACTCAACTTCCATGCCCTGCCGGAGGAGGAAGACTGAGGGCAGCACTGGACAACCACAAGCCTGCAGGATGATGCCAATTTTGGGATGTTTTGGAGAAAACCAGCAGAGTGATTGAGGGGTTGGTGAGATGGAGGGAGAAAAGAAAATGTTGAAAGAACTAAATATACACTGCATGGCCAGCTAATGCCCAAGGGAAAATTCAAGAGCTGGCAGGCAGGAGGGAGCCAAGAGCCAAGGAAGAAGTAGGATCTCCATTGTTGAGAGCTCACAGCCCTTGGAAGTGAACAATGAGGAATGACTGGGAGCCAGGAGATAAGTTAGGCTGAGGGGAAGCTGAGGAGTGGAGGCACTGCACAGAGAGATGAAATCAAGTCTTTTCTGGAACAACATTTCTGGCAGCAGCCAGGCACCTGGGTCTTGATTTTGTCCTGTATTTTTTTATTCTCTAAGTGGTCAAAAATGTTAAGGCTCTAATTTTTCCTCTTCCCGGGCATGCAGAGGAACAGCTTAATGTAGAGCAAGAGGGTAAAAATAGCTGTGATGGGATAAAACTGAGAAAAGGGCAAGTGAGGTCATTGAGATTGGAATAATCTTCAAATGAAGGAGCGGAAGCCCCTTCCCACAGGTTATTTAAAACTAGACTGAGTGGGGAAAAAAGAGATTGTTTTGTTTTCTGGCAGGGGGGAAAGAATCACACTGTGAAGGGAAGAGATTAAAAGATGCCTTGTTTATCTGTCAAAAATTATTTTAAATATATTTAAACCACCTAAGACTTATAAATGTCATTTTATACTTAAATGTGCAGTTTGTCCTTCTTCTAAATTAATTGGCACAAATTACAGTTACAATAACAACTGATAGCAATAAAACTCACCTCTTGGCCAAAGGTTTGTGCTTCTTCAAAGCAAAATAAGAAGACAGCCATTCTTACAGGGGAATAAATTAAAACAGAGGAGAAAAAGACCTATTGAAGTTCCAAAGGAGAGCCAAGGGAGATCCAATGAAGCAGGGGGGAAAAACCCAAAATCAAAAAAGCAGCAAGAGATGGAAATGCTATCTTGTGCCCTCAGTTGCTGTAAGGAGCAATTTGGGGGAGTAGAAGATGTGGAAGATAAAGAGAAATCAATCGCCAGCACAACCAATAGTCCATAGTGATTGCAGCCAGGCCAAGAACCTACTCAAGTTTCAGATTTTCAAAAGGAAATAACAAATCTTGATACAAACCCTAGAAGAGTACAGAGGTGCAGAAATTCCCAGATGAGGGGTATGGCCAGCAGAAAACATCCTCCCATAACAGGCAGGTGGAAGCAGCTGGGTTTTCAGCAGAAACAACCTTGGATTGCCAGGTTCTTCTCTTCAAAGGCTCAGTGGGATGCTGACTTGCGGCCTTCTGGTGAATTTATATCAGTTCTCACATTCCCTTCTGTATTAATTCAGTTTATATGCTCCTGCCATGAGTTTCTCAACACAATGTGAAAAGATCAGAAAGCAAAGGAGCTACAGGATTAAATTCAATGCCATTTGCTGTACAAATAGTCACATTTGATTATCTAAACTACCGTTATGTGACCAACAGTATCAATCTCTCTTCAGCCCAAGAAATCAATTCATTTTTTAATAGTAATTCATTAAAGTACTGTCGAGGGTTAATGACCTGAGACTCATGTTAGCCAGAAAAACACAAGGCCCCCCTTTTAGTTTGTGCTTAGAGAGACTGAGGGGCTGCCAAGAAAAGAAAAAGGGAAGGGGAAAAAAAAGGGCCTTGTGGTTATTCAGTTCTTACAGAGAAAATCAGAGCAAAAATTCTGGTTTAGACTCCAGCTGGGGTTGTGGTGACATTGACATCTCTCCCATCAGGGCCTGGGGAAAACCTGGCTCCCTGCCTGGGCAGCACTGCTTAAAATGGACAGGAGTCCCCTCTTTGTGCACAGGAGCATGGATCTTCTTATGGGATTGATCCACTCAATCTCCTGCTGCCCCTAAATAGCAGCAGAGGCTTTAAGTGGCTGCAGCAAGTTCCATCAGGAAAACCAGAATGCAGATCTGGTCAGAAAGGAGACCTGTTTGCCTGGGAAATGCCTCAAAAAGGATGCAAAGCCTCCCAGGAAAACACAAACACAGCCCTTGGAGGCCTTCCAGGGATAACATCTGCATTGCTCAACAGAGCAAAGCACAGCCACCAGCTATGGCTTGTTCCCATCAGAACCTTTCCCCATAAGCAGAATTCCTGTTGATCACAGGCACCTATGTCTCCCACGTAACCAACAACAACTCAATTTCCTAGTAAGAAACAAAGTAAAAAGGATGACAGAGCTGCTGAAAAAAGACAATCAGTACTAACATCACTCCTCCAGCACTCCCCTTGTCACTCCTTTTCCCAGCGTTGGTTTAAGAGCTCATAGAGGCACAGAGAGAGGCAGGTTCCACTCACCCCAGTGAAGGTAATCCAGGTACATAGCTTTGCTCAGGTCAGTAATCCATCCCAGGCCAGGCCTTCCTCGAGCACTGACAGTGGAGATCAAAAGCCAAGAAGAGAATTCCAATTCCTCTGGCTCCTGCTCCTCTGCAAGTGAAGGGTGGGATGCTTCTGCTCAGTCCCTGCCTGCACAGGGAGATGGGCCCCCACCTCCCTTCCTAAATCTTTACATCTCTCCCCTTCCTGCAGCTCTCCCCAGTGCCAGGTGCTCCCATGCTCGGCCACTTCTGCAGATAACAAAGCCAGCAGGCTCCTCTGCCAAGGGGAGCTGCTTGGAATGGGATTAAGATGAGCAGAAAGGAGCTTAGAGCTGGGCACCATCTGTGGTGATGATGATTAGCTAATGAGGTTTTAAAGTTGTGGGTTTTTTTTCCTCTTGTTCCCCATGCAGGTTTGGTGACAGAGAATTTTGCATCACTGTGAGCAGCAGCCTGACCCAGTGCCTCCTCCTCCTCCTCCTCCTCCTCCTCCTCCTCCTCCTCCTCCTCCTCTGTCCATGTGTATTTCAGCCTGGAGCTGGAGCACAGGGAAAAGCTGGCTCCTGGTGGCAAAGGCTTTCTTGCCTTCTCTGATCACCAAGCCTATGTTTTAAGTCTCCAGCCTCTGATATGCAATAATTAAATCAGATTAAGTGAATGCAAAAGCCTCTCCCGACCTGAAAAACTCTCATGGGTGGCAAAAAGAAAAATTCAGTATCCAGGACAAAGTTTCAACTATTTCATCAGGGACTCTTAAATTGTATCATAAGCTATAAGGAATGACAAAAAACAACCCCAGAGAGGTGAGGGTGAGTGTTTTTCTTCCTTCACTGGTTTAATCCTTTAAGTGGAGAAGAGGAATCTTCACATTCTGGTGTTTTTCCCCATAGTAAGGCCAAGTGCAGACCCCAATGTCCCAATGCCAAGCTCAACACCCTCACCCCAGATGATGCCTCCATCATTCTTGTGTTTTCTTAGGCTTCATTCCCACTTGGGCACTGACCAGGCTCCCCAGGGAATGGTGACATTCCCAAGGCTGCCAGAACTCCAGGAGTGTTGGACAACGCTCTCAGGAATGCACAGGGTGGGATGGTCGGAGTGTCTGTGCAGGGTCAGGTGTTGGATCTATGATCCTTGTGGGTCCTGTCCAACTCAGGATATTCTGTGATTCCATGATTCACCCTCAAGAATGACCTAATCACTTCAGGGAATAAGTGAAATTTGAGATTTTAGCTCAGATACTGACCTCTGGAATGGGCAGCTGCAATTACATGGGATGGGTGCATCCTCTCATCATGCCCAGTCATTTAGGAGGATAAGCACTTTCCAAAATCCTTCCTCATCCTAGGGTGAAAACTGACTGTAACACAGAACAGCTATCACAGAATCCTAGAACAGTTTGGGTTGGGAAAGACCTTAAAATTCATATCATTCCACTCCCTACTATGGTCAGGGACACCTTCCACTATCCCACATTGCTCCAAGCCAGGTAACAAGTGGTAATATTCCTTCCAGGGCAAGACAGATACCCCTGCAATCCCTGCTTTAGAAAGAGGTGAACCATTTTTCAGGCCCTCTTGACCACGTCTCCTTCAGGAAGAATAACCTCATATGCAAAACATACGCAGTAGAAACATAAACAGTTCAATGTTTGAGTTTATTCAATGAATCCCATAATCCTAAATGAGGTGTGGCTGTAAATAAAAAGTCCCAGAAATTCTTACCTACATTCAGGTGCTTCTGTTTCTTCTAGGGGGAAACAGGGAAAGCTCAGCCAGCTCTGAATTACCCCTGCAAGTGACTCTTGCCTCACTGATGACAGACCAGAGGCTGCTTGCAATTATTCAATGGTTGTAAAAATCTAAATTCAATCAGAGAAAAATCTAAAATTCTGCATGATTGGCCCAAAATAACACCCCAAAAGACAAGGCCACAAGAACTGTGGTGTAAAAAGATTCTCCCTTGGTGCATTGCACTCCCACCTCCTTCCTCACCCCCTCCCTTCTGAGACTCAAAAAAATGGAGCTGATTTCAGCCATGTGTGAGGATTCTACACATTGCAGGCTGTAACTGCAGGCAGGTGTCATGTTAAATCTCCCCAGGGATTGGTGGCTGCTATCATCAGAACAGGCAGAATCTCTCCAGCTTTACCCCGTGCAATGTCTTCATCACCTAAAGCTGCACATGATCAGCTTGACCTCACACTGCTGTGGTTGACTGGGGTTTTTGTTCCAAAAGGAGATTACACAGAGTTGCTCAGAGTGGGATTTCCAGCACTTTTCTCCTCCGAGACTGTCTCAATAATTAATTGTTTATTATAATTAATTACATTTTGGCAGCCTCCCTGGACTATTTTACCTGTAAATCTCCATGTAACTTCAAGGCATTAATGAAAATAGACTCACCCACGAAGGTGGCTGAGGAGCTTTTATTAAGTGTTAAGGGAGAATGCAGAGGGGAAAAGGCATTTTGGAAAACGTGTTAGGCTTGAAAATACTCCTGCTGGGACCACTGCTCAAATTCAAGGCTGAACCCCAGGAAAGTCTACAGGGGAGAGAAAGCACCAGAGTGGGTAACTGTTAACCCAGATTCCAGCCTTTTTAATAAAGTAAAGCTGTAGGTCCCAGCTCCTCACCACAGTGGCTGTTCTGACCCTATTTCCTCCCCAGATAAAGAGTTCTGTAAGGTCTTGAGCTCAAACACCCAGTGAACATGACACAGCAGCAACAAACACAGGGGTCCCCTTTCCTAATCCCCTCCTCCCTTGCTAAACACCTCCTGCCCCTCGAGGAGCAATTCAGCAGAAGACAGGAGAAATTTGCTGACTGACATACAGGGAGAACCTAATCCCTTTGACTCCCATAAACCCCTCCTTATGTTTGGATATGATTAGCACCTGTTTCTAATCCATTATTGAAAGGTTTTACACTTAACAGTGAAATTACTGAGGCTGTTGGGTAATTTTTCACTAGAAAAACAGTGTGGTGCAACTGGGATTATTTTGGGGAAATCACTTAGCCCCTGTTCCCATAGGAATATGAGCCAGCACCTCATTTCCAGGAGATGTTTAACATCCTCCAGTGTTTTCCTCTTCTGAATAGGGCCTCACTTTCTCCCTATGGAGTTATTTTCCATGTAGTGAAAGGACTTCAGCCTCCCAGAGGTGTTCATCAAGAGGTGACTGTGCTGCCCAGGAAAAGAGAATGAGCCTAGACCTCCAGTTATCAGTTTCTGCTCTCTACAAAAATAATTTCCAGAGAAAATTAAATTCTCACTGTGTGCATGGTGACACATGAGAATTGTACAATTTTAGGCAGACTGCACTTAAGGACTGCTTTGCTCAGGTGATCTCAATAGTGTGGGACCAATTCTAGGAGGTCTAAAAGCCTGGCTGTTACCAAGACTGTCCTGATCTAGTTGAAAATGTGCCTGTTTGTTGCAGGGGGTTGGACTTGATGAACTTTAAAGGTCCCTTCCAACCCGAACCATCCCATGGTTCTATTCTATAGGACTGCATGAGGAGAGTCAAGAAACTTGAGATATGCAGCTGCAGGCAGACTCCTCTTTGCCATTGAGACTGAAGTTATTTCTTTGCCAAATCTCTCCTCTTTCCTCACCAAACACACATCCTGCTTAAGCCTTGCAGGGTCACTAAGAGAGAGCTCTTCATTTGCTCTGGAATTTTATAAAAATAGAAACACCTGAAAACCAAACAAGCCTGAAAGCTGTGGTTTGTCCTGAAATGTAGCTGTATGAATGCATTAAGCTATGAAAGAAGGGTGGTTGGGCACTGATCAGGCTCCCCAGTGAATGGCCAGGGCCCCAAGGCTGCCAGAGCTCCAGGAGGGTTTGGACAAGGCTCTGGGGCACAGGGTGGGATTATTGGGATGGATCAGGAGTTGGAGGCCAAAAGCACTGGTCTCAAAACATGGATTGTGTGGAGGTTTGACTGGCAGGACAGTGACATTACCTTGCTTTGGTCCATCACAGATGTAAGAGAAAACTGTGGAGTGCTCAAGCATCTTCCAGATCTCACCTCCTGCCTGAGCCCCTCTTTAAAACCAACCCCGGGCTCCCCACAGTGATCTGAGCAGAACCCTCCATCAGCAACAGCTCTTCTGGGTGAGCCTGAAGGAGACCTGGGGCTTTGCCAGCCTTGGCTGCACTCATCTCACCTGGAGAGCGTCGTCTGCCATCTCCTCAGGGCTCCATCCCTCGGTGCTGGCACACGAGCAGCAGATGCACAGGGTGACATCCCTGCCCTGACCACGCTCTCACTGGGGTGGGCTCTGGGATCAGGGTCTCACCTTGCTGTTGGGAGCCATCTGAGGATAAATCTCTGGCCTTTGCACAGTTGCACCTGCAATGGGCAATGCAGTTTCAGGACTGCATTTTTTCACCTTTCAAGGTGCAGCAAATGCAAGGGTGCACTGCACAACACGAGCACAGGAGATGAGAGACCTTCTGTCCTAATCCCCTTGGGCCCAAAATTGGTCTAAGAGAGAAGTAACTGCCTTATATGCTGAGGCATTAATGGATTAGCACTAAGAGCATTAGGGACTTGATTAATGATGCAACTCCACGCCCCCGGCCTTTAAAGGGCTCCATCCTTGCCTGCTCCTTGTGCCTTCCAGCACTCATTTCTCATCTTCTAGAGCTTCAGAATCATGGGATGGTTTGGGTTGTAAGGGATCTTCAAGTTCATCTCTTTCCAAACCCCTGCCATGGGCAGGGACACCTTGGTGTCCCTGGTGCATTGCTCCAGGGTTGCTCCAAGCCCCGTCTAACCTGGCCTTGGACACTTCCAGGGATCCAGGGGCAGCCACAGCTTCTCTGGGCAACCAGTGCCAGGGCCTCCCCACCCTCAGAGGGAAGAACTCCTTCCCAATATCCCATCTCTCCCTGCCCTCTGGCAGTTTGAAGCCATTCTTCCTTGTGCTGTCACTCCATGCATTTGTAAAAATTCCCTCTCCATCTTTCCCGTGGGCTCCCTTCATGTTCTGGAAGGCCTCTATTGGATCACCCCTAATCTGCAGCTGTACTCAAATGCAGACATGGACCAGACTGGTATTCCCCATTCTCCTCAGGTGATACAATTTCCCAGCAGGAATCAGCTGCTTTGCCTGATTGCTGCAGCCATAATCCAACCCTTCCACTCTGAGGCCTTGCCTTCAGTCCAGAGGGAATTTCTGCAAAGCAGAGTTTTTCATGGCTCATTTTTTTTCCCATAATTTCAGCTGCATCACCCTGAATTCACCCAACCAAGCTATAGGTATTTACAGAGTAGATGGAGATCTTCCTTAGGGGAAATATTTGCTGGGAAAAAACTCAGGCCATGCAGGGGAGGTGGAGGTGGGAGAAATGTGGAAATCTCTGTATTCTGAGGAATGATGCAACTTCCTTAAACCTTAAACTGAAGATCTGGCCTGTCATGTCAGCACATGGGAAAACCTCTCCCACTCATCCAGGAGGTGTTTGTTTGGACACTTTAACATCCAAAATACAGTGATGGAAATGATGAGTAGGGAGTTTAAAGCTCTGGTGCTCTCCTGGCTGTGCCACAGGCTGGGAATGCTTTAGCAAATCTTCTCAACCTGGGACGCACAAACTCTTATTTCATCTCACCTGATCAGCAGCCATGGTTAACCAGAGGATGTAGGAGTTGAAGACACCTTTGGGGAATGCTGGAGCATGTCCTGTGTTCTCTGGGATTGTCCCACAAATGACCACAAGAGGCTGGGAAGGGAGAGGTGGGTAATAATCTCAGAATTCAGATAAAACCACAAAAGATTTTTTGGTTTAGAGAGGTTGGGTGATGACAACCAGGATTTGCTCACTCTAGAATTTTCAAACCTCAGTTTTTAGGATGAGATGCTGATACAGGACAGGAAGGTGACATCTCTACCAGGAAACCAATTCATGCTTGGAGAAATTTTCTGGTCCTGACAACAATTATCAGGGCTGGCAATGCCCACAGTATTGAACTTCCTCCAAAATGAAGTGAATGCTTCCTGTCTGGGATCAGGGGTGGGCTTTGGTACCAGTTTGGGCCAGACCTGGGATTGAGGTCAAACAGCTTTTACAGACCAGTTAACCCAGTGCTTGTCCCTGACTGTTCTTCTCAGCATCATCACTTTGCTGGATTCAGAGAGCAGAAAAAGCTGGAGACTAAAGGAAAGCCAGGAGCATGATGGAGAGGGTGGAGAACTTGAGGAAAAGGAAATCTGGCTCTGCTCAGGCCCTCAAGTGCTGGAGGGGATGTGAATCAGGGCAGAAACGCTTCCCCAAGGAAATGACACTGTGTGCAAAGTGGAGGTTCCTTCCCTACCCACCACCCAACTCTGGTCCTCTTGGAAAAACTTTCAGGGGATGAAATTTAGAGATTTAATCACAACTGTGGGACGTGACAGCTCCAGGGAAAGTGGCTTGGATGTCTCCTGGCTTTGCTGAAAAGGGAAATGTATTAAAACTCCCTAACATGACAATGTTACAGGATGCACCATGTGTCCTTTTGGGACTCAAAATCCACTCTCCCAGCTAATTCACTCTGTTCTTCCCAGGCACTCTCTCCATTTTTTCCTCCCTTTCACTTTTCTTTCACTTTCGGGAAGGAATTTATTTTCTTTTTCCCTGGAAAAGGGAAGAGTGGGAGTCAATAATTTTCTAATGGGGCTCCAGATCTTTGCTCTGCCTTCCCAAAAGCCTCTTGCAGACCCTGAAGACCCCTCCCAAGCACAAAAGGTGCCACTGCAAACAGATTTGGGGTCTTCAGTGCTGTCCTCTACAACAGCAATGAGGAAGATGCAAAGCCCCTCAAGGATATGGAGGACTGATCTTGTGTGGTCCAGCTTGAGCTGTTTGGCCGCTGTGTCTCCTGAGGTGAGGGGAAGTGGGGAGAGCAGACAGGAAAGATGTCTCCAGAGAGGTTTTAGATGAAGAGTGTGGGGAGTTCAGCCCAAAATCCAGGCCATAGCAGGTGGAGGGGGTTTGGAATGAGACGGCCTTGAGGGCTCCTTCAAATCCAGAATTAACTAGGCTGGAAAACACCTGTGAGATCATCGAGTTCCTCCTGCGACCAAACACCACCTTGTCAACCAGATCATGGCACCGAGTGCCACATGCAGTCTTTTCTTAAACACCTCCAGGGACAGTCACTCCACCACCTCCCAGGGCAGCCCATTCCAATGCCCAATCACCATTTCCATGAAGAAATTCCTAACGTCCAACCTAAACCTCCCCTGGTGTGGCTTAAATCCGTGTCCTCTTGTCCTAACCCCAAACCATTCAGTGTTGTTTCAGAGAGGAAGTGTAAACACAGGCAGAAAAGCTCCACAGCAGTCTGAGAGTGGCCCCAGGCTGGGATAAGCCCAGGAGGGAAGGGTTTGTTGGAGCTGTGGTTGCTGGGGGCACCGGGAGCAGTCATGCTCTGGGTGAAGTGTCTGGGAGCGCAGCCCGGCAGAACGAGTCTGGTGGGGTTGCTGGTGTGTTCACATTGGTATGAAATCCTGCCTGCCCTCACCCTACCTCCCAGTGAGCTGTGAAGAGCTTCCCTGTGTTGTAACAGGGATGACAACATCCATCTGTGCCCTGCCAAGCAGGGATCTGAGAGTGGCAGGGAAAACATCCCCGTGGTGCTGGGCTGGAGGGGTCCAGCCCACGGCCCCCGCACACCTCTGGGTACCTGTGGGGTTTTACTCAACACACACACACCTCCCAGACAGAGCTCTGTGACGATTCCTGGGTAAACTGGCTCTTTAACTCCAGATTTGCACTCAGGTCTTGGGTTTTATCCAGCTCCTTTTCTTGTCCCAGCCTTTTCAGAGTATGTTCACAAGGTGCAGCAAATGCAAGGGTGTGCTGCGTAACACAAGCACAGGAGATGAGAGCCCTTCTGTCCTAACCCCTTTGGGATTAGGACCACGTCAGAAATGAAAAATTAAATAAAAACCCTGAGACTTCAGCGCCCTGTACAGCAGTAAAAAATATTGCTACTGATTTTACTTGTATTGCTTTGGACTTATAGATGTTCTTGGGCGTCAGGTCTGGATACAGATTCTCCATCACAGTAGCATTGATCTGATCAGACTGAAGATGAAGGAGCTACTGTGGCTTTAAAATCATTAAAATAAATCTAGAAATTAAAATAAATCCAGAATTCAACCCCTCACTTCATGCTGATCATTATATTCATGTTGGGCATTACAGTCTGTCCAGAGGAGAGAAATTGGCTCTGCTGGGTGGAGTTTGCAGGAGCCTGGTTATGCCATTGCTGCAAATCCCAGTGCAGATGGATTCTTCCCAGAGAACAAGGCTTGCCTTTGCACTTTTTCTCTCCCAAACCCCATGTCTTGATCTGCTGGGCTTCCATCCCTGGTGCTGTAAAAATGTCACCACCTTGCCCAGCTCTGACTCTCCACTGAAGTGGTCCCAACTCTTTAATGAGAGGTGGGATGATTCTTAATGGAGCATTTTCTACTCCCTTCCGGTGGTGATCCCCAAGGATCATCAGGAATGTAATTTTAAGGAATGAATTAGCCCTGCAGTGTCTCCTGCCTGTGCGTGGATAACCTGACTGCTGCCTTGAGTCATGGGAACTTTGGCTACCTCTAAACCCAGTGTCAAATCCCTGGCAGGGTTTCAGCATGACCTTGCACCACTCTCAGGAGCAAATCCCAGGTGTGGAGGATCAGGAGTCAGCACAGGTCCACCCTGTTTTGAAGGCTGAACTTGACAGGATGGACATGTCCAAACCATGTCAGGTGGATGAAGTCCCAGAGAATGGAAGAGGCACTGTTTGATCTACAGATATTGCAATAAAGGTTTTTTATGTTGCCTCTGTTGGTTTGTGGGTTGTAGAATAAGAATATCTTAGGCACAGACAAATAAGAGTATCCTGAGGGCTTCCCCCTGCAAGAGCCTCAGTGTTCTTGTCTTAATGGCTTCAGGCTGAACCCACTCAGTCCTTCAGTGCTTTGAAGTATCTGCATTGTTGGGCCATTTAAAACCATCATCAGTTTGATTCTTTCTCTCCTGCACTCTCTGCCAAGAAATAATCCCAAGTTAACACTTCCCTTGTTTGCCTGTGAGATAACAGAGCAGCTTCACAGCACAGGATGTGCCCTGTGTGCCCCAACTTGGCTCTCATCATCACCTGTGACCGTGGAGCCTGGTGGGAGCTTCCTTAGAGCTTCCCTCACTTGGGATCATCACCTGTGACCGTGGAGCCTGGTGGGAGCTTCAGTAGAGCTTCCTTCACCTGGGTACATCACCTGTGACCCTGGAGCTTGGTGGGAGCTTCCTTAGAGCTTCCCTCACCTGGGATCATCACCTGTGACCGTGGAGCTTGGTGGGAGCTTCCTTAGAGCTTCCTTCACCTCCAGGGCTGGGCAGGACAGCTGCAGCTGGGGCCATGTCCAGGCTCCTCGCAGACAGGAGGTGTCAGATCCAAAACCCAATTCCAAGTTAGATGCAAGTTCAAAGTTACATTGCTCAGGGTCATACTCAACAATATTTTATCTCCAAGGATGGAGAGCCCCTCCAGCATCTTTGGGTCACCCCTTCCATTTTTTAATTCTCTTCAATCCCCTAATGTCTAACTGAGATTTCTGTTCTTGCTATTAAAATCAATTGTCGCTTCTCTTCACTCTTGGACATCCGAAGAAAATCTGACTCTGCATTCTCTATACCCTCCCATGGCTGAACAAACGTAGATCCCTCAGCCTCTGCTTCTAAATCCCGTTCTTTCTCTCCCTAAACATGTCAGTATAAATATAAATATAAATATAAATATAAATATAAATATAAATATAAATATAAATATAAATATAAATATAAATATAAATATAAATATAAATATAAATATAATATAAATTTAAATATATGTAAATGCCCTGAACTTCTGCCTGACTCTCTTCATTTTGTCAATCCCCTCCTTTTGGAAAAGCTCAAAACTGGGAAGTCTCCAACCAGGCACAGTATTCTGGACATGTCCCACCTGTACCAAAGCCTCCCATAAAAATGGAGAAAAGTCCTCTCTGACACACTGATGCACCCCATTGCACTCCAGAAGGTGTAATAAGGATTCTCCTCCTCTTGGACTCTTTCATATCCATATTTTTGGTATTTTTAATTTGTTTTCTTATTTGAATTGAAGCATGTAAGGCAGGAATCAGATCAAGCTAAGAGAAAGTTGAGGATGATCCCTTTTCCCTTTGTGCCTCCATGGAGAATGAGAAGAGACCAAGTGATGAGAGGAACCAGTGAGGCTCCATCAATCAGTTCAAAAGATTTCCACAAAACAGTTGGGTGAGAAAACATCCCCTGCACTGAATGCAGAGAAAAGAGGGAATCATGCTGCAGCACCATGGAATTTTGCACAATATTCTGGTTTTCTTCCCACCTCACCCACGTTTGGGAGGTGATCCATGTCCATGGCATGGCTAAAGAGGGATAACAGGGGGTTGTGCTGATGCTGGGTAAAACCTTTGCCCACTGGGCTTTTAGGGCTCCTCCAAAATGAAATTAAGATGCCAATAATTTATAACTTGACACAGAATTGGTTCCTCTCCCTAAAAAAGTGCTGGGAGCTTCTAAGCCCTAAGGATCAGGCTGGAGGTGCAGAGCAGAGCTGAAGGGAAGATCCTGTCCTGGATCAGATCCTGCTCAGGGAAGCCAGGTGAGATATTTTGATGCTTACAAAGCTGTTTAATCATAAGATAACATACACAGCCTGTTCACACAAATTAGGGTGGGTCCCGTTTGCATAATGTTGATTCCAGAGACAAATTAATCTCACAGACAACTTGTTGCTGCTGCAGATTTTATCCATTCAGCACATTCGATACGGGGATCAGCTCTCAGGCTGAGGAAATTGTCACAGGGTGAATTTTGAGAGGGAGGAAAGAGGAAAAGGGAAAAGCAGCTGGATTTCACTATGGAAATTGCTGGGTTTAGGTGGATTTTATCCCAGGCTTTATAATTTGGAGGGGATCTTTGCTTCTTGGTGATGTTCCTAATCGGAAGATGCTTAAAAATCATTCATCCCTTATTTATTTTGCAAATAACACAAATTCAGCCATGGATCAAACATCCCACCCCCAACCCTCCTCCAGGTGCTTCTTGCCCCACTGATCTCCCAATCCTAATAAAAAAAGTGTCCATTCAGTACTTTCCCAGCACTACACAGGATCAGGGCACCAATTCTCAAGCATTCCCTTTGAAATAGAAATCTTTTCAGGACATCCACTGCTTCTTCACAAATTAATTAAATTTTAATTAAACGTCACTAAGAAATTACATCTCCCTCTGCAGCCAGCTGGGTCAGGAAGGGCCATGGGGCATTCTGACAGAGCTGCAGCTTTTCTCAGCCTTCCAAGGGGAGGGATCTATGCTGATTCATTCATAATCAGCTCACTGAATAATGCATGAGATGCTAATGACAATCCAAAGTCCTGCAGAGGAGCCAGGATGTACTTCCACAACTCTTTTCTTTTTGAGAGGAGGTGGGGAGATGGCAATTAAAAAAAAAAATAATTTCAGTTTAAGAAATGAGGATGGAAAGCAGAGCCTTGAGGGGTTTGTAAGTTCCTGATGAATTTCTGGCAGTGCATTTTTGAGGGGGTAATTTCAGAAACTGCCTTTTGGGCTCTCACGCTGGTCCTGCACTTCCTCTCCTGTAACAGAAGAATTAATACTAAAAAACAAATCCTGAGGCAGCTCTTGTTCTCACACATCCCCACAAACACAGGGACCAGTGGAGGGGGCAGTGAGAGGAGCTCTGGGGGGTAAGGAGCAATGAAAATTGGGGGTTGGAGGGCTCTGGCAGGACTTGCTTGGGTATTCCATCTGCAAGCCTTGAAATTGTCCCTGTCTAGAAGGGTTTTTTAACAGAAATCCTGAGGGTGATGGCTGTAACCACAGTGTATGGCTTTGATTAAATGGGAATTTTAAGCCACCCTGCATTATTTCATATTTAGAGAGCACAAAGGCTCTTCCTGCTTTGCTCCATTGAGGGAAATCTCCAGCAAGAGGCTGGAAGAGCAAAGTCAGCTGGAGCACAAGAAGCTCAAAGCTTCCAGCAGCCAACGTTCAGATGAACTTGGATGAAAAAGAAAATGAGTGAGAAGTAGAAACACAACATTTCTGGTTCATTCCCTGATCTGTGATGTCTTCCTGCAAGGAAAAGGCAGGATGATCAGTCTCTGGGATGAGGCTCATTAAACTGTGTCCAGTTCTGGGGTCCTCAGCACAGGAGAGACCTGGACCAGCTGGAGAGAGTCCAGAGGATCCATGGAGATGCTCCAAGGGCTGGATCCTCTCTGCTCTGGGGCCAGGCTGGGAGAGCTGGGGGTGCTCAATCTGGAAAAGGCTCCAGGGAGAGCTCAGAGCCCCTTCCAGGGCCTAAAGGGGCTCCAGGAGAGCTGGAGAGGGACTGGGGACAAGGGATGGAGGGACAGGACACAGGGAATGGCTTCCCACAGACACAGGGCAGGGATGGATGGGATACTGGGAAGAAAGGAGGTTTAGACTGGATATTAGGAAAAGTGTGCCCCCTGAGAGGGTTGTCAAGCCCTGGCACAGGCTGCCAGGCTCTTTGCATGGTGTTGGGATTGACTGAACTGCAGGAAACACCCTGGAGTTGGAGAAATCCAAGCTCTTGCTTCCCTTTACACCTTCTGGAGAATAAAATTGAAAAATGGAGTAAGATCAAAGTTGTTAGTTTTTACTTTTCAAAAGGACAAGTTGTCTTATTTTAAATTAGCTGTATTAAATACCCTCAACATGTCTGGAGGTTGTCAGTCCTCCTCTTGGACTAGAGGCAAATTAAATTAGCTGAGACCAGGATTTTTTGCTTATTCATCTTCTAGCAAACCAGGAAGTCCCAAGGCACCAGTGCTGGAGCACTGCTGTCCTGTCTGATAGAGAGCAAAGGCACTGAAATGTTTTTTCTTGGAAAACCAGCACAGACCCAGAATATTCCTGAGCAGATTTTGGGCATTTGCATTTCCTAGGTTGCTTCCCAACAGGCAAAATAGGTGCACCATCCTAAAATCTTTAATATTATGGTTATTTGGGCAAAATAATCACAGCGAAATCATAGAATCATAAAAGGTTTGGGTTGGAAGAAACTATAAAGACCATAGGCAGGGACACCTTTCCCTAGAATATTTAGACAACTAATGGAGATAAAGCTCTGAGTTTCCATAATTTAGGTGGGATGAACAGCACCCTACCTTTTATTCTGTGCTCACAGAATCCATAGAATCCTTAAAGTTGGAAAAGACCTCCAAGATCTTGATTAATAGACAGATGCTGAGGTTTATCCTGCTGTTTTCACTACAGGGGAATTCAGCAATGATGTGCACAAATCAGAAGCAGGGGGTGGCTCTCTGGCCTTCAGTTCCCCAGAAATAATATTGCTCCTTGTCTGCTGGGAGATGTGTTCAAAGCTGCAGGATTTGGGGACTTCATTCCTGCAAGTTTTTCTCCTGTATAAATGCACAAAGGATGCAGACTCCACTTTTACTCTTTTACACACTTTTACTGAACCTATAATTGCAAAAGGCTGGAGAGAGGTAGCCAGGCACTTTGCACAACAATAACCTGTTCCTCTTCATCCCACAGGATCCCTGAAAGATTTTTCATGCCTAGGCAGGACGAGGCGTACCCAGTCAATTCCTGGTCTCACCCCCTAACCCCATTCCCGGGACATGACTCATTTTTGGACATCCAGCCTGAAAAAAAGTCCAGGAATGAGCCTCCAAGTGGAATCAGTGGGCATCAGGCTCCTCCAGCCTCCTGTAATTAAGCTGTCTCTGATATTCCCCACCAAAAAGGCATCGAGGGAATGTTGGGCTTAATCACCACATCAGTTTATCCAACACTTCCCCAGTGGGCTGGGCTGGGTTTTTGCCAGGTTTTGCCATGGATCTTCCTTCCCAGACAAATGTTTCCATGCTCAGCCTCATCTCCCAGGGCCCAGCCTATTCCTACAGACATCTCTCCCTAAAAAAACCAAGCTCTCTCCAGCTCGTTCGTGTCACCTTGGAGGAAAGCAACAACAGCCTGTGCTCACTTTAGGGCCTTGCAGGGAATAAAAGATGTTCCCAGGTCCCTTAGGAGAGGAATCATCATCCAAGTACTGCTCACAGGTTAGACAGAGCTCACTGGGGTTAAGGGACATGGAAGAGGGTGTGGAATGATTTGTTGGCAGGAACAAAATCATGTAAGTGAAGAGATCTGGTTCCATTACTAATTATTCTCTTCCATTAACATAATGCAGGCTGCAGAGTTAGGAAGCAGATCTCTGTTTCCCTTCGGCTTCCAAACGTATTTTTTATAAATATTCCCTATTTCTAGAAAATAGGGAATATTCATAATAATATTTTAGCCTGTTTGACTGAAGGGACAGGCAAAATAGCAACAAACCACTGGAAAATCCCAATTGTTCTCCCAGTTAAAGTTCTCATCCTTATTTCCTCAATTAAAAAAAAAAAAAAAGCCTTTTGGAAAAAAAATTCTTTTTTTTTAGAGTGAAAATCATCTTCTTCATTTCAGTTTTATCTTTGTTTAATTGAGAGTAATAATCTATCAATTTTATTGAAAAATCTCTTGTTTTTACTCATAGTTTTACACCTGAATATAGTTAATACTAAAATAGAAAGGGTTTAAACTACAAAATCACTGGGCTGCAAGGGATCTTCGAAGATCATCTGTTCTGACCCCTAAAACTAAATAGGTCTTCAAACTGGTAGAATCTGGTGATGAGGATGAAGCTTAACTAGACCAAGAACCTGTTAA
Organism: Molothrus aeneus; assembly: GCF_037042795.1. Taxonomy (NCBI): domain Eukaryota; kingdom Metazoa; phylum Chordata; class Aves; order Passeriformes; family Icteridae; genus Molothrus; species Molothrus aeneus. The sequence goes on along the minus strand of NC_089648.1, from coordinate 110,490,180 downwards.
GGACAGCTAATGGAAAGGGAAAAGCACAGAGCATGAAAAAAAAGTCTGTTTTCTATGGACATTTTGGAGGAGTTTGGATACTGTTATGAAAAACATTAAAAAAATATACATTTTGTCATTAAAAAAAAATCAAACAATCTCACTCTGACTGGTCCCTCATCGCTTTTATTTTTCTTTTCTACGAGAAAAACCTGAAAAGTTGCATAAAATGCGCTTTCTTTTTAAGTGTGCTTAAGGGAAACAAAGCTAAACTCTAAGGTTTCTTTAAGTTACTGGGCTTTTTTTTTTCCTTAGAAGGATGTTTTCTGCAAGGAAATCATCAATGGAAAATGTTTGACCAGCTGTACCCTTATCTGCAGATCTGGAAGCGCAGGCAATACATGGAAATCCCCACCTCACTCCAAGTTTCAAGGGGGTGACTGGGTTTTGTGCTCGTGCCTCTTTCGATGTGAATAAGTGCTCCAGTATTTGCTTTTGTTTGCTATCCATCCACTCCAGCCCAAGGAAAAACACAGGGAAATTTCACCTTGTGCAGGATCCCGGGATCCGCGGAGTTGGTGCCAGGTCAGTTTTGTGCAGCTCCCTGAACACAGCCTTGGGTTTGGCTGCTTCTGGAGCCTTCAGGGAATTTGAATCTGGAGATCAACTTGCAGCTTGCAGGAAATGACAGAGACAACCTGGATATGCCTGGATGTGGACTGGACGTCGCCCGTTTGCGCTCCTGGCTTGGGTTTGAGTCTGCTGGAGTGAGCCCAAATGATCCCAGGAGTCAGCAGGGCCCAAGGGCTATTCCTGGGGGTGTTCAGGTGCAGCCACCTTGCTCTGGAAAGAGTTTTGACCAGACCAGGCCAACTGGTCAGCAAGGCAGAGGATGGGCACAGGTTCACATGAGAAGCTGTGTCTGCCCCATCCCTGGAAGTGCCCAAGGCCAGGTTGAGCAGGGCTTAGAGCATTCTGGTCCTGTGGAAGATGTCCCTGCCCATGGCAGAGGGTGGAACTGGATGATCTTTAAGGTCTCTTCTAACCCTCACCCTTCTGATCCTAAGACTTGTCATTGATAGAAGGAGATCTAGTTTTGTTTTCCATCCATTACAAGTTTGGAATTCCTTTGTCCCTCTGGTTTTTTTTTGCCAAGCTTTGATTGTGGGAACTGATCTGAGGGTGAATTCTAATTCCTGACCTTTCTATCTCCTGTCCATATCCTACATAGGGACTGCAGTGCAAAATCTTCCTGGTCTTCCAGGAGAACAGCAGGGAAAGTTAAAATTGTTCAGCCTGGAGAAGAGAAGGTCCTGGAGACTCTTCTTCCAGGAGATCAGCACTCAGCAGGAGTGGCAGGAGCAGAATGTCTGTTCAGTTTGGCTTTTCTTCCTAGTCTGACCTGGATTTCCACCTCTGGCCTGCATTTCCACCTCTGGCTTTATTTCATACCCCAGCTATGAAATGTTGATAACGTTTTGGGAAAAAAAAAAAAAAGACCAAAAAAGACCCCAAAAACCCAGACACACACACACACACACACACACACACACACACAGACTTGCTTGGGCTTGCCTTGCAGGTTCTCCGCCCGGGAGCAAATCACTTGGGAAATTTAATTAAAGTTTAATGAGGCACTTTGATTGCTGGGCCGTACGCCTGCTGGAATTAATGTACAGTGAAGGGGTGTCTCGTCACACTGCTGGCAAGAGCTGGCAATAGCTGGTAAGTTCATGTAGAGCAGAGCATGTCATCCTAAATCACCTTTTGAACCCGGGAAGGCAGCAGGGAAGAGCAACTAGGAAGGTCTGATGGGTCATTTAGTACAGCAGGTCCTTTACAGGGGAGCCCCATACCTTGGGGAAATTCCCTTGGAGTGGCTTTTGGGGCTTTTCAGGAGGTTGGGGATGGAAGGCAGGCAGGGTGGTGTGGAGGATCTGGGCTGTGGGTTTCCTTCTCTTCTTTCCCTTGAGTAAAAGAAGGGAAGAGAAGCCTGGATTGGGAGGAGCTCTGGCATGAGAGATCCTGGGAGAATTGGGATCTCCAAGGATCCTCTATGGGACCACAGTGCTGAGATACCCAACCTGTGTGTTGCTAGTGGAGATATGGGTTCTGTTTCAAGTGAAGGGCCTCTAGGCCACCAGGAAAAGGCATTTTGGAATGCCATGCTGGTTTGGAGAGGGACAGACAACCCCAGGGGAGTCCCACCTCCTTCTGCCTCCAAGCCAGCCCTCCACCTAGGAAAAGATCACCGCAGATCCCATATGGGATCTCCAGAGGTCTCTGAGAACCTCAGCATTTCTGTGAGAATCACAGAATATTCTGAGTTGAAAGGGACCCACAAGCATCATCAAGTTCAGCTTTCAAGGCAATTTCCCACAGAGGGATCACACCCACAACTATGGCATTGTTGGCACCATGTTCCAACCAACTGAGATGAAAACTGCACCAGGATGGATTTGACCTCCAAATCAGAGTGGAGACAGCTGGGCACACCTGGGAGTTAAATACCACCTTTAATCACTGATCAGGCTTGCCCAGTGCAGTCACTGGGAAGGGACCTGGCAGGCCTTGTTGAAACTTAAATGTTGAGTGGATGCACCCAAATCTGCCCGAGCTGATTTGGTCCAAGGGGGGAGAAAAGTTCATGGTGGTCCTGCAATCACAAGATCCACCAGTGCCTTCCAATGCACTGTCACATCCTGGGAACTCCTGCAACTCCAGCTCTCCTGCGATTCCTGGCACCTGGAAGGAGCAGGGAGGTTGCACAAAGGGCCTTTCCTAATCCTGGAGCACATAGTTCTGCAACTGAAACACACCTTCCATCTCCCTGGGCATGAGGGAGGGAAGCAGGAATGTTTTCTAAGGTGGTAAAAGCCCAGCAGACAAATCCATGCTCCAGAAGAACCCATCAAGGAATAGGAGCAGGGTCAGAGGCTTCCCAATGACCTTCCAGTTGGTGGGGGTGATTTTGGCCCAGATCAAGTGGCAGGGATGCAACTGCCCAGCTAAGGTTCAAGGTGAGCAAAGGCCAGGAATCATTCCCAGGACACTGTTTGGGTGCTGTTGTCCTCTTTTGGGAGGCTGAGAGGATGGACCAGTGGGGTTCAGAGCTGATCCCTTCATTTTCCTGCACAGGTGCATCCATGAGGGGTGTTGGAGCCTCTGGAACCACCAGGCCATTGAGGCACAGCCAGAGGCTGTCACCTCTCCCAGCACAGAAGAGGGTGAGAATCACAGAATACTGGAATCATAAAAGATCCTGATTTGGAAGGGACACACAGGAATCATAAAGTCCAACTCCTGGTCCTGCACAGACACCCCAACAATCCCACTCTGTGAGTGTTGTCCAAACACTCCTGGAGCTCTGGCAGCTTTGGGGCTGTGCCCATTCCCTGGGGAGCCTGGGCAGTGCCCAAACACCCTCTGGGGGAGGAACCTTTCCCTGAACTCCACCCTAAAAGGGTGCATGAGACATGAGACATGGACTCTGCTGAGAGTTCCACCAGACTGTGCCGAGAGCTGTGGCAAAGGACACCAAGGGATGCTGCTTTCTCTAAGCCATGTGTTCTATGTCCTCTGAGTGAACACACACAAATATGTAAAAAATCATAAAATCATGCAATACAAGAACGGCTTGGGTTGGAAGAGACCTCAAAACTCCTCTCATTCCACCCCCTGCCATGGGCAGGGACACCTTCCACTAGACCAGGTTTCTTTCTGATATTTAATCTGAATCTACCCTCTCTTAGTTTAAAACAATTACACTTTACCCTATCATGACTGGCCTTGTTGAAAAGTTTGAACTAGTTTTTCTAATATATATATATAGACAAGGATCTCTTATACATGTATATATGTACATGTATGTGTCATATTTCCTGTATGTATATATCTTTATATTTATATTTTTATTTACATATTTATATTAAAATTATATTTATATGTTATATTTATAGTTTATGTTTATATGTCTATGGTTTATATTTATATATTTATATTTATTTATGTATATTTGGTATTTCCAGTAAATGAGAGGGGTAGAGTTGGGAGTACCCTATATATATATATATATGTATATATGTGTGTGTGTGTGTGTGTGTGTGTATTTTTTATTATTTTTAATTTCTTAAAAATCTACATTAATATGAGGGGGACAGTTGGAAATGTCTGAGTTGTGTCAATCACAACCATGTGAAGCTCTAGACAAGAAGTCTGGCCCTGAGAGGAGAAAATCAAGTAGCTGGTCCCAGGTCAGGGGTGCTGAGGAACCTCTTTAAACTCAGATTTTTGGCAGCCTCCCTGAATTTTGGCCGGGGCCCAAACGGGCAGTGTGGAGACTTTTCCCTCAACAGGGAAGCAAATCCAGCCTTTCCCACTCCAGCTTAATGGAAAAAAAGCCCACAAGTCACGCTTTGTTTATCAAAACAAACAAAGCAGGGTGGTGAAGATGATGGTGCTGTAGGAGGATTTTTGGCGCCCCAGCCGATCAGGGGTCGGTGGGACCTGGCATCCCTTGATACCCGATCCCGATCCCAATCCCGCTCCCTGGGATGCCGGGAGGAGCAGCGGGATCGTGACTCAGCCCCACATGAGCCGGTTTCCTTCCTGCACCGCCAAGCCTGCCCTTCTGATGTTTTGTTTGCCGTGGAGCTCTGGGGGCCAAGTGGGAGCTCCTGGAAATCAAAGGGAAAAGAAACAACATCTCGGCCTGGCCGAGGCGGTGTCCTGGCTGGATGGGACACGGGGGAATTCCTGGGGCTCGGGGAAGAGGGACGCTGGAGGAGGGCACAGGTCAGGGCTCCAGCACCAGGCTTCTTGTCCCAAAATTCTCCCTGAACGCAGCTGGATGTGCTCCTTGGATGCCCTTCAGCTGTCGGTGGGCTCCTCAGGCTTGGAGGAGGAAGAACAGGGCTTTTCCCTGGGTTCCTCAAGCTCAAAGGAGGAAAAACAGGGCTTTTCCCTCTCTCCTTTCTTCTCAGCTTGTCCTCCAGTCCTCTCTTGGACACACTGGGTGGGGAATGGGACCTCCAGTAGTCCCTCTTGGATTGAGATGGGAGTAGGAGGCAGCTCAGCTCTTGTTAATCCCCCTGGACAGGAGATTGCCAGATTTTGTCTAACATCAGATTTCTCCCTGTTGGTGAGGAAGACAAAACTCTCCATGAAAAGCTGTTCAATGTCTGGACCCATCCAAATATTGATCACATCCAAACTCTCACCAAGAATATCCTCACTTCCCCTGTCCTGGGCCTGGGGCAGGATTTATGGCCTGGGCATGGCTGTGTTGGGATCTGGTGTAATTTCAGTGGGAATGGTAATGCTTGAGAGTTGGGGGTCTTCCCTGTCCTAATTTTTTCATCAATCTAAGTCTACTACAGGTCTTTCCATGTTTCTTCCATCATCCAGAGGTGGCCCTGGATGTACCAGCCCTCAGGCAGTGCACAGGCTCTGGCTTGAGCCTTGGGGATGTTCCCAGAAGGGTGTTAGGATAGCACAAGCTGAAGAGGATGCTCTGGCCAGCACTGGATTCTACTCAATCATTGCAAAAAATATGGAGAAAATCTGTGTTGTCCTCATTCCCTCCATACCCACTGCACAACTTCCCCCTCCTCCCCAGGCAGACCCAACTCTGCCACTGTCCTCCCTCTGCCAGCATCTCTGATTCCCTGGATGTCAGAAATGGGCAGGATAACCCTGATCTCCAGCTGTGGGGGCTGCCTTGGCTCTGGCCTTGAAGGGGCTCGCCTGAAGGATGAGGAGAAATCCTGATTTGGCCTGGATCTGCTCCAGATGGACACCAGGGTTCAGCCCTGGGTGACCCTGGATTGATGATGAGCCTGATCCCACAGTGCTGAGCATGCACTATCCATCCTCAGGCTCTTCTCCCCACATCCATCCTCTCTTTGGCACATTCCCAAGCAGGGAGAGACCCACAGCCTGCCCACATCCCTCCGTGCTCCCCATCACCCTCCTCCTCGCCCGTTTTCCTATTCCCAGCATTTACCCTGCCGCACGTAGCCCTGGGGGAGCCAGAGGATTGTACACAGAGGGAGAAGTTATTTTTCCTTGACATAAACATCCAAGCCTTTCCTCGGCCCCTTCTCTTGAAACGTGGAGGTAGGACCTGGACTCATAACATCCGGCAGGAGGGGTTGGCCTTATCTGCCAGGAAACACTCAGCTCCGGATACATCCTCCCCTGCTCCCGGCACCCCAAGCAGCTCCCATTGGCAGTGCTGGGCAGGAAACCACTCAGCAGCTTGTCTCATTCCCTCCTCTGGAGAGACAGGAGGGAGGGTCTGATCCTGCCCTCCCCGCCGTGGAGTGCAGCAGGGTTCGGAGTCAGGGTGGGGTTGGGGGGATAAAAAGGGATGGAGGGGGAAAGGAGTAAAAAAAGGGGGGAAATAGGGGATTTAGGATGTGGGGACTTGGGGGAGTTGGCTGTGTTGAGGGTCTCTCGAGGCTCTGTTGCTGATTTTAAGGTTGAGCTCAGTCCAGTCACCTCACCAGCTTCTCTGCCTCTACTTCTCTCACCTGGTTCTGCTTTGAAAAATCAGGGAAGATTGTTGGATCCCAGCTGATTTTGTAGCAGGATCCAGATCCCTCAAATAGGGCAGGGACCCTCGTGCTAAAGGCAGAACAAGCACTTGGTCCTGTTCACATTCTAGGTAAGAGACAGGTCATGTCCCAGCACTGGTTGGAAGAAGGGTGGGAGGAAGGAAGAATTATCTCTATTTTACAGACAGGGAAACTGAGGCATGGAACATCCACGTGGCTGTTTGTCACCAGGGCCCACCCCTGTCCAGTGGCACTGGGACAAGCAGAGAGAGGACAGAGGAGTCAACACCTGCTCAAGGGATGCAAGGGAAATTGCCCAGGGCATGACACACAGGGCAGCCAGCTTCTGGCCAGCCCAAATTCCAGCTATCCAGGAAGGTGACCTCATCCCTGCTCCCCATGCCTGGCACCACGACCTGCACAGCCACAGGGGCCAAGGACTGGCCAAGGCCACTGGACACTGGGGGCAGAGGGCTCACACCCTGCTCACCTCGTGGCAAGGAGATACCCCTGTCCTGCCCGAGCTGACGCCCCTGAGAGGAGCCCAAATGTGGTGTGAGGCTGTTTTATCCCTTCCCTTCCTGCAGCCCTGATTTGATTTTCCTGTTGGTTCCCAGGCTGGGGACAGCAGGCCACAAACCACATGACTCCTCAGCATGCACAGAGACAGCCATGGGCTCCTGGATTTGGGATGGGGAAGGAGAAGAAACATGCCTAGGACTGATGCAGAACAAGTCCATGCCCAGGACTGATGCAGAACAAGTCCTGCTTGGGGTCTAGACCCCCTCCAACATCCATAAATGGTGATGGCCAGCAGTCTTTCATATGGATGCCCATTTTCCAAGCAAAACCACTCCTTCCCATCTCTGCCAGCCACTTACTTTCCATATGTTCCCTGCAGCAACACCCTGCATCCTAAAAAATTGCTGTGTCTAGAGGGGATTGACCCATAGCATCTCATTTTCCATCCCCCCAGAGAAGGGAGGGGTGGTGCTCCTGAATCTGATCTCAGCTGCAGTGTCCTGGAGGTGGGAGCCGGCTGCTCCGGGCGCTGGGCGTGTGCCCGGATCCGGCCGTGGCTCCCAGGGAGCCGCACCTCGCCTTGGCTGCAGCTCCCAACGCCCTCGGGGGGCCCCAGCTCCCGGTTGGGGCCTGTAGCTGTTCCTGGCGTGCAGAGAGCACAGGGACAAGATCCCAGCTCTCCTCACGTGGCTCTGGGTTGAGCAAGTGGGGACAGGCTTGGCTGGCAGGGAAGGAAAGTTCCTTCATCCGGGCACGATGGGTTCCTTGGGGATGGGGTGTGTGGAGAAACCCCTTTTCCTGGGGAAATCAGACCCTGGGTTTGTTTCCAGCAGCCCTGCATGGGATGAAAGCAAGGAGGGAAAAGGCTCATAGGGTGGTGCAGTTAATCCCAATGTTGCTCAGGACATGGGAATAAGGAGAAGGACCAGTAGGAGCAGCCAATGTCCTAGAGAAAGGGTCCTATAGGATAAGAATGTGACATCCCAGATCAGGCTGGTGGCAATACCCAGAGCTGAATTTTTGGGGGACAGCTGGGACAGCTGAGCTTCCTTCCCAGGGCAGTTTCACCATTCTCTGCTGTCTCTCAGGCCTGGGGCACCACAGGGATTGCAGGGAGAGATGGAGAAGGGAAAAGCAGCCCCACTCCTGCTCCTGGCAGGGTCCCACGTGAGTCAATGCTGCTGGGCAGAGAGGCCAAACAGGATCCTGGCACCTCCCTCTCCCTTCAGCTCCAAAATCCTCTTGGAAGAGTCACATTTGGGCTGAGCCACCCCAGTCAGGGAGCCACCACAGTACGTGGGGCTGGCAGGACACCCCAAGGCATCCATTTCCTTTCTAAAAGGAAAGACCAAGGGTGAATTTGGATGCCTGAGAGATGGAAGAAGGAAGAGGCAGGATGGGAGACCTGAATCCAGGGGATACAACTGGGGGATAAAGGATAACAGGACAGGGTTCTGTTGGTCATGTTGGTGCCTCCCCAAATAATCACACAGCCTCCACCTTCTGGGATCATGGGCTTCGTGGATCAGTGATGCCATTTTTGGGAGACAAGGGACATGATTGGGCTGGATTGGGTTGGATTGGGTTGGGTGACCTCTGAAGACTCCTCCCAGCCACCACACAGAGGTGGCATCACAAAGGGCACTAAGAAACGCTCTTCTCCACTTTTTGGGACCCAGCCTGGCAGACACTGCTCTGAGAGATGTTTACCCTGCCTTCGGTCCCAGAGGTCCCTTCCAGCCCTAACAACTCTGGGATTCTCTGTGCCTGGCTTAACCTCAAGGACAACAGGGACAGAGCCTGATTTAATGTCTGGCAAGAGCAGGCTGTGATGCTTTTCCACAACAACATGGATTAAGCTTTTCTCTTTGCTGGACAGGCCTGAAGACCATCACTCAACATCACCTTCACGTGCCTCCTCAAATTTGACCCCCACATATTTCTGAGGCCTCATTGCCTCGATCTGCACCTGAAATGAGGACCCTTTTCAAGATCCCCACACTGTGGAACACATTAAAAGGTGAATTACCCAAACTGTGAAAGAAAAGAGAACCTTAAATGCAACTAAAACCCACGCTCCAGGCACTGGCACTCACTCCATAAATTGGCAACATCATCTGTGCTCACCAAGACACCAAAGGCAAAGCTCTTGACTTCACTGTAATGTGGAAACAGGATTACAAAGATCATATCTGAGAGATGGCAAAAGCCATCAAGGCAAAAGCAGAATCAAGGCCAGCACAGTGACCTAAGCCCCGGGACACTCATGAAAAGTGAGGGTAAGCACTCATCATCCTCTGAGTCTGTTTGTTAGAAAGCAATCCACAATTTGTAAAGATAACTACAGATCTTTGTTTTATTTATAAAAAAAATGGAAGTAGAAAAATTTGGCTGAAAATACCAACAACAACGATGACAACAAAAATATAAAAAAATAGCACTTGCACGGGAAATGTTTCTGTTTTGAAAACTGTTGTCAATAGCGACAGCAATTTAAATCATCGAACAATCATCATATAAAAACATTTATTTAAATTAAATATTTTATGCAAACTCATATCTACACTCATTCAAAATGCATAGAGTCACACAAAAGAGATGGAATGTATTAGCTTAAAAACCGGCGAACTTTTGGGGGTTTTTTAAAAGTTTTCTTTGCAATTATTATTAATACATTTTGGGGACTGAAACCAGGAAATCATAACAACGTTACTAACTAATCATTACCAAGTGCCATACAGTAAACACTAAGATTAATCATGTCATATAACTGATTTAAAATAAAGCTTCATTTTTATGGAAAGGAAGAGAACTCGAGCAATACAAAATCCGAGGTGGGGGGGGCAGGAGGAATAATGGAAGGAATAAATCAATGTACAGCTTTATTACAAGCAATAAAACGCCAGAGTTAGGAGAGGCATTGGGCACTGTGGCTCCAAACACGGAGCCTTCCCCTTCAAAGGATGTTTGATAAAAAAAGTGTCTGCTACATCATCACCTCTTGGCCAAAATGTTCATCCCAGGACCTGCTCCCATCTGGGGTGGATGCCGGCCGGGTCCTGCCTTTCCATGCCCTGATCTTACCCCACTCCAGAGCAGGCTCAGCGCTCTCAGGGCTGGCTACCCCACTCCTGGCTGGTGTCCCATCCCCTCTGGGGTTTCCCGAGGGATGAAGCCCCCAATCCATGTTCTGGGGCAGGGGATGGGGGCTTTAATCCCCATTGGAGTGGTCAGGCAGGTCAGGGTGGTCAGGCAGCAACGCCACCACCAGAACCCAAACACAGCTCATGGACCTTCAGCAAAATCTTCCCTTCTCCCATCCCTGCCTTTCCCCCTTGCAGGGTGCCGCCGCACTCCTGACTCCAAAGCAGAGCTGGGGATACCCCAAAATGAAGGGCAGCCTTCCTGTGCTCCCAGGAGCATCCCTGCTTTGGAAGAGGGGCTTGGCCAAAGGGCTTTGGCGTCAGGAGGTGCCCCCTGGCCACGGTGGGAGCAGAGCACTCCAGGCTTTGCACGGTGGTGACCCAACAACCCAAATCCTTTACCTACAGCACCAAGGAGACTCCAGGGCCCTGTGGTTTGGTCACCCTGAGGGAGCGATGCCTCGGAACAGTGTCGGGTCCTTCCTGGGCCGCTCCAGGCGGCCCCGGCTGGGCTCCTAAGAGACGCTGTAGTTATTGTAGTAGGTGGCCGTGGCATCAGCCAGGACGGAGATGAGGCTGTTCTCGGAGCTGTGGGAGCTGCCAGAGCCCGGGACGTGCCCATTGGCCAAGGCCCCTCCGTGGTGGTGGTGGTGGTGGTCACCGTGGCCGGGGTTGTTGAGATATTGGTCAAACTCATTGCGGTCCATCTCCCCCAGCAGCTCCGCTTGGCTCAGCTGGTCCAAGGTGTCAAAACCGTGGTGGTCTGGTGGTGGGGAGAGCTGGCCCAGGTGGGCATGGAGGTTGGGAGGGGGCAGGGAGGGGAAGGCGGGTGTGTAGTAGCTGGGAGGAGGAGGAGGAGGAGGAGGAAGGGAAGGGCAGCTGGAGGCCGGGGGGATCATGCAGGTGGCCGGCTGCGGCATGGGGCTGAGCGGGTGGTGGCCGCAGGGCAGGGAGCTGCCCGCGTACTCCGCGGAGAAGGTGGCACTGGCGAGGTGGGAGCGGTGATGCTCCTCGGGGCAGGGCGAGGAGAAGAAGCTCTGCTCGGGGTCTATGGCATCCAGAGGGGACATCTCCGGCGGGGTGGGCAGCCCGTAGGGGTAGGTGTCCACGCTGGTGCTGCTGCCGCTGCCTGGAGGCTCCCGGTACGCCCGCACTGCCGGCAGCCCCGGGCGGGGGGGGTACTCACCCGGGCTCTCTTTGTCCCCCCCGGCCCGGCTGCAGGTCCGCTTTTCCGGCACAGAGTTCTGGTCCCCCCGTGTCAGGCTGCCCAGCAGAAAGCCGGGATCCACCCTCTTCCCGATGCGCTTGACCTGCTTCTTCCGACGGGGCCGGTACTTGTAGTTGGGATAATCTTGCATGTGCTTCACCCGCAGCCGCTCGGCCTCCTCCACGTAGGGACGCTTCTGCGACAGGCTCAGCGCCTTCCAGGACTTGCCTGAAACAGAGGACACGCTCCCTTAGCACCCACAGCCTCCCAAGGGTGCCCAATGTCCCATCTGGCACACGCAGAGGACACATCCCAAAAATCCCGCAGAGGGATGTGGTGGGAGTGGGTGGGAGAAGAAGGGGGGAATTGAGGCTGCTATAGGGTCTCCCTTCATCCCAAGTCCCCACACAAGGTGGGTTTGGGGTTAGTAAATAAATCCAGGCAGAAGAACTCTCCCAGCTCCCTGTGGAGCAGGGACAGCCAAGGCCGTGCCTGGCTGAGCAGAGGGTCAGGACGTGCTGTCCTTTAAGGTGCCCCAGTTTGTGCCCTGCCAGGGCTTGCAGCAGGGCACAAGGAGACCTGGGCACTGTGACAGCTGGTATGGATGGTGGAGGGTGTCCCAGCTCATGGCAGGGGGATGGATTAGATGGTTTTTAAGGTCCCTTCCAACCCAAACTATTCCATAATTCTGTAATCCTATGACCTCGTGCCTCCCTGTTTGAGATAAAATGTCCCCAAGACACAGCACAGAGAAGCAGCATTGGGCAGGGGGGTTTGATCCCACAGTGAGGCTGTCCCAGGCTGCTCCTCAGGGTAAGGGGGAGAAATGAGGATACACATCAAAGCCTTTGATGCCTTCCCATGGCCTGAGACAGCAGAAATAACACTAATAAGCTGAGATGCTGCATGGCAAAGCAGCGAGGAGAAAACCCAAACCACCAAAGAAAACACCACAGAACTGTCCAGGGAAACACAAACTTTGGATAAGAGGTTGGGCAGCAAAGCTGTGTTGCAATTTGGGGAGCTCTTTCTCAGGCTGTCTGGGCTGATAATTTTGGTTTGCCCTCTTGGTTTCACATTAAAATGGGGCTTAGGAGGAAGGGAGAAATAGTAGATGGGGAGTGGGAAACAAATGTGTGCTCAAAATGGGTTGTGATCCCCCAAAAGTAACAGCAGAAAAACACACACACAGCCCCTAACCATGTAATACAAAGTGGCACAGCAAGGACAGGCCAGAAAATTTTGGGGGTCCCTCCTTGCAGAGCAGGGCAGCACCCTCAGAGTTTGCAGCAGAGGGGTGGCAGGGTGCCTGTCCCCTGGGATGCAGGACACCATCAGGCTTTGCACCCTGAGGAGTGGCTGCACACCTGGAGTGTGGGACAGTGCTGGGCTGAGCACCCCGTGGCTGACAGGGCACGGTGCTGCTGAACTCCATCAGGTATTGCAGCCCCAGCGCGCTGCACCCGGGCTGGCTTTGCACCCCAAAACCAGCCAGGTAAGTGTGGGGGTGCCCTCCTGCCGTGTGCCAGACCGGGTCCCCACCTGGGCAGGGTTGGCACCCCCAGGGATGGCCAGTGGCGCTGGCATTCCCAATCTGGGGCGCTGGATCTCGATGGGATTTGCACCCCGGGATGACCGGGTGGGTGCATGGTGCCCAACCCGGGGCGCTGGATCCGAATGGGATTTGCACCCCAGGAATGGCTGGAGAGTTCCTGGATCCCCACCCCAATGCTCTGAATCCGGACGGGGTTTTCACTCCCGGGACCGCAGGTGGGTGCCTGGGGACCAAGCCGGGAGCGCTGGATCCCAGCAGGGTGTGCATCCCAGTCCCGGGTGGGTGCCTCCCCCGTGCCACCGGATCCGGGCAGGATTTGCACCCCCGGGAATGCCCTGCTGGACTCACGGGTACCGAATCCGGACCAGGTTTGCACCCGCAGGGATCTCCGGCGGGTGCCCCTGGGCACTGAATCCCCACAGGATGGCCGGGTGGGTGCCCGGGTTCTCCCCCCGGGGCACCGGATCCGGGCAGGGTTTGCACCCCCGGGGATGCCCGGGTGGGTCCCCGATTTTCCCCCCTCCAACCCGCGCCCCCCGCGCTGCTCACCGAGCATCTTGCTGAGCTCCGCGTTGTGCAGGTCGGGGTTCTGCACCGCCAGCCTCTTCCTCTCGTCCTTCGCCCACACCATGAACGCGTTCATGGGCCGGCGGATGCGGCTCTCGGAGCCCTTCTCGCCCTGCGACGCTCGGGGGGGTGGCCCTGGGGACAGCCCCTCGCCCGCGTCCCCCTCCAGCCGCTCCGGCCAGGGGAATGTGCTGAGCAGCGCAGCCATGGCCCCCCGGCCCCCCCCCGGCCCCGCCGCTCTGCCCTCGGGGTCCCCGCGCAGTCCCAGCCTCCTGCCCGGCCTCTCCCGTATTTATGAGCTCCTTGGAAAAAGCCTCCTCCAATGACACCGAAGGGACTCGCTGCTCCTCCTTGTTTGCAAACTCCTCAGCCCCGGCCGGGATGGTTTCTGCGAGGAAACTTCTCCCCACCCCTTCTGCCCGGCACCCCCCGGGAAAGCAGCACCCCCAACACCCCCCTTTCTCCTTCCCACTCCCCCCTCCCCCTCTTTTATTATTATTTTTTCTTTATTTTGCTCGCTGAAAGGGAGTGAGGAGAGAGCTGGAGATGTCCCGCCCCCAAACAGCTCCGCTGCCCTCCGGCCCCTCAGGCATCTTCAAACTTTGAAGGCTGGGGGGTAACACAGAGAGAGGAGATAAAGGCACTGAAAACTGGGGAAAAAAGGAAAATGGCACTGAAAGGAAGATCCCACTGGGGTGCAAAGGGCCCCTCCCCAGGCTTTGACAAGATGCAGGAACCCTGTTTGCCAAGGGAAATCGAGGCATAGATCCTACAGACAGGGACAACTTTTCCCCACTTCTGCTTAAACCACCAGCCCAGGCTGTGCTTTGCCCAGCCCACGTGGGTTTTCACCCCAGATTTCCAGATCCCTTTGTATGGGATGGAAATTGGGACACAATGAACCTGCTGGTGGGTGCTTGTCCAGCCTGGTCAGACTCCTAAGGGAGCTTTTAGGGGAAAACAAGGCAGGGATGGAGCTCAAAGAGGATGAAACATCTCCAGTCGGTCCCCGCTGCCCATCCCTGGACACTGGGAGACAAAGGATCTTTTCCTTGCTGCTGCTTTTTATGGAGTGCTGGTGCAACCCAAAAAGATGGGATGGAAGTCCCAAAGCCACACAGTGGTGTCCCCCACGAGCCCAGCTGGGTGGGAAAATCATCCAAGCAGCATTCCTCTCACTAGGACAAGGGATCTCCAGGAAGGTGATGGCGCCGAAAATCCCCTTTCCCGGCTCATCCCTGCAGCCTGCCCTGGGGAATGAATGCATTTGGTGCCTGCATTCCTGTATGATTTTGACCCGCAGATATGGGGCTGCAGGGAAGCCGTGGGTTTCCTCTCCGCGCTGCCAGAGGAGCAGCGGGACGGGGGTTTGGGATGGGCGGGCTGGGGCTGGCCGAGGCTGCCCCATCTGACCCCAAGGCAGAGGGGAAAACCCCGGCGCGGATCCCAGGCCGGGGAGTTCGGGCAGGTTTCCCACGTGCCTGGGTGTTCCTATTGACTCTTGTCAGATTAGGAGTGATGGAGAGAGCTCATGTAAATGCGAGCCGGGCAGGATCCGCCTGGGCTTCCTGGTCTCCCTTCCCTCTGCACAGGAGCGGGATGGCTCTGGTTTCTTGCGGATTGCAGCGATTTTGGGGTCAGGAGAGCTGGGATCCGACAACTTCGCTCGCAGCAGAAGCAGCAACTTCCCTCCCCGAGCTCTTCCCCGGGACTGAACTAAAACCCTGCGGAAGCAACAACATTTTCCAAAGGAACTGATTAAATCTATTAAGCTATTTACAAGTGGGCTCCATCAGAGCTGCGTTATCTGGGAATACAACAGGAAGGCAACTTCTCTTAAATCTAAAAGGTGCAGGAGATTTCCTGGTCTCGGGACAGATTTATAAACCCTTTCCACACACACACACACACACACGGAGGAGCTGCCTTTTATCTGGGGTTTGGAGCTGGGCACGCTCCTGGGGACAGCCTGTTCTGTCCCAGCAGCTCCAGATCTCTCCTAAAATCCTTTGTCACGCCTTGAAGTGCTGGGACGGGGCAGGGAGGGAGGATGTCAAACTCCCCACCCTGCCCTGCACAGGTCTCCCGGGTGCATTTTGCAGGCTGGAGCTGCTGCAGAGGTTGGCAGTGTTATTTTGGGAAGAAAACCTGAAACATCCTTAATTTTGTTTGGTTCCTTTAGGAAGGGTGGAAGTGCCCTGTAAAAGAGGCTGCCCGGGGTTGCAAGGTTTTCTTTTGAATAGGATGGTACTTTTGGTATGGTGAATATGTTGCATGGCTCACTGTAACTTTTTAACCCTCAGGATGTTCAGGACCTGGCTATCATGAATACAAAAACACCTCTGTGGAGGTCCCAGAGGCCAGGAATTTTTAGTAGTAGCAGCAGAATTTCCCTTCCTGGGAAAAGGAAAGAGATGGGTGAATTCCAGTTGATGCCTTTTACAGAACTACTTCCACCTTGCCCTGTGTTTCCACATTTTGCAGGATGGGTGGATAGGTTTGGGAGAGGAAAAAACCCTGAGCAAGGACAGGACCTGCACCCACTCCTGCCTCTGCTGCCAGAGCCTGGAAGCGCTTGGAGTACCTCTCTGGGTGTTCCTGATCCTCATTATTCCCTCCACATCCTGGGAGTAACATTTGACCTCCCAAAGGTATCACAGGGGTCAACTCGTGGCTTTTCAGACCCTCCCGAGACCCAATCTGGGGCTCCTGTGTGGTTACAGCACAAAGAAATCCAGCAGAATATTCCTCATTTGGATTTCCTCCCTTCCCAGGGCCCCCACACAGAATTTTAAGTGCAAACACTGCTACTATTATTAATAACCACTTTTTTTTCCCCCCTTCTCCTCCTCTCCTGCAGCACCTGGCATTCTGATGGCATTAGTAAGGAGGGTTTCATTCTGCACCCTGCCTAAAATGCTGGTCAAACCTGTCCTGTCGGAAGCTCCCACGTTACATAAAGGAGGCTGGGGCCATGTGAAAATGCCACCTCTTAATTACCACCGGATCGGGGTAATTAGTCTGGAAAAACCTCGGGATTACCTTTTTTTGTGTGTGTGTGTGTGTGTGTGTGTGTGCTCACCTTCCCCTCTCTGCTGCGAGGCTTCACCTGTATCTGGGGCACAGGAAGCAGCAGAGCTCTCCCAGGGCTTTGGGAACAGGGAAATTACGGCGAAAAGCCGCGAGCGAAAATAGATGGAGCAGACAAAGGGGGGAAGAAAGCTTTGTTCTCCCCCATTTTCATGGATGGGGAACAGTGGCAACAACTCCCATGGGCCAGGCAGAAAATGAGTGGCTGAACCCTATATGGAACGACCACCTCTTTAAAAATATCCCTCTTTTTTTTTTTTTTTTTGTGGTGGATCCGATATCTGGAATTTTATCCCTGCAAAGGGAGGGTTTATTTTCACCCTCCCACACCCCCACCTCACCAACCTTCAGGGACATTAAAATATGTGAGAAAGTGCAAATCCTAAATTAGCTCAATATTCACATGTTCCTTAATTATTGATGAAACTCTTGGCTCCCAAGGGGAGTTTTTGCAGAGAGAGCTGGGGGTTCCCAGCAGAAGATTCCCTCAGTGCTGTAGTTTCCAACTCTGCCCACTGCCCATCCTCCTTGATTCCACCAGGTTTTCCCCAGGGATTGCTACCTGGACCATTTATTTTCTAGGTAAAAAAACCCAGAGCTTTCCCATTACACAAAAATAATGCAGAAAATCTCCCCTTCCCCGCCCCTTGAAATGCAAAATTTTTCAGCATTGTGCTGAATAGTTCTGCTCTTACTGCTTTTAAAATGCAGTTTAAAGGTTACAAAAATATATATTTTAGTGCCTTTAGGTTAAATGGAACTAGGAAGAGTTTCTTTCTTACACCTTTAAATTTATGAAGATGGATTAAGATAAGAAAAAAATGTATTTGTGTGATTCAGAAGCGGATTTTGACTTGCTGAGAAATGAAGCTTCAATTTGTTTTACAATATTCCCACTTCTGCCACCACAAATTATGCATTTGTACTGCATTTCGCAGTCCTACATCACTAGAAGTTTGCTGATCCAAGACAAAATTGGTTTATCCTTGGATAGAACAGGTACAGAAACAAAAGCCTTGGTTATTGTCCCAAGTTCTTTGAGCTCAGATCCTTCCTGGGGGCTCCTGCCCAGGAGTGAGGGGGAATTAGGCAAAAGATGGCTTTAGATGCCCACAATCCTCACCCTGTATCCAATAGGATACACTATTCCCAGATCTTTTTTTTTCCAGCCAGGTGTGATGCTGGGCAGTGCTTCCAACAGATTTTGTGTGGTTTCCCTCTCTTCTTGGAGCTTCCTTCCTTCCCTTGCTGTTGGCAGGTTCGGAGGTTTCGTGACGTAACTTGTGTCTTTTGAAGGTGGATGCTGCAACAGCTTCAGTCTCGTGTGTTTAAACAGGAGAAAATTGGTTAATTACGCTGATGAATGCAGCTAATTGTCCTTGCTGAGAGCTGAGAAGCTGGAGGCAGAGAGCACCAGGGCAGCTGAAAGGAGAACTGCAGCCATGGACACGATGCTGAGCTGTCCTCGAACACTTCACAGAGCCACACAATGGTTTAGGTTGGAAAATCCCTGAGAGATCATTGAGTCCAACCATTCCCAGCGCTGCCCAGGCTACCTCTGATCCATGTCCCCAAGTGCCACATCCAGGGCTTTGAAATCCCTGCAGGGATGGGGACACCTCCACTGCCCTGGGAAGCCCCTTCCAATGCCTGACAGCCCTTTCCATGGAGAAATTCCTCCTGGTCTCCAACCTGAACCTCTCCAGGCACAACTTGTGGCCCTTCCCTCTCCTCCTGTCCCTGTTCCCTGGGAGCAGAGCCCGACACCCCTGGCTGTCCCCTCCTGTCAGGGAGTTGTGCAGAGCCACAAGGTCCCCCCTGAGCCTCCTTTTCTCCAGGCTGAGCCCCTTTCCCAGCTCCCTCAGCCCCTCCTGGTGCTCCAGCCCCTTCCCCAGCTCTGCTCCCTTCCCTGGACATGCTCCAGCCCCTTAAATTCACAAAATTAGTGAAAAGGTCCCTCCTGAGCCTCCTTTTCTCCAGGCTGAGCCTCTTTCCCAGCTCCTTCAGCCCCTCCTGGTGCTCCAGCCCCTTCCCCAGCTCTGCTCCCTTCCCTGGAAACACTTCAGCCTCTTCAATTCACAAAAGTTACAAAGCAGCTGCATCCCAATAGACTCAAATTCACTTAAACACAAGCACAGATGGTTCTGAAATCTTTAATGGTGTCTTGCATTTATGCTTTAAAAAACCCTGGTTGTTACTAAGGGGCACTTGGGGACATGGGTCAGTGGTGGCCTTGGCAGTGCTGAGGGAATGGTTGGACTCGATGGTCTTAGAGGGGTTTTCCAACCTTAATAATTCCATGATTCTACAAATCTACCTCTGCTTTACACTGGCTGCATGTGAAGCATCAGAGCTGGAACATCTTGGGAGGAAATTCAAGGAATTCTGCCTTTACCACATGTCTGGGCAGTCACTTGAGGTGCTCCAGTGCCATCTCCCATCTTTGGCACCAAGAAAAACTCCACAGACAGACAAAACTCCAAAAGTCCACAAAGTTCACGCAGATTTGGGTCCAACAGTGGTACCAGGACTATTTTTCCACGGTCTCTCCTTCCCAGGGTAGTTTGGTGCCTGCAGGTGCTTACAAGCACAATTGAACCTCCATTATTACTGCTCTCATTGCACTTGCCAATCATGTCCTTGGCCATGGATCCTGCAGCGAATTCCGAGCCTCAAAGCCGAGAACAGCCCTATCCCTGCAAAGAATGGAGGAGCTCAGGAGAAGCCAGTGTTGGAACGTTCCCAAAGCAAAAAGGAAAAATTTCCTTCAGTCACTGCTGACCCGGGGTTACCAAAACTGAAAACATTTTAATATCTGTGCTGCGAGTGCCTCTTTCCCCGTTGTGGAGCGACAGCAGAGCAGGGATTCTCATTTTCCTTGGTGTCCAGGTAATTTCACTGGGAGCCACCTCATTCTGTGAGGACAATGGATGAATTTATAACAAAAGGCCTCGGAGTTTGAAAGTCTGATTTTCGCGGAAATGAAACCAAGTCGCTCCTTTGTGCTCGCATTCTGCTAATTCCACCATCTGGGCACTGACGTAATTCTTTTTCTTGTGCTTTCTAAAAAAGGCCTTCTTGCCAAACCCAGAGTTGGGTTAAAACAGAACTCAAAACCCACTAGAAGAAAACAAACAAAAAATATATATGTAATTTATTACTCTGAGACATGTTTCTCTTGTTCCAATCATCCATTTCACTGGACAGTATCTGGTAAGAAGAGCTTTTCACTGAGTAATGTTGACCACAAACACAGAGCAGAGCAGTTAAATCAATTGTTTATGTCAAATACAAGCAATTTATGATTTATGATTATTTATTTATTATGATTTTCCCCTCCTACAACCACATGCAGAGCTTGGGGCACATTAAAATTCCACATTTCCCAGGATAAAGTGCCGTGTATTTATTGCAGAAATAGAAAATCTTCCATTGGTAGCTGATACTTCCATCTGAGCCAGATTTAAGTCTTGGGTATCCTGAATGTAACAGAAGCAACAGCACAAATTTAAAGGTTTATTCCCAGTTTTATTCTTCCTGTAACTGATACTGGAATGTGGCCAAGCACCCACAAGAATCAGCACACAGGAACACATGAAAATTCACAGAGGGAACAAACAAACAAGCCCAGCAATATTTGGGGAAGGAAACCTTATTCCTTGAGTAGCACCTTTTTAAACTGAAATCCCAGAGAGGCTGTAAAGTTTAGTTGGCTTAAGAGTTAAAAAATAATAATTGGAAACAATCAGGCTTTTGGATTCTAATAACAAAAATTCTGACTTGTGGTGAGGAAGAAATCAGGAGGGATGCTTCAGTTTAATATAAAACAGTATTTTGCTGTCTTCTTTCACTGAGAAGATGATTTTTTTCACCTCAAGCACGAGTTTCCTCCCAGTTTGACAATAACTGATGGTATTTGGTGGTCTTCCATTTAAGGAAGCCAGGGACAAGCAGATTATGGTGAATAATAATTGTACACCCTGAAAAGGAGATGCAACAAGGGTTAAAAACCCTGGCATGTGAAATCCAGGGAAAGGCATCTTGTTCTCCTGTACAAGAAGTGAAACTTCATTTTGCTGCAGTGAATGAGCATGTCCTGAAGGCAGGGGAAAAAAAGGTGCTTTGGAAACCAAGAGATCTTAAAAAACCAGAGCTGAGCCGCAACCAAACCATCCATGTGGTCTGGGTGCTGCAGATGGAGCTTCCTCCACTGCACAATAAAGGCAGCTTAAGGAAATTTTTTTCCCTATTAACATCTGCATCTTGACAATGTTCCTCAGACCGTGTTAAGCAACTCCACTGAGCTGAGACAATATAAAAATGTACCCATTTTCTTCAGCAGAGCAGCCAATGGGATGTTTTAGATTTACACTGATGAAATCCAGCCAGGCCTGGGTGAAATGAGCAGCTCATGGATTTGGATTCTGGATTCTGCCAAGATAACTCTCTGGTCTTCAGGGTTGTGCTGTCAGTTTGCTGTGGCCAAAGAAATATCAGAACAGGACACCAGGAAGGGGAATCCTTCTTCCCATTCCACCACTTCCAAGCCCACCCATCTCTCATGACAGCTCTAAATGACATTAAAATACCAAAGTTCAAGCTGAATGTTTCAGATCTCCCACAAAACTGCTTGTGGCAGTGCCCAGTTGCAGCATTCCTTATTTCCAGGCTTATAATGAGAAACAAGCCCTAGTTTGGTTATAAATCCAAATAGCAAGTTTTCGATGTGTGAATGGCACATTGAAACAGCAATCTGACTGTGCTTTTAAAATCTTGTGGTCTCCCACTTTCAGGAAAAAGCCTTGCTCTATCCAAGGCAGCCTTCTGGATTCCAGAGGTACCAGTGAAGAGATCCTGAGTATGTCCTGGAAATCAAAGATTTAGGTATGGTTAATAAATGATAAGGTAAATACACATTTCCTTTGGCTTTGGTGCGAAGTTTCAACTGTTTGACAATGGTTTGGAGGCACAGGGAGGTCTTTTTATTTCACTCTTAAGTGCTGACATTTTCTGAGCAAACTTTTAATCAGAGTAAGCATTTTGGGAAGAAACAACATTCATTTTATATGTAAAAAGAGATGAATGTAAAAATTAGACACCACTTTTCAAAAATCAATGAAAAAACACAAACAGCTTTGCAAAACCCCTCTGCTTCCAGAAGGTTCTCACAAGTGAAAACAATTTTAATAAAAACGCAGTACTAGGGAGATTTTCAAATTTTTTTTCCTGGATTGAGAAAAACACAGTCAGGTGAAGCAGAAAGTCATTCCCTGCCTTTCACAGTCTTGGTGTGTTGATCCTCCATGTGGATCCCTTTTGAACATGGACTGAAGCTCCTGTTGGCCCATCACCATGTTTTCCCCCTGGGAAGAGCTGTGTTTAGATAGAGTCTGAGTTTAGATCCAGCCTGTGTTTAGACCCAGTTTTTGTTTAGATCCAGCTGGAGCTGGAGCAGTGTCCAAGCCTGGATTGGTGCTGTGTTTACACAGAGCCTACTTCAACACAGACTCACCCCTGAGCCTGAAAGGGTTAAATGTTCTTGCAGTGCTTCTTTTTCTTTCTGGGTGTTCCTTCCCCACATTCCCCTGTCTCCTCTTTTTGCTTTTTGTGCTTCTTCTTGTGGCGTTTCTTCTGCCTTTCCTCCTGCTCCTCTGTGCTGAGTTCCTCCCCCTCAGACATTCCCACAGAAATTTCTCCATTGCCTGTATTCTCATCACAACTGATGTTTTCTCCTTCATTCTCCTCTTTATGTTTCCTCTTTTTTTTCCTTTTGTGACATTCATATAGTGGATCATCCAGTTCTTTTCCATTCAAGCTCCCTATCTTAGGCTTTTTCCCTGTTTTCTGCCAGTCCTCTGTCCTTTCTGCCTCATCATCTCTCTTCTGCTTCTTCTTTTTCTTTTTGATTTTGGTTTCCAGCTCTTCTGAAGGCTCCACAGCTTCATCAGCTGCTGGGCTGGAATGATCCACCTTTGGTTCTGTTTCCTGCTGGGATCCCTTCAGCTTTGCCATGCGCTTGGCAAAATATTCCTGGACAGTGAGAGCACTCTTCACTGTGTTGGAACCATCTCCAGGGCTGGAGAGCCACTTGTTCCTCTCCTTCTCTTCCTGGGAGTCAAGATCAGCCTGAATTTCCTCCTGTAAGAGAACAGAGAGGAGCAGGAGTGAGTCAGGAGTCATGGCTTTAAACATAATGCTGTTTTTTTTGCACACTAATAAGGAAAATACTGAAAAGCAACGTGGTGCTTTGAAAATTAACTGTGAAAGTACAGATTTGGGTGGAAGTGAGGCAGTCCTTAATGTGAAAGATGCTGTAGGTTTAGGGAAAAGAGGTGGAAGGAGGGAAGGGAGCAAGAGAAAACAAACCAAGACAATTTTCAGTTTTAGTTTACCTACTCCTACATAACTCATGTCTACCAGTGCCATACATAGTACATTACACTGACTTTACAAAGCACATGTCTCTGCAAGACATAAACCAGCATGAAAAATGATCCACTGCAATCCATTAGCCTGTGGCACAAAGGAAATCCCATGCCTGGAATAACTCTTCAGCAAAGAACTTGTAATCCAGGGAGCAATCCAGCATTGAGGCATCTCTTCCATCTTATCTGATCTTTGGAAATGTTTGTTTCAGAGCTGCTCTGCTGTCAGGGTGTCCCAGATGTTGTTATTTAAACAGGCTCCATTTGATCACACGTTATCAGATGGCACAAACAACATCACAGGTTACATCTTACAAGGTTTCTGCAGACATGAAATAAAGAGCTGCTCATCTCCAGCTGCAGGTGAAGAGTCTCCTTTCTAGAAAGGAAATATCAAACTAAGAAATATCAAACTAAAAGCAAATTACAGCTCTGGAACTGGATGTTATGGATGGCATGAAGAGAATTGACTGAGAAAGCAACAAATGCCACAAGATGGAAATGTATAATTTGTTAAATTATCTGACATTTACAAAAGAAACAAACCAGAAAGGCAGCTGAAATTAAGGCTTGTTCACATACATACCAAAGCACTCAAAACAAAGCCTTTGTGGTATAGCCTTTTGCTTGGCAAAAGTCACAAATGACTCTTGGAAATGTCCCAAATTTTCATAGAATCACAGAGTCATTCAGGTTAGAAAAGAGCTCCAAAACTATAAAGACCAACCTCTGACTTTACCCCACCTTGTCCCCAGCCCAGAGCACTGAGTGCCACATCCAGTCACCCCTTGGACACCTCCAGGGGTGGGGACTTCAAACCTCCCTGGGCAGCCCCTTCCAATGCCTGACCACTCTTTCCATGATGAAATCTCTCCTGATGTCCAACCTGAACCTCCCCTGGCACAGCTTGAGGCCGTTCCCTCTCATCCTGTCCCTGTTCCCTGGGAGCAGAGCCCGACCCCCCTGGCTGTCCCCTCCTGTCAGGAGTTGTGCAGAGCCAGAAGGTCCCCCCTGAGTCTCCTTTTCTCCAGGCTGAGCCCCTTTCCCAGCTCATTAATTGTTTTTTTAAAGCCTTGTACAAACCACAGGGAACAGGTACCCCCTCTGGATGGGAAAAGCTGGGAAGGATGGTGTAAAATCCTCACCAATATCTGCCCTACAACCCCTTCCTAAAGGAAAGGGGATCCACAGGGATTACAGTCAGAGATAATTCCTTGGTTTTCCATTCATAAATGCGTGGATGGGTAAGAGCATCCACTCTGCCCACACATCCTGAATCCTGCCTGCCCAAATCAGAGCAGTCAGATTTCACAGCCACTTTCACTGCCATAACCTGATACTAGAGGAAGGCCAGCAAAGAGCTGGGAGATAAAACCCCACTTATCTCAAAACTTTATAGTTATTGTGTGATGCTGCAGATAAGGGACCTGGCTCTCTTGAGGGCATCATTAAACTTGCTGGCTGAAGTTGGGTTTATTAGGGTTTGTGAGTAAGGTTTTCCAGGTCTGGCTCCTTATGCATCCATAACCTTTACTCCCATGAACAGGAATGCAAAAATTGGTGTCATTAGTGATGCATTAAGAGTGGTGATTTCCTCATCCATCTGCTTTCAAGAGAGCTATTCCAGTGGAACGAAAGTAAGGCTGCACTTGAGATTCCAGTGATGTTTGTGTGGGCACTTATCAAAATTAGGGACTTTTCTTGTAGGGATATGTTGTAGTGTTCCTGAAGGGTTATGAAGTAATTGAAACTATTTAACTTCTGGCAAAGAAGCCTGAAAAGGGATGTGGAACACAGGGTAAAAACAGGATGTATCCACACATGTCTCCACACAGGTTACATTTGAAAGGGGAGTGGCAGAAGAAGTTTAACGAGACAGAATTCCCAGGATAAATCGGTTGAGCTATATTTATATTAAATATTTTTAGTAAGACCTAAACCAACAAACAGAGAATCCCATGTCATCACAGGATCATTTAGCTTGGAAAAGAGCTCCAACACCATCAAGTCCATCCTGTGACCATTCTTGTCCACAGCACAAAGCACTGAGTGCCATGTACAGGCCTTCCTTGGAAATCCCTGCAGGGATGGGGACTCCAAACCTCCCTGGGCAGCCCCTTCCAATGCTTAACAACTCTTTCCACAAAGAAATTCCTCCTGATGTCCAACCCAAACCTTCCCTGGTGCAACTTGAGGCTGTTTCCTCTCCTCCTGTCCCTGTTCCCTGGGAGCAGAGCCCGACCCCCCTGGCTGTCCCCTCCTGTCAGGGAGTTGTGCAGAGCCACAAGGGCCCCCCTGAGCCTCCTTTTCTCCAGGCTGAGCCCCTTTCCCAGCTCCCTCAGCCCCTGCTGGTGCTCCAGCCCCTTCCCCAGCTCTGTTCCCTTCCCTGGACAAGCTCCAGCCCCCCAGGGTCTCTCTTGTTGGGAGGGTCCCAGAGCTGTCCCCAGCACTGGAGGTGCCCCAGCAGTGCCAGCACAGAGGGACAATCACTTCCCTGGCCCTAATGAAGCCCAGGCAAGCAGGGTCATTTTCCTTCCCCCCACAGCAGGATTTTGACACCCTGGATTGCAAAAGGACAAACAGACTCCCAGGTTTTCAGCCAGAACCGTTTCCCTCCCCACCCTGATGTGTAAAACACACTCAGGCTCAGAACACCCATTACTCCCTGGCCAACCAGGAAAGGATTTTCTCATTGCCTTGGTGACTTCAAGTCCTGACAACTTAATTACTGTAATTGAAGGCAAATATTACTTGAACTCTACACATTTCTTTCTTTTCATGAAGTACATTAGGCATAAAAACAAATGTTCCTTTGGTTAAGCAGAGGAGTTCCAAAGGTATGTACAAGTTTAGAAAATAAGAACCTTGCTCAGAAACTCCTTTATTGATAAGAATTTTAATAACCACGGGCCACTGAGCACAGAATTAACAGGGCATGGAGACAAGCAAAGAGGTGCCAACCCTAGAAAACCTCTGAGTTTAGGAAAAGCTTATGTAAAACCATAAATCACCTGGAAGGGCTGTTAAATGCCAAGGTATTCCTGCTTCTGTGGTGTACCTGTCCCAGTAGCCATGAGAACACTGCTGAACTCTAACCAGGGGTCTTCTCTAACCCCTCACAGTTTATGTAATTCCTCCCCTGCTTGACCCAACACAGAGAAAAAAAATCAAAGAAAAATAAGGCAGATATCCCTAAAAGTGGATTGTGCTGCTGAAGCTTCTGAAAGACAAAATTTTCACCAGATAAAGGACAGAAATATTCTTGCTCCAGAGAACTGATGATCAGGTAAAAGGGAAAGAGAAATTATGCTGAAACTAGAGGGAAACCTGAAGATTGGGCCTTGCAAATTATGTTTGTCCATGCCATGAGTTCCAAAATTGCCTGAGATGAAATTAGAAGGAATTGGGAATAGGGAATTGGTAGGATGGTCCCAAGCAGAACAAAAGGACTGCTTGAAATGTGGTGTTAAATGTGGAATGAGTAAGAGGAAACAATAGGAAAATTCAAGGAGAGGTTGGGAAGTGCACAGGAAGAGATGAAGGTCAATTACAGGCAGAAGTTCCCTGTAAATATCATCTGTTTATGTAATTAGTGAAATGTATGGAAAATAATCTAAAGGACATAAAGCACTCCATGTACCACCGTGTTTTTCTCTGCCTTTCTTTGGTTGCTGATTAAATCATTAAGGGAGTGCACTAAACTTACAGAGGGAAATCCTGGTTCCCTTGAATCCTGCAGGATCAGGATTGCATCTCCAGGGCATCCCACTCTCAGAGCACCTTTCAGTTATTTAGTGAAAGGAAAAAACAGGGAGTTATGGTCAATGATCAAAGGAATTCACATCAGTGAAAACAAGAGAAGAAGCCTAAAGGGAGAGGGATTTAGACACTACATGAAATCAAATGGGTCTGCAACCCAACCTGGTCTAGTGGAAGGTGTCCATGGCAGAGGTAGGAATGGGATGAGCTTTAAGGTCTATTCCAACCCAAACCATTCTGGGATTATTATAATTAATATTCAAAAATAAATCTGCACCTGCACGTTACCCTGGGAGGGAAAGTGAGACAGAACCCATGGGCAAAGCAAAGGGTGCTGGAAACATACAGGAGCAAGAGAAGCAACCTGGATTAATTCAGAGAACTTTCCCTCCTCTTCAGAATGCAAGTATTTCCTTTTTCAAACTTAAAATCATAAAACAGGGGAGTAAAATAATACCTTGTACCATCTCTGTCTGCTACATATGAACTACTATTACTCAAGCCCAGTAATTTCACATGACTTTGCTTTGTTGGTACTAATTCACAATGATTTTGTGAAATCTGATTCACAAAAAGGACACAAAAGGCCAGAAGGGCCTTTTGTCCAGAAGTCCAGAAGGGATGAGCAAAAAGGCAGAATAAAGCTAAACTATTTTAGTAGGGTCTCACTTAAATGACAGTAAGTGGGCTGGATGAGGCACATGGAGCCTGAGTTCCATGGAAAACACAGGATCACTCTTAGCTTTAAAATGGAGCCACCGCTGCTCTGCCTTTCTTACCAACTTCCTTGCTGAGAAACTGTAACAATAAGATTAAAATAATCCTGTTCTCTTCCTGCTGCTTCAGATCCTCACTGAGAGGTTGGTAGGACCCCCATGCAGTGCACAAAACTTGAGAGGCAAGAGCTGAGGGCATCCCTGTATCTTTCCATCCCAGGAATGGCTGCAGATGATTCCTGAAGAGTCACTCTGGAGCTTGCAGACATCAAGGATGACAGAGTCTTGCTTTAAGGAGCTGACAACTTCAAGTTAAGTACAAGCATTAACATTTGGATTGGGATCAAACAGGCGAGAGGGTGAACAAAGACCTGTAGCCTGATGAGTTTAAGCAGGATTAAAATAAATACATGCATAAATAAGGCCACATACCATCAGTTCTGCAGTCAATTCTGGCATCAGAACAGGTACCCAGGAGGCTCTAATGCTTTTAATTTACCTAATTAAAATTGGTTTATTGCAGACAGCATCTTGTGGAGAGGTGATGAGAACAGACTCCCAGCACAGACAGGGCTGATGCAAAGGGAAAACAGGACAATTGCTCTGTGCCCAT
This sequence comes from Molothrus aeneus, assembly GCF_037042795.1. Classification (NCBI taxonomy): domain Eukaryota; kingdom Metazoa; phylum Chordata; class Aves; order Passeriformes; family Icteridae; genus Molothrus; species Molothrus aeneus. Next base: position 110,462,047 of record NC_089648.1, on the reverse strand, counting down.
GAGGAAGAGGACAAGCAGCAGGTGGAAATTACCCACAGGAAAGCTTTGCCAGTAGGAGAAATCAGTATGTTTGTGAGGCCTTAACAATCATTGGGAGTCTCAACCACTGAAGACAACTCAGCTACCAGGGAAGTGTTAGGGGGAGTTAATTCTTGATTGGAATGGAAAATTTAAGATCTGGACTCCAGAAGCATCTTTCAGTTCTGTAATGCTTCCAAAACCTGAACAGGGATACAATTTGACCTCCTGGTGATCACGGAATTGTTAAGGTTGGAAAAGCTTTCTCAGACCATTGAGTCCAAAAATTCCCCAGCACTACCAAGACCATCACCAACCCATGTCCCCAAGTGCCACATCCACACAGCTTTTAAATCCCTCCTGGGATGAAGTTTCCACCACTTCCATGGGCAGCCTGTTAAAATAAATGAGGGTTTAATGAAAGAGATGAGAAGCAGGGATACTCAACCTGGACAGAAGTGGTAAAAATTCAGGTCTCCTGCAACTTCTGGTTTTTGTTGGCTATGGTGGTGTAATCACCAGAACATGCCACATATCCATAGGAAGGTTTAATTTTACTGTGATTTATCCTGAGTACCAATAGAACAATGGATCCACTGATGGGAAATGGAATGAGAATCCTGCAGGTCCAATACCTGGGTGACATGACACTCGTTAAAAGGACAAGTTCCAATTATTACAGAGAAGCACTTTCCTGTTTGACTCTGTTAAAATAAATTCTATGCCAGAATATATTGAAACATCAGCTGTGTTGATATTAACTTGCAGTTGATATTCACTTCTACACGCCACATGAGCCATCAGCTGTCTCTAACCCAGCAAGGACAAGAAGAGAGGTAAGGAAGTAATTAACGGAAAGGGGACAAGGAAAAATGTTTTCCATGGAATTATGAAGATCCATTTTTGCTACATTTGCAACTACAAAAGAGCAGACTGTTTCTCTAGCAATCAAAAGGCTGAGGAATTTTATTATAGTAAGTCTATGCCTAAAATAATCTGGAGGTTATTAATAGGATCATTGACCTCTGGAGCAGAACTACTGTGAGTGCTAGACCAGCTCCACTTTTTTTAGTGGAGCTGAACCTTTTTTTGGAGTTAAATCTCCAAAGACAGAGGTTTTACCATCCTTCAGGATATCCCTGTTGTGATTACAGAACCATGGAATGGTTTGGGTGGGAAGGGACCTTAAAGCCCATCCCATTCCACCCCCTGCAATGGGCAGGGACACCTCCCACTATCCCAGAGTGCTCCAAACTCCATCCAGCCTGGCCCTGGATATGGCACGACATCCTAATGAGGAGGTTTTATCGCCATTCAATAGCACCCATTTCACCCCACTGCAACAATCTACAGGTGCTTGATTTTCATTTACGTTGTATTTGCTGATTCCATTTTTATATCAGTTTTAAATTCTGTGGTGATGTGTTTCTATTAAAACCACATCCAAATTCTCCCAGCCTGTCTCGTCCTTCTGTTTTATATTTTTGTCAAAAGCTCATCCTCTACCTCAGCAAGTGGCCAATTTTAGCAATTTTCATTCATTCTTATAATTCACACACCAGAAAACCCCCTGAATACTTCTGGAATGCAAAATGCCATTTGTTTGTGATACAAACAATCCATTTCCAGGGGTGCAGGATGAGCTGGAGCCCAGCCTGATCCCATCAGTGAAACAGGAGCTTCACAATAGAGCTGTGACACTCAGCCAGGTTTTGCCTCCAGCCTGCAAACACCAGCAGAACAGGAAACAACAGGGTTGCAAAAGTGCAACGGATTAAATTTTGGCCAGGGACGTGATTGCAAGGATAGTCCTGGGGATTCATTCCAGCTGTCCTGAGCAGATCCTGGTCAGGCCACAGCACCTGTATTTCCAAGGGCAGCTTGGGAATCCTGGCACTGTGTCCCACAGGGCACACACACACACTTCCTCCTACTGTTCTTACACTTTTCAGGAAAAAGAATACAATTTATTTAAGTTATTGCACAACAAAGGCAGAGAGTAAAGTCCAGGAGCTGAGGCTAAGGGGGAATACACCATGGGATAATTCCCAAGAGGTGCAGAAGGCTGAAAACACATAAGGAATGAGTTAAAAAAAACCTCAGCACATGGCAGAGAAAATCCTTTTCATATCTTGAGGGATACTTAGATATCCCTGTGACATCTCATTCCACTCCAGCTCCTCTGCTGAGGCCAGCACAACCTCTCTTCCTTCACATTTCCCTGCAAATTACATCTGTGCCTTAGACTGGATATAAACAAAACTACTAGGAGAGATTTCCCTTAGGATCTCTCTATTGGCACGAAGCAGAGATCCAAACACAGTGACTTCATCTTCCCAAAAAGCACCTAAATCAATTCTAACTGTTCTGTTCTCACCTTGAATAACAGAGGAAGTGCAGTCCAGCAAAATGAGCACAGGACTGGGAAGGTCACGTTTCCCAAGTTCTCTTCCCAGCTGCTGGGAAACCCTGGAGAAGTTATTCCCTCCAGCTCTGGCACAGGTTATCAAAGCACAGAACATGCCTGATCAACTGCATGAAACTCACAGCAGAGCTAAGAGTTTCATAAAGGGTTTGTAAGGTGCTCTGAGACCCTTCACAGAGGTATCCCAGATGAACAAGGATGGAAATAATCCTGGAATTCCACTCATGTGCAGCTGGGGCTGGGACACAGAACACAGACCTGACCCAGCAGCACTTCTGTGACAGATCTGTGAGGAATCAAACCACCAGGAGTCTCAGGTACTGTATTTTAAAGGAGTAGTCAGGAGAAAAATCATGGAATGGTTTGGGCTGGAAGGGACCTTGCAGCTCATCCAGTTCCACCCCCCGCCATGGGCAGGGACACCTTCCACTGTCCCGGTTTGCTCCAAGCCCCATCCAACCTGGCCTTCGACACATCCAGGGATTCAGGGGTAGCCACAGCTTCTCTGGGAAACCTGTGCCAGGGCCTCCCCACCCTCATAGCCAAGAATTCCTTCCCAAATTCCCATCTGTCCCTGCCCTCTGGCAGTGGGAAGCCATTCCCTGTGTCTTGTCCCTCCATCCTTTGTCCCCAGTCCCTCTCCAGCTCTCCTGGAGCCCCTTTAGGCCCTGGAAGGGGCTCTGAGGTCTCTCTGGATCCTTCTCTTCTCCAGGTGAACCTCTCCAGCCCACCCAGCCTGGCTCCAGAGCAGAGGAGCCCCAGCCCTTGGAGCATCTCCATGGCCTCCTCTGAATTTGCTCCAGCAGCTCCACGTCCTTTTGCTGTTGGCCCCAGGGCTGGAGGCAGCTCTGCAGGTGGGGTCTCACCTGAGCAGGGCAGAGCAGCAGAATCCTCCCCTCCCCTGCTGCCCACACTGGGGATCAGCCCGGGATGCAAATCAGTGCAGATTGCTTTGTTAATCCTGAATCCAGACTCTAAATGTCTAAAAAGTCTTCAAAAGTCCAGGAGAGTCATCCCTATCCCTGTCCCCAGTTCTGTGGGTACTGTGCCATGCTCAGAAGCAATCCAAGCCTTCTCCACATGTCCTGGGCACTTTTTACTCCTTTGCAATGTGTGTGGAATGGGGAGCTGCTATTAAGGATTCAGGAGACCAAACCCTTGCTGATTCTTGAGTTCAGGATTTCTTCCTGAGCTCCACAGATAGAGAAGAACCCCAAAAGAAGTGACAAGTGGGCTTGGCCAGCCAGACTGTGAATATAAACAAAGGTATCAATGAGGGCTCTGAAGATTTGGGATGCTGAGAGAAAGAATGGAATAAAAACCATTGGAAGCACCCAGAGGAGAGAAAGGAGTTCTGGTAGCAATTCCAAGAGCACGCACAGTCACAGCAGCACAGCTTTGGCTTCTGACAGAGGAAACTGCACACGCTTTGAAATCTGAAAACAACACCTGCCTGTGTCAAACTCTTCTGGCTCTTTTCTAATAATAAATGTGGAAAAGCAGATCTGTGTACAAATAAAGTGCTTCCAGGAGCATTTGAAGCAGATAATTTAAACCAAAGCTTTGCTCCTTTCCCCTTCCCCTCAGAAAATGCTTCTCAAAAGGAAAATCGACACTTGAGCCTCTTCTGTTCCTCTGTTGTGAGAGGGTGATTTGTCAGAGAGCTGATCCATGAATCCAAACCAGCTCAGACCTCTGGGCAAGGAGAAAGACATTTCCTGTTTTTCAGCACCAGCAGTGGCCCAGGAGCCTGAGAAATACCTTGTGTCACTTCGTTGTCACTTTTTAGTGTGCCTTCATCAGGCTTGGTTCCTTTCCTCTAAGCAGGTGCAAAGGGGGACTCAGAGCACAGGGAAATGAATCAGAACTTCCCAATTTGGGGCAGGACAGACCAGAAATACCTTAAATACCAGCAGGGCCCTCCTGTGTAGGCTAAAAGAAAGATGCAGAAACACAAACAGCAAGACTGAGAATTAGATTTGAAATAGAACAGCAGGGCTGTGAATGCACATTTTTTTTCCTTCTCTCCCATCTATAATGGTCTGAAGAAAAGAGTTGGTCTGAGGAATGGGATTTACTTTTTAAAGAAGACCATTCATGCAGTGTGGCTACAGTTCATAAGGATCTTATCCTTGTTTTCAAGGATTCACTACAACCCAGTCAGGTACAACTCTCCGATGCTTCCTTAAACAACCCTTCTGACAATCAGCTCCTCAGATCAATTCCAACTGGGACTCATCCTCCCCTCCAAAAACCAACACAACTCTTCTCCTCTCAGCTTCAAAATGCTGCTCCAAGTGTTTCCCTACCCATCTTGCCCGTGTCCTACCTTACCCTCTCGCTATCTGAGATGTGTAACATCCTGCCCTTGTTCTGTCCATCATTTCCTTGCAAGCTCTCTGGGGAAGCAATTAGCCCACTTGTGAGCACTCTACAACATAATTAACAAATAATAACCACTGAGAAATGTAGGCCAAAAAAGCCAAGTTATCACAGCCCCATTTCTGCAGAGACTTGCATTGTTCCGTGCTCGCTTGCAGCTTCCAAGTTCCTGGAGGCACAAATTCCCCTCCAAGGCAGCACAAAAGCAAAGGTGAATGCTGTGTTTTAAAGGAGATGTAAAATGTTCTGACTTTATTTGGATTTTCAGGCTTTGCTGCTTTTCCCTGCTAATTAACACGACCAGTTGTGAGTATTTACACAGTTTGGTTCTAAATTAACTCTGGCAACGGGAGCACTGAAGGAAGGAAAGACAGGATGACTGTAACCATGAGCAAGATGCAACACCAACATAATGACATCATTTAGGATGAAAAAAACTGCTGGAGGAGACAAGGACAGAACCTATTCTTGGGTTTCCATCCACACATCCCACAACAGCCTGTAGGGAATGGTAACAATTATCAGGGAAAGCCTAAAAATTCGCTCTAATTTCAGCAGCAAATAAAATATTTCCAACTCCTGAGGCTTCCTACTGTAAGACAGCTCTTCCAGGCTCCTGCACACTTCCTAGGGAGTGTTATGAATCCTGGGCATCCCTTCAATACTGAAAAATAAGGTGCCAAAGCAATTAGACAAAGGTTTCCAATAAGGCTGAAGCAGAATGCTGCTGGGGAGCCAAGGAAGCATAAAGGAGGATGAAGAAAGGGAAGAAAAGAATAAATGATCAGTTTGGAGTGATTATTGGGATGGAGAAAGATGGCATTTGGAATGTACAAAGGAATAATATTGAGGAAAGAGGGGGGAGAAAGTATGTGGTTAAATCTCCACATTTTACAGCCTTGAGTACATCAACAATGATGACCATACTCTGAAATTCTGATTTTAGATCCACCCACCACTGATCCTGTCCTGAAACACCAAACTGAGGTGATCCCCACTAAAAACAGGAAAATGAACAGCACATTTGAGCCACAAAGCAGCTGGAAAATCTGTAATGGAGCAGTTGGCACTAACTAATGGATAATCCCTGGAGCCTGAGAGTGCCAGGATGTCTCACCCAGCCCTGCAGCCTGAGCAAGACAGAGCACGTCTGCTGTGACCTGGGACAAAGAATCCTCATGGTCACTTGGTGAAATCTGCCATCCCTGGCACAACTTTGGCTCTGTTAACCTGCAGAACAACTCACCTGGTTTAACCTTAGGTCATTTGAGGAGAGAACAGCTCAGATCAGCACATACAGGAGAGAAATTTCCCAGGTCTGCTTTAGTGGTAAAGGAAGTCTTAAATGTCCAAGAGAAGAGGTCTTGCCCTTCAAAACTGATAAAAAGCCACAGAATGGCTGGAACTCAGTGATCTTTAGGGACCCTTCCAACCAAGCCCTTCTGTGATTCTCTGATGCTATAATGTTGAGCCACTTTGTAGCCTCACAGTCAGGATCTTATCTCAGCTTTTCTGCTCATGGGCAATACAGATGTGATCTCCCAAGCATTAAAGGTGAAAATATTTGATTTATTCTTGTTTCACATCCATATCTGTCCAACCTGCTCTTGGGTTTACACTGAATTCCTCTCCTGAGAGTAAGAAGCCTCATTTTCCACCTTCAAAAACCCATCCTTGGACTTCTTTGGGCTGCTTTCCATGGTCGACCTTTGTGTTTCTGCTCTGTTTTTCATGGAATCCCAGAATGGTTTGGGTTGTGAGGGAACCTAAAGCTCATCCAGTGCCACCCCCTGCCATGGGCAGGGACACCTCCCACTATCCCAGGTTGCTCCAAGCCCTGTCCAACCTGGCCTTGGACACTTCCAAGGATCCAGGGGCAGCCACAGCTTCTCTGGGCACCCCGTGCCAGGGCCTCCCCACCCTCACAGGGAAGGATTCCTTCCCAATATCCCATCTATCCCTGTCCCCTGGCAGTGGGAAGCCATTCCCTGTGTCCTGTCCCTCCATGCCTTGTCCCAAGTCCCTCTCCAGTTCTCCTGGAGCCCCTTTAGGCCCTGGAAGGGGCTCTGAGCTCTCCCTGGACTCTTTTCTTCTCTAGGTGAACCTGCTCAGCTCTCCCAGCCTGGCTCCAGAGAAGAGGTGTTTTCCCTTTTTTTTTTTTATTGTTTTGGTTATGACTGCATCCCTGGTTTTGACCTGGTTGAGTTTTAAAGGCACACTTGTCCTTCATTACACCAAGCACGAGCTTTATGGAACTGCATAAAGATTCTGCAGCAATGCAAAAAACGCCAATGAGAAAATCCCCGTGCCTGCAATTCCAGATAGATTTCCTAGGATTTTATTATTAACACTTTGTGTAATGCCCTGAGGGGAGTGAAGAGCTCTCTGGTTGCCCAGTGAACCACACAAAACACAGAACCTGTGCCCCAAGGGACTTGCAGGTTAAAGCTCAGAGTGGGTACAAAACAATCCAAATAATTGCCAGATAGGCGACCCTGCAGGCAGCGCTCGCGTTCCAAGCCGAACGTCTCCTGGCACAGGAGCTCTGGAAATGGAGTGGGAATGGGATGCTTATCACAGCTCAGCAGCAAACTGCTCCAGGAATAAGCAGCAAAATGAAGACTCAAGAGGAAATGTCAGATTAAAGGGAAAACCAATTTGTTCCCAACGTCTCATTTGGTCCTAATGCTCTGCGGTCTGCAGGTAAGGAAAAGAAAACAGAATTGTGGAATCATTGAGGTTGGAAAAGCCCTCAGAGATCACCGAGTCCAGACATCCCCCAGCACTGCCAAGGCCACCACTGACCTATGTCCCCAAGTGCCACATCCACAGAGCTTTTAAATCCCTGCAGGGATGGGAATTCCACCACTGCCCTGGGCAGCTGTGTCAGGGCTGGACAACCCTCTCCATATTTACTAATATCCAATCTAAACCTCCCCTGGTGGAGCTTGAGGCCATTTCCTCTGGTCCTGTCACTTGTCACCTGGGAGAAGAACCTGTCCCCCACCTGGCTGCACCCTCCTGTCAGGGATGTATCAGCCCAACACAGAGCTGGCTGTCCCCAGCCCCTTCCTGGTCTTCAGCTGTGAGAAGCTGTTGACAGGGAAGTGCTGTTGGTTTGGGTCTCAAATCCATCATGGAAGGCTCAGGAGAGCTCAGCAAGAAGTCCTAAGTGTCCTGAAGCAGAGAAAAAAACAGATGCCAGCAAAGGAAGAGAAGAGCAAAGAGCACATTCTTGCTCGATGCTGAGCATTAAAAGGGTGTAGAGAAAAGGGAAATAAAGAATCACAGAATGGTTTGGGTTGGAAGGGACCTTAAAGATCATGGACAGGGACACCTTTCACTATCCCAGGTTGCTCCAAGCCCCATCCAGCCTGGCCTTGGACACTTCCAGGGATGGGGAATGTCCCCTCATCCAGCAGATCTGAGTGGCCCCGCATTTAGCAGGATCACAGAAGCTTCAAGAGACGTTGCTTACCCCCAGTTACACTCTAAAATCCACCTTAAATCTCCTTGCTAATTTTGCTTTGCCTCCTTCCAGTTAATCCTCCACTGCCCTGCTCTTTCCTTGGGTTTGCTCTCTGCTGACCCCTCCTGCTGCTTCCAGAGCTGGGTGGTCCTTCCACCATCAAGTCATCCCATCTCAGATCCCTGCAGTGACTGAGCAATGCCAGCTCAGGTTCATTCCCTTCATTTCCCCACACTTAATGCCCGGAGAAAAGCAGGAGGGTGGAGCCACGGAGTTCTCCAAGAACTCATTCCAAGCACAGGTGAAGGTCACGGCTGCTCCAAGGTGGGAGCTCTGTTTTTCATTTAGAAAAGGATGGTTGTGGTAACTCTAAGCAAAGAAGCTCCACTCCCTTTGCTTTTGGATATTGTGGCTGGATAATCCTGGACCTGATAAAGCTTCTAACAGGTTCTGATAGAAGCTGTAACTGTGGTTATGGAGTTTTTAACACTTTTTCTCCATGTGGATTCTTTGATGTTGAATGACACAGTTGAACCCAGTTGGGAAAATTATTTGTCTTTCCTTTTCATGCAACCATTTATTTTCACAAAGACTAGGAACTTCATATTTGTCTGCCTTTGTCTGCCTGTGGATTGTGCCTCAAATCAGTGAGAGAGGATGGGATAGAACAAAAAAAAAAATCCCAGAATCATGGAATCATTAAGGTTGGAAAAGTCAATCCAGCACTGCCACCATGTTCACCATAAACCACATCCTCAATGCCACATACATGTCTTCCAAACACTTCCAAGAATGGTAAGTGTTCAAAGAAAAAATCATCTATTCTTTAAGTGACGGGGAAGACAGGCTAAAAATGAGGCAGTCTTTTAAGTAGTTGAAATAAAACCAAAATAATTCAGTGTTGATAAATAAAAAGAAATGCACCTGGGTAAAATAGAACCTAATATGAAATAGTATAAAATTAGAAAGTTGGGATGTATTTCATCCAGCCTATTACTGGATGTCATTGGTGCTTCTGCTTGTCTAAAATACCATATCTAAAAGAAGCTGGACAATTTTAAAAACAAGATATCACACAGATAGAGGTAAAAAAGAAATCCTTATAATGCCAATTGGTCCAAAGCTCCCCAAAATCAAGTGTGCCAGAACTATTTACCATTAATTCCAACTACCCTTAACCTGATTTCTCAGACATTTTTCACCTCCTTCATGCAAACAGGACTTGTGCTAAAAGGAGTGTTGATTTAAGGTGGAAGTGAGACTCAATGAGAAACAGGAAAAAAGTAACAACAGTGTAAGTGACCACTAAAGACCATTTAGAAAAATATTTTGTGCTTAAACAGACAAGAAGCAGCCACAGACCCTCTTCCAGAGAGGAAACCACCTCTGGAAATGTGGAAACATCCAAATGGAAGCAGTGAGAGTAAGGTGAGGATGGCAACCATTAACATGACTATTTTTGCAACAATCAACACCTCCTGAAGAAAAAAAAAAAGCAAGAATTCATGCTAAGTCATAGGTGGTAAGAAGCCAACACAGCACTGAAGAGAAGGAATTGTTCAATTGTTATCCTGGGTATGAGCATTGCAAATGCAGGCACTGACATCCGTGTTACAACCTGTTGGGGACCGCAGCATGTTGAAGGGATTAAAAGCTAATGACAGGCCACCATCCTCTTAAAATCCAGTGCCAGGCCAGGGGCTTCCACTTTCTCAGCTGAAATATCCACAGTTGCAACATCAGCCCGGTGTTGTTTGTTCCCAATGAAAGAGGTGATTCACTTTCTTTCCAGCAGCTGCACTGTAAAATGTTGATTAGAGTGTGAACCGCCCCCAAAATTTAAAGCAGAGTGGAAAAAAGAATACAAAGTGAGGCGTAAAAGGAGATGGGAGTCGAGAGGGAAATCAAAGCAGGGAATTCACCAGGAGGTAGAGATTTTATCAAAGCGATTGGTTCATTAGGCAGAAAATTTCACTGTCATTAAGACGGTGCTGCAGTGCTTTTTGTTAGTGAGTTCTTCAGGGCAGACACCTTTGTATTTCTACTTGTAAAACACCAATTAGTACCTCGGGCAGACTACAAACAAATCAACATTAAAAAAAGCAGTGAAACAGAACCATTTGTATCTCCTGCTAAGCCTGCAAGTCACCAGGGCAGATTAAACTCCCTGGAGAGAGACCACATTCTTCATTCCCTAATAGTCTTCCCCTTGTTTGCTGCACATCTCTAGGAGTTAAAAAGCAGAAATTTGGATTTATCTCTCAGCTTGGGCTCAGAGGGAGTTCACCATGGGATGCTGCTGTGGCAATTCTTGTTACAAGTTTTGTGTGTGTGTATTCAAGCTGGTTTTCAATTAATAACAGTGTAATTGTTGCAAAGCCCACCCAGGACAGCCAGGCATCACTGCTTTCCCAACGTGCAAGTGAAGGTACCTGCTCAACATCCTCTGAAAGGCCACATTTGGGAATTAAAGAACAGCTGGAAGCGTGGAAGGAGCCAGACTTGGTTCAGTCTAGTCCATATGGCTGGAATGGGATGGGTTTCTGACACTGTCTCCAGAAATTCAGAGAGGGTTTCCTCATTCACTTCCAAGCAGAATTTGGGAGGGAATTTACTTCTGTGGAGGATCCATTTCCTCTGATCCTGGTTCTTGTTCCCTGGGAGAAGAGCCTGACCCCCACCTGGCTACAATCTGTTTTCAGGGAGTTGTGCAGAGCCACAAGGTCCCCCCTGAGCCTCCTTTTCTGCAGGCTGAGCCCCTTTCCCAGCTCCCTCAGCTACTCCTGGTGCTCCAGCACCTTCATCTTTCAACCTGCCCTACCCACCTTCTCCCCCCTTCCCACACACACTTTCTAAACAATATTAAATGTCTTTTCCTGTTTAACTCCCTAAAATATGTGCAGAGGAAAGGTCAGACACAGCAACAATCTGCTGGTTCAGGGTCACAGTAATAGTTAAGATGCCAGAATACAGATTCAGAGTCTGAGCCTGCCATGATTCACACTGAGGGCTGGTCAGGTTATACTTGCTGTAAGGAGAAAAATGGTAATTTAGCCTTGATGATTGAGAAAACCTGAAAATCTGCCAGCCTCATCTCTGCCTGGAGTGCCAGTAGCTATTAAACCCTTAACCAGGGACACAGGCAGGAATGCATGATTTGGGGTTTATGATTACTGGAGCAACATGAATGTCAAAGGTTGGGAGAGAACGATGGTCTCACCTCCATGTTCTACTCCCTGGGGTAAAGAAATAATGATTGTAAACAGAAGCAGCAGAGATGCATTTTTTATAGAGCTGGAGAAGCCTTTCCACGTTTAGTCAGGCACTCAACAGCCTGTGGGGTTGATGTAAAAGAGCACCAGGGATTTTTAAATACATCTGTCAAGATTCATATGAGCAGAGCTGATCCCTCTCAGAGGAAAGGTGATGGATTTCATGAGCTCTTAGATCCTTTCCTAAATTACCTCCTGTGTACAGAAACCAGCTTGGAAATGGATTGAGAGCTCTCCTGAAGGAGTTAACCATTCAAACAGGTAATCTCTGAATTTTGAAAGAATTTGGCCACCAGAGCTCCTTCCCTACAACAGTTCCGAGGAGCTGCTGCCAACGTTAACATCGGGAGGCAGCTACTGACAGGTTTCATTTTGCCCAGTCTGATGCTGCTATTGACACTCATGCAGACAAGCCAGCACAAACAGGAATAAAGGGCCACCTTCCATGGCAACACTTCTCCAGGAACTAAGGAATTTACTGACAGCCCTGAAATCCTTGGCAGGTGGTGGGATTTGCTTCCCAAATGTCCCGGGGCACGGAAAAGCTGATGGGACTCACCTAACAGTGGTTCCTACCATGCTGCTGGGCAGCTCCAGAGATGAGCAACAGCCTCTGCAACATCCAACAGGAATTACTGGGTAATGTGGCCTTTCAGGCAGAGGCCAAGTGATGTGGAAGGTTGGGGATAAATTCCAGTTGCAGAGTACAGAAATTTTTGCAGAACCCACAGCTACTTGAATTTTTCTTCAGGCTCGACAGCAAATGGCAAATTTCTTACACAAGAGTTACTGGATGGGGCTTGGAGCAACCTGCAATAGTGGAAGATGTCTCTGCCCATGGCAGGGGTTTGGAATTAGATCATCCTTAAGATCCCTTCCAATCTAAACCATCCATAACTCTAATTTCTGCCTCTGCATCTTCTACCCCAGTTCACCACCTAAGCAGGCAACTTTGTGCCAGTGCAGAAGGTAAAAGTGATTCAGAGGGAGGAAGCTGAGCTCATTTTGCCAAGTCCAGGGGAAGGGTGAGCTGTGTACAAGAATGTTCCCTCCCAGACTGGGATCTTCACACCCTGTGCTCAGGCCAGTTCCCAGTTTTCCTGCCTTGGAGAAAAGGGGATGTGGGTGTAAACTGGGAGCTGAACTCCCAGCTCCAGCTCCTCTGCTTCTCAGAAAACTCAGCATCTCTATATTTGGGGTTTGAATCTAAAATTTAGGCCTTTAGTCCATCACTAGTTTGAAGACTGCAGAAAAGCCTTAAAATCTCAGCAAATTTAACCTGGTCTCAGATTCACAGCACTTTAGGAAAGCTTTTACAGCATTCCCCAGAAGTTGTGCTTTGTCTTTAAAGCAGAGCCTACAATAACGTGAATCCTGGAGAGCAGAAAGTCGTGCAAGAACAACAATGTAAAGGTTTGAGGATGTAAAGGTTTGAGGATGATTTTGGAAATACCAAAAGACCTGCAGAGGCAGCTGAGAGCCTGCTATTGATGACAGATTAGCCAACCCCAAGGGGTACAATTTGCATCTGATTCACAGGGACTGGAAGAGAATTAGGAAATTGGGATTATAATGGGATTAATCACATGACTCCAGGGATCCCATTCATCCTGCTGCTGAAGGGTCCTAGAGCTGCTCTGCACTGCCTGAGCTGCATTTGGGAAGTTATTTGAGGTTTTCTGGGACAGGACTGAAGGAGGGAAGAGATAAAAGTTTACTGGTTTTCCACTCAAAGCCAGCCTTTATCAAAGTTATGTGACCACGAGCTGAGATTAAGGACGGTAGTAAACCTCAAATCCCAGCCTAGAGCTGAAAACCTTAGAGATTTAATGCTACTAATTCCTCCAGTCCTCACATTTACTATAAGTGACTGTTAAAAAAAAAAAATAAAACAAATCAATCATTCTGGAGGAACTGTTGTGAATCCTGAAACAAAGGGAAAGGATGAGATCATTGCTGTTTCTTCAGCCTTGGTGAGGTCTCCAAGTGAACATATGAAGCAGATGAGACTTGCCTCAGCAAGGCCTGCCAATGTCAGAGCAATAAATAAATGTTCAGAGAATGAGGCTGCACCTTCAGCTGATGTGAGCTGCTGTCAGAGCTGGGAAACCTGCAGAGTCCCAGGATTTCTGGGAAAATGAAGATCTGGTGCTGAGTTCCCCTGAAGGGAGACTCCAGAGCAAAGCCACTCTGGAAAGGGTCAGGCTGCCAGGCAGGCACTTAATTAAAAGAAAAACACTTCCAAAGAATTCTTTCCCATTGTGATCCTCTCTGTTGAACTTGGCATTGCCATGGAGTTCTTGGGCTGTCCTACACCAGGGACACCAAGGCCTGGGAAGCACTGAAGCAGCTTGTCCCAAACTGTTCAGCATCAATATTTGATGTGGGGACTCCTGGTTTTCTTCCTGCCTTTCTCTTCCTGGGCTTAGGCCATTGAGGAAGATTTTCACATGGAGCCAGAAGAGCTGGGACTTTCTGTGCCTCTCTTAATGGTGAAAATTAGGAATGAACCCTAACTGTTATGATGTGCAAAAATGAGCTGCTCTAACCAATTCCTGACTGTGTTTACAGTTTTCCAAGAATTGGTTCCCAACCTGGAGTCACAGCCCAGGCCTTGGCACAGCAAGGCTCAGGCATTCCTGGTGGAAGGTTCTCTTTGCTCCAATTCCCACTCCCTCTGCCTTAGACCCTTCATTTTTAGGTCACTTTTAGGTCTTTGTTGTCATAAAGACAATACATAAAAGAATGCTCATCTGTAACAACACTGTCCAAATAACCCCTTCTGTGAGGACAATTTTTATCTGACCTTTGTTCCAAATCTGACAGCAAAATTCTGATTTTATAAAACTCTCTTGGAATACACTTTTTTTCTTTCCCTAGTTTTAAACTTAATTCACCTTCTGGTCAAAGTCTAAACAAACAATCAGAAGTCAGGCTGAATTTACGCCCTTTGGGGGGAAAAAAATCACCACAAAACACCGCAATATCTACAGAGATGCCTATTGACCCAGCAGTTATCAGAACTGTGGTGGGGTTTTTTTTTAAATTTTTATTCTTTTTGGCACTAACCCAGCTTTCTAAACAGCCAGTGACCCACTTTCACCTAGCTGGCCTCTGAAGTTGAGAGAAGATTCCTACCCTCTGGACGCTGGAGGCTCTGTTTGAAGTCCCTGCTGTCAGGAGATGGTCAGTTTACGTCTCCTGTCCTAGGACAGGAAAAGGATGCACTCTCAGCTCCATGTGTTGCAGGGAGATAAGCACAAAGATTTCTGTCCTATGCCCTTATCAGCTTTTCCTGCTACTCTCCAGAACAGACACCACCAAGGCTGGCAGTAAAAATTAAACTTAAGCAAGAGGAGGACAAAAAAAAAAAAAAAAAAAAAAAAAGAAAGAGTATTTCTCATAATTGTAATGCAAAAGATTGAAGTTTTGGGGAAAAAACTCTGCTAGGATTTTTAGGAGTACTGAAAACTACCTAAAATCTTCTGTATTCTCAATGTCGACTGACCTACTCTGACATACCCAGGATGACTTAGGGTTTAAAAGATACCTCACAACTTAAATAATCTTTACTACATGAGAATTCTTCCCCTTGCAAATAAAACCAATTAGCTGGCAAAAGGACATTCCCTGCATATGGAAATGATCATGGAATTACAGAATGGTTTGGGTTGAAAGAGACCTTAAAGATCAGCCTGTTCCACCCCTTCCCATGTGCAGGGACACCTTCCACTAGACCAGGTTGCTCCAAGCCCCATTCTATAAATTTAATATTTTTATTTCATGGTTTCCTTTGCTCCAAAGCCCATTCTATAAATTAATAGTTTTATTTCATGGTTTCTTTTGCTTTTCCTTCTCTCTCTACTGCTCCCTCCTTCTCCTTATGTTCCTTCAGTTCTGCCACCTCATTTTCTCAGTGTGCAGAGGACAGGCTAGAGAGAGCCTTCAAGGATTTTGGGTTATCTCCCATCTTTCCATCTCCTGCCCACATAGGATTTAATTATGGGTGCTTCAGCTTCCACCCTCTATAAAACTGGAGCTACTTCTTGTTGAAACATTGTCAGCCATAAGTGAGATGGACTCAACATCATTTTAGGAGGCACCTTCAAGTAAGACTTGAACACAGAGGTGAAAAATAAATGTTCCAGATGGAAACTGAGTGTCCAGCTCTCCACAAAGCCTCACCTGGATCTACTAATGTAGAAAAAAACCAAAAATCATCTAGCAAATACCCACACAAAATTGCCAAATGGCAATTGAGAGAATTTAGAAACCTCAAGAATTGCTCCTTTGCTCCTCCCCAGCCCTCAATACCATTATTTAAATCATGGCTGCACTGTCAATCTATAAATTGAAACAATTTTAGAAAACACCCCTCATGTAATTGCAGCAGCTGTTAAATCCATGTCACAGATGTCATAGGGTGCCAAAAAGTGGGGGGAGAACTTAATGGATGTGACAGAGCAGAGAAAGTTCTTGAGAACTTCAAGATTCCCAAATTCTGGACTTATTTTTGCTACCAGTTCTTTGTAGGACAAGGTGTCTGGGGAGACATTTAAAAGAACAGTCCAGTTTCATTTTTAAAAGCACACAAGATCCTAAATTCTACTAACTTTCCAGGTGATTGAAAGAGATTACTCTGTATATCTATACAAAAGAACATGTGGAGACCCAAAAGGAACAATGGTCAATGAAGAAATAATCAATTTATTGGCATTTTAGGCAAACTAGAACTTTCCTCTTAGAAGTTCCTGTTTCTCCTCCTCCTTAAAAGAAGCTTCTAAAGTTTTGCTTTTAAAATAATTGTGTTGATGATACATTTTTAGCCTTAAACATGACTTAGTGTCCCCATTAAATGAAAAGCACTGTTCTGTATACATGGAACACCAAAATTTATGTTACTGTTACTGCTGTTGAGTAAAGAATTCAAAAGGCGAATCATGAGGGCTCAGCATTTCTCCAACTTCATTCTGCCATTTCTCTTTAAGTTCTACCACAATAAAGAAAAATTTCTTCACTCAAACCTCCTGAAATAATACAAAAATAAGGAAATTACGATGAAATGCTCTTTGGGCAATTCAGGAATTATAGTGATGGCATAAAAAATGTCAAATGTTCCTTCAAACTGGAATGAAAGAAGTATTTTAAGACTCCAATCACATGAAAGCAGCATTGAGTCCAGGATTGAGGATAAACCAGCATGTGTGTGCATGTGTTTGTGTGTCTGGGTGTGTTTATCCCTGGATATCAGACAGGACAGGAAAGGAAGAGTTGAAACACTTGTCCAGAAAATGCTCAAAAAGAAAACACAGCCAGGACAAATTTAGCAGCTTTACTTAGCTGGGATATCAAAGGCAGAGCTGACTGGAAAAGCAACCAGCTCTCAAGAATGGCAAAATAAACTCAGCAGAGTCTCGGGAGGAAAACCCGGATCAGAGGCTGGATTTTGTTAACTGCTGCTGTTTTGGGTAAGTCAGGTCCTTTCTGACACTGCTGAGATAATCTTGTCAAAGAACAACAAAAATGAAAAGCTAAAAAAAAAAAAAGGACAAAAAGACAGTCAAGACAGACACCAGCCATTTCAGGGGGAATCTGTTTGGTAAAGTGGCTTTGAGGTGTTGTCTGAAGAAACAAAACTTGGAATGAACTTCCTAAACATTTTTTTTTAAATTTTCTTTTGGTCTCCTTTGGAAAAGTGAATTTCAATAGGCTGATTGTCAAGTTATTTGTTGATCAAAGGAAAAGTCTGAAACACATCTGAAACAGATTTTCTGAATAAAAAAAAAGCATTTCATGCTCAATTCAGAAGAAAGCTTCTCCAGCAGAAACTAGGCTATTTGCATTTTTTTTTAAAGGAAGCCTCCATCAACTAAAATGAGCCAAAAGTGACATGTTTTAATAAATTCTGTCTTGAAGACATGCAGACCTATTACCTGGATATTATACTGAAATCATGGCATAGAAATGTGATTTTCTATCCAAAATTCATTAATTTGCTTGTATTATGCAGAAGAGGATTTACCTCAGACTGGGAAAACCATCTGGATCTTACAGTGACCAGAATCAAAATTTGATGTTCAGAAATAGTCTGGGGTTAGATGGGAGGAGGGCGGCATCTGCCCACCTCTGGCAAAAAAAAAAAAAAAAACCAACAAAAAAAAAACAGAGGAGGAAAAAGTGAAAAAAAAAAAAAGAAAATTCTCAATTTTTAAGCTGCTGCAACTTTGCAACTTCACCTGGGGAAGTGTTCCTGGAAGATTTAGTACAAGGAGCAAAGGAAGTGTGTCAACATGATCTGTACCATCCAATGGATAAAACTGGCTTTGGAATTCACCTTCCCAGTGCCAAACTGAGATTCAGAAATTGAAGTGATGTCAAGCAATTTCCCTTGGCTCCCAGTCATGCCAGAGACAGACACTCTGACGCCGAGGGAGGATGATGGGGAGATAGCAGGTCCCTCTCATTTTCACAAGAACTCCAGGGAACTGCTCCCATATCTGCTGCAGAATTAATCAAGATAAGTTAATGTGTGATAACATGTATCTGAAGGGGAGAAAGCCTGGACAGCTCCTGCCTCTCCAGGAGTGAATTCAATGGCTCTTCAAGAAACACAAAGCTGTCCTTTTCTGCCCTCATCCACCCCAAAAGCAGAGCTCAGGCTGGAGAGTTGGAAAAAAGGACAAGGTATGGCATAGGAATGTGACACATTAGAGAAGTTTGAATCTCATAATACTGACAAATAATTGATGCTTTTACACCCTGGCACAAGAAACTTTCACCTGACCCACAGATACTCCTCCTGCTGCTACTCTTAAAATACTCCACACTAATAACAAGTAAATGGTTTGTGCATCCACAAAAATGGGTATTTTGAGGTATTTCAGTGAAGTCTAAACTCTGTATGATTGCTACATTGTCACTGTGACATGTTTCATATTAAATGAAAACACCAGAAATGATTGGGACACTTAAATTATGGAGAAGATGGGAAATTGGAAAAAGGTTTGGGTTGCAACCATGGAAACCAGAGTAGGAAGAGACCACTGAGCAAACACACAGGGATGCTTTTCTCTCTGTAACCCAAGTGCATCAAGCAAAGTGCTTTGCTTGATCACAGAATCAATCCCAGAATCCCAGAATCCCAGAATGGACTGGGTTGGAAGGGACCTTGAAAACCATTCAGTTCCCCTCTGCCATAGGCAGGGACACTTCCACTATTCCCAGGTTGCTCCAAGCTCCATCCAACCTGGCCTGGAACATTTTCAGAGATGGGCAGCCACAGCTTCTCTGGGCAACTTGTGTCAGGCCCTCCCCACCCTCACAGGGAAGAATTCCTTCTCAATCTCCCATCTATCCTTGTTCTCTGCTAGTAGAAGCCATTTGCTCTGTCCCATCCCTCCATGCCATTGTCCAAAGTCTCTCTCCATCGTTCCTGTAGCCTCCCTTCAGGGACTGGAAAGGGCAATCAGGTAACCCTGAAGCCTTCTCTTCTCCTGACCAAGCCCAATTCCCTCAGCCTTTCCCACAGCAGATCTGCTCCATCCCTCTGAACATTTCAGTGTCTCCTCTGGACTTGTTCCAGCAGCTCCAGGTCCTTCCTGTGCTGGGCCCCAGGGCTGGGGCAGCTCTGCAGGTGAGGTCTCACCTGAGTGGGGCAGAATCCCTCTGTACCTGTGCACCTTTATCCATCCCAAATGAGGAATTCTGCAGACTCCAGAAGCCTTCAGGCCACACCACCACATGGGATGCACCAGGAATCACACACACACACACACACACACACACACAACTCCAGCCTGCTGGAAGTATAAGCAATCAAAATCTGTGCATGGAGCACTCTGAAGTGCTCACAGGGAATTCCCAGGGAGTGCCATCAATTGGATCTGATTAATAAAACATGCCAGCAAGGCACAAGCTGTGAATTTGTGCTCACAAGCACTTCCAGGCACACAGACAAGCACCAGGCTTGTATGTATTACACACAAGGACATCACTTATGCTCAGGTGGCCAAAGGCCTCTGAAAATATCACCTGGTATTTTTATAGGAAACTCTGTCTGGAAAGCTCTCATGCTCCATTTTCCCACCTGCATTGTTCACAAGGTGACATCCATCAGCAGCATCCCAGATGGATGGCATGAATTAATAGAGCAACTCCAGAGGTTGAGTTCCCAGCCAGGTATTTATATCCCTTCCCTTGTGAGCCAGCTGACTCTACTGATCTAAGAAACTGTAACCCCTCGCAAAAAAGGCAGAAGTGTCAATACATGAAAAAAAAATTTAATCCAATAGTGGAAAAAAATTCCAAATTTGTCTGCTTTGTTTGCAGACATGTCAGATATGCAATAGCCTTCTGAATGGAAGGTGATATGACCAGAATATTTCCCTGAGGTATAATTTGCTTCTCTATTAAAAACAGTAACTTCCCACTGTGCAGCCATGAATATCACCTGAAATAATGCTTATTCCTTTCATCCAGGAATATGTGGAAGGATGAGAAAAGCATTCCCATGTATGACAAATGAACAGCAAAGCAGCAGGGCTGACATCAGAAACTGTCTCTTCTTTGGTACTTCAGTTATCTCACTAGAAACTGGCAGTGAAAACACAAAATTTTTCAGCTCCAGATGTGTGAATTTGGGCTCAAATTCAACCATTTGAAGCAATATGAAAACAGAAAGAGCTGAGGTCTCAGCCATCTCAACCTGCAAACCTAAAATCAGTAAATTTCTACATTGTCTTGTGGGGCAGCTGCACCCAAATTCCAGATTTTGATTTGTTCTGCAGTATTTAACAAACTGTCCTCTACAAGTACCTGATACCACCCCCAGACCAGAAAGGATGAAGATAAAACTGCAGTAAACAACACAGAAAGAATATTCCCAAATCCCCAGCAAAAATATTCCAAATCCCCTCTTCTAAACAGCATTTGAATTGCATTTAGTAAATAAAGACCAAGGGCACACCCTAAATGAAAAAAAAAAAAAAAAAAACCGACAAAAAACTCAATAGCTGTTCATGATGTGAGTGCCATTTCCAGAGAAACGAACAGCACATAATTATGTCATTAACAATTATGATTGTCTAAATAATTTCATTGTAGGGTTGGAGAGAGTCGAGTTACACAATCAAGCTCAGATTCAGCATTTCTAGGGACTTTTTGTTTGGTGTTTTTTTTTTTTTACACAAATTGGTATTTTGAATGAGGTTCAGTATAATATGTGGAGAAGTGACATTACAGACAGGAGAAAAAATGATGAAATAAACTATAAAGTCCTGACTGTACAAGAAGGGCATTGTAGAAAGGCCTCTAGTAGACATGGCCTGATCCACTCAACCAACTCCAGCATAAGCAGCCCAAAATCTCTCTGGGAGAATTTGCAATTCCAGCCTGAAGGAAGTACAAAGCACTGAAATCCTCACAATTCCTTGTATGATATCCTCATGTGTCTTACGAAAGGAAAATCTCCCAAAATTTTGATGGATTTTATTAATTGGTATCCAAGGCCCACCTTGATGAGGCCCTGAGCAACCTGGGATAGCAGAAGGTGTTCCCTGCCCATGGCAGAGGGGTGGAACTAGAGGAGCTTTAAGGTCCCTGTAATCCAAACCATTCCAGGACTCCTGAATGGTATTTATTCAAGTATTTTCAAGACAGCCCAAAGGCATAAACTTTTTAAAGAGACATGTCTTTCAAAAATTTGCCATAAAAACCCAAGATCAACATCCTCTCCCTCAAACAAATAATTTTCAAATACAGTGCTTATGACAACAGGCAGACTCTGTGAAACAATCCAGAATTTTGAGTTGAACCAAAACTCAAACATACACTTTACTAAAAATTAGTAATTTTCCAATTAGGAGGAAATTTATATTCAAGGCCAGGTTGGATGGGGCTTGGAGCAACCTGGGATAGTGGGAGGTGCCCCTGCCCATGGCAGGGGGTGGAACTGGATTAACTTAAGGTCCCTTCCATCCCAAACCTTCCTGTGATTCCATGATTTTATGTTAAAGCAATAATGGCTTTTTACATTTAACTATTTCATTGTTTGCTTTACAAATGGATTCTTTTCTTCAAATGCTCTTTTAGGAACTTTCTGAGGGAAATACTCTTGTTCATACTTTGTTCACTCTGAAACTCTGATGGTTTCAGAGTGAACAAATCCTAAGTTTTCCTTCAGACAGAGCCCCAGCTATTCCTCCAGGAGCTGACATTTCCTCTGCCCCAGCCAGGCAGTGCTGAAATCAATATTGCAGGGCTTGCAAAACAGAAAGTCCCTTCCCACTCAGACGGTTCAAACCTGTCTGCAGCCTGTTGGACTCCTTGGAGCCACTGGATGCTCCAATAGTTTTGGCAATGCAAGTTCCCATTTTCACTGGGGTCAGCCAGAACAAGATCAGACCACATTCCTGGTGGCCAGCAGGTGATCTGTGCTTGTGTAAGCTCAGGCACAAAGGCACAAGTTTATCTCTGTGTCCAAAGGCAGCCAGCTCGCTCTGCAGAACTACCTGCAGTGAAAAGAACAGCTCAGAAAAAGATTACAAAAACCAGCAGCCCACTGAGACAAGGTTTGTATGGCAGCAAGATCCTGGCAATGGAATTCATCCACCCTGGCTCCAGAGCCAAGAAAGCCACTTGCACCTCCAAGGAGCTCAATGGTTTGATCACACAGCACCAGGTGAAACAGGAGAGGAAGTTATTCCTTCTCATTTAATGAGAAAGGATTAAAAATGTATTAAAACTAAAAAGTGTCCCAAGAATGATTTTAGCAAGAATTAGGGGGAGCACCCCAATTTCTTGGAGTTGATCTGACCTTCAACCAGAGAAAAGCTGCCTGGAAGGTATCAACCCTAATAATGTTGTGACTAGAAAGTTAACCAATAACAGAATCCCAGAATGGTTTGGTTGGAAGGGACTCTAAAAATTATCCAGCTCCAGTCCTATACCATGGGCAGGGACATCTTCCACTATCCAAGGTTGTTCCAAGCCCTATCCAATCTTGGACACTTCCAGGGAGGGGGCAGTCACAGCTGTTCAGGTCAACCTGTGCCAGGGCCTCACCACCCTCTGAGTGACATTATTAGGTAACCTTGAATAAGATAATAATATTAGAATAAGGTGTAGCAAATCCTTTAAATGCTTTTGAATGTGCCTTTTTGCCTCTGTACTTGAACAGCTCGGGTCCCTCCCAGCTGGCTATAGGGCAGAGGAACAGTATAGAGCAAGGGTAAGCAGAAATTAAAATAAAGTGTTAAAAAAAAAAAAAGGAAAAGATACTTTGGTTCCAGTTGAAGCCAGAATGACCATCTTTGTAATCAATTAATTTGGGGAGGCTTTTCTTGGTTTAGAAACCACAGTCTCCTGTTACAAGCTCTGAATCAGTCCCTCATCTCTCTTCTCTCAAATGCTGCTCAGGATAGTTTTGGGCAGCCCCAGGGGATTCATCCAGCATTCCTCACTTTCCCTGGTGGAGGGGTCTAGCAAGTTTATTCCAGGGCTATTAAAGAGTTAATTAGGTAGTGCTTTGTGCAGCTTCACTGTTTCAGCAAGTCTCGGGTGACA
The DNA here is from genome assembly GCF_037042795.1 of Molothrus aeneus. NCBI lineage: Eukaryota > Metazoa > Chordata > Aves > Passeriformes > Icteridae > Molothrus > Molothrus aeneus. The sequence goes on along the minus strand of NC_089648.1, from coordinate 110,438,919 downwards.
CCCAATTAACAAATCTCTGATGAACTGTTTCTTAGAGAGCTCAGCACAGTGCTCCACGAAAATCTCCTTTATCATTCCAGCCACGAAGCCCCAATGTCCTGCTGCCCCTCTACCCCTCGGTGAGGGGATATCTGTGATTCTCCTGGCTGGCTCTAAGCTGTCAATCCTGCCCCCTCTCAATAAAAGTTTATTTACTAAACTTTGGAGCATTTCGTACAAAGCAAAAAACAGGCAGCTACATCAAAGCCTCCCTATTATCACTCCCTAGTGAACTGTGAAAATATAAATTCAAAGCTGACAAGCTAGTTAGACTTTTAACTAAAATCTGAGGGCAATTAACTTTAACCATGCCACTCTGCTACTGTACTCCTGGCACCAACTTTGAAAAGTGGCCCAAATTCCTCTGAGGAACAGAAAGACCATTTATCTCCTCTATTTATTCAGGGCAAACCTCCTCCTTCGTGTCAAGCTGGGAATGCAGCATTGCTGACTGTGACTGGCAGTGATAAAGGAGCTGGTATGATTTTCAAATGAGCAGCATGTCCTGCTTTCCCAAATATTGGAGAAGAGTGAATAATATGCCCTCCTAAATACGAGCCAGGTACCGATTTAGAGCTGCACACTGGGGAAAAGGTGCCTATAAATTCCTGGACACATAAAGCTTCTGCCTTAAAAAGGATTTCTGCTTGTATCTCCTACAGAAAGGTATTTTTATTTGCAGAACTTGAGAAAGGAAAGCAATCAGAAGTGACAGAAAGATCATTTATCTAAGGATAAGTTAGGAAGTGGCATTAATCTACAGAATAATTTTTGTACATGTGATCCCTTCCAAAGTTCCTTGAGGTCCTAGCCATATTATGGGACTGAATCCTTTTAGAAGCATCAAAAATGTGAACCCTGGCCATGGCAGGGGGTTGGAATGAGTTAATTTTGAAGGTCCCTTCTAAGGTTTCTTTCTAAACCATTCTGCTCTATGAAAAATATAAGACAGAAACTGTCAAAAACATATTGCCTTGCTAAGTATCTATATGGAAATGAAAATAATATAAAGCTTTTATATATTTGCAATATATATAAAAGAACTTTAGGTACAAGAGCTTTGTACCTAAAGCTCAAAACAAATATTTAATATTTAGTGGAAGCTTTATATGTCCTTTAAATCTTCATGTCCAATGGAGAGAGGTGACCCTCAAATGCAGAGCTCACACCTTAAGCAGGTTAAATGGCTCTTCACTGAAGCTTTTCTCTTCCCCTGCTTCTTAGATGTTACATCACTGTATTTGACCTCTCAGTTGGGATTAATCTCCCTCTCCTTTAGGCATTTAGCTTAACTCTGAAACAATTGGAGAATATTGCCTTGAATCAATCAGGATCAAGAAATCTGCACAGCAACAAGGTATCCTGAAGGACAAAACATGAAGCCAAGTGGGTGCCTCCTGCGTGACACCCCGAAGGTGATTTTTTGTCAGGGCCCTTAAGTGGTGTCAAACCCCACAACTCCCCCTTGGGTGCAATCTCATCTTTTCTTTCAAGGACTTCAGACCCAGGAAAACAGGGTCTGACAGCCTGACAATCTAAGTTCCAGAAAAATCAGTTACTAATTAGGACAAAAGAGTTTTGCAGCTTTCAGTCCAAAACTTTCAACCATAAAAACTTCTTGGAAAATTAGTACCAAAAGTGCTTTACAGATGTCATGGCAAACTTCTAATCTCTTGTTGCCTGACATGAACTTGAGATAAGTTTTCCTACTTCCCAAGCTTCCTCTGAGAGTGTGAACAGTTCCCATCCCTTCAGACACTCTGTAAAGGTGAAGGGCATTTTGTTCTGCTGACACAGGAAAGAAAGGCGTTTCAAGACTCAAAATCTGTGACTGGAAGAGGATCTGCCACAGCCCTGCAAGGCTTTAGGTCTGAGGAGGCACAGAATTTGGGAGCAGAAGGGCCCTACAAAACCCCACTGTGGGTTAAAGCAGAGGGGCAGCATCTCCTCTAACCTGGAAGATTCCCAGAAAGCAAGAGCAAGCCTGGCCTGGGCAGGGAGCCCTTTATTGTTATCAGTGTTTTTGTACAGCCAGTTGCCAGGAGTGACAAAGCTCTGTTTTCCAGGAGCAAGTGCTCAGATCAGAAGCCCCGGGCCGGCGGTGCTGCGGAGCGAGGGCTCAGCGCTGGGCGTCTCTTGGAGACGCCCATTTCCCTACGACAACGCCGGAAAAAGGAACGGGCCACGCTCCCTGCCTTTGGACCACATCCATCACAGTTGCTACACACAGCATTCCTTTGCCATTTGGTAACTGACAAACACCAGGCTTATTAAAAAAAAAAAAAAGGGGAAAAAAACTTGACCCTGCTGTTGGGGAGAAAAACCCCCAAGCCTGCAGCGCTCTGGGTGGGAAAGCTTGGGCAGAGGGAAATGCTGGAATGAGAGGAGGGCAGAGAATCAGCAGCTCAAGGGATACACAAAGTCCTGGCTGTCAAAACAAGGGCTGCTGCTCCACTTGACCACTTACACAAAGGTGGGATACTCCTGCACTTCTTGCCTGAGCTCAACTTCCCAAGATCCAGGAATCTCCCCCACCCTCAGCTGTGCCCTCAGGGGATGCTCTGGAGCACAGCACCCCTCTCCCACCCAGATTTTATGTAAACAGCCCTGCTTCTGCAGGGATTTCAGGAAAGCTGGAGACAGTCACGCTCCAGGACTTTTGAAAGTTTAATTAAGCTGCAATGTCTTAAAACCACAATATGGGCGCCGTGGCTGTAAAGTTCAAAAGGTAAATAGGGAAGCACAGAACACTTCCAACAGCTCTGCCAGAAATAACCATTGGGAGAAAGCTGGGTGATACACTTTGCACTTCAAAATTCTCAATTATCATCTCACTATTTCAATGCACTTCATGAAGAACCACACACAACACAAATTAGGCTGATACCATGTGAATAATCCCCAGGAGAAACCTGAGTGATACACTTTGCAGTTCAAAATTCTCAATTACCATCTCAGTATTTCAATGCACTTCATGAAGAACAACACACAACACAAATTAGGCTGATACCATGTGAATAATCCCTGGGTTTAATGGTTGGGAAATTGGGATGCAAACTTGACCCAAGGCTGCACAGCAGGTGGTGAAAGGGAACCAAAGCCTGGCTGTGCCTCACCTGAGCCAGATTCCTGGGATCCACTACAGACAAATCCCATCCTCCAAATCCAGAGGGGCTGGCAGAGAGGAGTTCAAAAGCAGTGATTAATAGGAGGTTTAGCAAGGCAGAAGTTAAAACAGGGACATTGTGCCTTCTCAGTGTGCAAGTTCCAACAAAAAACTTCCTCTTCCAGCCGCTTGCTGACGTGTAGGATTACCCAATTTTTCTCTCATCACCTCAAAGCTTGGGCCAGCATTCTCACTGCTCTTAAGATGAAATGTAAATGAATGCTTAAGCTCCCAGCATCAGCACAGACACAGATATTAAAAGGCTGAATTTAGGTCACTTTGGCCAAGGCTGAATTGCTCCCCACAGAACATTCACTCTTTAAGTCAGGAGGAGAAATATTTTTAGGGGAAAGCAATTTGAGAGTTGGATAACTCAACAGTCATGTGTTTTGTTATATCACTGCTCCAGAGTGGAGCTGAGCAGCACCTGGATGTTTATATAATTTATATAATTTATATATTAGGGTGGTCTTCATGGAACAACTGCAGTTTTGAACTGGTGCTACACAGCACTGAGTCCTTAGAAAAGGGAGATATTTAGAAAACTTAATAATCCACTGGGCTAAATGTGGTGTTTACAAACTGATTAAGGAGCTGATACTGGGATGAGCTGAGCCAGGCAAGTCAATAAAGACCTGAAGCTCTAAAATAATTTGGGAATTGTTGGAGGAACAGCTTTTGCTTGGGTGAGACAGCAGGGACATGGAGAGTCAGCCGCCCCCAAAATGCACCAAGACAGAATTTGGGATGTTGTCTTTGACATATTTCATATCAAATTCCTTAGTGGTTTAATCCATTAGTAGTTGGAGAGAAATTCCACCTCCACTGATACCCAGAGGACTTCACAAATATTTCATGGAACCTGAGAACTTTTCCAGGCACTTGGAGTGTTTGGTGCTTTTTCAATATTTTTAAGAGTTTAAGCAGTAGATGAGATTTGGAGAGAACCAACAAAAACCTTCTGCTTATGTACCTGAACTGTTCATCTTTTTCTCCACTAAATATAAACCCCATATCCATATTATGAGACATCAAAGAATAAATACATAAATTAAAGGGTTTCCTAAAATAATGAAATTGCTTGATTTTTTTCCTCATCTAAGATTTTTTTTACTCCCTTATGAGATATAGTGGTTTAATGAATAATAAAAAAGCACCTTCAAGCTTGCACTTGACCACAGCAAGATGTTTGTAGCAATTCCTCTTTTTGTAACTGCAAATATTCATTGCAAAATACACAAGCTGACAATCTGAAATTAAAATATATTTTTTAGAAATTTTAAGAAAAAGAAATTGTGTTTTCTGTGAACTAGAAAACATTTCCTAATTAGCATTAGCCTTTGACTACCTTGTACTACAGAAACTTTCTTCTGCTCCCAAGCTCAGATATTTCTTTGTAAAAAAATATTGAGAATAAATAATTTTCTTTCAAGTATTGAAACACTGAGTGACATTTAAATTCTTCAATATTCTGGAAAACAGGATTTTAGGGCATGCAATATTTTTGATCTTCCCTTCATTTGTTAAAAAAGCCTGTACCACACAGGTGACACAGGATCAGTGTTACCCTGAGCTGGGCTGGATTTTGCTGTCAAAAACACTTCCCAGAACATGGGAAAAGTCAGCTTCTGGTGAAACAGAGCAGGTTTAAAATAAATCACAGTAAATAAAAAATGAAAAATTGATGGCTGTGGACAGGCACACTTCTCAGCCTCTGTCCACTCTACTATCTGTGGTGAAATCATCTTTGATCCTGAATTTTGTGGGAGCTGAAAGTTTATCCAACGCATGCTGGTTTTTAACTCCAGCAGAGGTAGTTGCAAGGTGGCCACCAAACCACCCTGGGAATTCTGGATCCTGTGGGACTCCAGAACTTTCCACCAGGATCATCGAAGCAGAACCTTCTGGAGGTCCATCCCAGGCTACAACCAAGAATTTCTGAGGAATTAATGATCACAGACAGCAGCACCTCGTGCTCCAAAGCCAGAGCAAGCTCCAGCCTCTCCTCCCCACACCCACTGGGTTTGTAGTGCTGTGACTCTGCAAATCCAAACACCTGAGGGCACAAACAACTGTCCCCAAGGAGAGAAGGGACAAACTACACACCACAGATGGATCACATCCCTTAATGCAGTGCAGGGAAGACTTCAGACCATGCTGCATGCATGGAAATTTTGGGATCTTTTCAGCAGAGTATCCAAACTCTGTCCAACTCAGCAAAACTCTTGAGTTTCCTGTGGCTGATTTCAATTATCATGGAATGGGTTGGGTGGGAAAGGACCTTAAATCATCCAGTTCCACCCCCCGCCATGGGCAGGGACACCTTCCACTGTCCCAGGTCGCTCCAACCTGGCCTTGGACAATTCCAGGGAACCAGGAGCAGCCACAGCTTCTCTGGGAAACCTGTGCCAGGGCCTCCCCACCCTCACAGCCAAGAATTCCTTCCCAATATCCCATCTACCCCTGCCCTCTGGCAGTGGGAAGCCACTCCCTGTGTCCTGTCCCTCCATGCCTTGTCCCCAGTCCCTCTCCAGCTCTCCCGAAGCCCCTTTAGGCCATGGAAGGGGTTCTGAGGTCCCCCTGGATCCTTCTCTTCTCCAGGTGAACACCCCCAGCTCTCCCAGCCTGGCTCCAGAGCAGAGGGGCTCCAGCCCTGGGAGCATCCTTGTGATTTTAACATTCTAACAGGTCCACAAGTCCCTGCTCTCCCCTCTCAACAAATCAAAACAGGACAATATTCATCCTTAACCCCAAATCTGAGACCTTTCTCACAGCATATTCCATGAGGGAGAACAGCAAGTCCTCATCACCAGGATCCTGACATGGGACACATCTTTCAAAGCTGATGCTGAAGCCACATGAGCACAAAAGGCATCAACTGTCCCCCTGCATGATTTGTCTTCCCCATCATCCTCTTCCTCTTTCCTTAGCTGAGGGATATGCTATTAACAGATGGTCAAATTAATGACATTAATCAGCACTTTTGTCACATTTGTCCCTCTCTCTATGGCAACACCATCATTGTTCAAAGGAAACACGCTGGGATTGATGGTGGTTTGCAGAGGGAGGCTGCAGATGTAGTGAAAAACAGACACTGGATTTCTTAACCTTGTCTTAATCTTGGGAAAACTCAAATAATGGCCAAGTTTGCAAACATGCCAAGGAGCTGGAGAGAGCTCAGAGAGACAAAGAACCAGTTTGGACACTGGTGGGGAACTTTACCACCAAGTCACTCTCCTGCACCAGATATTTCTCCTAACTGGAGAGTTAAAAAAGCAAATTTTCACAGCTGAAGAAAGAACAATCCAGCAGAGAAGCTGAAATACTGGATTGGAAGTGGAAAAGCTTGTTTCTTTCGATTTTAAGCACTTTCTCAGGCTGAATAATTTCCTTTGCTCCAGCTTCTGGTTTGTTTAACCCATCTGAACCAACCAGCAGTTTCATAACCAGTTTGATGAGGCCAAAATCAGAAGACACCCTTGGAGGAAGGTTAGACACCCTTTAATGACACTAAGTCAGCAAAAATCAGATCGCTGTGAACACCCAGTCCTTGCAGGCTGCTTGAATAGATGGAGGTAATAAAATGTATCCTAATCCCTGATTTCTGAGAGGGACCAAGCTGCTGTTTCCCTCTCATTCCCACAGCAGCATTATCCCCACAAGTTGTCAGCCCAAATTCCACTCCTCCAGACACAGGAATAAGTAAATTCCTGCCCCAAGGAAAGCAGGGCAGGGAGAGAGACCAACTCATCATCAAGAACTTGCCCACCTGGCTTAAAAATCAACAGGAAGCCACCTGCTTACTTCACACTTCCATATACAAATCCTGTTATGATAGGATCAAAAAAAAGGTACTTTTCCTTGTTTTGAACTGCTGCACTGCAACTTTTTTTCAATTTTTTTTTTTTTTATTTTTAAGGAAAGCTCTTTGATCAGACAAATATTTTTAAAAGGAAAAACAAAACAAAGCTGGTCTATAAAGCTCAGGCCCATGGCAAGGGCTGCTTGAAAGGAAGGGATTACACAGGACAAAAAAAGAGGTGAGGTTTATTCCCTAGAAGCCAAACCCATATTCTTAGGTACTGGTGTGTTACTTTCTCACATAATATGCAGTTAAAAAAAGAAAAAAAAAAAAAAAAAAGAGACAATTGCAAGAAAAAAGCACAATTAGGATTTGTTTTGAGCACCCAGTTAAGCAGCTATGCCAAACATTGTTTTGTGGTCCCTTACACGATTCCACTGCTTTAACCCTATTTACCCCATGGATAAAAGTGTTTCTAAATCACATTTTTATGCCATTTAATTTAGAGCTGGATTTCCTTCCTTCACTTTTAATTTTTTTTCCTCTATTTTCTCTAAATCTCAGCAAAAAATCTCACTGGAGAACCACCTTTGCAGCACTAGGTGTTATAAAATATACAGATGATAAGGTCCAGCACAGAAATGCCAAAAGCCAATAGGAAATCAGCTCAGTTAAAGCCTTTTACCAACAAAGACCTACCTCTTACACCACAGATTTTCCCCAATTATTTCATCAGATCCATTTATGGATATATTTTTTTGTCTACGCAGTGCCTGAGGACTGGATATGACCAACTGAGCAACCTCAAGATATTTAAATGACAAAAGCAACTGAGCCATCCTGATTTCAGACCCACTCAATCTCAACACAAAGCCATGTCAATGATTTCCTCTTTTTGAGAGGGGAAAAAAATTCCTGAGGTTTTTTTTTTAATTCCAAAAAAAAAAGAACCAAAAAACCAGAAGTACTCCAATCGTGACCAAGTTCTGATTGGCCTTTTCCTCTCACAAACTTCCACAGTCTAAAAGCTTCCACGATGCAAAAACAAGCAAAGGCAGCAAAAATCCACCTCCAAAAACACACAGCACAGCTTTCACACCAAGCGTAGTTAAAAAATGACTAAGTTTTCTTGATATATGAATTTGTGGGTAAACCATTTATCAATGACCTGTTTACCTGTGCAGCAGAGTCCCTCAAGCAGAGGGCCATGTCATTCCCCTTTGACTGATTAATTAGCCAATCAAGGGATATTTTTCACTGTGAGGCAGGATGGGTTATTCCAGCTAATGCCTGGTCTCTAATGGTAACACATTAAAGCCAACTTGGCTCTTTAAGCCTCTGGAAGTGACCAAAAGGGAAGGAGAGAAGATAAATCAAAAAGAGCTCCCCCCAGATTTTTTTCTGTTCCTTAACAACACCCCCAAGGAACAAAAGTGGAGGCAAGAATTCTCCAATGAAGAGAGGAAGAAAAAGCACCTTTACTTCCAGATTGGGAGATATCTCCACCTCTCCCTCTCTCCTGATATCTGGACAGCAATAATTTATCCTCCAGTTGATTAACAAGGTGCTTATAGAATAGGCAACAAAACATCAATACCTTGCTCTTCCTCCTTTTTTTTTATCAAAAGCACAACTAGGACAGAATGCTGGGTAAAAGAAATTATTCCTGGTATTCCTGAAAGACTCTCGTCTGTATGGAGAAATATTAAATATATGGCTCAAATTAACACCTTGAGCCTAATTAATTTTCTGATTTGCTATGTAGGATGTTGCAAGTCACCAACTCAAAGCAACAGGTCTTTAGATCAGCTTTCCACTGGTCTGTGCTGCCAGATTTGCTCTACCTGTACCCCCTGTGCAGGGGGTTGGAACTGGATGAGCTCTATGGTCCCATCCAACCCAAACCATTCTGTGGTTCTGTGATTTAACCCTTCAACTGTACTGTCCTGTTGTCTTCCTTGTTACTTTCTGCCACCAGCGTGCCCTGGCTGCTCCTCAGGCAGAGGCAAATGCCTTGCACTCCTCAGTGCTGGCAGAATCTGGTTTGGGGTTGTTTTTTTCTCTTCTTTTTGACCCTTTCAGCAGTTAAGAGTCCATGGTGGGGTGCAGAGCAGAGCTGGAGAGGCCAAAGAGGTTCCTGCAGTACTACAGAAGCTGTAAAAATCCCTTGATAAAAATCACAGAATAGTTTGGGTGGGAAGAGACCTTAAACCATTCCACCCTTTTCCATGGGCAGAGACACCTTCCACTATCCCAAACTGCTCCAAGCCCCATCCAGCCTGGCCTTGGGCACTGCCAGGGATCCAGGGACACCCACAGCTTCTCTGGGCACCCTGTGCCAGGGCCTCCCCACCCTCACAGGGAACAATTTTTCCTCATATCTCATCTGAACCTCCCCTGCCCCTCATCTCAAGACCATTCCCCCTTGTCCTACCACTTGGGACTGAAATTCTGAAGCAAGTAAAATGTGCTGGTTGAAGCAGCAGAGGTTTCAAAGATATGAAGACTCTGAAATATTTCATGACTGAACAGGGAAGGCCAAGAGATCCATGTGCACAAGGACAAGGATTCCTGCATGAGCTCATCTCCTTTAGCCATACAGAATCCAAGCACAACACACCCACAGGAATCCAACTTCAGTACTGGAGCCACTCGCAGAATGGCTTTTGGGAGCTGTTTTACTTAACATGATCCATCTCTGCCCATCCCAACGGGTCTAAAAGTGTTAAATTCACCTTTTTTCTTGGCGTCACTCACTGAGGAGCTGGGATTTCCCTCAGGAGACTCCTCCAGTGCCCCGCTGACATCACTGTGAGGAAGCCTGCTGAAGAGTAAGTCTGAGTCTTCCTTTTTCTAATTGAAGTTCTCACCCCTCAGTCCCATTCCTGGCTTTTGCCTACTCTGATTACCGTCCCTTCCCTTCCTCTGCTCCTCCCTCCCCATGACCCCCAGGTATTTATAGGCAGAGAGGTCATCTTTTTTCTGCCTCTTTTCTGAGATGAACGTATCCAGTTCCTCCACTCTCTCCTTCTAGGACATGCCCTCTAACCCTGTCTCCCATTTTACTAAATCCTTTTGGACTCTCTCCAGGTTTTTGATGTATTTTTTTTTTTCTGTTCTGCTTCTCAGTCCCAAATACCTCATGCTAACTGTGGTCTCCAAAGCAGAACAGTGAAAAATCTGTGTTAATTTGTAACTCATTTTCCTCTTCTGCAGGTTTTTTCCCCTTCCCTGGCATTGCCAAAGAAGGGTGCAGCAAATTAATTTATGTGCTAACCCTGCAACAAATTTGGTCACAGGTAAAAAAAAAAAACAACTAAGATTTAACTTGCAACTTGCCTAAAAGTCACAATGGTGAAACCCCACAAACACCAATATCATGATTGGTATTTTGCAGAGAGAAAGTTGAGGTGCAGGGAATGGTATCAATTCACCCATAACTTTAGGGAGCCCATGGCAAAGCCAGACTTTAATGAATTTTCAGCTATGTCCCTTAAGATTAGCCAACATGCTTTTCTGATAAGTGCTGGGAAATATAAATCAGTTGAGGAAGTTCTGCAAAATGTGTCAGAAGACAATTTCCTGATTAAAAAAAAAAAAAAAAAGTGAAAAAGCACCAGGGGTGACAGTTCCATTTCTAATGCCTAACAAGGAAGAAATCACTGCAAGCCTGAGACTTTCGGGCTACTTGGATTGGGTGGCTGAAGGGAACTTACGCAGGTTTCCATCCAAGTTACACAAACTTGGAGGAAGCAGATTACTCATGGAATGGCCTGAGCCATGCATGTGAGATGGATGCAAAACAGTCAGGTTTTTATGCATCTCCAACAGGATTTGAGCAAATCAGAGCTGCTCCCCCCCAGCCCCCAGAGTGAAATCAGTGCCAGAACCATGTTGTTCAGCAACCAAGTTGGGACTGTCTGCAACTCATTCCCAAATCCTCAGCTTCACTCAGGAGCATTTTCTCCAGTGATAAGGCTCCATCAGGAAACACAGCTGGATGGAGGAAGGAAATTCTGAGAAGCAAAAAAAATAGTGGGGGTTCCAGGAAGTTCAACCAGATAGGAACTAATGGAATTTGTTTTTCTGTCTCCCCAGCTCCCAGTGTTCCTAAGCAAGTGAGAAAATCACGGGGAAAAGTGGTGGCAAAAAACAAGTCTGGCAGATCTTAGCCTGCAAAACAGGTCCTCACTGCAGGTCTCCAGAGAGCATCATAATTACAATTCAATATTTTCGATCACTTGCTCTCCCTGGGAAAAACTGCAGACGTTTTCAATTTAGGTCCACTCTGAAGCCCAGCCATTGTTTTCTTCCCCACCTCATTTTTTTGACTTGTATTTTTTTTTTTGTTTTAAACAAAGGTCCCTGTGTAGTTTATTAAGGAGGTTTGAGTTGGACACATGATTTATCAAAAATAATTTTTAAAAAAAGGACTGTTATGTTGAACATTCAGGAGAATTAAAGGTTGCAATTGCCTCTGATTAGTAACACATATCCCAGGACCATCAAAACAACAGCATTGTAGTTTTATTACTTCTAGAGAAACTCCTTTTGACCTCAGGGGCAAACAGCATTTCCTTCCACATCCTTTGCCATTCCCCTCTTTTGCAATTTTTACAGTCCTCTGGCCAACTCCCTCTTCCTTTGATAAGGTAGATAATCCAAGTTTCAGCATTCCCCACTTACTGCTGCAGAGCTGGTGTGGAACCAAAGAAAGGATCCATTACCAGACCAATCCTTGGCCACTGAGACAGATAAAAAGGGAGTCTGAGATCAGCCCCACAGTTCAGAGAGCTCAGATTGCACAGTCAGGATCACAGAATGATTGCTAATGACCACATTGGAAAAGAGTGGGCAGCACTGACTGGAACAGCGACACATCTGATTTGTTGAGACCCTGCTCATCACTGCAGCAGTTCAGGGGTGACAGATTTTTGACAAGACTTTCTTCAGAAGAGCCAGGATTATCCTGCTGGTCCAGAGACTATCACTGAGCCTTGAGTTCCCCCACTAATTCCCCTTGGAGCATAAGCACAGATGGAATTCCCTGTGTTTTGCTTTTTTCTTCTCTTTTCCTAACCTTTAAAGGCAGTTTGGTGTGACACCAGCCAACCAGCCAGATCTAGTGCAACAGTGGGGAGGTTTAGATTGGATTTAGGAAAAATTTCTTCATGGAAAAGGTTTGTCTAGCACTGGAACAGACTGCTCAGGGAAGTGGAGGAGTCACCATCCCTGGAAGTGTTCAAGAAATATGGCTATAGTACATGGCTAAGTGGTGAACAGGCTTGGAGTTGAGGATTGTAAAAGTCTTTTCCAGCCCTAACAATTCCATGATTCCATGATCTCTTCTGCCCCTTAGGTGACCTCTTTTATCCACCCACTGAAATTTTGTCATGGGCTTAAACTGGAGGCTTTAGGGAAGGCTGATAATCAAAAGTTTGGACAAACTCCTGAAGAAATTGCCATAGCTGACCCTGCTGTGAGCAGGTGACTCCTCTGGAGACCTCCAGGTCTCCTCCAGTCTCAGCAATTCTGTGATTCTGTGAAAAGCAGTTCCTACATCTTCCCATGGAGTTACACCCAAGTTTTTCTGATCCCAGACTGAAACAAACAGAAATAAGGGGAAAAGAATCAAGCTGAAAATCTCTGCCAAAAGATCAGGAGTGGAATGGTAGCTCTGTGGGGGTCATTCAGTGCACATCAAGTGTGCTGAACGCTTCTCAAACTGCATCTCTGAGGACAGAGGAGGGAGATGGTACCTCAGAAAGAGCCTCAGAGACATGACTTGAAGGTATAAAATCATGGAATGGGTTGGGTAGGGCTGGGTTGGGCTGGAAGGGACCTTGAAGATCAGATCCACCCTCTGCCATGGGTGGGGACACCTCCCACTATCCCAGGCTGCTCCAAGCCCCATCCAGCCTGGCCTTGGACACTTCCAAGGATGCAGGGGCAGCCACAGCTTCTCTGAGCAACCCGTGCCAGGGCCTCCCCACCCTCACAGGGAAGAATTTCTCCCCAATATCCCATCCAACTCTGTCTTCTGTAAGTTTGAAGCCATTCCCTGCAGGTCCTGGTAAATGGTCTCTCTCCATCTTTCTTTCCTTTCAGGTACTGGAGGGCCACAATTAGGTCGCCTCAAAGCTTCTCTTCTCCAGGCTGAACAATCCCAATTCTCTCAGCCTTTCCCACAGCAGAGCTGCTCCATCCCTCTGATCATCCTGGTGCCTCCTCTGGACTTGCTCCAGCAGCTCCAGGGGTTTCTGGGCTGGGTCATGTCCTGCTCTCACCCACCAGTACCCCCAAGTTCTTCTCCCAGGGCTGCTCCATCCTTTCATCCCCATACTGGATTGATCCTAGGGGTTGCCCTGATCCAGATGCAGCACCAGCACTTGGTCTTTTTAAATCCATGAGATTCCTGTGGCCATTGCTCCAGCTTTTCCAGGATGAACAGGATTACTTCCATGTATCATCTCCATTGCACCCACAGCTGGGAACCTGTAATCAGATTCATGGATAGGAGCAGCTCTGGCTCCTCTGGAAGCATGGAAATCCTTATCCTGTCACCAGGGAAAGCAGCCCAGGGTTGTAGGAGCTGAAATTTGAAGGGAACTGGGGCCTACTACAACCTGCAGGAAAACCCAGGGCTCTGCTGGGCACCAGGGCCCTTCCTTCCTCATCTCCATGTAGGAACAACTCAGTTCCAGGAGAATGGCAGCACCTTCCTGCTCCTGCAGGGAGCTCTGTGCCACAGCAGAGCTCAGGGATTTCAAACCAGAAGGCAAATCCAGAGAATTCCTGCAAAGCCTCACAGGGCACTTCTCTTTGTGCCACCTTAAAGAGCAGGCTCCAGGACATGATGGAAAGGGATCATAAGAGTTCATGGGTGCAGTGCAATGAAACTGCTCAGAGCTGGAGGGCCTGAGCAATGCACTTCTGTTCTGTGCTAACTCCACAGATCTCTGATCCATGAAGAGAAGGAGAAGGGGGAGCTGGGGGAAGCAATTGTGCTGCCTCTGGCTTCCTCCCCCTGTGGCTGCTCAGCAGCAGCCAGAAGACAACAATGCAGCTCCAAATTCTGTGCCCTCCTGCCTGGATTTGCATGAGGAAATTTGGGTGCTTAGGAGGGAACAGTCTGTGACTTTTCTGCCAGAATGTTGAACCATTTCAGGAAATCTGCACAGCAGCCATCAGCCAACCACTGCATCTGTCAAGGGATTGGCAAAAACATGCACAAACTTAAACACCCTTCATAAAATCCGTGTGATTTGCAGTGTTTATCCACAATGATCTGCAGGAAAAAGTCCCAGAAGAAGCAACTTTCCAACTCTGAATTTCAAAAGATGTAGAACATAGAGAGAAAACAATACCAACTACTTGAGACAACTCATGAGTGGGCAAAATCTGCTCCCTCAACCCCAGCAGTGCTGAGCAGATTTAAATCTCAGTTTGTCCCTTTAAATCTCAGTTTGTCCCTTTAAATCCCAGTTTTGCCTCCCATTGATCTGAAGCAAGGGAGCCAAGAGAAGATCCAGGGTGTATTTATGTGATCAGAACCAACAGGGCTCCCTGGTACAAGTTTACCCACAGGATGTGAGAGCTCCAACAGCTCTCACAGACAAGTTCCCAAATCCTTATTTCAGCTCCCAGTGACCTGCAGTGAAGCTCCACAACAACTTCCAAGAGCACAAGGAGCAAGGTGTCGCACACTACAGGGTGTGTATTCTGTATTCCAGAAATTTCCACTCCAAGCCCCATCTTCCCCTTAAAACCAGAGATTTCCAAGAACTTGGAACCAACTGGGCAATTCCTGCAGTATATTCATTTATGCTTTTCCAGGTGGTATTTTTTCCAAAGAATTTTTCTGGAATTATGTTGGTCATGTCACGGTTATTTTATCCACTGATAGAGCTGGTCTGTGCTCTGCAAGTGAAAATGCTAATTAACACATAAATAAAATAAAAACTGGTCCAAACCTGGATCTCATTACCTAAAGTCAGGGGAAAGGTCTTCTCATCAAATATTTATCACTGTTCAGGCCACCTCTGAATCTTTTGCAGCTCCTCAGCCTTTCCCAATTTTTGTGAAAAAAAGGGCACTTTGTGGAGATTGCACAGTTGCTACTGAATGCCCAATTTTATTTTGGATATTCATGGATCTTTCACAGAATCATTTAGGTGGGAAAACACCTCTGAGAGCATCAAGTCCAACCTTTGACCTTTCAGGTCAAGCAAAATTCTTCTTTGTGATGTACATTTCCTACCAAAAAATTAAAATACTGGAGTTCTCCATCTCCATAGAAGTTACATCATGATAATCCATAAAAACAGAGATTAAATTTACTCTCATTTCCTCAGAATTCAAGCACAGCACTTCAAGTAGAAAAAACAAATTGGCAGAAGACATTTGGACATTTTGTTATAAGGGATAATAAACAAGGAAATAAGAGAAAGGAGAAGATTCTTGTTTACCTGGGTCTTGGCACTCTTCTGCCTTCTCCCAAAAATGCAGGACAGGTCCTGTTCAGTGCGTGATGAGAGATCCTTACCTGGAAGGGGGAAAGAGAGGGAAAAACCCCAAAACCTTCACATCTGAGGATGCATTTTGGTAACAGTGTGACCAACAGACAGAGAGGAACTGCTCTTGGACATAAACAAAAATCAGGAAGTCCAGGTTGGATGGACCTTGGAGTAACTGGGATAGTGGAAGGCGCCCCTGCCATGGCAGGGGGTTGGAATTAGATGAATTGTAAGGTCCCTTCAAACCCAAACCATGCTGTGGTTCTATGCTAAGGCCACTAAATGAAGGTACACAAGAGGAAATGTGTATATGCATTGGGATCTTAGGATTCTCATGAGGATTCCCCATTTCTGACAGAATTAGGGAGTTACAGCTCCTCCACACAATGAAAAAAAAAATCCATTTTTACCCAGTGGGGACTTTTCTCTGATTTCTGATGTTGCTCCTGAAAAGCAAAACCTCCACCTCTGCCACCCACTGGGTCATTCCAACTCAAAAGTATTTCAAGGGTGAAGCAAAGATTTCCAGGAGGGCCATTATTGCCATCTGATTGTTGTGTGGTGAGCTGGATATCAGACATGGAGCAAGGAGAGGGTGATGTGATTGAGAGATACAGGCAAAGGTTTAGCCAATTCCACAGTGCAGGAGTTGTTGAGCTGTCCACTGACTCTGTCAAAAAATTCTTTGGGAAAAGGTCAGCAAAAGTTAAAGAAACAAAATTAACCCAGACAGGTCAACTTGTTAAGACTATGCTGGGGTCTGAATCACTTGAAAATCAGTGACCTCAAAATGAATCTTGTAATGGCCAAAAAGACCCAAAACAAAACAAAAAAATCCCAAGTCTGACTTCTTCTTTTTCCTGGGATCCTTAACTGTCCCTGGAGGGTAAAGAGACACACCAGCCTAGAGGGGCAAGTGTTCCCCAGCTTCCTGCTACCTCACTGCACCGCCTCAAAATGGCCTTGTCCAAGCAAGCTGGAAGAGACTGGGGTTGTTCTCAGCTTTCTCTTGGCCAAGGCTTGAAATGTGACACCTAAAATCCTCCTGCTCCCATTTTCAGGCTACGCTTCCTTTCTGTGCCTCCCCCTGAACGTATCCCCCATTTTTCCTTTAACAGAAAACCAGCTCAGCTGACAGCCCCAGTCTCCTGCAGCATCACAGGGGAGGAGCTACTAGAAAAGCAGCTGATTTAATCTGAGCTTGGGGTGTATTTCCCAGATCCTGGGGTGGCTGTTCCTCCAGCAGAGAGGCTCCAAACCAGCCCCGGGAGCGGAAGCCGCGTTTGGTGCCGTCGCTGTTCCCTTCTCCCCCTTTTGTGTGAGCTTGTCTTGTTTAGTCTGAAAGGAAGCAGGACTGGACTTAACAACAAGGGCCATGACAACACGAGTCTTACTCAAATAACTTTTCCTCTTTCCCTGAAAAAGGACAATTTCCCTGGGTCAGGCCACAGAAGGTACAAGCAAATGAGGGGCTGCCTTGTGGAAATGTGACCAAACAAATCAGGGATATTGTGAATATGAAAGCCTTGAGCTGTATTTTACATGCTCAAAAGGCACTTCTTTTTTTCCTCTATATTTAGTAAAAGGTTAAATCCAAATCAAAATAAATCGTCTTTGTTCAAACAGGCCATGGCCTCTGTACTTGCAAGCCCTGAACCAATTTAATTGTTTAATGTCATAAAGTGGCAGGCTCATGTTAACAGCTTGGACTTCAAGGTTGAATTATTTCACCAAAAATCCCAAACCCTGATATGAAAATCTGGCCTCCATTCAGGTATCAATTAGCTCTGTTTTAGCAGAGGCATTTGCTGTCAGAAAACATTACACAGAGCTTTCAGTTTAATAAATCAGCCATTAGTGGAAACTGATCCTATCCATGCCCTGAAACGGGCACACACCGTGTGAAAGGGGAACAGAGCAAAAGGGAAAGGACTCAACAACTGTCAAGGGCCAGAACCTGGCCTGACTGAAATAATCTCATCACTCTAAGAAAGAAAGAAATTACTAAACTCTACAACTTCTTGACAGTTTTTCTGGCTGCCCTAATTTATCCCATGAAGTACCTGGTCGATGTAAGAGGGCTTTCCTCTTCCTTCATGCAGGTTTAATCTGATCCCTGATCTCATCCACATGATCTCTGAGCAGGGGATTGCAGGGGTTAGTGCCACACAGATGCCCAAGTCACTCCCATCTCACCTTTGCCTTCTGCTCCCATCCCTGCTCACTTGGAATATCTGCTGCTCCTTTATTCAGTTCCTTCACTAGGGAATTGCTTTATTCCCAACATCAGCAGCCTAAGGCCACCCAAAATTGCCCAAAATAAAGAGGAACAGCAATATTAGAGCTTTAAGCAAGTAGCTGCAGGGGGTGTTTCTAAACCCAGGTTTTACTTGCCAAATTTAGACTCCACAAGGCAACAGATCACCTTGAGCAGGGTTTGTTCTAATCTTGGCCAGGGCTTATGAAACAACAAAACTCCTCTCACCTTTGGCAAACTTCATATAATGGACACGTTTCTTGGAAGATTTGGATTTTTCTTCGAGGCTGAATGTCTTTTTCTGCTTTTTCACTGAGGACTCTAAAAAAAAACAAACCCCAAGCAAACAGGGTCCAGTTCTGTTAGAGGCACTTAAGCACCAAATTCAAACATCACTGTAATTAACTTTCTCACAGAATAATGAGGTTGGAAGAGACCTCTAAGATCATCAAGTCCAACCTATGCCCTCTCTCAAAATACAGTTAACAACATATCATAAAGTATTACTGAAGAAAGCACTCTAAGTTTTGTCTGAAATATGTCAATGCTTGATTTTTTTTTGCCCCATCCCCTTTCTTTCCCATTTCCAATCCAATGTAATTTGAAAAGGCAGATACAGGTACTCCAGGTCAAAGGCAAATCCATCTCTGTGGTATGAAAATTAATAATAATAATAATAATGCTGTTTTTCATAGAGTATCTCCAGCACCAGAGTCTGAGAAAGATGCAAGAAATAGTAGGAAATAAAATACTGATAGAGCAGAAAGAAAAAGGGGGGAACCACCCCCCCAACAGGATTTTCATTTCTAACCCTACACAAAATACCTTTATTTGGACATAAGCTGATACGTCTGTGTAAGGAAACTGAATGGTGACAAAGCTTTTCTGTCCCTAAGGCCAGCTAGGACAAATTGCCACATCCCTATTATCTCATTTTCCAGGCTTCCAGAAGAGGGACTGCATCTAAACTGTCCTCTGGGAATGGTTTCTGGGGCTGGCTCAGTCCCAGAGTCACTCAGCAGTACTTTGGGAGACTGTGAGCAGGTTAAGGCCACGTGAAGGATTAAGCTCTCTCTTTAACAGCACAGAGATCACGTTCCTCTGCTGTGGCAGGTTATTTTGGGGGTACAAATGTTCTCTTTGCAACCACAGAACCTGTTAATTTACAAAACATTGCCAGAAAGAGAGAGCTAACCTGTTGTACAGTTAATTACTGCCTTACTAGTCCTGAAAAGAAGCACCACAGGAGTCTCTGCTCTGTGACTCCACAGAGGGTTACTATGGTGAGGTGTTTTTTTCCTGCCTGTGGGATGGGTAGGGAAATCAACCCATACCCTGAGGGCCAAGTTGAGTCACCTTTTTCACATGATCCCACCCTGGAAAGCTCTGCTGCCCAAGCTTTTCTGACACTGGAACTCCAGCACTTCCCTGTTTGAAAGGCAGTGCCACCTGATGAATCCCTGAGCTAAAACTGAAATCCCCAGCCTGCAGTGGGAGAGCTGAGGGCCAGCAGGCTGAATCCCACTCTCCCACACTAATGGGAAGAGAAAGGACCAGCAAATCCAGTTTTTAACAAAAAAATCCTCAATAAAAAGGGTCTGCGGGAAAAGCAAGCATCACAGCTAAAATATCCTGACAGCCAGGCAGCACTTTGAGCCTGGTTTCCAATCTCCTGGTAGCAAAAGGAGCATTACACAGCAAAAGGTTTCCACAGAGCCTTCCTCCTCCACGTTATTCCTACAGGGAAAGGGGCAGCAGCACCGCCTTGTGCCTGCAGGGAGGAATTTCACTACTGAACGTGCTGGCACTTGCAGTGGGCAGGGAAATGCATCCCTGTGTCTTCCAGGGACTGGAAAATCCTCTGACAAACTGAGCAAGTGCTGCAGGAATATTAATGTGCTTTTTAAAGCAATTTAGTCGGGGCAATAAGGCCACCAAAATGGCATTTTTGCAGCAAATGTGATCGAGGTGGATGTGCCAAAGCACTGCAGGGTGTTGTTCCCATTTTTAATCCATGGGAAAGGGACAGTCACCATCACTGAGGATCCCAGCAAAAGAACCAGGAATTATAGAATGGTTTGGGTGGGAAAAGACCATGGAGTTCCAACTCCCTTTCCCCATCCCAGGTTGCTCCAAGCCCTGTCCTTTGACACTTCCAGGGATCCACAGCTTCTCTGGGCAACCTGTGGCAGGGCCTCACCACCAGCAGATGAATTTCTTCCTAATATTTAATCTAATCTAAACCTGCCCTCACTCAGTGCCTAGCTAGGAAAAAAAAAAGAAAAAAAAAAAAAAGGAAAAGACAGCTAAAGCTACAGACACTGAGGGTATCTGAATGTTGGCATCAACCCCCACAGGGCCTTTCCTTTCCAACCTCTAATTGCAATCCAGCTCTGGCAACTGCACCGGTTCTTTAAGAACAATGAAGTTTTTCAGCTGACTTTTAATGCAGTTTGAAACTGGAGGGTGGCCAATAATGTTACATTTGCTCCTGCAGCACAGCTGCAGGCAGAGTCTTTTCCTGGATGAGTTTTGCCAGCTTCAACAATTGCCAAAAAAACAAGTTTCAGAGTGATGCCTTTCTGTAAATCACCAAATGTGACTCTGACCTGGAATTTCCACGGTGCACCCAAATTTGTTCTCAGTGATTGAAAAATTGTCCCACCTCCTAAAAGGACCAAAAGAACTGAGTGAAAGAGGGAGAAATTAGAGTTCTCAAGGGTCACTTTGCATGAGGTGACCCAGGGAAGAGAGCAGAGCTTAGGGCCAAGCCTTGCTCCCTGAGTCTGCCTCTGCTGACTCACTGTGGCCCTGAGCAAGTCATTTTGGCTCTCTGCTCATCTGCAGGTTTCCCACCAGTTACACCTCCCTGATCTTAGGGCTCAAGTTGCAACTTGGGCAGGATTTAGTTCTCCAGGGAGACAGGAACTTGTGGAATTTCCCCATGAAAAGCTCTCCTACCTCTCCAGGAGCTGAGTGACACCACTGAGTCCTGGGTGGCCTCATGATTTCACAAGGACAGCTTGCACAGCAAGTTAAAGAAGATGTTTTGAGGCATCAGGCTCAAAATTTTAATCCTATTACTCCAGGATTAGAAAACTTCCTTGCTAACTGGTTTTCCTCCTCTTCTTTCTACATTTTCTCTCCTAGAAAAGTCAGTGCTCAAAGGTTAAGAATGAATGAATGAAGAGTTGCTAAATTCACTAATCTGGCAATTCTGCCCCAGCAGCATATGGACAAGCTGTGTCCAAACAGGAGCCCTTGGTTAAACAGTACTCCAGAGAGGTGTTCAGACACAAAACCAGAGTTTAAACTGCATTTAACTAAAGGAGAGATGATAAATCACTTGATAAACCAATTCTTTCTCTAAGCTCACACCCACCACAACTTCCTAACTTCATTTTCACAAAGCAAGGTCAGTTTGTAAGAAGCTTTTCAAAAATAGAAGACTTTAAAAATAGCCCTTTCGGGAAAGTTTCCCCCCTTGTGTGCTCAACACAAGGGCTACAAAAATCACTTAATGCTGCACTCAAAGCAGAGATGTAGAACTCTGAGGCAAAAGCTACAGAGCAGCTCTCCAAGGACAGGAAAAGGAGGTATTTAAGAAGCCACTGGAGCATGGAAGCAAAGTGTGACAGTTCATCAACAAAAGGAAGGCAAAGCATTGCAGTGCTGAGAGATTGTTGAGAGCCCTCAGGTTCTGGGTGCTTTATAAAGAAGGAAATGTTCCTCTAGGAACAGGCCAGGGAAAGCATCCCCAAATATTGTGATCCTGGATGAAATAAACAGGTTAAACATTTTATGTTTTCTTTCCCCAAGAAAAAACCTTTCTTTGAGTACTGAGAGAAAAACTGATCTACTGAGATCCACAAATCCATGCTCATGGATGGCAACATATCCTTTGGCTCCCAGTGATTTTGGGGAATGAGTTCCCAATCTTATCCAAAATATTATTTGCATCACAAACTGGGCCTCAGGAACTTTTTAAAGACACAGAATAGAAACTCTGCTGAGCTTCCAGCATCTGATTGAGCCAAGCATGAACCTACCTGTTTCACCCTGTCCATGGCAGTTATTCAGCTCAGCCAGAAGCTGGTTGAAGTCATCCTGATGAGCAATCCAGTTGTCCTGTAAATATCACCCACATGAATACAAGGCAGAAGTCTTCAGAATTAACACAAGTTTTACAAAACTAGAACTTAGAACTAAATTAATTGGATATATCCAATCCTTGCTGGTGGGAGGGACCCCACAGGTGGTAACAGCAACCACAGCTCCTACAGCCACCCCAAAGTGAAATGAAATTAAAAGGGTTGTCTTGGAATCCTAAACAATTCTGTTTGGTACATGCTACCACCAGCTGTGACTACAGGTTTCTCTAATACTCCACTCAAATAATTGTGCTTTTGCTGAAATGGGATCCTTTCCCTGCCCTGGGTCTAGTGCTCACCTCGTGATTGATGGTAGCTCCCAATCCCAGCACGTCGTTTTTCACCTTAACCCTGATGTGTTCTGGATTTCCTTGCTCCTGTGCCCCGAGACCCTAAGGAGGATTTG
The DNA here is from genome assembly GCF_037042795.1 of Molothrus aeneus. Classification (NCBI taxonomy): domain Eukaryota; kingdom Metazoa; phylum Chordata; class Aves; order Passeriformes; family Icteridae; genus Molothrus; species Molothrus aeneus. Next base: position 110,416,582 of record NC_089648.1, on the reverse strand, counting down.
AGAGTAAAAATGTAAGGATTTCACAGCAGCAATCAGAGCTTTTGGACTGTGAGACAGTTCACAAGGAAATACAGCAAAAAAATAACTACTTCCTGTTAATATGCCTGCTTGTAGCTGAATTCATTCACAGGCATTACCATACAACACATAAAGTTTTTTTAAATTTACAACTTAAGCCTCCAGCAAAGCATTATAAACACTAAAATAGCAACAACATTAAGTAGTTGGGTGATTAATCAGGAAGCCACCTGACATTCCTAAGCCAGCCCAAATTGTTTACAGTTTTCAAACAAGACTCTACATAAGAAGAATGTGCCTCACCCCAAAAATGTCTCTGTCACTGGGAAGGGAAATGGGAATGAGGCAGACCCACACAGAACACACAATCCAAACCAAATTTACATGGAAAGAGGGCAGGGAGGGGCAGGGGAGAAGCAGACTGGAGCCAGTAGGGCATTCACAACTCCCTCCACCTCAGAAGTGGATGAAAATATTGGAGCAAACAACTTTGGGGTTGTTTAATATGAAGCAATATTCAGGTCCAGGGTTATCTTTCTCAACTCTATGGTCAAGGCTAAAAAATTAAAAGGCAAAGCTGTGGGTTTAAAACTTTGTTCCTGGTATTTACCTGCAATTTGCCTCATCTGTCACAAATCATCACCAAATGTGTTAGAATTAATAAACATTTATATGGTGTTGCAGTGGAGAGAAGCCCAGCAGACACATCCTAGAATATGGAAGATTTGAAGAGATGAGGCCTATTTGGAAAATGCTGTTGCTGTTACAAACAAAGAAGAGTTTATTTGGTCAATGGGGTGGAAAATTTGCCTTGAAACTTCTGCTGACCAAAAAGTATGGAAGCAAGCAGGACGCTTGGTCACACATCCTTCCCCGACCCAATTCCCCATTTACAGGATTGGTGCTAAGCAGCCTAATTTCACTGCTCATATGGGCTTTTGCCCCTTAATTGGACCAAGAGAAAGTTCCATTTGTCCAAGTTTGGAATAGAATGGAGACATAAATCCTTCTTGTACAACTGTTGGCCAGGAAGATCCAGTATCTCAAGTGGGAAATGTTGTGAGACAACTGAAGCAACAGTTTAAATCCAAAAATAGGTTTTAAGGCATATACAGAATTGAGAATGATCCTAAATTTTTTGCCTTTTAAGGAAAGCCTGGAAGAGGAAATCTAGAAAAATAATCAAAGGTAGTGGGGGTTTTGTGGGGATTCTTATCACTAAACGCCCTGATGTGCAGCCCCAAATCTCAGCTTTGCTGAGGCACCTCTGTGGAATAAAACCTGCAGTTTGCAGGTGTCTGTGCTGACCTAGAGGTTTTTATTAGTGTCAGGAAACAGTCCCCTCACCCACAGGTCCTGGCTGGAGCTGGGAAGGGACACAGCTCACAGCATTTTGGGGGTTCAAGGAACAGATCAGAAAAAAAATCTTAAAACCAGGTGAAAGACTAAAGCAGGTCCTGGAGTTGCTTTAAAGAGTATCAAAAGCAGGGAGAGAACTGAAGGTTTAAAGGCAGCTTAAAACCTTTAACCTGATTAAATATTCCAACTCCAGCTCTCACTTGGGAATTCAGATTGTCAAAGAAAGGAGAGAAACTGGAAAGCAGGAGAGGCACAAACAAGACTTTGTAACAAAGTGTAAAAATTTATCACTGCTCAAATTCCTTGTGCACCTAAGAGAATAAATCAAAACTGTCCCCTGGCAGTTTTAGACCCTTCATCTACACTGTTCTCCTTTAGATCTTACCTTTCCTTTGGACCAGCCCATCTTTTCCAGCATCTTCTGGCCAAATTTGGAATCATCATTGCTCCAAGCGCTGTTCCGTGGATCCACAGACCACTTCTGCTTTCTGCGGGCTGCAGCAGGAAAGGAAAATTCAAACAGGCTTTACTGGCATTCCCAGAGAGTTCTTGGTATTGAATCAGTCCAAATAAATCTCTTTATTGCAGAAAAAAATACCCCAGAACTTATGCCAGATTCGATACATTTTGGGGGTTAATTTTACTAAATGAAAAAACACAATAACAACAATTAAAGCTCAGTGAAAATATTAATTATTAATGGAAAGATGCCAAAGTGGGATTGCTGTGGAAGTTGCTGTCCCACAGGATGGGCTGCAGTTCAGGGAGGCTTTAAAGATTACCATTTAGGTGTGAATTCCATATTGATTCCAATTTTGTTTTACATCTGGCTTCAACATGGAGTCTACAGAGGAGGAAATTATGAAGCTGCTTTCCCAGTTCTGGACAAAACCAATTCTCCAGGATTCCTTTTAACCAGAACACAGAAATTTTAATATCTGGCTTCCTAACAAAAGCCAAGCGAAAAATCCAAGGTAAGTGATCAGAGAAAGGGAATGACAGAACTGAAAACTGTGGGATTTCAGCTTTTGGATTTCTCAAAAATGACTTCTGGGGAAACTGAAAAGCTGCCAGAAATTATTGCAGGAATTAAGAGATCCAAAGAAGAATCAAGGCTCCCTTGATGTATGTGGATTCCTAAAGAAATGACAGATTCCCAGACCCACATGTTGCCTTTCCCACCAGGAACAGCTTCCTTGAAATCAAGGAAGAGCAACCAGCCCAGTTAACCAGTCACTCCAAATGTGCACCTAAGCCCAGGCAGGAAGAGAACCTAAATAAACAAGACAAACAAAGAATGGGAGACAGGAAGATTACAAACTTCATTAAACACCATGGGAAATGCTGGATCAAAAATGACCGGTTAACCCAAGGCCACACAAGGCAGGGAGAAGCCAAATCCAACGAGGTGTTTTCAATGCAATCAGGAAGTCATCGTTCCCTAAAAGACAAGATTTGGGATTTGGGCCAGAGGGATTGAATATTACAGGGATGTTTGACTCATTTTTTTGCCCAGTTTTGTTTCATTTTTAAGGAACTAAGACTGTCAGAATTCAAGGTGGGGGATTTTTTTATCCCACTTCCGAAACTTTGAAGCTCCAAACGGTCCCTAAACAGTTTTTAACTGGGTTAAAGGCTCGAGGGCTCAGAGGGGAATCCAACTTTTGCCTGGTTCATTCTCTACAGGAAACAACTTATTAACCTCAGGGGCTATGGCTGCCCCTGGAACCCTGGAAGTGTCCAAGTCCAGGCTGGATGGGTTTGGAGCAGCCTGGGATAGTGGGAGGTGTCCCTGTCCATGGCAGGGGGTGGAATGGGATGAGCTTTAAAGTCCATTCCACCCCAAACCATCCTGGGATTCTGTGATTATTCCCACCAGGAAACCTTGAGAGCAGCAACTCCTCCAAGCCCTGCCTGTGGTGCTAAGAAAAGATGGGGAACCAGCAGTGTGGTCTGTGATTTTAAACTTCCAAATAAACTGGGATTCCCTGCTGCCCCATGGAGAACCACAGGGCTCAGTCTGGAGAAAAGGAGGCTCAGGGGGGACTTTGTGGCTCTGCACAAATCCCTGACAGGAGGGGACAGCCAGGGGGGTCAGGCTCTGCTCCCAGGGAACAGGGACAGGAGGAGAAGAAATGGCCCCAAGTTGTGCCAGGGGAGGTTTAGATTGAACACGAGGGAAAAAATTCTTCATGGAAAAGGTGATTAGACATTGGAACAGCTGCCCAGGGCAGTGGTGGAGTCCCCATCCCTGGAGGGACTTCAGAGTCTTGTGGATGTGGCACTTGGGGATGTGGCTCAGTGGCGGCCTTGGCAGTGCTGGGGGATGTTTGGACTTGGTGGTCTTGGAGGTCTTTTCCAACCTTAGTGATTCTGGCTCAAGGGTTCCAGCAGTTCTTACATTCCCCAGCTGAGCAGCTGCCCTTCTTTTCAATCACAGCTTCAGAAGTGAATTTCTATGGTTTTTCCTGAATATCTCTCCCTATGGAGAAGCCCCTGTGATGTTTTGCTCCCAGGAGGTTGTTGGTAACAAAGCACAAGGGCATCAAACACAAATATTTCTTGAAATTAAGAGACATTTACTTTCCCAGCCAGCATTTTCAATCTAAGTATTGCAACCTTCTTAGCTACACTGTGGGATTAATCCTCATGTTTCTGCCAGGTTAACATACTCTGATTTTTAAATAGGATGAAAACAACCCCAAACAAACTTGCTTTCGTCTTTAGAGAAGTATTTAAGAAAGCCAGGCACAACTCCATGCCATTTACAGAAAACATAAAATCATCTCTCGTTTCCAAACAAACAACAAAATCCACTAATTAGTCAATAATTTATCAGAAATTTAAATTTGTTCACTGATCTCTTTAGAGTGGGAGAAGAAACCAGGCACAAGATTCAGCTCCTAATTTAACACCAATTTTCTGGGCTGCTTCAAAAATGATGCCACAGACAGTGATGGAACTCTGGGAGAGCAGCACCATCCAGTGGAGAAAACCCTCATTTCTTTAGTGAATCACAGAATCACTGAGGTTGGAAAATACCTCCAAGATCACCGGGTCCAAGCATCCCCCAGCACTGTCAAGGCCACCACTGAGCCATGTCTCCAGGTGCCACATCCACATGGAATTTAAATCCCTCCAGAGATGGGGAATCCTCACTGCCCTGGGCAGCTGAGCCAGGGCTGGACAACTCAACTCCTTCACTCAGATATTCTATCATCTGGACAAGATCCATTACTAATCCCTTTTCCAAGATGAATTCTATGCCTGGAGCATGTTTTTAATCATAATTTCTGAAAGCTCCCATCCAAACCCCTGCTGGGTGCCCAGAGATGATCTGGGGGAGCACAAGAAGGACAAGGCTTAGGAGGCAGGCTGGGAGAGCTGGGGATGCTCATCTGGAGAAGAGAAGGATCCAGGGTGACCTGAGAGTGCCTAAAGGGGCTCCAGGAGAGCTGGAGAGGGACTTGGGACAAGGCATGGAGGGACAGGACACAGGGAATGGCTTCCCACTGCCAAAGGGCAGGGAGAGATGGGATATGGGGAAGGAATTCTTGGTTGTGAGGGTGGGGAGGCCCTGGCACAGGGTGCCCAGAGAAGCTGTGGCTGCCCCTGGATCCCTGGGAGTGTCCAAGGCCAGGCTGGATGGGGCTTGGAGCAGCCTGGGATAGTGGGAGGTGTCCCTGCCCATGGCAGGGGGTGGAACTGGATGAGCTTTAAGGTCCCTTCCACTCCAAATAAGTCCATTACTGATATGTCCCATTAAAATAATTGACAAATTCTGAAAAAATTACACCAAAGTTTGCACTGAAAATAACGAAAAAGTTCCATGTGCAAATGCAGATTTGTTTCCCTAAAATCACATCTTTATTTCCCACTGTACACCAGATTTGTTATTTGTGTTGTCCATATTTCCTGCAACCCAGCAAAGAAATTCACCAGACCCTGAGCTCTTGGTCAAGGGTGTCCTGTCAGAAATGGGAAGCCCAAATTCTCAATCCCATCAGAGGCAAAACTGAAGCTCTTTGTTTCCAATGTCAGGGAAATTTCAACAAAATTCACAGAATTATGGAATATCCTGAGCTGGAAGAGACCCACAAAGATCATCTAGACCAACCCCTGGCCCTGTATGGACACTCCAATAATTCCCCCTGGGCATCCCTGAGAGCATTGTCCAAACCCTCTGGAGCTCTGACAGCCTTGGGAATGTCACCATTCCCCGGGGAGCCTCAGCATCCTCTGGGGAAGAACCTTTTCCCGATCTCCAACCCAAACCTGACACAGCCCCAGCCATTCCTGGGTCCTGTCCCTGTCACAGGGAACAGAAATTGGAGCTGTCCCTCAGGAGAAGCTGCAGCCCTGGTGAGCTCTGACTGGGAGAAATGCAGGCTCAGAGATAGAGATGGATACAGAGTTTGATTTAAGGCCTTGGAGAAGGCTTAAAGCTTTAGAATAGAGTAGTGAAACAGATCCAAAATAAGAATAAATATTTATAGTTTAAGCTGAAATATGTTTTAAGCAAGTAGATATGGGCTTCATATAAGTGAACAAATATGCTAAGCAGGATAGCAGAAAAATATTCAAATTTAACAATAGAACTTGTTGAAGAGTTGATAAAAAGTAGAAGATACAGGAATAAGTTTCTGTGGTTATATGATAGAAATGATAGATACGATATTTATCTTTTTCTATGGCTAGAAAAAGAGAAATTGAGGTAAATGATGTGAAATGTAGCAATTAGCAATTGGTTATTAAGATGCTAATGAACTTTGTGGAAGCAGCTGACTGGATAAGAAATCAGAAATTTGGATAATAAATGTCTTATAAAAGGCATTATAAATAGAATTATAATAGCAATTAGCAATTGGCTATTATAGTATTGGCTATTATAGTAGCAATTAATTATGAAGATGCTAATGAATTTTGTGGAAGCAGCTGATTGGTTAAGAAATCAGAAATGTGGATAATAAATGCCTTATAAAAGGCATTATAACTAGAATTACTGTGGTTTCTGATGTGATGGCTTTGGATGTAAGAACCTCACAGCCTCACCCTTCCATGACTGATTTTGCAATAAATCATCTTTTAAATTCTTCAGTTGAGCCCCTCTTTCTGCACCCCCAACATCTGACCTTGGTCCCCTCCTGGCTTGGTCACTGCTCATTTGGTCCCTCCAGACCCTTCCCCATCTCCAAATCCTCCTCTGGAGGTCCCGAAGAACTGGAGATTGGCACAGGGTGAGCTCAGCTCCAGCTCTGCCCCAGAAATGACCCAAGCACCGAACGCAGCACCCACACCCAGTCCTGCCACATCCCCTGGGTGTCCCCAGCACCCACACCTGGCCCTGACACATTTCCTGGATGTCCCAAGCATCCACACCTGGCTCTGCCACGTCCCCTCAGTGTCCCCAGCACCCACACCTGGCCTTGCCATGTCCCCTCAGTGTCACCAACACCCAGCTCTGCCATGTCCCCTGGGTGTCCCCAGCACCCACATCTGGCCCTGCCACGTCCCCTCAGTGTCACCAGCAGCAACACCTGGCCATGCCACCACCCCTGGCTGTCACCAGCACCCAACACACGCCTCTGTAATATCCCCTCAGTGTCCCCAACACCAACACCCAGCCCTGCTGCTTCCCCTGGGTGTCCCCAGCACCTACACCCGGCCCTGACACATCTCCTGGGTGTCACCCACACCTGGCCCTGCCATGTCCCCCTCAGCATTACCCACACGTGGCCTGACATATCTCCTGGGTGTCCCCAGCACCCACATCTGGCCCTGCCACATCCCTTGGATGTCCCCAGCATCCACACCTGGCTCTGCTGTGTCCCCTGGGTGTCCCCAGCACCCACACCCAGCCCTGCTGCATCCCCTCAGTGTTCCCAGCACCCACACCTGGCCCTGCCATGTCCTCTAGGTGTCCCCAGCACCCACACCTGGCCCTGCCATGTCCCCTGGAGGTCCCCAGCACCCACACCCCTGTGCTGGAGGTGTCTCCCCTCAAACACACAGCCAGAAATGGCCCCAAGCACTGACAGGACGAGCTGTCCCTAAAGGTGTCCACGGGACATTCCCATTGCTCCTGCCCTGCCCTGGGACACACAGGCCCCACAAAGAACCCCCCTGCACCCCCTTATCCTGCACCAATGTCCCCCTAGAACCCTTTTCCATCCTCCCAGCCTCCAGACCCCACTTTTTCCTTAACCCTGGGACTCTCTGGATGCTCCTTCCTGCCTTTCCCAGACCTCAAATCCTCCATTTCCCACCCCCAGGGACCCTTGGAGCCCCTCCTCTACCTCAGCCCCCCTTTTCCTCGGCCCTGGGATCCCCCACACTCCCATCGTGCCTTTCTCAGACCCCAGTCCGGACCCCTGGGGCCCTTCCTCTGCCTCAGCCCCCCCAGCCTCCCTTTTCCTCGGCTCTAGGATCCCCCCACACTTCAATTCCTGCCTTTCTCAGACCCCCAATCCCCTCGTTCTCCAACATCGGGGACCTCCTGAGCCCCTTTTTCCGCCCCGGCCTGGGTCTGCCAGCCCCCAGACCCCCCCGTTTTCCCACACCGGGCTCCTCCGAACCCCGATTCCTGCCTTTCCCACCCCCCCCCCCTTTTCAACACCGGGAGCCCCTGAACCCTTTTCCCCGCCATCCCGGAGTCTCCCCCTGCCATGACCCCCTTCCCCTGACACAGGGAACCCAAATTCCTGCACAGAGGGACCCCTCATCCCACCTCTCCCAGTCCCTGCACTCCCCTTGCCTTAACTCTGGAACCTCCCGAACCCCTTTATCCGGCCCTGGGACCCCCCCCGCACCCATCGGGAGGGGCAGCGCGGCCCGAAGCCCTCAGGCAGGGCTGTGGGGAGGGGCTGACGCCGCTCCCAGGACCCCAGCTCGTCCCCATTCCCGCGACATTCCCACCCGGATGGGCACTCACGCTCCGCCAGCATCGCCATCTTGGGGGCCTTCCTCCATGCAGGGGGACTTTCGTGACTGCCGGCGCATAAAAAGGGTGGCGTGAGTAGCGCCTGATTAAAAAAAGTTTTAAAACAGGCGAGCGCGGAGGCCACCAAAGTGAAAATTAAAAAAAAAAAAAAAGAAAATAAAGTTTGCAAATTTGCTACAATTCTAATTGTGAAAAATTCGTATTATATAATTGGCTTTTCGCAAATATTAAAATTAATATTATATGTGTTGTGTTAGAAAGTTATGCTGTATTAATTTTTTTAAGTAGTGTGTTAAATATAGTTTTAGGTTATAACATGTTAAAATGGAAACTATGCAATGTAGGATACTTTTTTTAAAGAAAGGACTCGCAGCAAGATAGCAGCCACAGGACACCTGAATCTTTCAGAGGAAAAGAATTTATTGCTCCATTACCAGAGAAATGAACTTCCCACGTCGCTCAGCCATGAAGATGCTGTCAGGATTCAGAGGAAGAAGCTGACACTGACCAGACAGAATCCTGTGTTTGAATGGAATTTATGCATCATGTATCAGGTGTATGAATATGCAACAGGCTGTTGTTTTTAAGGATTAATCCTTTGTTAATGTGTGTCCTTTTTCGGGCTCGTGCTGCCCAGGAAAAGGTACCCAGACGTTCATAACTCTTTGTCTCTATTATCTCATATTGTCCTAATTCAAATTGTCCAAATAATTATTACTCTAATTATATTGCTATTTTTATAACCATTTTATTACTATTAAACTTTTAAAATTTTAAAAAGAAGTGATTGGCATTTTTCACATAATAAATGTCTCAAAACACATCTCGGCTGTTTCCGAGCCAGGGGAAGAGGATGAGCAGCACTTGCTGTGTGTGGTTGGAAATAAGGTGCAGGATGACTATTCCAGGGAATTTCAGGTGTGGATGTCCCTGGAGTTCCCCAAATTCCTTTGTCATGGGAGGGAACTGTGGACGAATACACAGAGGCATCTTGAGAAACATCCCCTTCCTGCCTTTCTGTGAAATGTGTGGGGGGGGGGAGAAAAAATTTTTTTCTTTTTTTGCCACAAATTGTGTTTGAGGAGTGAAGCAGCCCCTCTGATGAATTCTGAATCAAAGCACTTCTATACAGGAATCTTTTTTTTTTTTTTTTTTGGTAGTTACATTCTTGAGCCCTTGGTCTTTCATATTTTCTGGCTTTTTAGTGTGAAAAATGTGTATTTTATGATTGGCTTTTCACAAATATTCAAATGAATATTATATGTGTTCTGTTAGTTATGCTGTATGAATTTTTTTGAGTAGTGTGTTAAATATAGTTTTAGGTTGTAACATAAGGTTTAAATAGAAACTATGCTGTGTCATATATTTTTTTTAAGAAAGGAACGAGGTACTTGCACCAGATAGCAGCCACAGGAAACCTGAATCTTTCAGAGAAAGAGAATTTGTTGCTCTCTTATCAGAAGAAATTGACTTCTTCCCACCTCACTCAGTCCTGAAGACGCCGTCAGGATTCAGAGGAAGAAGCTGAGGATGACCAGACAGAATCCTGTGTTTGAATGGAATTTATGCATCATGTATGAGGTGTATGAATATGCAACAGGCTGTTGTTTTTAGGGTCAATCCTTTGTTAATGTGTGTCCTTTTTCGGGCTCCTGCTGCTCAGAAAAAGGTGCCTGGACGTTGGTAACTCTTTGTTTTTATTGTCTCATATTGTCCTAATCCAAATTGTCCAGAATTTTTATTACTCTAATTGTATTACTATTTTTATAACCATTTTATTACTATTAAACTCTTAAAATTTTGAAAACAAGTGATTGGCATTTTTCACAAGGGAGAAGCTCCAGGCCCTCCACCATCCTTGTTGCTGGGCCTGCTCCAGGAGCTCTGTGTCTCTCCTGCCCTAAGGAGCCCAGAGCTGGACACAGCACCCCAGATGTGCCTGACAGGGCTGAGCAGAGGGGCAGGATCACTCCCTGACCTGCTGGACATGCTCTTCTTGGTGCACTCCTAGATCACTTTGGCCTTCTTTGCCCTCTGGGCACTGCTGGTCAAGGACACCTCTCACTATCCCAGGTTGCTCCAACCTGGCCTTGGACACTGCCAGGGATCCAGGGGCAGCCACAGCTTCTCTGGGCACCCTGTGCCAGGGCCTCCCCACCCTCACAGGGAACAATTCCTTCCCAATATCCCATCTATCCCTGTCTTGTGGCAGTGGGAAGCCATTCCCTGTGTCCTGTCCCTCCATCCCTTGTCCCAAGTCCCTCTCCAGCTCTCCTCCGGGTACTGGAGTGCCACAATTAGGTCACCCCAAAGCTTCTCTTCTCCAGGCTGAACAAGCCAAATTCCCTCAGCCTTTCCTCACAGAGAGGATCAGGAGAGATTTCCCACTGCTCTTTCTCCATCCACCCTCCCATCTGGATGGCAGATGGGTTGCAGCTCCCCAGCTCTGCTTTTCCCACTGCTTTGCCTCTGTGCCTTTGGATTTATGTAACAGTTCCCTGTTTGCTTTGGGAACACTGTGCAAGACAATTTTTATAAGGTTTTTTGTCTTTTCTTCATAGACAAACCAAACAAACATTTTATCTGTGTCTCTACCTCTCTAAGACCCCTTCTGTCTGCCAGCAAAGTTACATTGGTACGCCGGAGCTTGATCCTGGCAAATCTCTAAATTTATAATTAGCTTGGTGATTTATTTTTAATAGTTCATATTCAGGTCCTATTAAACTGGCAGCTCTGGCTGCCCCACTTCCTCCTTTAAACAAGGGTATTGAACTGGTCCTTCTATACTTTTCTCAAGCCATATCCCACAGCCAGGAATCCTCACAGGGTTTGTTCTCTTCAGACTTTATTGCCATTTATTGCCAGTTCTCTGCACTTTCAGGTCACATTCATCAGGCTTGACTGATGTGAAAACAAGTAAATACTGCCCACACCTTCACTTTGTGGCAGAGAGATATTTTCCTATTCAAAAGTTTCACTTAACACTTTTCTCCAGGAGGAAATCCTTGGAGATCAGAATAAACCATAAAGAGCCTTCTTTCTGTGATCACACAGGATCACAGAATTATGGAATTATTGAAGTTGGAAAAGACCTCCAAGATCACTGAGTCCAACCTCTGACTGATCCCCACCTTGTCACCAGCCCAGAGCACTGAATGCCACATCCAGGCCTTGGACATCTCCAGGGATGGGGACTCCAAATCTCCCTGGGCAGCCTCTTCCAATGCCTGACCACCTTTTCCATGAAGAAATTCCTCCTGATGTGCAACCTGAACTGAAATAGGAGTCTCTTTGAGTTAGGTTTTATAAGCTTTTGGAGAATTATTTCACATTTAAGATAGCTTAGCTACTTTAGAAGGCATAAAATTAGTAGGATGGCTTTTGTGGTAGTGTTGGAAACAAAAAGGTTTTAATAAAAGGCAAAATAACAAACTCTTTACAGAGAAAAACCGATTTAGGTGCAAGAGGCCCTCTTGCCCCTAGTAAAACACCTCACAAAAGTGATTAGTTTCTTTGTTCTCTTCTTTTTCTAGTAAATTGCCTAGGTGAGACTTTTTGGCTTCTGTCCAATTAGCTATCCTTAAGTTTGAGGCGAAGTCTCCCAAGTCCTATGAGGTGTCTTTTCTCATTGAGGAGAGAAAATTTTAGGCTTATTTCCTTTTTAAAGTGACAAAGGATAGTTTTGTCACTCCATCAACAAGGGGCACATTCCTGTACTGAACCTTCCCTGGTGTAACTTGAGGCTGTTCCCTCTCCTCCTGTCCCTGTTCCCTGGGGGCAGAGCCCGACCCCCCTGGCTGTCCCCTCCTGTCAGGGAGTTGTGCAGAGCCACAAGGGCCCCCTGAGCCTCCTTTTCTCCAGGCTGAGCCCCTTTCCCAGCTCCCTCAGCCCCTCCTGGTGCTCCAGCCCCTTCCCCAGCTCTGTGTCACCTCGTCTGCTTTGCAGTGCTCACAGGTCACTCACCAGCATCCTCACAGAATCACTCAGGTTGGAAAAAACTTCCAAATCCAACCATTCCCTCAGCACTGCCGAGGCCACCACTGCCCCATGTCCCCAGGTGCCACATCCACATGGATTTTGAATCTCTCCAGGGATGGGGACTCCAGCGGTGCCCTGGGCAGCCTGTTCCAATGTTTGATCACCCTTTCAGTGAAGAAATTTTCCCTCATATCCAATCTAAAACTCCTCTGGCACAACTTGAGGCCATTTCCTTGTCCTTTGAGGGAGTTGTAGGAAGTCTTCTCCTCCCCTTCCACCACCCCCCAGGCATTCTCTGTAGTGGCCACTCTTTGCTGTCATCTGGATCTGAAATAAAAGAATTTATCCCTCCCTTATCCTTCCACCTGTCTTCCCTGATCCAAGTGCCCTTCCTGGCAGCAGCAGCCATTTCCATGAATTATACCTCTAAGATCTCTTTTACATCAATGAAATTGTACTGTGTGTCGAGTGTTTGGATGGTCACTTGTGTGATCCATTTCACACCAGCCGAATTCTGCTCTGGTTTTAGTTCTGGAGAGGTTTAAGTCTCCTGGCTGAGAGCTGAGTGCTGTATTTGGTCGCTCCAATAGGGAGCAGCATTCCCCACGTTTGGAACAGCTTTGCTGTGGTATAAAGACATCACTGGAGGTGGAAAATGTGAAGTAATTTCTGTTAAAGGATGCCTTGAGGTTGAGATTTTTTTCTCTTGTTTGGTTTTGGAACTTAATATTCGGCTGCATCAGACCACTTCTGCCTCCAGAGCTCTCACTCCTGGCTGGCAAAGAATCTCAACTGCAAACACAAAGGAGGTCATACTTGATTTAATTATTATTTAAGATTTGCTTAACGGGAAGCTTGAGGTCAAGGTCCAAATTACCCGACACAGCTCGTGCAAATTAGGAGTTTATAAAACAATTAAGTCCACGAATATGCATAGGGGCAGTGAAATTAGGCAGAGAAAAGGTTCCATCCGGGGGCAATGTGTGTTTCCCAATTACATTCCTGACTAAAAGCTGATGTCACAGGAAAGAAAAAAATATGAATGTTTGAATATATATTTTCTGCTATGAGTTATTCCAGCCCTCTAAGAAAATAGCCTAAATTCCTGTTTCCAGTGTGCTTGGGGAGGTTGAGATGTAGCTCTTCTCCGGAAAATAAAAGGATAAAGATGCCTGGTGGGCATTCCATTTGGAGCTCTTCCTTGGAAAGAGCTGTTTCCCGAGAGCCAGCCCCACAGGGATCACCCAGGGCTTGGGGTCTGAGCAGGGAATTTTCCTCCCAGGACATCCTTACCCATTGCTGTCAGCTCCAGAGTCCCTTCAGGCTTTGGGGGATTCCTTTGGTGCTGCTCCCAGGATGAGTTGGGGTCACAGGAAAAGATCCAACTGGGATGAACAGAGTCAGCAACACGGGAATTGAAGCAGCAGGAAAGTGGAGTGGGGTTGGGAGCACATCTGAGCCTGATACTCACCTTGCCAACCCTTTTGCACCTGAAGGAGACCCTTGGAAGGAGAGAATTGCATTTCCCAGAGCTCTGTGCCCTGCAGAAGGGCCCCCATTCCAGTGTCCCATAAACGAAGGAGGTGTGAGGAGGGAGAGGAGGCCAGGAAAAGCCAAGTGGGGGGAAAAAGGAGGAGGAAAGCCAGGAAAGAAATGGGGTGTGAGTCCCAGCTGTGCAACAAATCCCTTGTGAGGCAAATCAGCCTTTGATGTGAGAATGGAGAGGTGCCCAGGAAAAGAAAAGTGGGAGGAAAAAGGAGGAGGAAGAGTCCCTTCAGGCTTTGGGGGATTCCTTTGGTGCTGCTCCAAGGCAAAATCGGGGTCATAGGGAAAGATCCAGCTGGGATGAACAGAGTCAGCAACACGGGAATTGAAGCAGCAGGAAAGTGGAGGGGTGTTGGGAGCACATCTGAGCCTGATACTCACCTTGCCTCTTTCCACCTGGAGGAGACCCTTGGAAGGAGAGAATTACATTTCCCAGAGCTCTGTGCCCTGCAGAAGGGCCCCACTCCAATGCCCTATAAACCAGGGAGATGTGAGGAGGGAGAAGAGGCCAGGAAAAGAAAAGTGGGGGGGGAAAGGAGGAGGAAAGCCAGGAAAGAAATAGGATGTGAGTCCCAGCTGTGCAACAAGTCCTTTGTGAGGCAAATCAGCCTCTGATGTGCGATAAATGGCCTGAGGCCAGGCTGGAAATGCTTATTGAGGAAGTCCTGGGAGAGGTGTGATGGAAGCACAAGGGACAAGGACTGCCTGGAGACCTTAAAACGACAAGACAGCTCTGATTTCGGACACTGATTCGAGGGAGCACACGGATTAGAGGTGAGCTCTGGTGGGAGAATCTGCCCATCAAGCGCCAGGCAGGGAGCAGGAGATTAACAACGTGTGACCCACGGAGCAAAGGATGTCACAACGAGTGCCCACAGCCAGGAGACACGAGGGGTTCAAAGAACAGCTACTGGGGCACTGAGGAGCACAAACAGGCTCAGGGAGAGGGAGTGCTGTTCCTGGAAGTGCTGCCAGCACAGAGCTGGGCAGTGGCTGGCTGGGAACGCTGGAGGGAGCGTGGCGAAAGAGGCAGCAGAGAGGAATTTTTATGATTTTCCTTCTATTCCATGAGTGCAGTGTGTTTATATTCTTATTATTGCTCCTGTTGTTTCATCAGCCTGGGCTTTATGGGATCATGGAAACATGGGGTGGTTTGGATTGGAAATGCTCATCCTATTCCTCCTCCTGCCATGGGCAGAGACGCCTTCCACTATCCCAGGTTGCTCCAAGCCCAACCTGGCCTTGGTCTCACCTTGATGCAGGTGAGGAGATGAAAAGCCCATAAGAAGCATTGACAGGAGACTGAAGGCTTTGCAGGTTTCTTGTTTTCAGTTTTTACAGTGAAATCTGGAGTGAATTTAATGGTGAGTATTTGGGAGTAGGAAGAAAATTGATGTATCCACTTGGAGGTTTGTGATTCAAGGAAAGGTCAGCCTGGAAATTTTGAGAACTGTCATGTAACAGCCTTTGAATCAGTAATGATCGTACTGGGAAGAAGGGTGGTGGAGTTCAGGGAATCGTGGAGGAGCCACTTTGCCTCCAGTCCCTGGGAAAACCCTGCAGAAGTTCTTCCATAAATGGTTCAATATTTGTGCACTGGAGGACAGCAGAGTGATGAAAAAACACCTGAAAATTCACTGGGGACCATCCTCCACAAACCAACCCAATTTTTGTCTCTGACCATGATGCTGGTTTTGGTGACTAAGGGTAAAAAGGGAGCAAAACTTTTCATGTGGGCACCAGCCAAATTGGGAAAGTGGGAATGACCAAGAGGCCCCAACACTGGGGGGAAATAAAAAAGGAGGAAGGAGTAAAGCTAGAAAACAACAAGTGAAATGAGAACCTTCAGTAAAAACTGCTTCAAAAGAACCAATTTCTTTCTGGCCCTATCACCTGTGGTGGAAGAGGATAATGGCTCCCAGTCTTGGAGCCCACAGCTGTAACAATGTGCCCAAATCTGGCCACAGCATTTCAGGAATTCAGGGATGAGCCAGGTATGGAGCAGAAAGGAGAGGAAGGGACACAAGCACATGATTGAAAAAGATGGTCTGAGGAAGAGCTTGGATGAACTGGACTTCTTTGGTCAAGAAATGAAAAGCACACAGGTGTTGGAACCCAGGACATCCCTCTGGCTGTCCTGGACTGCCAAGACCCCTGCCAGGGGGCTCAGAGACCCTGGCACAGAGCCCAAGATCCCTGTGGTTTTGATTATGACCCATGGAGCAAATTACCAACCTTAGATGAAGATCTTCAAGCCACGACAAATTAAGTAGAATGATAGTGAATTTATCATGGGGCGAAAAAGTAGATTTTTGGGTTTTTTTTTAGAATGGGGGTTCAGGGGGCAAGATGGAGGGATCTGGGCATGTCCAGCCTTTCTCCTTCTTCTTCTTCTTGGCCTCCATCTTCTGCTGTGATGGTGGCAGTTTTGGATTGGTTTAGAGTAGAAGCTCACTGTCTAACATAGGTGATAGGTATTGGGAAGTAATTGTAAATATTGTACACATAGTATACAATATTTTATAGTATATTTAGTATACTATATTTTAGTATAAAGACATAACACCACCCTGGGAGCAGGCAGAGTGCCTGGACTGTCTTGCTGAATGGACCTCAGCAAGGCAGGAGAAAATATTTTATTGATAAGGAACAATAAACAACTTTGAGAACAAGAACTGAAGAGTTCTGACTCCTTCTTCAAGCGCCAGGCTGGTAAAAGAGACTTTCTAACATTTTTCAGGGTCACTCTGACCAGCGAGAGGCCCTGAGACACACAGGAGCTCCAGCAGTGAAGGCAGCTAGGGATGGATTGGCTTCCTTGTGCACTGGCACCTGGAAAAGCAGGACCCAACACAATTGAGCATGTTGGAGAGTAGGCAGGGTACAGAACACCTGGGAATGGCTAAGGGGTGCTGGGAGTGTCTTTTTGATGGTCACATTTGTCATGGATGGATTGTTTCACCTGAGCACAGAATGGGGAAGGGAGATAGGTGGCTGCCCAAAGGCAGCTCCTCCAGTTCTCCAGATTTTATCACTTTATGAGTTAATTCAGGAAGCCCTCTGAGAAGGCATCTTCCCTCAGGCCTGATGCAATGGCTTAACCACAAAACCAACCCTGTGGTAATTGCTCCTCTGTAAAGTGCAGCTCACTCTGCAAAATAAAGTGTCCCATTTAATCCCATGAAGCACTCACTTGTTTTGCTCTAACTGAGATGGGAAAGGAAGGGAAAAAAAATTATTTCCTGCAGATGCTGGTTCAGATTTCAAAATTAATCCCTTTCCACCACCATTGTGGTTTTTTTTTTTTTTCTGAGAAGCAAGCGGGCAGCAAATTTCATTTGCACAAGACATTTGTTGCCAGGGGTTTGAGTGTTATTTACCACACACATGAGATGAGAAGAAAATGGCACTTTTGCAGATAGAGGAATCACTCCTCTGGTCATGAAGCACAAAAAAATAGTATTGAGTAGCACAAAAGCAATGCCAATGGCTCATTTCAGCAGGACCCACAAAAAAAATCAGGAAGAAACTGGTAAAATAAAACAAACCATCCCTGCCCCAGATATCTTTCTTTTTTTTTTTTTTATTTGCAAACAGTTGCAAGGAAAGTTCATTGCTTTCCACAAGGAGGAGGAAATGCCAGGCCCAGCAGAACGTGTTTGATATATTATTCATAAGGAATTATATGCTGAAGACTTGTCAGGATCCAGCAGCAGCAAACAGAGGTCAGCAGTGAAGAAAGCAAATAGACCTGCAACGGGTTTTAAAGGGTTTTAATGCAGCCAATTTCCAGCCCCTTTTATTCATTAGCCCTGGTTGTCTGGGATGTTCTTGTGGCAGGATGGAGGTTCCTTCTGAAGGTTTCAGAACCAGCACTGCTCACAGTCCCAGCAGGGCTCAGCTTTGTAAACACAGCAAATTAGATTTAGGGCTTTTGAAGAGAAATAAAGAGGGAAACCCACAAGGACATTGCTCACTTTTCAAAGTGGAGCTGCACTTTCAAGGCTGACCCAGTACTGTCGTTTTGGGGCTGTTTGAGCAACCACTGGAAAATAAAAGAGCACTAAAAATAGCCAAGATGGGCTCATTAGCTCTTTAATTACACGTTGGTTTTCTTGTCTCTCATCTACGCCTTGTCCTGTGAGTTCCCATTGACAGTGACTGGGGAATGGCCGGTCTGGGGACATCACTGTCATTCACTGCCAGCCCAGGTCCCTGTCCTTACCTTTTCCACACACTGGAAGAACAGGATTCCCTCATGAAGCCCACGGAAGCATCACAAGCATCAAGGAATGATGCTGAATGGGGAAGAGAAACCTTCAGAGAGATCTCAAAGCCCCTTGCAGAGCCTAAAGGGACTCTAAGAAATTGGAGAGGGACTTAGGACAAGGCATGGAGGGACAGGACACAGGGAATGGCTTCCCACTGCCAGAGGGCAGGGATAGATGGGATATTGGGAAGGAATTCTCCCCTGTAAAGCAGGAGCTGAGCTGGATCTTTCCTTTGCTCACCCATCGTGAAGTCAACGAGGGAGGGAATTTATTTGTGGCACACTTATCCCACAGACACTTCCAAATCCACAGCTAAAGGAAGCAGCAGCACTACCAGTGCCTGTAAATACCATTGTTTGTTTAAGGTTCTCAGGAGCTCTTGGGAATGTGCTCAGCTTGGGAAGAAAACCTCCTCTTTACTGCAGCACTCAGGTCCTGGCTTGTTCTGGGGAGAGAGAGATTCACAAACAGGTAAGAGGCACATGAACATGTGGCCAGAGGTTTTGTAAGCTGTAGGCAGAGAATTGGAAAAATCAATTTAATCTATTGAGGGGTACCCCTAACAAACCCTGGAGCAGTGTCCCCTTTACTGCTGCCACAGGGCAGGACAGTGCCACCCACACCAGTCCTGCTGAATCATATCCAGCCCCTTCTCCACCTGCACTTGGGAATGCTCAGCTCCCACCCACAGAACCTTCCCAGGGTCCCTTTGTCCAACCAGGAGAAAAGCTGCTCCTGCTGGCTCACCCCACACTTCTTTTCAGCCCATTTCTTGCTCCTTTTCAACCTATTTCTTTGTCCTGACTCCTTTGTTTTCTAATCCCAGCATGCAGTTTGGGTGTGGCCATGCTGACCCACTCCACTGAGTTTTCCTACAGATCCAAAGACTGGGAAATTCCCAAATTCCAGGAAATTCCCACTGAATATCTGGTCTAGGTGGAGGCAGCTGCCACCTACCTTGTGCTGTAACATGGCAGGAGTTCTCTCCTCAGGCAGGTGAGGGACAGCACAAAAACCAGCCAGGTTGTGGGCTGAGCTGCAGTTGTCCTCTCCAGAAGTTGTTTGTTAGCAGCAAACCAGGGCAAATTATTAGGAAAAGTGCTAAAATGGAAGCTGGAAGATTGATGGAAGGGAACAGGGAGCCTGTTTTGTCAGAAGGTTGTCCTGGGATGGGTGTTAGCAGGAGAGGAGTAATTGCTGTGTGAAGTAAATTTTCACTTTTTTTTTCCCCACTCAAAAAGGTGAAAGATGGTTTTTCCAGGATTGCTGCTCTGCTCTGGTGCTGGTTGAAATCCCTTGGAATTCTTCCCTTGGCATTTATTTCTGCCTCCCTTCCCACCCTCAAGGAGTTCCTGGCTGTTTCTGTCTTCTCTCAGGTTCCTTCTCAGCCTCTCCCACCATCCCAGGACCTCTTCAGCCTCATCCCTATGTCCTACTCCTCTTCTCTCCCTTTTCCTCCATGTCCCAGCTTCAAAGACCCCATTGCAAAAGCATTTGAATATGTTTGTGGCCTAGAGTTGCCATTTTATATGGATAAATGCAGGAATCTCACCACTCCTGACACACCTGGGAATCGAGAGCATGGAGGGGTAAGAATTTTTAATTTCAGGGCTGATCCTTCAGCCACTCCTCGTGCTCCAGATCCTTCCTCAGTTTCATTCCCTTCCCTGCACAAGCTCCAGCCCCTTCTTTTCCTTGTTGGGAGGGTCCCAGAGCTGCCCTCAGGGCTGGAGGTGCCCCAGCAGTGCCAGCACAGGGGACAGCACTGCCCTGCTCCTGCTGCCACCCCAGAGCTGGCACAGCCCAGGTGCCTTTGGCCTCTTGCCCACCTGGGCACACCTGGCTCGTGCCAGCAGCACCCCCAGGGCCTTTTCCAGCTTTCCAACTGCTCTGCCCCAGCCTGTGTTTGTTATGACAAATGTCTGTGATGTTGTGACATCCCCAGAGAGGGAAATTTGAGTCAGAATAAAGGACATGTGCAGCAAGTGCCCACACTCCCCTGGTTTTCTTCCAGATGCCCCTCCATAACCCATGAACTCTCTTCTCTGATGGCTCTCAGGTGTGACATTGAGGCTGCACAGCCTCCCACCCCTTCCTCCTTCCTTCCCCATTCAATATCTCCCAGCCCTGCCTTCCAACCAAGCTTTGGCAGATCCTGCCCGGAGCATTTGGGAAGCACAAAGATGTTTGGTTTGAGCTCTTGTTGTGTATGAAACACCTCCTTTCCTACTCTGTTCTTTGATATGCAATGAAATACTGGACCTTCACAGCTGTGAGGTCCTGCCTGCAGCAAACTGGGAGAGTTGTGGTACAAAAAAAATTATTTTAGGGAGTTTTTGAAGATGAAACTAATAACTTTTGGAGAAAATCCCCAAGATTTTTGGACATCACTGTACTAGAAGTCCTTTTTCCCAATCATCTCCCAGAATCAGATATTTTACAATGGAACTGATACCAAACTGGCAAATTTGAGGAGGAATTTTCTGGGAGTCTGTACCAGGCATTCAATCTGCTTTGAAATATAGGAGTGGAGAAAACGCTCTTCTCTGATGGCTCTCAGGTGTGACATTGAGGCTGCACAGTTTTTCACCCCTTCTTCCTTTCCCATTCAATATCCCCCAGCCCTGCCTTCCAACCAAGCTTTGGCAGTGTCCTGAAATCCAGATTCTGCACAGAGCATCTGGGGAGCACAAAGATGTTTGGTTTGAGCTCTTGTTGTGTATGAAACACCTCCTTTCCTACTCTGTTCTTTGATATGCAATGAAATACTGGACCTTCACAGCTGTGAGGTCCTGCCTGCAGCAAACTGGGAGAGTTGTGGTACAAAAAAATTATTTTAGGGAGTTTTTGAAGATGAAACTGATAACTTTTGGAGAAAATCCCCAAGATTTTGGGACATCACTGTACTAGAAGTCCTTTTTCCCAATCACCTCCCAGGGTCAGGTATTTTACAATGGAACTGATACCAAACTGGCAAATTTGAGGAGAAAATTTCCTGGAGTCTGTACCAGGCATTGATTCTGCTTTGAAATATAGGGGTGGAGCAATTTTGGGTCCGTATTTCCACTGCCACAAAAAAAACCCACCAGAGGGAAGAGAACAGCAGTTTATTGAGGGGAGCAGCTTTGCACTTCAGTCATGGAGAATATGATCTGCTTTTCCTGAAAATAGCCAAAAAAACTGCCACTAGAAATCAGCACCCAGTGGGCTCTGCAATGAATGTCCTCTCTCCCTTGTTGCTGTTTGCTTTGGTCCTCACTACTTGTATCTATAGCAATAAATTAAACTAATTCTGGTTTCCAAGCCCACTCCTGAGCAGTTTTGGACCAGGTCACTCGGGAATGTCCCAAATAATTCTTGGATTTGCCTCAGGAGTTGTAACAGACCATTCCCAATAGGTGGTTTGGATGTGACCCCCTCCCGTCCTCTGGAGTTTTGGGGGCATGGATCTGGCCAGAGGTGCCTCAGATCCCAGGATGGAATCAGCATTTCCCTCGTGCTCACAGAAGGATTTGCTCTTCACATGATACCAACCTCCAGCACCTCCCCAGCAGGTTTCTGTCCTCACAAGAAGATGTCCTGGATGCCCATGGACAGGAGTTACCAGGACATGGCAGACCCAGGTGTGAGGGAGGACAGCTTGCACAGCCTGCTTAATACATGGGTTTTCCCTGTGGAGTGATGGACTGAGGGGTCAGTTATCATCAAATGTGTATTTGGGTTCAGGAGTGGGCTGGGAGAGGGACCCAACAGGAGGCACAAACTGGGGCTGGAAAACTGGAGCAGAAAATCAAGGAATGGTTTGCTTTGGAAGGAACTCTAAAGATTATCTTGTTCCACCATGGGCAGGGACACCTTCCACTATCCCAGGCTGATCCAAGCCCTGTCCAACCTCCAACTTGGCCTTGGACACTTCCAGGGATCCAGGGGCAGCCACAGCTTCTCTGGGCAACCTGTTCCAGGGCCTCCCCACCCTCACAGGGAACAATTCCTTTCCAATATCCCATCTAACCTAAATCTCTCCTCTTTTAGTTTACAACCATTCCTACTTGTCCAATCACCATCTGTCTTTGTAATAAATTGTTCTTCGTCTTTTTTTACTAGCTCCTTTTAATCACCACAGTGGACTTGCCTTGGATCCTTCTCTTCTCCAGATGAACACCCCCAGCTCTCCCAGCCTGGCTCCAGAGCAGAGGGGCTCCAGCCCTTGGAGCATCTCTGTGGATTCCTCTGGACTCTCTCCAGCAGCTCCACGTCCTTCTGCTGTTGGGGGTCCCAGATCTGGAGGCAGCTCTGCAGGTGGGGTCTGACCTGAGCAGGGCAGAAGGGCAGAATCCCCTCCCCTGCTGCCCCAGGACTTGGGGGGTTTCAGGGATGGGTCATGTCCAGCTCTCACCACCCAGCGCCCCCAAACCCTTCTGCCAGGGCTGCCCTCAGTGAGTTCCTCTCCCAGTGTGTGCTGATGTCTGGGATTGCCCCAGGACAAAGGACAGAGAAGCCAAAGCACAGCTCATGGGGAGCAGTAGAGATGTGTCCCCCTGTGTGTGTGAGGGGTTTGTGCACCTCCTTGGGCAGGGGCTGGAGGAACAGCGGGTGACAAAGGAAGTGAATGAAAAAAATCAGGAATAGGCACTGAATTGGGTGGAGGATAGAGTGAATCTTTAGGGATTGAGTGAGTGGGCATGGGGAGGGCCAGGGCATGTGTCACACACTCAGTCCCTGTGGGAGTGGCTCAGCTGGGGTCTCAGTGCAGGGACCACACCGCTGCCAGAGGATGGAAATGGGACACGTGGTGTGATGGTGGTGCCATTCCCTGTCTGGGGACTCTACAGGGTGCCACATCACCCAGAGCCAGCAGCAGGCAATTGGATTTCCAGCTGCAGGTGGGAACCCTGGACTGTTCTTATGCCCAGGTCCTCTGCTTTCTCAGGAGACCTCAACCTTTGGTCTGACCCAGTGCCTGTTTGGTTCTCCTGGAGCATCCTGCTCAAGACACACTCATGCTCTGGTCTAAAAAACCCTCAGGATTGCCAGGATCTAAAAGATTTCTTTTGGTTTCATAATCTCTCTGTTCAATGTGGAGTAGAAAGGAAAGAATAAGAAGACACAGCACACTGCAAACATGTTATTAAAATGAACTGTTTATATTATCTCGGTTGAGTCAATACATTATAATGTATTAAAATGGAAAGGTACAAAATTGAAATAAATACTTTCTGATTCATGTATAAATCTTTTGTCAAGATGACATTTTGTTTCTTTTTTTTTCTTTTTTTTTCATCAGTACATGTTTCAATAAAACATTTAAAATGACAAAATATCATTTAAAATATGGTTCATGGAAGAAAAGGTTGAAATCAAACAACTTTTGGCTTGTTTTGGCATGAGATCTTGACACAATCTGGGTTCCCCAAAACCACGTAAATGGTGGTAAAATATAAATGCTCAAACTTATTTAAAAAAATAAACAGGCTTTACAAAACCCTCTGATCCTTGACTTAGCCACTTTTCTGTATAGTCTGCACTTACGATATATACATTCATTATTGTCCAAGGGAAGACAGCCACTGACGTTCACTTAAAGAGCTTGGTGGAGAGGCTTAACAAACATTTTTGCAGCTGACAACAATTAAACACTGGTAAAGAAACTCCTGACAGTGCAAAAAAGGAAAAAAAAAAACCAGCTCAGAAACCAAAGCCTACAAATGGGACAAGGAAGAGGCAAGTGCACAAGCCCAGATCTGATGCAAAGCTCCAGGCCAGGTCTAACAAAACAGCTTCTTCTCCAAAGGGGAACGCAGGCTTGGAGATCAGCCCTGATGAATTTTGGACTCCACTGCAGCTCCCAGGGGTGTTCATGATGCCAGGAAAACCCCCCCTTGGCACACAGGAACCTTCTGCAGACTCCTTCCCCGCTGGTGGTGAAGCAAGAGCCGAGCTCAGTGGAATATCCTGGAGTAAGCCTGGCCTGGGAGAGGGTCTGGTGTTGAGATGAGAAATCACAGAGTGAGAGGGGCAGAGGGGTAAGTGTGAGTGTGGGCTTGGGACCTTGGAGGAGAGGCAGTGGGGAGTTCCCTCCTGGGCAGCAGGTTTTATCAGGATCATGGAGCAGGCTTGGAGGTGTGCTTTAATCTCAAGTGTGCTTTTTGTCTTTGTCACTGCAGCCAGGGGCTGTCGTGGTCCCTCTAACCTCTACCATGTGCTTATTGTTCTGGGCAACGGGCAGGGTCCTGCTGGGGGTGGGTGTGGGAGAATGGGCTCCCCTGATGGATAATGGTGACTTCTTCCCAGCTTCAGCATGCCAGGAACTCTTCAAGTTTCACTCGAAAGGGGAAAAGAAACGTGGTTATGTTAAAACGGAATTAAAGAGAATCTTCCTGCCAACCTCTGGATTAACCTTCTCAAAGCTTGGGTTGTTTTGCTGCCAGCCAGTGGAACCACACAAAGCAGAGGGTGGATTTTCTTTGTTTGCTTGGTTTGAAGGCAGTAGAAGACTTTGCCACCTCAGAAAGGAAGGACAGCCCCATCCTGGCTGGGTCGAAGGGCGGGCAGGACTTGAGAAGGTGCTGCCTGTGCCGTTCTTGGTGCTCCACAGTCTGCCGGGGATTAGATCCTCTTGGAAACCTGGCTGTTGCCATCCTGTGAGGAAGGATCTTGTGGCACCAGCTGTTTGCAGTGCTCTGGATGTTGTTCCAAGCTCCCATATCAAAGGGAATCCCATTGTAAAAAGAATCCTGTAAATATATGATAGATATATGATAGACGGTCAAGATTTGGGAAGAAAAATTGTTTTCTCTCCCTCCACGAGAAGCCAGTGAGTCACAGTTAAAACTTCTTGGGAAATGCCAACTTCAGGCCTTTTCCTGTTGGAAAATATCACATCCGTTGGGAAAGGAATGACGTGATTTGAAGCTCTTGGAGGTCTTCTTTGACATTTTCTTTCAGTTTGTTTACTTTCCATTTCAGAAAAGCGTTTGTTTCAAAATGCAGGATAATTTATAGATTAAATTTAAAAAAAAAGAGGATGCAAACAGGGAAAGATCAAAACAATCTCCCTCCATGATAGCCAAACTGTTTTTGTTGGCATATGCATTGTTTTGCATGTTTTTATTTCATGTTTGCTGTTAGCCTTGAGGTTTCCATGTGGGTTGGAAAAATAAATTCACAGAAATTCTTAAGGGACAGAACAGTTCTTTCCTGTCCAACTCCCCTGTGCTGAAGACTTGATTCACCTTATCTAAAGCTCTCCCCTTCTCTACTTTTGAATTTGTGACTTGGTTTTCAAAGGCAAACGAAGCAGAAGTTCTCTGAGTGCTGCTTTCCAGCGGTAGGGACCCACTCAAAGCTGCTCCAAGAATTTCCACGTATCAGTGTGGCTGGAAGGAGGTCATTTGTCCTACTGTTTTCCCTGAATCAAATTCACATGGTGTACAAGAAGGGTCTTTTGTGGGCTCCTTTTGCACCCCTGAGAGGGCATTTTGCTCTTTTTTCTTTTATTTTTTACCATTTTGTTCCCTAATCCAATTTTCTTACAGCTTTCAAAAGTCTGCCTCAGTGGAGCTCTTGAAGGAGCTAGCAGAAATTCCAAGCAGAAATTCCTGCACTTGAAAAGAATGGTTTTCACCCTGCTAACCATTCATTCTGATTAAGATTAAACTTGGGATAAAATAGCATTTTTTGCTGACTATGGGGTAGACTAGATGGTGACAAAGTTTTCCAATCCAGTACCAGTTGCTGGGATTCATGTCCTAAATCTTGTCTGCTGGAGCCCAAATCCATTGACTGAAGTGTGTACAGTCAAGGAGAGGCTGGCTGATGGTGCTAAACTCCTGAAATTATTTTAAAATTACTTTTCCCTGCACATCCTTTCAAACAGCAACCAGCAAACGTTTCCTGAGCTGCTCCTGCAGTGCTGTAGGACAGCCTGGACTGTGGCACAGAAAGCACTGGCATCATTTATACAGACAAAATGTGCACTTGCACCATTCTTCAGTGAATTTTGCAATCCAAAGGCTGGGTTTGTGGTAGAAAAGATGATTAGGTGGTTGGTGCTGGCTTGGGAGTGTGGGACAAAAACCCTTTGTCCATGGTTGTGCTGGAAATTTCATGTATTTCAGGAATAAGAGCAGGAATTCCTGTATCTGATCTCCTCCACATCTCACACCCAGCCTTGCCTGTGGGATGTCGATAGAAATGCCCCAGATTTTGGCATCAGATGAAAGGAATGAACAGAACTCCTGGTTTTTGCCAACATGGATGTGTCAAGACAGAGTTTGGGAATGCTGATGAGCTGTTCCATGAATGGTGGGTGTTCCTAGCCCACCTCCAGACAAGGGTCTCACAGCAGCCCTGTGAGGTAGATATTGAACCTTGGCTGGGCAAATGGAGTCACACAGAGAAGATGAAGGGAGAAAGTGTGAGGAAAAACTACAGCAAGGATCCAGGGATCCTGGATACCAGCCTGCTGCTCCAGGGAGAAGAATAGATGTGCCTGTCTGCTGGAAGTTGGGAGGGACACCAAAGGAGCTCTTGGGACAATGTTCATTTTCCTGTTTGAAGTCCAGTTTTTGGCTTGTTAAAGGTCAGAAAAGTACATTGGGCATAAAACCGGTGAAAGAGAGAATTCAGATTTGGGAAGTCAGGTATGGAGTGGGGGCATGAAGAAAAGCACTTCCAAAAAGGCTGCTCCAAAGAGACACCTGTGGGGTCTTCATAAGCACACCCTCAAGGGAGCTTTGGAACTATGATGGAAAGAGCAAAGGGATTTGCTTTCAGAGATTCCAGTAGCTGCCAGTGGGAGCTCCTCATCTCACGAGAAAGAAAGAGGAGGAAGGAAAAGCAAAGAAAGAGGTTGAGAGAGCAAGGCTGGGGAAGATATTTTTTAAAAAAAGGAAAGAGGAAGAAAAATAAAAGAAAGAAGAAAAGAGAAATAGAGAAAAATTGGAGATAAAGGAGAGAAAAACAGAGAAAAAAAGAGAAAAAAGAGAGAAAGAGAAAATGTGAGAGAAAGAGAGAGAGAAAGAGAAAATGTGAGAGAAAGAGAAAGAGAAAGAGAGATAAAGGGAGAGAGAGAGAAAGAGCGAAAAAGAGAGAGAAAGAGAGAAAGAAAGAAAGAAAGAAAGAAAGAAAGAAAGAAAGAAAGAAAGAAAGAAAGAAAGAAAGAAAGAAAGAAAGAAAGAAAGAAAGAAAGAAAGAAAGAAAGAAAGAAAATGAAGAAAAAGTAAAGAGAAAGAAAAAGAAAGAAAAAACATAATTTTCCCTATTTGCAACCTGCAAAGGGGGTGTTTTCCCTTCCAACATTCTGCAAAGTGCTGTGAGGCAGAGAAAAAACAGGGAGACTGTCCCATGCAGAAGGTTTGGGAGATAGCACCTGGCACAAGGTTTGCTACAATAAGTTGGTTTTTCTTTATTGCGTTGGAAATAAAACAGTCATGGAAAGTCCTGCATAAATCCACAGCCATGGCCTGCAAAATCCCCACCTCACCTTGACTTTGCTGAATATTTTCAGGGTTTAGGGCTTGAAGGTTTTTGTTGTGTTTTTGGTTTTTTTTTTTGGTTTTTTTTTTTTAATTTGTCTTCAAGGATGGAAATTAGAGCTGGTCATGGCATTTGTTCTTCTGAGGGCAGGAAGGGGAAATTCTGTCTATACAGAGAGATTCTTCTGATGTGTTTCTAGTGAGGGTAAGCAAAGCATGGGCCTTGTAATCCAGGTCAATATTTTTAAGAGGATTTTTATTTTATCCCAAAACATGTTCCTGTTGAGCAAACCAAAGGTTGGGGGACAACTGGAAGATGAACAGCTGGTGGAGATCTGTGCCATGAGATATTTCTGTGGGATTTTGGTAATTTATGTCAGTTCTATGGTTAATTAATCAAATGGAAGCATTTTCATGCTGGCCTTGGGACAGGGAAGGAGGATGGACTGCTGGAGACTGACTCTGCAGGAGGCTGCTCTAAAAGCCAACTCCTCTTGATATCTGTGGGACCACAAAGAGGCAGATGGGCCAAGGGCAAGGGGACACTACAGGTCCATAAATCTAGATGGCATCTCTCAAGGAATAAACTTTTTCCTAGCAGGGCACGGCTCCTTCTCCCAGATGTGCTGGAGATACAGAAGGCCAGCTCTGCAGAAAGAAAACTGATGGGAAAAGCTCCTGTAAGGGATTGAGTGCTGATGTTCTCCATCTGAGAATGCTCCACAACCCTGAGGGGTCTGGAGCAGCTGAGGTCACAGCCTTTGAAAGCAAAGCTTGATTCCAGCACCAGCTCATCTATATAAAGAGCTTGGACTTGGGATCAACTGAACTCCTTCTGGGGAGAAAGATCCACTGAGCACCACACCCCGAAACATCAACCAGGAGATCTCCTCCTTTCTCCAGAGAGCCAGTGCTGAGGCATTTCCACTGTTTGACTGCAGTAACTCTGGACCTGGAACAAAGGAAGAACAAAGCTTACCAAGCTGGGGAGATGAGCACCACGAGCAGCTTTTCAGAGATGCAGCCAATCCTGCAACAAATCACAGGATTTGCAGTCAGCAGCAAGGCCAAAAGCCGGCATCCATTGAGCTGTAGGATTTGGCCACAGGACAGTGCCTATATCTGCATGCCAAGCAAGGATTCCTGCCAGTGCCTAGTGTCAGGCTGTTTATTTCTGTCCGGATTAAAACCAATTAGAACATCAAGCAGCAAAATCAGAGTGCAGCTGTCGTTTAAAAGATGTGGTGGAGATCAGGGAAGACGGGATGTTAATTGGTCAATGACTAGAAGGAAGGTAAGCAAAGAGAGAGGTATGGAGTTGTTCTATTTCTGGAGCTGAGAAGGAAAGATTTGTTCCCTATCATCCTGTGTGAAAAGAATATTTAAAAAGCTTTCAGGAAGGAAAAAGCTGATGAAAGCAAACTGGAAAAGTTTAGGTTACTTGGACTGCTTGTGGTGTGAGGACAGAAAAGAAGAGGATGACTGCCCAGAAAAGGAAAACTAAATGAATCAATCTGTCCT
This sequence comes from Molothrus aeneus, assembly GCF_037042795.1. Taxonomy (NCBI): domain Eukaryota; kingdom Metazoa; phylum Chordata; class Aves; order Passeriformes; family Icteridae; genus Molothrus; species Molothrus aeneus. Next base: position 110,387,474 of record NC_089648.1, on the reverse strand, counting down.
CTTGGGTCTCAGCATGGGTTTAGCTGGGATTTGTGCATGTTATACCTTTGCCAAGTCCCCCCAAGGGTGTGATCCACACCTCTTGCACCAGACTGTTGCATAGAGTGGCCGTGAGCTGGCGGGGTCACCCCAGAGGTGGCTGCAGGTCGCTAACAGTGCTCTGCCACTTTACAGGCTGCACGAGTAAGATCGTGTTATGCTGGAAAAGCCCTTGGAGACCCTCTGGGGTGAAGGACTTGAAGAAGTTGGATAGCTCTATATATTCAAGTCTAGCTCTGTCTTATTTTTGGGAAAGGCCACCGGAGATTTTTCAGGCATTGAGAGACAAGACGACCTGTGTGGGCATTGCCCAGCACAGGGAGGGCAGTCACACCAGCTATTAATGGTCAATAGCAAATTTTGTTGTTTCCTGCTGGAGGCTTGGAAATGTCCCCATTCTGGTGGTTCAGCAGTAGCAAAGCTTGGAGAGAACTGGGAAGAGGTGTGGTGGGGGCAGGAGATGTGAAAATGAACCGTGACCTTTGCCCGCGTGGTCGCCTCTTGGACGTTTGGTCCTAACTGTCACGATGTCCATCAGCTCTGCAGGATGCAGAGCCAGCTCCTCTGGAACATGGAATTTGTGCTTCTGGAAGGGAACATGGAGCTTATTGCAAGTGCCGAAACCTCGTTGTGTTTCTCACGGTGGCAAGGGCTGGTTGTCCATACTCCGCTGCTGCTGGTACCCTGTGATTTCAGCAGTGTGGAACGGCTGCCACAAAAGCCAAATTCATCCATTAGAGAGCTGGGAGAAAGCCCAGGGCATGCCTGCTGTGATCCTGATAAAACACGTGCTGCCGAGAGGAAAAACCCAGCCTTTGTTGGTTAAGGATGGACCAAATCCTGCCCTCCAACCCCTCCGTGGTCAGAGACCGCCGGGCCTGGCGCTGGTGTCCCACTGGAGCCACACCCTCGGATCCTCCTGGTCCCAGTGGCACCTGCAGCCCCGGCCTGGAGCATCTCCCCGCCGTCAGATCCCAAGGGAAAGTCAAACCTGGACTTCACAGCAAATCAAATGGAACGCAACTGAACCACGAGCATGATGCGAAAGATTGTTTTGGCGGACGGAACGCAGTTTCCACAACCTGGTTTTAAGGAACAGTATCACACAGAAATAGATACACTATGCTAGGTCTGGAGGAAAGAAAAGAAACCAATATGCTAAATAAACTAAGACATACAGTATAGGGGATATTCTGATCAACAAACCAATCACCATTAGAATCAAAAAGTAAACCAGCCTTTCACTTAGGACCCTAACAACATTTCTCAATGCACTAAGTACATTTTAAACCATGCAAGTTTACACAAACATCTTAACTAGGTTTTTTTTTTTTTACTTTTTAAAACACCAACATTATGCATTTCTTTGTTAATTATATTGGTTAAAGTTGCAGCCGTTCACTGCCAAATATCAGATACATCATATACATATTTTTATACAGAATCTGGACAACACAACATTACACAGCCTAAATAGAGAAAAAAAGATTATTTGTTCCTTTGTTTGTTTGTTTTTTTCAGTTTTGTAAAAAATATGAAATGGTGATAGGAAGGAGGGAGAAGGCGTGGGAAATCTTCTACCAAATTAAAGGATTATATCAAAATAATTCCCAAATCACAGTACAACAAGGAAAAAAATGGTTTGAACTCAGCTCCACATTTAAGATTCTCTTAGCTAAGAAACAAGACTTTACACACAGAATGTATCAGTATTTAAAAATAGAAAGAATTGCAACACCATGCTGTGATTCCAAATACATCTTAGTTCGAAAAAATGTTCAAAAGGGGAAGGTTAAAAAAAATAAATAAATAAAAAATCAAACAATAAACTCAGTGATTGCAAAGTTATCTGGTTGGTTTGGATTTCCTACCTACTCACGATGCATTGCCGTGGGATGGAGCTGGACAGCCACGGCGGCCGGAGCAACGCCAGGAATAAAGGAATGACTCGGGAATCGCTTGCTGGGTTCTGTTGGGGCAGCTGGAACTCGGAACGGGATCTGAAACCATCCCAATGGTTTGGGGGGGGGGGGTCTTTGCTTTTCCTTCTGCTCGACTCTGAACAAGAGCGGGGCGGGGACCCACGTGGCTCCCCCACGGCCATACCCTACCCATCCACACGGAGCAATGCATGGGCTGGATTAGACGGAAAGGAAACGGAACTTGGAAATCAACCGTGGAGGATGCTGTGGTTGACATGGCAAGTATACAAAAATGCTAAAATTTCAGATATAATCAAAGATACAAAATCAGTTCTGACAAGAGGTTTTTTTTTTGTAGTTTTTTTTTTTTTAATAGCAACCATTACAGTGCAAGGTTTTAAAAGTTATTATTACAGTAAAAGGTGTGTATCTGGTTTTACAGTAACTGTAGCACTGATTTTTGTTATGTATAGTAGGTCCCTGATGTAAAGTGTATGCACCAGTTTGAGAGAAAACCCCGCACAATAACGGCTCTTTAGCTTTAAATACATTTTTCTTTTTTTTTAAACAGATACAAAATAACACATCAAGTTCACAATTTCACAAGCACGGACTTTTGCCTTAATAAAAAGCATGAAAACTTGGTTGAAACCCCGACATTTAAAGAAATGTAAAAACCATTCAATGAGGGACGCGAGTGTGTGTTTGAGTCACGGCTTTCTGCCACCCCAGCTCCTGGATGAGTCTGTGCTGTTCAAACTGCTGCTTCTTGCTCACCCACCAGCTTTATTTTTTGGCCAGGCAAAGTGGTGTTCAGCTTCCCACAGCTGGGATTTGAGTTTGTGCATTTAACATTATCAACAATCTATTTTTTGGGTGGATGAGTTCTCAAAAAGAAGGGTCATCCACAGAGGGTCTGATAACTCCAGGCCACAGGTTCGTTTGAAAGGGGGTCTTTTTTGGAATGATCAGGATGAGATGCAAATGATGGCAGCCCTGCAATAATCCTTGGAAACTGGTTGGAAAAGACATCTACAATCATCAATCCAGCACCATGTTCACCATTAAACCATGCCCTCAAGTGCCACATCCACTCCGGTCTCACTGCACCCAGCTTTGACTTTTCTGAGTCAAAGAAGCTTCAGAATCATAGAATCACAGAATATCCTGGGTTGGGAGGGACCCACAAGGACCATCAAAGTCCAGCTCCTGGCCCTGCACGGGACAGTTCCAAGAATCCCACCCTGTGCCTGCAGTGTCATGGTAACTCGCTGATTTAGTCAAACACATTGATTTTACTTCACAACCAACCTGACTTGTCTGAAAACAAGAAAACAGTAATCAGAAAATAGCCAGGAAAATCTGATGCTGCAGTTTAAATCCCAGCTCCAGGAAGAGGGATCCAGCTGACATCATAACCACCAAAAACACAGGCTTCCAACAGAAATGTTCCTGTCCCTCATCAGTGTTTCAGGAATTTATTTATTGCATGATTTTACAATGTCTACCTTCTCAAGTTGTCTTTTCTCAGGTAAATAATATATTTTTCATCTGAGTTCCAGTTATTGAAAGACCCAGAAAAGTGGTGGGGAATACCTCTCCAAAACTGCACATCTCCTTCCACTGATGGTGGAGGAAGCAGGTGCAAAGAACTCAGACCAGACTCTTTAAGGGAGAGAAAGTTAAGTGGGATTAATCCCTCTTTTGACTTCTCTCTCCACTCCAAAGGGGTGGGTTAAGTAAATATGCAGTACTCAGGTGGGAAAGGCTGCAGAACTTCTTAAAAGGAATGTCTTATGCAGAAAAACACCCAACATATTTTGAAAATTGCATCTGCAATCCTTAACAAAATGCAGTCCTAGCCAGAGGCTGGAGGGGGTTTGATGAACATTGTGAGCTCAAAGGAGATAAGGACAAATGTTTTATCAAAGTTCTTCCATCTCTGCCTCCCTTTAGATTTTATTCTGGACATTTGAGGGACTTTTAGAAGCAGCAGGAGTCCAACACACGAGTGGGATGCGCTTGGTTGTGTCAGTCACTGTGTTTTAGTTCTGTCAGACGCTACATCCTCCCAGCAGATTTCTGCAGTCAGCTCCACCACTGCCCCTCAGCTCCTCCTTGCCAGTTCTGTAGGAATTCCATGTAGGAATCCCTCCTTTTCCACAGCACACCTGCACCTTGTCCTGAGGAGCTTTCCCCCATGGCAAACCTGCACCTGGGTTTCCCAATTTTTAAACATTAACTGCTTTTTGAGGAGAGCCTGGCTCTGCTGGTGGGATCTACCCAGCACTGGGGGAGCTCATAGCAGTACAGCTCATGGAAAAGTAAAGAGCTTGACAAAATCCCTGGTCAGGAAGAATTCCTCTCTTTAAATAGGAAAGTTCTCATCACAGTGCTCCTCTATCCTAATCTTTAATTAACAAGACATTCTCTGGAAGCTTGATGGACCACTGGCAGAGCAATTCAAGCATCAAGGCCTGTGGTAAGCCAGGAATCCAAGCATGGAGGCCTGTGGTGTTTTGTGGTGCCCCAGAGAAGGAGGGATTTCTTTATGGTCATTTTTCCAAAGCAAAAAATGCCTTTAACAGACTAATTCAACAAAAAAACCTGCAACCTTGTCAAAGGAAAAGCACTGCTCCTCCCAAACAAGCCTAACTACAAAAGGCTGAAAAGTCAGGAATTCCATGAAAACTTCATGGCCTGCCCAGAAAATACTTGGACAATTAAAGCCCAAGCTTTCAAGCTGGGAAAGAAGTGGTGGAAATCAGATAAGCCAAGTTGCTTCTATCAAACTATGTCAAGGTTTGAGATCTGAGACTGTAAGGCTTTTTGAGAGGGGTAGGCTTTGATTATTCCAGGAAACAATGAAGACCTCTACTTTTTACAGTGATTTTGCCCCTTGGTGTTAATGTCTGAACTTCTCTGATGAATTGTAGATGGAAGAAGGACAGCAGGAATGTTGCCTCATTCCTACACAAAGGAATTTGCTGCATGAGTAGTGAAAATGGCCTGTGATCTCTACATTGTGTTAGAGGATCACCCCTGTCTCCTTCTGTAGTCAGTGGAAGGAAATTGGCATTTCCAGAGCTTGATTGATCTCTCCTGCTTTAGATATCTCTGCTAGGAGGGGTGAGTGTTCTTCTCCAAGGATCAAAGACAAAGTTAAGCAGCACCAGTTTGAGTTTGGGGAGTTAACTTTTAGTTATCTAAGTCAGATAAAGTGAATTTTACCAGCAATATTCAGTCTTAAAGCTTTGTGGAGGTTTGGATTTTTTAAAGTACCGACACACTTCCATGCTGGCTTATTCCATCCTGAATTTATTCATCCATATTGGAGCAACAGCCATCTTAAATTTGTGTTCCTTCATTTCATGCCAGGGCAACAGAGCTGCTTTTCCCCAGTGTTGTCAGCACAGTTCCTCTCATCCCACTGCACCCGTAATTGTTTTCCCACTTGGGTCTCCCATGTGCAGCCCTGGCCAGTGGCTTTGGGAACTGAACACCTCTTGTTCTGCGAGTCAAGCAGTGGTTGCTGGAGCATCCCACAGAGTCCAGATTCCAGAGAAGCGCTCACAAAGGAATCGGCAGGATCTGTGCTTTTTGGAACACTGGGAATGTCTCAGCACTGGCTCATTGACATTAATCCTCTAAAATCTCTTTGGAAGGTGGAAACAAATGATGCCACTTGCTCTGCCAGAGAAAAGGTGTTGGCTTTGGGCAAGAGATGTGGGTACACTGAAGGATTCCTTCTTCAAAACCAAGGTACCAGACGTGGCAGTTCAAGCCTCTGAACTGTTTTTGCATGTTGCAATAAAAATCTAGAAGAGGAGCTGCAGGACCTTGCAGTGTCCCTTTGGAGGGGCTTGGCAAGCTGATCTTGTTCAAATTTATCTGAATTCCCAAAATGAGCAAAATTGGCTGTGGTCAAATCTGGACAGAAGACCAAGACTGAAAGCAGCTTGAGATTTTCAGCAGGTGACACATCTCTACTGATACCCTGAGCTGGGGAAGAAGATGAAAATGAGGTTGTTTGGGATGAAAATGAGATTGTTTGGAGGTGCTGCTGTATAATTATGGTGTTAAGTGGCCATTAAGGTTCCAATGAGATCTTTTACAGAAATCAAACTTTTAAATATTATCAACTTGAGCCACAGAGTTAAAAGTGAGAAGTTCTTTTCCTCCCATAAAGATTGGAAGAAATAGGAGATCACCTTGACAGGTGAGCAGTCTGCAGGGCACACTTTAAAAATTGATTTGATCTTGGGACACTGGGAGCCTCATTATCTGAACAAACAGAGATCGATGCCTGTGTTTGAGTTGGTATCTCGGACTCTTCTAAAGTCAAGACAGATGCAGACATTTCTAGGTCATGATTCACCTGACAAAGTGCAGGCAGCTGCTTTACAATGACAGGAATTGCATCCAAGAAAGGCACATTCCTTCCTAAATGTGGCATCCATTCATTAATCTGCACAAGTGGGACAACCACGCTGTAAATGTCTAAAATTGGGTGAGTCAAATTTCACCTTCATTTCAAAGTTATTCATTTTCACATCTTTTTTTTTTTTTTTTTCTTTTTTGCCTCCCAAAGCATTCAGGATATCATGGAGCAAACACAAATCTCAAGAACCAATCCTATTTCTAGGGGGACAGTCAAAAACCTTAAAACTTGAGAGATTCCTACTGCAGCTTTGTGGGAGACCTTTTCTGGATAAAGAGCAAGGGGAAGAAATTAAATTGCCCTGGAAGAATGACAGAGAATTATTATCTTGCCTCACACACCCATCCAAGTTGTACAGGGGTGACAAATTGTCATGGGAATGTAGATGAAAGATACCTTAATAAAGAACAGAAAACAAACCATGTGCTAAAAACTTCTGCTGTTGCTGCTAAGAGAAATTTTCAAAGGACAAAACCAGCTGGGTATTCTCACAGGTTTCTTCAATGATCCCACAATCCTATCATGATAACCAGGCCTGGACACACCTGGGGAAGGACATCTGGCTGCTAAAGCCTGCAGGTTTAAGGGATTTATCTTCTGGAACTCCTCAAGTAGCTAAATAAATTATAAATGTAGCCATGGGATGTGAAAACAACCAGATTTCAATCATTGTTTAGATATTTCCAGACTATACCAAATGAGAAGCGAGCACAGAATAGTTTTTTTAAATACCTAGTGTAGTTTTTAATACCAGATTGATTCTAACTCGTTTTGCTTCATGCAAACCAGGTTCTTCTTTTCCTGAGAAAAGAACTGAGCTGCTCAAATAAAGGGTTACAGGCGATCTCTGCTGTTTGAATTACCAAAATTTGGCTGATGTGGATGGAGGTTGCTCTTGTCATAAGAAGATGCAAATACATTTATTTTTTTTCTGATAAAATGTGACACTTTTATAGAAAAAGCCTAATATTGCAAAAGCATCTGATGCACTGAAGACAGGAGCTGATGAAGCCAGCACAGAGGTGATCCAGAGAGTTGTGCAGCCAAATCTGATTTACCAAATCTGTGGAATTTAAACCCAATCTGAAGTTGCAAACACCTCCCCAGGCCTCACTTGATGCAAATTCTTTCAGTGCTCTAGGCTGTAAGTTTTAAGAAAGCCCAAGGCTGAGTTCTTAGAGTGAGCATCAGAGCTGGGGAATCAGATCCCCCATCAGATGGGGGAGAAAATGAAGAATTATATTTTAAGTCAGTTTTGGACTGCAGGAAAGCCAGAAAAAATAGCCAGAAAAACTCCCCCTAACCTGAAAAATAAGGAATTGTTGCAGGAAAATGCAGCCAACTCTGAAGGTGCTGAATTCTGCAGAAATATCTCACTTGTTAAAGGGAAATGGACATAAGCACAGCACTATTAAAAGTCAGGCAGCGCTGTGGAGTCGTTATTTTTTTTTTAAAAAAGCAAATGTAACAAGGCCATATGCTGTCCTTGAGGCTCTGCTGGCAGCATAACAAAGGGAAGGTATGGACCAAAAAAATTCTGGGCTCTTCTTGGAACATTCTGATCCCCTCAGCTCCCATAGAAAGCAGGGATGGTATTTTGGGACTTAATAAGAAACCTTTGGCACCTTGCAAAGTTGAAGCCTCTTGCTTTGGTGTGGGATAAGAACAGGGTGCAAGTCAGAAGGATGAAATGGGCCACAAAAGTTTGTTAACAATAGAATGATAACACTGGGATAAAATCCATTTTTAGACATTTCTGAGCACTTTCCAGTCACGTTTTGGGATCTGGCATAGTCTGAGGTGATACAAGAGGCATGGTTTGAAGGGGGAGGTATTTTAATAATAAAATATATATTTCTTGTAAAAGATATGACCTCTTCCCCAAACCTTGGCTCTCTCTTATTAAGCAGGAACTTGTTTTCAGGTTCAGTCTGATACCACCTCCTCTTGACTTTTGCACTGTTGCTTGTCATGACATTGAACCAAGAGCTGATAAGGTTTGTGGTGACTTTATCCATAATAAATTTAAAAAATCACTGAGACAGTGACTTTTTCTCCCTGTGACAGTGTCCCTGAGCCTCCACAAAAGGGTGCCCACAATCAAAGTTGTTTCCAGACCTGCTGCTAAATCCCCACGTGGGGTCAATATTCACTGACTGCAGCCAAAACTGTGCCAAAAACTGAAAAACTTTTGACAACTAAGTGCCAGATCCTGCTCTGTGTAATTCATTAGTGTGAGTGAAGACAAGGGATGCAACAGGAATGGGAGAATAATCTGGGTGTCTTATTAAGTTTAGAGTTTTTCCCACTTCAAAGCACATCCAAAATGTTATTCAGCCCCTCATCCTGCATCTCAGGGATGGTGATGAAGAGACCCCAAGCAATTCCATCAGGGAAGGAGTTTGGTTGCTCAACTTGAAGACTGAACTTGGCTGGGCAGTGAAGCTCTCATCTGGTGCTCAGGAAGAGCTGTACCAAATTCCCTGCCAAGTGATGTCATCGGGGCTGAGCTAATGATCCAAAGAGGGACTGGCACCAAGAGCTGAGTGTCCGCACAGCCAATGCCATTAACACCTCACAAAAGTCACTCAGGGTGCATTTTCAAGACTGGAGCCAGCCTCGGAGATGGGGCGGGCCCCCTGAGGAGGAGGAAGATCATCCTTTGAGCTTCTACCAGCCTTACACCTCCTCCTGGCATACCTAGTCCAGGCCAGGCAGGACTGTGTGTTGATGGTGTGACTGCTTTGCTGAGTGCAGGCTAGTTCTCCTCAGGTTCAAGATGATCCATCACTTGTTTGAACAATTAGCTTTTCCTGATGGTAGAACAAACATAATTCACAGTTGCCCTATCAGGCATTTTGTCCTCAGCTGAGTCCGTATTTCAGAGGAGAATTTCAGTGGGCTAAAATTGCAGCACTTTTTCTATATATTTTAAGCTCTGGTATGTTTTGTAGGATCTTCTGATGGTGCACTGATCTGTCCTTCCTCGTGAGAGCCTGGGCATGTCCTGGTGCCCAACCCTACAGCCATGAAGGGACCCTTTTAGTCATGGTTTCACTCTTGTGCCTTGGACAAAATTTTGTTTCTTGACTTGAGCTGAGGAGTGAGTGAGCCAAATCCAACTCTGTGCAGGGCCTTGTGCCTTCAAACCTCAGGAGTAACAGACAGAAAATAGAACTGAGTCCTGCAGCCTTTTTCACTGCTCTGCTGCCTGAAGGATCTCAGGAAAAAGCTTGATCCAAATCAAGTCTTGGTTTCTGTAGGAGCTCCATGGTCAGAACCTGCTCAACATTTTACCCAAACCTTCTCTTTAGTAGGTGAGACTGCAGAAGACATTCCCAGTGCTGTTATATCCACTTGTTATAGCCCATCTGCCATGCAGCAGGAAACACAGAGGTAATTCCTGCTCAAACAGCACACCCCGCTTACTGATGTGGGCTCTGCTCTAGGCCAGGGTAAAAGCTGGCTCAGCTCCATGGAAGCTTTCCCACATTTAGCATGGTGGAATAAGAGAAAAATTTTGCTCAGGAGCCTGCTTCCAAAACAAAGGGATCTTTAGAGAAATTAACAGTCCTGAAACATGGAAAGGAGCAGACAGCCCAGCGGTGAGCATGAAGCTCCTCCACATACATGGAAGAGACACAGGAAGATTCTCAAAAAAGCAAAGCTGATGCTCCAGAAGAACCTAAAACCTCAGAGCTGGCATTAGGAAATCATTGCAATGTGACCACAGTAACAAACCAACCAGCTGGGACAAGGAAATGCTTCCATGACCAAAACCAAAGGCATCCCATTAGCACCAGTGGAAATAATTGTGGAAATAAGGGAAGAAAACCTGGGCTCCCTTCAAAGAGGTGAAGAAGAAGGAATGCTGAAGAATTCCCCAGTTCATCAAACCACCACCAGCCCTCTGAACATCTGAGGACATTCTTGATACTGCTTCAGACGTGAGGTTCATCCAGCACCTGCAGCTCTGAAGGGCAGAGAGGATCCACCAGGAACCTCGTTAACATTAATTAGTGTGACCCAATCAGATCCACCAGTGATTCCACGACCTGGTCCTTCCCAGAGCACATTTCACTGCAGATGAGAGAAAAGCTGGGCTGTTCCTTCCATTTACTGGACAGACTCTTTGCCACTCAATTAAAAGGGGACCTTTTTGACTTCACAGCAGGGATTGAAGACAATAACCACAAAATACAAAATCCAACCCTATTTCTGAAGCAAATAAAGAACAAATAAGGCCAGGAGTTCCATGTGATTTCTGAGCAGAAATGAAACAGCTGCATCTCTCCCTTCTGCCTAATGCAAGATGATTAATGAACAGATTGAAAGGATTGTGTGTTTTATGTCAAAATTTGGGGATTATATTAGGCAAAGATTGAACTACCATAATGGACCCTCAATCAAATTATAGCAGTTTAACAATAAATTGTGCTTTTTGGTATCTCAAGCTCGTTTCAAATTTCAGAAAGTCTCATTATCTCAAAATAAACCTTTCAAAAAGCTCAGTAGAATGACAAAATGCCCAAATTCAAACACACACATTGGAAGCATACTTTTCATATAGGTATTTTTCTCATTGTTAGATTAATTCTTTTTCCAATTCAACTCCAACCTGTAATTCCATCTGCTATACAACTTCATGAACACATCTGTATTTCATTCCAGATAGACAAAATACTACACCATAAAAATAGAAATAGGTGGGAACAGGCAACAAAAATAATTAAACCAAACCAAAGAACAAGCCAGATTTGTACAGACACCAGATCAGAATGAGAAAAAAAATGCTGTTTGTACTGAACAATTGTGCCAGTTTTAGAGAGAAGACTATGCAGAAGGGGTCTCCTGAAACCCAGTCTAAATCTGTGCTTTGCAGTCCTGTCTTGTGCTTTAAGTGAAACCCAACAGCATTTTCTCCACAGAGATTTATTCATCTTTGGGTTTCATTTCCTGCTTCTTTATTTCTTTTTCCTTTCTAAATTTTTTAAAATTTTTAAAATACTTTTATTTCCTAATGGAACAGCTGGATTTATATTCAGTAATAATTCTTCTCCTTGCTCTTAAAATATGTCATATTCCATTTGTGTCCAATTCTTTCTGGTCACTAATTTTTAATTTTCTTTGACAAAGCAGTGGAGGAAAATGTTACATTCCCCACAGTCTGGCGGAACTAAATGGAGAGGATTCCCCTCATTTTACTCCCAGTAAAGTAAATTACCTGTCAATATTTCCTAACCAAGCTAAGAATCCCAGCATTTGAGGCTTGGTGCTTTTTTTGTTTTCTAACTCCAGCCTATGGGAGCGGTGGGGGCATTGAAAAGGATTGCTCTGAACAGATGTGGGCTTTGTGTCCTCACATTTCTGGCAGGAGGATCGAGCTGTGAGGCTCCTAGAAAGGCTTTCCTGGGAATAAACCATTGAGAGGTCCCATCCACCTCAACAGCCCTCTCTAATGCTCCTCCGCACACTGCAGGACTCTGCCAGAATTTCAGTGCCAGAGGTTGGTCATTGTGGTGTTCCTGGCTCCAGGGTCCAAGGACATTTTCCACCAGATAAGCACAGGGCAAAGTCTTCCTCACTTTGCCAGGAGCTCACACATTCCTTGGGCTTCCCTTGGGCTCCCTTGTGCTTCCATTGCTGGAGCACGAGGAACTGTGTGGCTCAGAATGATGCATGTGACCAAAAAATGAGGGTTTTTCACTTCCCAGGATATTTGTGCTCTGACCATGGGAATTTGGCTTTAGCCCATCAGGGTGAGATCTCCAAGGAGAGCCTCAAATCCTCAATTCCAGCCATAGTGAAGGAGGTGCATCCCATGTGCCTCAGCCAAGTGGTGATTTGTCCTGGAGAGCTCTTTGTCTCTCTCTCCACTCCCACAGAAAAGACCTGGATTAGTGACTCTGGGTCAGTGGCTGCCATTAGATGGACAAATCTTTAATAAATGCGGTCCCATGGCTCAGGGAAGTGCCACATTTCAATTATTTCATATAATGGACCCCCTCTTCACCCAAATGGAAAGAGATGAACATATTATTCCTCCATCAACCCTAAAAGCACCTCTTTGTCTGCTCCCTCTCTACCTCCTGCTAAATTCAGTGTTGAGATCAGACAAACCAAAATTGAAAGATCAGGACTGCAAATTATTTTCTTTCAATTTTGCTGTTTGATTCCAGTTACAAACAGTCTGTATTTGGGGAAAAGAAAAATAGTAAATTCATGTTTGACAATTCTGGTGTCTATCTCACATCTCAAAAACATCACTTCAATGGAAAAGGAACAGAAATAATAACCATTCACTCATGAACACAATATTGATTCCAGTGTACAGGAAAATAGGATCCAGACAGGATTTTACAACTAAGAAGGAAACATTACAATAAAGATTATGACATTTTATGAATATTCGTGTTATAGCTTTGAGCTTTATTGCAAAGCAAAAAATATATATTTGTATATATATATATATATTTTTATCTACATATCACCTCTGACATTGTATACAACACTAAATCACAAGAAATCAAAGAAATCATAGTGAGGTAGATACAAAACAAAGGGATGGTGAAGAATCCAGCTGCTAAATTTGGCTTAACGCAACTGTCATTAACATCTGTATATCCACCACAGCAGTGAGCTTTGATTCACAGCTTGATCAATGGATCCTACTAACATTGATATTGATATTGATATTAGAGCCCATTTAGGAATGATGCCATTTGGGGAATGGGGAGGAAAATAAATCAGAAGTGTTTCCTACAAACCAGTCATCTCTGAGGGAAAATTTTCCATTGATTTTTCATGACTTTTAATGTTGATAAAACAGATCTGAGAAACAGCCTGTGATCTAGGGGTACTGGTGGTGCCTGAGGGCAAAGAGGGAGAACTCTCCAGCAGGGGAATCTACTGGGGTTGAACATAAGCAAAAGCAAATAAACCATTCTCCCTTCCTTTCAGGTGGCTGAGAGGAAACAGCATACCCGGGAATGCTGGAGGCTGCATCCACAAAAGTGTGCTCTGGAATATCGGCTTGGACTTATTGATGATGGCCAACCAAACAAGGCTTCAGCAGAAGGGCAGCCCCTGGATGGATCCTGCTGCTCTTTTCAGGCAGCAGCAGGTACGTGGCAAGAAAATTGGTACCACTGAAGTGACCGGCGCTGCTGGGACCGGTGCTGGCACCTGGTGGGGTCTGGCTGCTTGCTCTGCATTCCCACAAGGAGGCTTGTTAAGGCACCTGGATGACTGGGGCTCTATGGGTTATTCTCAGCACAATATCCCAGAATGGATTTGGGACAGCCTTGGGCTTTTAAATTTAGCCTTGGGCTTATAAATTTAGTCTGTCAACCCAGGACAAGATGTACCTGGTGCTTCCCTCCATGAGTGGAAAGACAGATATGAGAAGCTGTGGGTTTAATGTTAGCCAGGTGGAACCAGGCTGGATCCAGGAAAAGATTTCCAATGTGTTTCCAGCACAGGGATGGTTGGTAAAAGTTCTTTAGGCCATTGGGCCACCTTTATCCATTGGGTGGCATGTGCAGCAAAATATAGATATGGCACCCTCATATCATTCAGGAACCATGAATTATCAGTGGTGTAAGGAGCTCTCAGTGCTCTATGTCCAACACAGACAAAAGCAAGTTGGATTTTCTGGACTAGGAAGCCCCTTTGCTGCTGCTCAAACATCTCCTAATCTTCTTGCAAAGGGAGGAAGTAACACCCTGGAAGAAGCACGATTCCCCAGCTTTCCTGCAAACAGTGGCAATGCAAGCTTGATTCTTCTATCATTTACAATGTCATGGCTGGATTAAAGAAAATGAGGAGAATTGACCAGAACAAATTGCAAATGAGCAGGAGGAGAAGCCTGTGTGACTGCTACCAGCTCTCTATGTGAATTGAACAAGTCACTGTCAAAGAATGACCTTATCCTTTAGGAAAACATACAGAAGGTTATTGCTTGTGCATTCATTTCCAAGAGGTTTTTTGGGAACCCCTACAGTGACCAGAAGACAGTCACAGAAAGTCTGTAGCACTTAAGAAAATCAAATTCCCTCATTTCTTTAATTCCCCCATACCTTTAGTCCTGTCAGGGGAATGCCTGATATGGATGTGCCACTTTGGCAGGGGCTGCAGACCCAAATTCCTGATTCCAGAGCTGTGTTGAAGGAGATAATTTTGAATGCTTATTAGCAGAATACAAAATTCTCATGAGAAGCTATGGTGGAGAGTATCTTGCAAACATGGTAAATCCTGTCCAGTTTGGATGGGATTCAGCTCACCTAAACATAACCAAATAAAGGCCACACGACAGATCTGAAATCAACTGGGATGAGTCCTCACCTGGCAGTCTCCCTTGAGAGAATGGATCTTGATAACTCATGGGATACCCAGATCTTCTGGATAAATTAGAGGATTGGATCCCCTTCACGTAAAGCCAAGGAACTTTGGACAAACCTCCTCATCCAAGGGAATCTGTCAAAAAATGCACCCTAGTCTTAAGCTCTGGAAGCCCGAAGTGGCTTTATACTTGTCCACAAAGTGAATTTCTCCTGTTCTTTCCCAAAGACACTGCTAGAGATTTGGGTTTTCATCTCACCAAAAAAGCCATTTGCAACTGAAACATGGGTGTGCTTTTATTGATACTCTAAAGGCTGCCTTGCTTTGCTTTCAAGAGGCTGGGTAACACAGAAAGGAAAAAAGTATTGCCAAGCATCTTCCATGCATTTCTTTTCCCTAACAGATTTTCTTGGTGAGTCATGGAACAAGCAGCTTTTGTAAGTTACTTGCTTTAGGAACTGGAGTGTTCTTAAGTATGCGCTTAAAATATTTTAACTGCAGGATTACAGATTGAGTCAAACTTACCTTCCAGGTTCCTCTGCTCACTGAATTTAGCCATTAGGAAGGTATCCTAAATTTTTTCCTTAAAACTTTAGAAGAAACTGGGGCAGAAGATGACTCCACTTGGCCTCTCAGCACTGTGTTTTCAGGAATGGAAATTCTAACTTAAAGTGAGCTGGGGAGTGGGGGGAAGTACTCTCTTTGAAAAATACTGATTAATCATGAAATTAATCATTAATAATCATTAACACAGACTGCAGATGCTGGCATCCACCTTTTCCACTACGGCTGTTTTCAGGTAAATGTGGCTGTAACTTGAGCAGGAAGACTCACATCAAGTTCTTGGTGAGGATTCAAATGCAAGAAGATTGGCTTGAAGAAGCACCTTTGATACCACAGAATGGTGTGGACACTTGTGTTCCCACTGATACATGGAAGAGATGCCACAAATCCATTCCCTTCATCCTCCCCACTTCAGAAAGGGCCCTTTCTGTATCTACAGCTGTTCCTTGGTCACGTGGAAGAACTTCACTAAGTTAGGTGTCCAATGAGTCAGAAATGGGATTTTATCTGTCCCACCCCAAGAAATTCAAGGTCACAAAATCATTGAACTACAGAATATCTCAAGTTGGAAGGCATCCATGGGGTCTGTGTGCAGGGTATGGGATAAGAGCAAGTTGACAGAAGCAATCCAGGATTTTGCCCTCGGCCAAGCTGTGGCTGAGGAGAATCCGATAAAGGGATTTGAAGAGTGTCACCATGGTGGGCCATGGCTCCAAGGACGGAGAAGCCTTGAGTGGAAGGAAGAAGAAGCACAGCCAGAAGATAAAGATGAGGTGATGAGGGAAGCAGCAGTGAGCTTCGTGAACAGAAGAGAGCTGGAGGACAAGGGGCAGGTTGGTGAAGAACTCACCATAAACTGGCCCGAATCTCCTCCCGCCGGCATGGAGAGGGACCCCGCGGGGCGTGCCCAGGAGGACCAGGAGTGCAAAGTGCTTAAAGGCTTGGTCAGCATTGGCAACCCCCGTGTGACAGGCACAGAGAGGTGGGAGCGACGCGCTTGAAGCCGCAGGGGAGCCAGTGGTGGGCATGGGGGGACAGGGCGGCCGCCTCTGGGGGCCGCGTGGTTTCCTGAGCTCATCACTAGGACGACCCTGTTTCCTCACCAACGCTCTCTCCGTGGCGAACTGGGGCGGGGGAAGAAAAGTTATCAAGACTGAATCACTGAATCCCCCCCCCAGGAATATTCACTGTGGATAACGGGTTGATTTTCTACCTTTCACCTAAGGACAGGGGGAATTTTACCCAGTAGAGCCAGGCTATTTATTACAGCTGAAAGAACTACAAAACCTCTGTTTGGATGGTGTAGATGGGTATGGTCCTGGGTTTGGATGTGTGTCTATGTTATACACACCCTCATGTGGACATAGGCTATTATATATTTCTATAATATATAATATAGTATATAATACACACACACACGCACACGCACGTGAGATACTCAAACACCTGAACTCCTCTTAAGTCATGGAATCAAAAGGCTCTTCTTTGAGGGGGACACTCACTACATTTTCTATATAGACAACTTTGTACATACAAGTCGTAAAGTGCGTTAAAAAGCGCATAAAATTTTCTATGTAGAAAACTATGTACATATAGCACACACATGTACTAAAACACTTGGAGTTAAGCCAAATTTCACCTTCATCTTCACATCCCCAATACCTACAATACAAAACCAGAATTAAAAAAAAACCAAAAAAAACCAAAACCAAAACGAACAAAAAAACATAAGGAACCAAATGAAGAAAAAATTTCTAAAACCCAAGAGAGAGAAATGAATCAAGAAAGGAAACCAAACCCAAAAAACAGTCAACAGAAGCCTGGCACATGTAGAAAACATTGATTCACTTAGAGAACATAAAGAGGGTCATGTCCGAACCTCCTTTTTCTTAAAAACAAAACCAAACCCCTTTTGTTTGTCTGTTTGTTAGCTCTTATTGTTTGAGAAAAGTCACAGTAGCACTCTCACCTTGAACCAGAGTTTGGAACTTTTTGTGTTTCTTTGTACAAAAGAAAAAACGGTTTAGGTTATGGAAAATAGTTGGGAAATTTGAGGTTGGAGAGAGGAGATAGAGAGAGAAACTGGAAGATTGCATAGTTGTGAACAGTGGCTTCTCATCAAGGTGAAAAAGTGCATCATCTGATAAAATAGCATTTGATTATTATTCTTTTTTGTTCGGTTCCATACTTTTTTTTTTCCTCAGTCAACTGTACATGTCACACATGAAAAGGTATTTACAGCACACACACATGCTAACATTAAACGTCTGACACTGAAACAGCCATTCTTTAAAGGTTCCATCAGAGTTTGTTCCATGCAAATTTGTATTCTTTTTAAATACATTTTTTGCTACATCCTAAGACCACAGACTTGTCTAAGCCCATCTCATGTAATTGTGATCATTAGCAACGCAAAAAGGGGAAAAGCACCAAAATGGCTCGGTTTGATCACCAAACCTCTGCTTTGACTTCTTTCTCTTTTAATTTTCATTCCTTCATCACTGCTGGTTGTTTGCTTTTTAAATTTTTTTTTTCTCTTTGTTGTTGTCATTTGTTTACATTAATTTTCCAGAGATGGGAAAAAAATTGACTTTTTCTTTTTTTTTTAAAGTTTTCTTGAGGTAAGAGTTATGCTCAGAACCTGGGGCAGGCAGCAAAGCTTTCAAAAGCATTTGAGATATGACGTGTGAGGCCAAACACTGCCACCAACATTGTAAACTGACAATGAAACAAAACAAAACAAATAAAATTGAGATGAATATTCCAGGTTTCTGTCCCAGCTAAACCTCCCACCCTCTTTGAACCCTCTGTCCTTTTGCAAAAAATCTCAAATGGAATGAAAAGGAAATAAAAGCAACTTGGCACATTCCCTCTTGCCCCAGCCAAATGAAAAAAGACAGGTGTTGTACATTAAAAAAGATACTTCAAAAGCTTTTCATGCTTGCTGCCTGTCTCAAGTGCATTTTAATATATGTCTGATCATTTACATTTATATAGGAAAGTCATATTTGTTACACTTTACACAGGATCACTTCATTTTTGTCCTTTTTAAACCGTTTCACTTTTTTTT
Organism: Molothrus aeneus; assembly: GCF_037042795.1. NCBI lineage: Eukaryota > Metazoa > Chordata > Aves > Passeriformes > Icteridae > Molothrus > Molothrus aeneus. The sequence continues at coordinate 110,369,098 of NC_089648.1, read as the reverse complement.
TTGTCTTTCGGATAATGAGTTGGTTATAACAATCTACAGTAAGGCTGCACAGGAAGAATACTGTGTGGTTTTTTTTTAATCTCTAAGAACCAAAGTATATAAAATGAGGTTTGATTCTAGCACCTTTTACAGTATTATTGGTGTTGTTCCCTTTAGGAAAAAAATACCTTCACTCCACATCTGTTTTATCATCTCTCTTTAGTTTCAGCAATACTTCAAAGGTAACAATAAGGGGATTATTGACCCAAACCAGCAGTCCTTTGACAAAAAAAAACCTCTCCCCCCTGAAGTCAGGCAGAACTGCTCATGTGAGCAAAGCCTTAGCCAGCTTCCCTCCTGCCTGCCAGCGAGGGCTGGGGCAGCAGTTTGCTCTGAGCAGCAGGGAAAACCGAGCATCCAAAGAGGAAAAGAACCACACCAAGTTGCTGGGGCAGCTGAGATGGAGAGGCTTGACAGCAGATGGTTTTGCTTGGGGTGGAGGCAATAACACTGCTTGCCAAAAGGTGCAGAGGACGCTGCCCTGGGATGCTCCCCTGGGATGCTGCCCCACCGACCCCATCGTCCTCCTTCCATGGCAAGGGGAGACCTCCCCATCCCACGTGAGGAGGAAGATGTGGCCTGGCAGCATCCGCTGGGGAGATTTGGAGAAATTTTTATAAATTTCTATGATGTGAAACAGCATCTTTCACTGAGAGTGTTTCTGGGAGCTGGGAGGGGAGAAGGAAGCTGGAAAAATAAAAAACAAACCGTGGGAAAGAAGAGAAAAAGAGGAGCTCCTTGCCAAGGTTGTAATGTTTTACAGGATATTTGTTGGTTTCACTCGAGCAGTGTTAATCCTGCAGAGGAATGGTTCATTCCCCTGACAGCGGCATCAGAACCTCAATTATATATATATAATTATAACTATAGCAATCTATCTATCTAGCTATCTATCTATTTTTATTTATATAAGTATACATTAAAGTCTGTTACTGCACTGGCACCTAATACAGAGGAAAAGTACTGGCGTTGCTGCTGGATGCAAGTGGTTGCCTTGACTGAAGTCCTGTGAAGGGTGAGCACCACAAGGAAAGGCACCACGAGGCTTTGAGAGTTGAAATGTTGCTGCCCTAACATAGCCATCACCAACAAAAATAAAGAGCTTGGTGGAGTTCATGAGGGCAGGTGGGGCCAGGCTGAATTCTGGCCTTGCTGATGACAGAAAAAACCAGAGTTTTCCCAGAAAAAAATACTGGGGTTTACACAGGGTGGCTGATGGTGAAATTGAGACCAGAGTTTGGTCTTTTAAGGGGCACGTTGATTTTGCGAGCTCTTATGTAGCACTTTGGACACTTTTTATCAGCTTTCCTAAATTCAAACAGCCTCTTTGTGCTGTGTTCAACACACCTGCACAGATGGAAGAAAAGCAGGATGGGACTTTGAGCACTCGGGAAATAGTCTAACACAAAGAGGGCACAGCCTGCCGTGGGCTGCCTCCTGGGATGGGCTGGATGCCTTCAGCTCCCACTAAACCAGGGGAAGTCGAAGGCGCTCAGCGAGTCTGATCTCATCCCTCTGCATAGCCCTGTCCTGAATATCTCAATCCATCACACCCCAGGAGCCCAGAGAATAAATTGTCCTGGACACAGGCAACAATTTTGATGGGTTGGCAGAAGTCCTGCCAGGCTGAGGCAGAGATGAAACCTGCACCTGTCTGGTTTTCCGAGGTCTTAGCCTGTGCTTCTCATTCCCTCCTTACTCAATCAACATTTCTGCTGTGCTAAACTTTTATGTTGGCCCTTGCTCTATTTCTCCTGCTCATAAACTCATGCTCAAGCACATTGCCCTCCAAGATGTAGAAAACAGAGGAAGAGCTGGGAATAAACTAAACACACCCTCAGAGCCCTCCTGCAAAAGGAGAAGTTGCTGCAGACACTGCCCATCCCCAACGGGATCCCTGTGCATAAGGTCATTGCTTGGTGATCGAAAAAGAAAAAGAAGAGACTCGCAGGCACTCGATGCCAAGATAAGAGCACAGGTTTTGCATCGTGTTGACACCTGTCAGCCCATCCCGTGTGAAAATCCCGAGCTCTCCCGACAGCTGCTGACAAGCAGCCTGCCCCCGCTGTCAGCGGCATCGCGCCGAGTCAAGGACAGCGCCGACGAGCTTGGCGGAAATTCGCTTGCTGGACAGAGAGGAGGGGCAGGACTGTCCCCAGGACTGTCCCTGGCCATTTCTGGCCAGCTCAGAGCAAGGGTTGGTGGCAACCCCGTGTGAACCAAGCACCGTGTGTGTGGCTTGCTGGAGGAAGCCAAGAATGGTGTTGGGAGACCACTGTGGGGGACTAATGGAGTTGCCTGTGGCAGGACTTGACGTGGTTTTCCTTGTTCATTCAGGTCGACTTTTGGGCATCTGATTTGGATCCCAGTCTTTCTAGAATCCCAGGAAGGCTGGCTCAGGTGCAGAAATGACCGAGGAAGAAGCCAACCTCTACCAGAAGAACTGAAAATCCTTGATCCTAACTTGGATGGATGGGCATCTTCACCTGCAAGCCACACTGGGTCGGAATGGCACTGGAAGGAGAACTTCAGATGAAGGACCTGGGTTCAGAAGGGGCTGAGTTTGGTTTATAAGGCAAATTCAAGGCATGGGCATGACCAAGTTTCAAGCTTAGTTAACAAAAAATGTACTTTTTACTAGGAAAGCTTAGGCCATTATTCCTGACTGATGCACCTGATCAAGACGATCTGGGGTGAGGAGAATTCTTTGGAATTTTTTCAGCCAGGCAGGACTTAGGGTGGGAGAATAAGACACAGGGATGCCTGTGGCATGAACTCTTGGCAATCCACTTGAGGACCCATGTGCTCTCTCCACTTCTGCTGTCAACAACCCCATGGCCCAACAGGACTGTGCTAAATCCTTGGTTTCTCAGTTGACTTCCCCGGATGCTTTCCATGGGGAGAGAAGGGCATTTCACAGGATGGAGAAAAACGCCTCCCTAAATCTTATTGTGACGTTTCAGAACAATCTGCCTGTTTGTGTCTGCTGAGCCAAATGGGGACAAAAATAGGGTGATATGATGGATTTGTCCTGCTCTGCTGACCACTACTGTGGTCCCACACCACTTTTGATGTTAAAGTCTGGAAGCACATCACCAACATTGTCTAAATAATCTCTCATCACCCATGTGAGGGAACCTTTATCCCTTCCAGTTTGCAGGTGAAAGAAACATGGAGCAAAAAAAACCCAAAACCCCCAGGTTAACCCTGTAACTCTAACAACTTATTTTTGCCATGTTGTACTAGTTGTGGAATTTGTTCTCCTTGAATAAGATTTATTTGAGGAATCAAGTGCAAGACTGTTTTCCAGGTTTTGAGTGTTAATGGGTTCCAGTAGTGATTAGTTGAATTTCAATGTTTATGGGAAAAGTGGCACTTCTGCAATAGAAGTATTTAAATTGTGCTATTCTCTGTGGCTGTGCCAATTTTCCAGTACTATCAAAATTCACTAATCAAAAACTCTCCTAGGATGACAGCTCATTTGAGAGGTTTCTGTAGACTTTTAGGACTCTTTTCAATCAGAAGAGCTTTGCAAGATGTAAGATTGACAAAGATCTTTAAATGCACATTGCAACACCTGGGGTAAACGCGGCAGAGATCCAGGGATGGAGGTGGCATCAGACTGACCATTCCCATATCACATGCCCTGGAAAACAAGCCAAGGGCACCAGGGAACATCTCACACCTGCCAGCAGACACAACCCTAAAATCCTCTTTGCTTTCCCAACCAACAGCCCATGGCAAAGATGGAGAGAGAATGTGGATCTTCAGGCACCATGATTTTCAAAATAAATCCAAAAATATTCACACCACAGGAAGGGCATTTCCTTGCAATCAGAAAGTCATTCAAAGCCTCCAGAATATAGAGCCTTCCTGTGATAATCCTGGTTTTAGGGGAACAGCTCCACCATGGAGCATGCTGTCAGATTCCCAAAGACAGATTCCTTGTTCCTATTAGTCTGGAAGAAGGAACACACAGAAAAACAGGCAAGACTGTCACCCCACCTGTTATCTCATACTCTTTTTATAATGGGTGGCCATATCAGATTTAGTGGAATGGTCCAAACTTGGCCCAGTGACAGGAGTCACCAAAATGAGACGTGAAATAGTCCTTCCCTGAGTAAATAAAACACTTTTAAAATGAATTCCCATTCCTTATTGGGACAAAAGGCTAGAATGGTAAAACTCTGCAGAGCAGAAACAGTAGCCAGAACCATTGTTTTTTTCTGATAGGAAAATATTTTCCATGGGAACCCCCTCAAGTTTTAGATAAATTTTGGGAAGGGACATAGTTTGTAGCTAATGGAAAACTTTGATATTCAAGGTAAGATCTCATCCCTCTCACTCTCCCTACAAAGAAAAGATGGGAGACAAAGGGATTTGGCTGTGATACCTATTTAGACCCTCCTTCAGAAAACACACTTCACAGCTCTCCTCCAAATGACTGCAATTACATCCAATTTAGGTCTTGTTTAATTGCTTGAGTAGTTCTGGGAACTCTATGGATAAGTGAAAACCAGTCCACTTTCCCTACTACTTATCCATCATGAATTTGTTGGCTGATACCGAGACTTCAATAATTACTGAAAAAAAAAAAACAGGTTATAGGGGTATGGTTTGAAATTGAAATAATTTGAGGGGGTTGCCTGAGGAGCACTTTGTAGTTTCTCCCATAGTGTCAGCTCACAGAATCACAGAATATCCTGAGCTGGAAGGGACCCACAAGGATTATGGAAGTCCAACTCCATGGGACAACCCCAAGAAGCACCGGGTTGAAGTCAAGTGGTTTCATCTTTAAGCTGCTGAAATTCCTGCGGGTGTGTGTCCCTGTGTGCACTTGCATGCCCTCAGAAACTGAAACCAACCCCTCAAGAGAACAGATTGCAGGTGTAATCAGCTGGCATTTGTCCTGGATTTTCCCTAGTTAGGAAGGAACAGTGTTTGGTTTTAGAGTGGAGGAAGGAGAGGAAAGGCGGGGGCGGCGTGCAGGTGGCGTTCAGCTGGGGCTGAGGGGAGGAGGTTCTGGCACTGGCAACAAGTTTTATTGGTAAATACAGCTAGAAAGGAAAATATGAGCTTCTTGTCCTTGTGACTGATGAATGGGAATGACATCTGGAGGCAAAACAATAATCACTGCCTTTGAGTGGCATTTGGCATTTGAATTTTAAGGGCTTGAAATCAGATTTGGAGGGTTTACTCCCTGCAAAGGAGGGCTCTGTTTGCTGCGTGTGTTGACAGGGCTGTTCTCATTGCAGTGCTGATACTGGTGAAAGGAGGAACCATCTCTTCCTCAGATAAAGCCAGGGACTACAAAGCCCCCATAGAGATCAGGGATAGTCTACACTCAGATGGCTCCTCTTGGAAAGATACTCCTGCTTTTGCCCAAGTTTTGCCTGGGTTTTGACAAACTCTGCAAGCTCAAGCATGAAATCTATTGTCACAGTTGAAAGAAAAGACCAATAGGGCCTTGTTTGGGCTCCCCATACCAGTAGAAATTAGTGGTTTTAGCATAGATATTGTAAGGAGGCACCTGGCCATCAGTGGAGCTCTACTGATTTATCCTGATGCTGTGTTTGGCCCTCATGTTTTGTCAAATTTGGCTTCCAAATTTCTTAACAAGTGGAAGATAGGTGGGACAGCATTTCCTCAGGACCTTAAGCTTCTGATGGTCTTTTAATTAAAAAAAAAAGTAAAAAAAAAAAAACCAACTCTACAAGGAATGTTTATTTCAACCCTGCTTGCAAATCCCAAATTGCTAGCACCTCTCACCAGGAATGACCTTCCTCATCTCGAAAAAGCCCTTTGGAATTCACAATGTGTTCATATATATTAAAACATATATACTGCTGCAGTAACATGGCATGTATGCTCACCTATATTTCCACGGGACTGGGGATATAGACTCAGACATACATGTTGATTAATCCCTTTAATCCTGAAAATTCATAGGCACCCACTTCACTTCAGGCTTAATATATAGTAGGAAGAATTCTCTCTCTTCCTGCTGTTTTACTCTCACTGCCAAAGTGGGTCATACCAAAACAACAGGGTGCAAGCACAGCCAGGTGGTTTCCCTGTTAAACAGCACAATTTCAGGAGAATTAAAGGGTGATTTATCAATAATGTGAACTTCTTGTCTTTTTTTTAAATATATATATATATATATATTATAATGCCCTCAATACCTTATAGGCTATATCCTATTTAATTCCACGAGGTGGGCGACAATGAGCTTTGAAAGCAGTCTGCACCTACATCTTTTTGCTCTACCAGATACACATGAGACTTTAATTGCTTTCAAAACCACACTTGCCCTCTCTCAGCCCTCTCAGTCCATCCCTGTTCAAGACACAGATGTGTGGTGCTTTTTAGGACAAAGAGGGAATATTAGTTTGTTGGCCAGCATTTGGTTGGGTCAAACAAAGCAGTTAGCATAGCACCGAAGGAGTGACATTGCTGTTTTTTATCCCAACGTCAATCTATTTTTTTAATTTTTTTTTTTTTTTTGGAACAGAATAAGTAAAAAGAACCCAGATGCACCAAGCTGAGTGCTTAAAACAGGGCAAAGAAACAGCTGGGGAGAAGGACGGGGAAGAAGCAGACCCAAAGCCGATGCAGATGAGCGACAGCCCATCTGCAGGAGTGGGGCTTCTAAATTTGCTCTGCCCCAACAGGAAGATGTGCAGCTGCCTGGAAATTCAGGTGGAAGAGCCTGGTCCCTGTAGCCAGAAGATTTTGAACTCCCTCCCCATGGTGGATACAGGGAAGGGACAGGGAAGGTACGTGGCAGACCAAGCCAGAGCTTCCTTCTTGCTTCATGCAAGGCAAGTCTTGGGCTAGAGAAGACAATGGCCACCTGAAACACCTCCCAGTGATCCCAAACAGACCAGACTCCACAGTCCTTACTCAGGACAGAAAAGGAGACCCAACAACAAAACCCAGGAGTTTTGCCTGAGTAAGGAGTGCGTGAGCAGACTTCACACAACTTCTCCAAAAAAGGGAGCAGGGAATCCTGCCTGGCATTGCATTCCCACAAGAGACATCATACAATGGTCAGGACTCTTAGACAATAAAAAAGACAAAAATACCCCTAAACTACAGGCTTTCTATCACATGTTTTTCCCTTCTGAATCATCTGACCAGTGGTGACATTTGGAGCAATGAACTGGATCCCTTCCCTCTTTCTAAAGAAAGTTATCCTGGCTTTCACCTGCGTGGCTTGGGGCTCAACCAGGGACGAATCCACCTCGATGGACACAGAACCAACAGCCAAAACTCCCACAGGTGGCAAGGGAAGTTTTGCCTGCAGGAGGACGGTGAAGGCAGCCTGGTCTGGTCTCTCTAGGTGTGGCACAGGTTTTTTCTCCAGGAAAGCAGGGAGTTCGGGAAGAGTTGCACGGGAGCAGCGTTGGGTCTATTTTATCCTTTCACATCCCACCTTCGCCCTTTGCGTAAGGAAACAGTTCAAAAACCAAAAAAAAAAAAACAACAAAGCTACTGTACAACCAAGTAAACTGCAATTATTGTGCTGTCTTAGGCAGTCAAGGAACTCAAAAGGCAAAAACAGAAAGAAAAAAAAGATATTTTTTCATGTGTTTATCAGTTGAGACACTAGTTTTCCCATGCCTACAAGAGTCCTCAGCAATACCAGCCTCCCAAATAAGGTCCAGGCTATTCCAAAACAGCGTGAGCAAATTTTTCACTGTATTCAGATGGAAGCTGATGACTGAAAGATTAGTGCACATTTAACCGTGGCTGATGAGAGCAACTTTTAAAGAAATTCAAGTATTCATCAGTAATCTGTTCGGTTCAGAAATACTTTTGTCATCTTTAGTTTCAAGTTTTCAGAAACAGCAAGGAAAAGGGAAAGGTCACCTGTTGTGTAAGAAAATAATATTGCAAATAGTGCTGTTACATTTGACCAGGAAAGCAAGGCTGTTCAGTTGGCGCACAACAATTTTCTCCGTTCCTTGCTTTTGGGGAGAGAAAAGACTTCAAATCACTTTCTCAAGACATGCACCAGCAGGTTTTCCTTCTGCATGTTGTAACCCACCCCTTCACTGCTCATCCCCCACAACAGCACAAACCCAGCAAGAATGAAATTTTCACGGCGCACTTCCAGCACCTCTCACACACGTTAACTTAAGCCTCACAACACCCCTGTGAGGTAGGTAAATATTATTATACCCATGTACAGATGGGTAAACTGTAGGCACAGAAAGGTTAAATCACTTGCCCAAGGTTACACAGCAACTTCGTGGCAGAGCTGGGGTCGAAACCCAGGAGTACTGTCACCCAAAAATCTGCAATGACTTTTAGACCGTGGCTACTTTCTACACTCTCTGTAAGAGACCATCTGACAAACACAGCATTGCACAAATCCAATTAACTCCGCGGATTACAAAGTGCCTGGCTTTCAAACAGTTGCCTTGCTGCATGTGTCCCAAAGGAATGGGGAGGGCACAGGAAGGTTTCTGCTCTCAAATAATTTTTTTTTTCCATTTGCGGGGCTTGGTTTTGGTTTGGTTTTTAGGTTTTTAATGTAGGACAGGAAAAGGTATCTACATCATTTTATCGACAACATCACTTTCCAATTGGGTTCTGTGCATGTCTAAATATACATTGAGGTCCAGATGGTTTATGCAGATTTATTTTAATAGTCACCAGTTGCCTCCCTCCTCATCAGCGAAGAGCCAATGGAACATATGCAGCGATCTGTCATCTCGTTTTCCCATTTTTCTCATTATCCCACTGTCTGAGCTTCAAGTAAGGAACAAGGGTTGAACACAGGCAATACCCAGCACAGCAGGAAAGCTCCTCCCTTTCTTCACATCACACCTCGACAGGAAAGAGTCACCACACCGTTATTCCCGAGTTCAAACACAACAGAACAATGAAGCGATTCTGAACGTGCTCATGGAGAATTAAGTGGATTGCAACAATCTCTAGCGGTACCCAAAGGTCTGGAAATGCGTTCTGCACACAGTGAAAGGTTTGCCCACGTCTATTTGGGATAGCCTCAAATCTCCTCGTTCAAACCAGGCTGAGATCCTCTGCACCAGAATACACCTGAGCTCCAAGGAAAAATAAAACCAGCAATCATAACCCTGGGAAAGCACCATTCCCAAAGCCCCCAGGGCTTGAGACAACTGCCAAAAGAACAGCATGCAAGCTCCAGCAAGCAAAGGGTCCACAACGGAGTTCACATCATCCCTACCATCCTACATCAGCCACCTCAGCTTCTGTGGGGATTGGCATAGACCTTATTTTGTCATGGTTATTTGGGTTTTTGTTTTCTGGTGGGTTTTCTTTTGCAGGACCGCATTTGATCTGAGCAGAACCCAGAGAAAAGCAAACCCAGTAAAAGAAGGAAAAAATCCTAGGAAAGCCTGTCTCCACAAATTTCCACCGACTCCGGCAGCTTCCAAATTGTCTCCTGCCCAAGCTGCCCAGCAAGCAGGCACTAAAAGGTTTTGCAAATGCACAGTAGTAAGTTTTCCTTTTCAAAGCACCTCTGAGCTTCAATGAAATCATGCTGGACTAACCTCAGACCACATTTTCTTCAGGAGGTTTAGTCATGCTGCAGGTGTGCGGGTGACAGGTGTGACATGCAGGGCCAGGGGTGGGATAAATTGTGAAGTGAATCTTGTGTGTACAAAAATATATCTATAGATCACAGGGTGATTGCACTCTGAAAGTCAATAGTGATGCTCCTCACATGAGCCAGGTTTTAGCAGACAATTCACTAAAGCTTGGAATTAATTTTGCCATTTCATTCAGTCAGCTTGAAATAAAAATACATGCAAATGACTGCTGACTTTTGGCAGGTGCACAAAAGGACAGGGTGAAGCAGAGAAGTAGCTCCACTGAAAATATATATATTTACACTTGAAATGGGTGTCTCACTTGCACTTTGGACTGGTAAATATTCACCATTGTCTCCTCTTCTACAATTCAGGTTGGATTAGCTGCAGATGAAAAATGCCTCGTGTGGGTGGCAAAGCATGACAAGGGCATGGGCAGGGACCTTGTAATTCCTGTGTTTCCACTGTTGATTTGCTCTGGTCTGAATGATACCTGTCTCTGAATTAGCTGCCTATGGATGTGTAACACTATCACAGTAAACATGCCATCCATCTGACATGGATGGAGGGATGGATGGGTTGATATCTGAGCCATAAAAGTGATGCAGTTTGCAAAACAACCTCAGCAAAAGGAACAAAGTGAACTGAAAAATAACTTGTCCATTGAATCAGGCAGAAAACAGAAAAATGCCAGATCAGAGCTGACGTTCTCCACCACCTCCTGCATCCTGGTCTGTGGCATGGAGTTACATCTTTGTCAGGAAATTAAACACTTCCAGGGTCCATTCTGGCCACGAAGTCAACTGAGTAGTGCTGGCCCCATCCTGATTCTGAAAATCTTCCACCCCTGATATGGAGCAGCTGCATCCAAACTGATGACTGGGGATGGTCTCTGGCCAGTGCCAAAGCCTGGGCAAGCTGTGCCTGAGCCCAGAACTCCTTGGAGTGGATCAAAACCATGCCAGGGGAGGTTTGAGCAATAACAGTCGGGATGGTGGAGCCGTCGTGCCTCGGCATTGCCCTGGCATGGCACAGTTGGCTGGTTTAGATGATCCCAGGGTGAATCCAGCACCACAAATGTGCCAGAGAACTTGCCCACCAATCTTGTGAATAGATACAGGCTCAACCCTCTCCATGGCAGTTTGAAAAGCTCCTCACGCAGTATCTTCTGGCCAGAAGGTGGGATATGGTATAAAAAAGCTACCAGGGTAAAGCTGAGGAGTTAAAATCAAAGTGAAACTAAAACAAGTTGCTGACCATCCTGCAAAAGTGCACACCAAAAAAATCAAAGGGCAAAAAAAAAAAATAAAACAGGAGGAGAGGACGAGACTCTTAGCACTGGGATTAGTACCAATAAAGGGCTGGGGTAGTTTTCCACCCTGAGTTTTTGGCTTGGCAAAAGGCGCTGTTTGGCAACAAGATCACAGGTAATCCCAAAAGGAAATGGTCACCACCCCAAACTGTCCACCAGGAACATGTTGGGAGTAGCGGCAGAGCACGTGCTTTATGTTAAGGCTGTAATGAAGTCCTGGAAAAAGAAATAGTTCTTCAGGGAGGACACAGGTTCTCCCTGGAAATCCTTTGCTAAATGAAGATGCTGATGGATATCATTCAAAGAAAGGAGAAGCAGAGGCAGAAAGTTTATGCAAGTAGTGAAACAGTCTCAGCTCGCAGTGGAGGCACCTGCCTTTGTTGTTATCCACACTACGAGCCACGAAGGAGGAGGACTTTGGAACAGGGATGTGTCAAGCCCTTGGTTAAGCTGGTTTGGTTGTGAGAAGTTAGCACTGCATTGAGAAGTAAGGACACTTCCAGAGTGTTTTGCCCCTCCATTCCCGGCGGAGGGCGGAGGCGACGGCTGTTGGTGTGGTGGTGTGGAGTAAGATCCCGTTCCTGAGGGAAGGCAGGCTGGAGTTGCTCATGAGAGGCAACACTGAAGGGTCTCCTCCTCCTGGCACCTGGTGACTGTGCCTTGGGCTCGTTGTCACTGCCCTGGTGGGAAGGGTCCGGCTGTTCAATGGGGTCAGTGATCAGCACCACATTTCCAGACCTCAAGGTTGATGAGTTTGGGGAGCAGGACCTTCTTAGGGTGATTTTGAAAACAAGAATGCCACCTCCTGGAAAAATGGTCCCCGAGGAACAGCAGGGCTGTTTGCCATCCATTCCTTTCTCATGCTTTTGCCACGGAAATGCAGATGTGAGGAGGAGAGCTCTTCATGCAAGGGCCAAGGGCAGCCTTCACATGGGGAATTAGATCAAGATAAGTCTACACTAACATTAAAGGCAAGCCAAAAGAAAGTTCTGGAGGGAGAAATGCAGGCCTGTAGCTGGAGGATGGGCACTTCTGTGTTTTAAGGACTCAGCAGGTGGGGACAGCGAGTTCACTTCACAAATTACCTCTTTTTATGGAGACAGCACACTGATCGGGGAGAAACAGGGTGAAATGTTAGTAGAACACTTGAGAAGGAACTGGCTGTGGGGCACAGACAATGGAGAAGGGAAATGAAAGCTTTTCACAAATATATATCAGTTCATATATATATATATATACACATATGTCTTTATGTGCACAGCAAACAAGGGACTGGGGAGTTAGACAGGGGATGACAAGACCAAATCCCTCCCTTTGCATGAAAATGTGACCATCACATTGGTTGTAATCAGAGCCCAGAAACATCTGCCTGAAATGAAGTTTGACTGGGAATTACAGTACCACTGACAATTTGGCTTTGTATAAACTTTGCCGTGTGTCTATAGTTTGGCGTGAAGAAGTCCTGCCCTCCTTGAAGGGGACAGACACCAGCTGAAAGTTTCCTTTACAAAACAAAATGAAACAACTGAAGAAACCCCAACGTTTTCTCAGAACACTGCAAAGGATCACTGATTGAAAAAAATGTTTCTCTTCAGGTATATTCAGGCGAAGAAAGCATTCAGCTTCTTTAAACTGTTATATAAAATTGGTACTAGTTTCTTTAAATACTATCATAATTAAAAAAACCAACTGATTCCTGAAATGAAAAAAAAAATAACAATCCTAATTAAAAAATATCCCTCCATGCTGATCTTCTCTTCAGAATAGGTCAGCATGGGAGTTTTGCACCCTAGACAGTTACAGTATTTCTGGAATAAAAAATTGCAATTACACACAGAAAATACTACAGCATTCACTTAAAAATATCTCATTTTGTTGTTGTTGTTTTTCCCCTCCCAAGTAGAGGGATGGTGGGATTGAAAAGATGCCCTGAAACGGGAATATTCCTTTAAAGGAGCAATACTCTCAAAACGGAAAAAGGGTGTCGGATAGACGCAAACCCGGTGATTTAACTCAAAAAAGAAAAAAAAAAAACAACAAGATATTCCAGCACAGAAACAGAATCCGAGAGAGATGAGAATGTTCAGACACCGAGCGGGTTATTTGGAAATGTCAAGACAACCCCACAGCTTTGCCAGCATCGGAGGTGGCAGCATCTCCTGGCGGTGGAAGGCTAAGCTAAACCACGGCGCTCTCGCTACGCTCTTGGGTTTCCTCTGGTTGTTGTTTCTCGCCATGTACTTACAGTAGAGGGTGACACGAGACAGTTTTTATCAGCAGTTCCCCACACGTAACCGAGTCGAAGAATTTTTCTCAGCTAAATCACAACAACAACATCAACAGAAATAACAAAGCACCAAATTCATCTCAAGACGTGAGTCAGTTTTACAGGTTATTACCGTTTGAAGAAGTTTTGTTGGTTGTTTTGTTGTTGTTTGTTTTTTATGTTTTTTTTGTGTTTTTTTTTAATCCCGACTTTTCATGTTTTGTTTTCCTTAAAAACAAAACAGAAACAAAACAGAAAATCAAAACCCAAAAATCCCCAAAATGGAACAAAGGATGCTTTACAATCACTTTAAGGCTCGCACTGAATGAGACATGACAGGTCTTACACGAGATTACAAATAATACATGTATGCCTTTCACAGCCTTAAAATGATACAGTAGGTCAAATTATTTTGCCAGTCACTGATCAAGTATTGTGCCTTTAAATTGACTCGCTTTTTGCTACCATGCTGAGTTTTATTATTACTGAAATAATTATTAGAGATGCGGGAATGTACTTTCAGATCATGTTTTTTGGTTTATAATTTTGATTACTTCACATTTTCCAGAAATCAAGGTGGCAGGCCTTATTCTGGGCTCAGACTGTTGGTATTTGCTCCACTGGAGACAGTGGGGCTTTAGCACGAGCAGTTGTTGGGAACAAGATCAGATCCTGTATTTTCACTCTGATCTGGTACAATCCCACCTTTGTACAGGGTCCATTTCCACAAGGAAAACGGTCCCAGGGTGAGGTCACCTTTATAACACGACTCGGTCAAGGCTTGGCCCAATGGTGTTATAAATTCCTTCCCAAATTATCTTACAGACCTGATTTTGTCTTTCAGCTGTTGGAAAAATCAAGCTCCATTGGGGTTGTCTTGGCTTTGCTTTCTTATCTTTTCTTTCTTATCTTTAGACATTTGGAGGGGTTTTTTCTGCTAAATCCAATATGAGCAACAGGACTTTTTTTTTCCATACATTTCTCTCTTTTTGTTGTTGTTAATTTTTTTTTTTTTTAATTTTAAGGTTTGCATTTCAGTTGGATGGTTGGTTTTTCTTTTGTTTTTTTTTTTTTTTTCCTGGCATATAATCATCAAAGAGTTTTGCATGAGAAAGGTGACAGTACTTAATGAAACTCAGCACCTAAGGGCATAAGGCAGTTGTAGGTTTGTTTGTTTGTTTTTTTTTTATTTTTCAATCAGCACCAATCCCATAAATAATGTTCTACACTTGGTGTACGGTATAAAACTGATGTGGAGATGCCTCCTTCTCCACCTGTGAATCCTAGGTGTGGAAGTTGAAATACTGTTTCTTGTGTGTAAAAAACAAAAGAAAAGTTTTTCTTTTTGTTTTTACTTACAAAACATAGAGAATATCTTTTTTTTTTATACATACAGCAACCAGAAAGAAAGCTTATCTGAAGGTTTGTGTTTGTTTCATGATCTGTGTTTACCGTAAACAAAAATAAGGTCCCCTCTTTTACTTTTGCTTTAAGGAGCTTTAAAGTGAAGATTCATATTGTAGCAACTCATATAAGAGAGGTCCATCTCTATACCTAATACCTACAGCTGTGGGGGTGACATATTGGAGGATGTTGATAGTTCTTCTTAACCTCCTGTCTACAAAATGAGCATCCCAGGCAGGATATCTTTTTCTTGGGATGTCAATCTTAATGAGAGGCCCCTCGGGGGGGTAGGGTCGCCCAGATGGAGTAGATGGTACCATTGCTCTCACCTGGAAAACGGGCAAGCAAGTGTCAGCTGTGAGTTCCTCCTGTTGCTCCGTGACCGCTCTGGTGGGCGTAGCCTGGGCCCCCCGGTACCCAGGGGTTTGGGGCGCCATGGGCTCAACATCGGGGGGCAAAGGAATGCCCCAGAGCAGCTCGGCGCAACAGGAGCTGGCAAAGATCTTAGCTCTTGGCCCCATGGGATGCAGCACACCATAATATAACAGCATCAAAGCTATCCCAGCAGCAAAGCTAAGAAAGACACAACACAGTGCTGGCACGGCATAGGAGTCAGTGGTGTCAGGATCTCTGTAAAAATACCAAAGGAGCGTCAAGGCAGCGTTCTCCGTCAGGACCACCGTGTAATACGCAAACATTCGGTATCGAGTCCGCCCTTCCTTGACATTAAACCAGCAGAAAATGTACACAATCCCTACCACCATGTTGAAGAGGATCTCCTCCCACTTAGACATGCAGAAATCTGTCCCACCATGGATGATCCAGAAAGCCATGGCACACCAATGGACCACTACAAAGATCCCAAAGTAGAGCTGGAAGATGGAAGCAAAGAGAGCAAAAGAAATAACTCGGGATGAGATGGTGAAGAGGCGCCAGAAGAGATGGATGAGGGCCCCTCTGTAGCTCATACTCTTCTTGTCGTCCCTAGAGTCCCGAAGAAGCTTGTGATAGGAGGCTAGCACCCAAGCCAGGGACATCAGGGAGGCCACAGAGGACACACCTGCCGGAAGACACACAGATCCACTGAGTTAGACAGGAGCTTTGGTGGAAAACATCATCTGCTCACTAAATTATTGCATCTGGGGCAGGCTCTGGAGCCTGAAGGTTCAACTCACGTCAGGTTGTCCTTACAGTCTGGAGGAGAGAAATACAGAGATATCAGTGTGGGAATTGGAAACGGTATTCAGGAGTTCTCTGACTCCTTGTCCTTATCTTCCTGAGCCACTGGATTGGGCACCCCACCCTAGCAGTTCCAGCAGGGAACAGCCTCTGTGCTCATCCTGACTGGATCCACATTTGAGAGTTTGAAATCCAGATCCCATCTAAATGCTGAAGCCCAAGTGTGGAAGTTACTTTCTTGGAGAGCAGAATCTCTCTTGGAATGCACCACGGCAAGAGCAGGACACCTGTATTCCCTGCAACTGCTTGGATTTTTTTAATTCTAAAATAGTTTAATTTAAGCAACATTCCTATTGATTCTGCCTTACTCAGGAATCTCCATTTGCATTTGCCTTTCAGAAAAACGAGGTTTTTGTCCCATGCAGATAAATCCAGGGAGCATCAAGACTCATCAATACCCTTGAAAGAGTACCAAAACAAAGGATCTGATCTCTCCAGCAAATCCCTGCCTTGTTTCTGGAATGGACCCAAGACCTCTACTGGATGTAGCTCTTCTCCAGTCTGGTCTCCTTTCTGGAGCACAAATCCAAGTCACAGTCATGTCAGGGAGAGCACAACCTGCACTGGGGTCACCTTCAGCTCCCAACACATCCTGCTGCACCCTAACATGGGGCAAAACACCCCATGATATTCCAAAGGGACCTGGTCTTATTCTCCATCCCAACACTTCCACAATTTATTTCCTCCAGAAGATAAAATAGTGGCCCCACCACACTTGAGAGGCTTTTAAAAATATAATTCCATTGATTATCACAAGGGTAGATTGAATAACTTGTGGAGCAAAGCATCACAATAAAAATTAACTGAGAGATTCCTGGGAAAAGAAAGAGCTGCTGGCATCTTATTCCTTTGCCCACACTGCTGCTCACTGGACAACTGTTCTGCAGGTGAGGAAACAGATGATGGACCAAAATTCATATTTGGGAAGCTCAGTAATTTGGTAGCTATGGTTGGATGGGGCCTTAGCCAAAGATTTATCTGGGAGCATAACCTTTAAAGTCCAAAGGAAAAACTGCTAATGGTTCCAAGCAAAACAATGAGAAATGCCCCTTCATCTCTGATGTGTAACTGGGTGATAAATCCAGATCTTACTTGGCTTTTACTTCTTTAAGAAAATCCAAGGAACATCTTGTTGCAGCTGCCCTGAGTTAAAAAGGTAAAATGACTGAAAAACTTAAATTTCTTCATCTCCTGTTTCCTCTTCTCTCTGCTCACAGGGGCTTGGCTTCCATGGGAATGCAAATAAGGTCCACTGACTCCTCAGACCTCACTCTGTAGAATTTATCTTGGTTTTGAGGAGCCCACCCCACCATGTATCAGGGTTAGATTTCTCTCCTTCCAATCTATTTGTGTCTGGAGGAGAGATGATGGAGAAGAAGGCCAGGAAGGATGGCAGACTCCAACTCTTCCCTCGTTGGAATTCTCACAGCCTGCAAAGTCCACCAAAACTACACCTTTTTATCAGCTCTCAGGTTTCCCTCTGAATCCCTTGTCTTTGGGGTCAAATGGACATTTGAATTTCAGACTGAACTTTAAAAAACAGCAAACAGCAAAGCAGTGAGAGCACTGGCCTTATCCAAGAGGGGAACTTTAAGAAAATCACTATTTCCCGCGAGTTCTAAGTCCTCACTAAGAAACACTTGCACATAGGACTTGGGGATTCCAGCCACAGACTCACAGAATAGTTGAAGTTGGAAGGAAGCCCTGGAGGTCATCCAATCACTCTGCCAAGGTAGGATCACCTGGAGCAGGTGGCACAGGAACACATCCAGGTGGGTTTGGAATGTCTCCAGAGAGGGAACTCCATGCTCTCCCTGGGCAGCTGTTCAGTGCTCTGCCACCCTCAGCATAAAGAAGTTCTTTCTGATGTTGAGGTGGAACTTCTTGTGGGTTATTTTATGGCCACTGCTCCTCATCCTGTCACTGGGCACCTCTGCAAAGAGTCTGGCACCATCCTCTGACACCCCTTGGAGGTATTTATATGGATTATTGAGATCCACTCTCAGTCTTCTCCAGACTGAACAGGCCCAGCTCCCTCAGTTTCTCCCCATAATGGATGAAAACTCCTAAATATGAACAGCCTCATACTCAAGCAGATGTAGATTAGATTCATTTTTCACCTACAAGATGAGTTACATTATTGGTAGACTTTATTAACAGTTTTGGAAGGATGAGTCATGCCACAAAGTTTTGTTATGTGTATAAGTACTGTTTGTTGCATTACTTCTTGTCTATTCAGTTTAAAAACTTTCCATGATAAGCAGAGAAAAAAATATGTCACTTATTGCCTTATTTTAGTGCTGTTTTACTAGAAACTTGTACAGCATTAGCTGTACCTGTACAGGGAAACTCAAGCAACACCAACTCACAGGAGACAGATGTGTCAGCCTGGATTAAAAATGTTTCTATTGGGCTCACTTATTCCAGAAAAGAGAGAGGAACAAAATACACCCAAAACAATCCCCCAGTTTGCACATAAAGGCTTTACCTAATATTTTCAGGGCAGAACCCTCCACTAATCACAGCCCTTGCTGTAAATTGCTCAGAGTGCGTGCGTTGAGTCACTCGCACGGTACCGGGGCTGCTGACAGTCATCTGAACGTCTCCTCCAGCCAGCAGAGAGAGGCAGACACCCCCAGAAAGTGATTCAGCCTGTCCTGACATCCGTGTGTGGGACAGGGAGGGGTTGACTCATGCTCCCAAGGTGTCTGACTCCATCCCTTGCCAGGGGACGTGCGAGCACCAGCAGTCAGGCGGGATGAGCCCCCCCGTACAGAACAGCTCATTGTCTCTTCATCTGCACCGAGATCTGAGGGAGGCAATGAAGGATCTTTGGGCAGTTTGACATATCTTTGCTGTTGTTTAAAAGTTCACAAGCCTTGTGTTGAATGTGAATTTTGGCACCCTGGTGATGAGCAGGATCTGGACCTGCGTGTGAGGGGGGAGATCTGTAGGTGGATGTCAGTAGGAACTATCGAGTAATGTAAAGACTTTTACATCACTTGTACTTACTGCCACAGAAACTATTCCCTAGCTCTTTCATACCGACCTAAATGACACAGCACTTTTCTCATCTTGACCACAAGCTTCCCATTCCAAATTTTCCCTGTGACTTCTAGCCTGTGACATTTTCACACAATTTACAATTCTCACAGACTGTGGGATGAACTGTCCCTGTTTTTCCTCTCAACTTCTCCAGACCTTATTTCTAAGCAACTTTAGAGATCTCTTCAATTATAACTAAAACAAACAGTCCTGAAAAGTTGGATCACATGAGCAGTCATTTTTTATTTTGATTCTGACTCTTGCACGTGGTAACTGATGCACCTTGGTGGAGCATGAGTAGGTTTCAACTCCCTTCCAATGTTTGTTTATCAAAGGGATGAGGTTGGGTAAACACTGAAATCACTTTGAAAAAAGCTCACTCCCACTCTTCCCACTCTGTTCCCAGCCTTGGAAGTGGAACATCCCCACCATGCACAACCACATCTCTGCAGGCATTCTCGAGCTCCTGTGGGGCTGGAAACCTTGTGGCTGCAGCGCTGGGATCTGTATTCCACCTGCCAACAACGAGTCAGACTGGCACAGACTGGGATTCTCTTCAAACCTCTCTGCGCTAGGAAGCCATGAGTGACACACAGGCCAAAGTCAGCACCATCAAGGAGTCAAGTCCCTGTGTCTTGAATGACACAGCACAAGAAATAATCCCCCAGATTCCTTTAGGGATGAACCCTGAAGTCCTGGGAGTGAGACATCTGCTCACCTACATTCAGCGTGAGGAGGCAGAGCTCTATAATGTCCCATTTGACAGATGAAACACCAAGATTTGAAGGATTTACCCAAGATTTCATATAAAATCCAAGCTAAAGCAGGGAGCAGTTCTCCTTCACATCACAGTGAGCTTGACAAGACATTTCAGACAGGATTCAGCTCCTGCTGTAGAGACTCACCCCAGGGTGTCCTTGGTTAAATGATGTCTGTTTGCTCAAAGAGGATCAAAGCTTAGTGCAACCATCACAGGTGGGAATCCAGCAACGTTTGAGATGCTTTAGATTATTCCAGACCACCATGTGGAGCTGGCAGATGTGACAAACTTGCATGCAGAGGACAAGAACATTTCTGAACTGGGAGCTAGGGTGAAGGAAGGCACTCAGGCCATTTCAAATGACACCAGCTGAGACTCAAAAAAATTCTGCCTTTCTCAGGGGAGCTCATGATCCCTCTTCAATGATAAACACATGTGGCACAGAGGCTGTGCAACAGGAAATGGTGCAGAGAGATGAGAAAGCAGTGGGAAATAAGGCAGGTGTATAAAAGTTAAATTTCTGAGAATGTCAGGCCAAGTAATAGATTCTCTGAGAAACAAGAGCTGTTGCTTTGGATCATGAAAACCTGAGTGGACTTGAGTACAATGTAGACACTGATCTGATACCAGAGGAGAAGAGCCTGAATCACTCTGAGTTCAAGGGACACTGCAGAGGCTCACAGGAACTCCCTGAATTTCATCCTGGTTTAGTTTTTCTCCCCTGGTTCCTACCCATAGTCCAGAAAAAGAAAATGTCATCTCAGATTTGTAAAAAGGCTCTTTGGGAAAAAAACCCCATCCACATGAAAGAATCAAAGCAATGATTCCCCTGAAATTGCCATTGCTGCTTTTAAAGCCTGGGAACAAAAACAGTGCAGGGAAAACCATCCCTGCCTATCTGGCATATTCCTGCTATGCAGGGTTTTACAACCACTCTAATGGAAAAAAATCACACACACACACACACAAATGAATATTTAAAATGAACAATACACCTATTTTGGCCTTACTCACTAGGGGTAGGTACAGTTTTCATCACAAATCCAGCTGCAGGTCGTTGGCTGCCCATAATTTGGATGCAGCTGCTGTAGCACATTCCCTGAGTATTTCCTGTGGTGCCTGCCCCTTTAACGTTGAAAATGATGCCTGAACAGTGCTCTATTTCTTTTTTGACATTAATTCTCCTTAAGACTCCACTAAAACAAAATGGGAAGATACCAACATTTCTCCCGGGTGAGCGGGATGGCAAATATTGAGCATGACACGAAACCTTCCCTCAGCCCCTGTGCAGAGGCAGCTCTTGCTTAATGCCAAGTGCCACATTTCAGTTCATCCCCATCCCTCCCTGGCTGCTTAGGCCCCTGTGCTGTGAACCCTGTTATCCTGTTTTCCCCTTTGGGTGGCACGTTCCTCCCTGAAGCTCTGTAGGAGACGAGGAGCAGGCTTTCATTTTGATGCGCACAGAGTGAAAATGCATTTATACACAAAAGAGATCAAGGCAGATCCTGCTTTTGTAACAACAGGGCCTGAAAGTCACTCTCCCTCATTTTTTAGTCTGATTTAATTTGTTTGTGTCAGAGTAAAAGGGGTCAGAATCAGACCCCAGGTCTGATTTTCATTGTTTCCTGATGGATTTTGATGCTTGATCTTTCTTAATTCTTTCCCATCCGAGGAGGGAATGACTTTTGTCTTTTCCCCTTTATTTTCCCTCTTTATTTGTCTCTTTAAACATGGAAAAAATATGGAACATTGTTATTATATAAATAATAAAGGTCTGCACAGACTATTTTGTCTTTCAGTTTCCTCACTGGATTTCAGGACACTTCCTTAAAGAGTTCCTCCAGTGTGCCACCAGTCCAGTATGGCAGATGGGAACTATTCTACCTATTGTGAACATGATGCAAAAGTCTGACCCAGGAATGGCCTCCTCCCATTTATGTGACACCTCTGTGCTCTACTAAGAGCTGGAATTACCAGGGATGAAAATCCAGATCTTTACACTGGGGAGACTGGGAAGAGATATCACACCAGTGTCCTGCCCTTTGCTCTTTTCTCACAGAAAATATTTTGGTTTCATCAGGTGAGGGGTGAGTTTCACATCCTAGGAACCTGCTCCCTTCCTAGGGAGATCCTCTGGGACCTTCTTCCAAGGGGTATCACATCCCATTCTCCAGCATCCAGCTCACCTGGACACAGCATCACCTTTCCATGAGAAACAGAAAACTGCTGATGACTGGGAAAGGCAGGAAACAAAGGTAACTCCTTTCAGGGACAGATTTCCAAGTACGTCTGGATAACAAGAAAGTCTCCTACCACCAAATCCCACTGGAATCCCTCACAAGGCTTGTGCTGAGTTTCTGTACAGGATAGCCTGTAGATAGTCTGTAGCCTCTATAGCTACAGATAGATTTTCTGTACAGGATAGCCCATGTCCAAGCTGTCACAAGGAGAACTCTTCCACATTACACCAGAGGTACATCCACATTCCCAAACCTTTCTCTGTGAGAAAATCCATGCCAAGGCAACTCCACAAAAGCTCACTCACATGGAGAATTGCCCTCCTGCCCCTCAACAGTTAAAGTCTGGCTCATGTCCTGAAATTCTGCTTCCTAAACCCTTTTCCTTTTGCTAAATTAAGATGTCCTTGGTGACCCCAGAAAAGCTGAATCCCTCCTTAGTTCCTCCCCCAGCCCACGCCTCAGCACTGCCTTGAGGAAGCATCCACGGGGTCACCAGGGATTGTGTTTCCAAAGGCCTTGCTTTCCTGCCCTTTCATCCTGCTGCCTCTCAGCTGTCCCCAGTGCCCCTTTTCCCTGCTGCAGGAAGGGGTGACCAGCCACACTCATCTGATCTGGGCTCTCATTATCTCAGCTGCTTCTGTCATGTCTCCTCCTATTCGTGTTCTCTGTGAACTCGGGCACTCCAAAGCAGCTCCAACCCTGCAGCCATCCAGTCTTGGATCTTCTCCTGGATGCAAGCCAGAGACTGATCCTGCTGTGGGAGGCACGAGCACCCCAGGCCAAGCAGAGATGGGATAATCCACCCTCTGTTTGGGATTGTCCTTGAATAACCTCAGTGAAGTGTCAGTCTCCTGTTCAAAATGATGGCCCACCACATCAGGATTGGCAAAGCTTTCCCACTGTTCTAAAACCCTCTGGATGAAGATGCCCTGTCCATCACGTGCCTCAGTGTTTATTTCACCCCAGGACTGCTGTCTGAGACATGGGATGAGCTGTCTGGAAATGCCTCTGTCTCTCCATTGACTCTTCCTGGTGAATCATGGAATGGTTTGAGAGGGAAGGGTCCTTAAAGCTCATCTCATTCCAACCCCCTGCCATGGGTACAGACACCTTTCACTCTCCCAGGTGGCTCAACCTGGCCCTGAACACTTCCAGGGATGGGGGTCAAACTGAAATAACCAAAGAAGGACATGGTAAGATGAATAGTAGGTAACAGAGGTTTGACATCCAGCAGCTCCCCACAAGAGCTTATGGGGGAACACTGAGTCTCAGTGAGGGGAAGAGAGGAGAAAGGAGGATTGCTGAAACCTGTGCTCCAGGATGAAAATTCCAGAAATTCCTGGCTCCAGGATGAGCAGAACAGCCCACAGTGGCTCCTGCAGAGCAGAAGCTGACAGACCCAACATGATCTGGGCATATTCAAGTGACACAACACAATGAATTTACACCACTGAAGACCAAGCAGGAAAAACAAACCCCCAACACCCTCCTGATGTGAGAAAGGTGCCATGGTCAGCCAGAGAACATCCTAGAACAGCCAGACAGAGTTACCAACATCCTCAAGGGATAGGAGAAAGACAACATCCTTCTGTTACATCACTGAGAAGAAGGCTGGTCTCCAACAGGCCTGGTGTACACAGCCCTCATCAGCATGAAAATTCACTTTTTGCTTTCCATGACAGCCCTGCCCCTTTCCCAGTATGCTGATTGCAAGTATCCCAGGTTTTGCCTATTTATGTAGGGAAAGAAGCTGCTGACACCTGTTCCAGATCTGGAACATTTCTGGCAGCAACTGGGGCAAATCTCAGTCCCTGTATAAGCAGAGGTCCACAAACAAGCCTCAACTCACTTGGCTAACTGGGGCCTTTGATCCTGTGTGGTAAATTTTCACACACACTGGCTCATAAAAACCAGCACAGAGGAGAAGGACCCACGGGAAGTGAACCTGGTGGTGGTATCTGAACCCCGAATGAGAAACAGGATTATTTGTAGACCCTGAGCTCAGCTGGCAGAATCTGCCATGCCCACCCATCTTGTTAAAATCCCTCAGGAGTTGTGTCCAATCTGCCCAATGGGAATGGTTCCTGGACCATGTGAATTTGTTTTCTCATGCCTGGGAAAGCTTTGGGAAAGGGCTGGCAGGCAAAACTCTACCAGAGACCAATTTAGGACAAACACCTGAGTGCCAGTGCTTGGGCTCCAACACTGTTTGTGTTACAGGTATAGAGAAAATCTGATCGCAGTCCTCTGTTTATCACAACCATGGTCATATAATCCTTTTCATCATGTTAAAAATAACGTGGAAGACCTTTGGCTCAACTCCTCAATGCCTGGAGATAAAGTTTCTCATATTATCAGATTTTCCAGGCTGGGCAGAGTAAATTAGTCCAGGTGGCTGCTGTGTCGGGACAGCTCTGGGGAGCCCAGGCATGGCAGGTAGAGCTTAGGTAAAGTGTAATACAGATGTGGGGTCAGCTTTCTGCCAGAAAAATGTTATTGTAGCTGGACAGGGTAATCCTTCCAGGAATCTGGTGTCAGCTATGCTCCCAAAATTATGCCTGAGGAAAATATCAGTGTGAGTCCAATGCTAGAGACAAATCCAGCCTCTTCTGCAACAGCTCCACCCAGCCACCAGAGACTCTGATGGGACTCTAATGGTAGAATTCAAAGAAATGACAACACACAAACTCACTTTTTAGGGGGAAAAATGCATGGCATATGTCTAAGAAATCCATTCAGGAATTTGGAGTGAGTTTGGTGATTTGGCTCAGTCCTAAAGAAGCTGGAGGCAATCAGGGGACAGAGAGACACACACAGTCTTACTTTTGGAGTTCCTGTTGGTGTGGCATAAATGATATAAAAGTATTTATAATACAACACTGTTTAGTTCAAAATGGTTATTCCAT
Source organism: Molothrus aeneus (assembly GCF_037042795.1). Lineage (NCBI taxonomy): Eukaryota > Metazoa > Chordata > Aves > Passeriformes > Icteridae > Molothrus > Molothrus aeneus. The sequence goes on along the minus strand of NC_089648.1, from coordinate 110,344,303 downwards.
TTTGAACCTTCCCCTAAATGTTAAGAAAATGAAATGGAAACGATTTACTGTTTTCCTTTCAGCAAAAGCAGATTTTTTTTCTCACTGAAAGAACCCCCACATCATCAGATGCTCCTTTGAGGGTGTTAATGAAGAACAGTTCTTTCCTTTGTGATTTTTGGAATCAGAATTCTTATTAATCCTGCTGATGGTGTTCTCAGTGTCAGTGTGGGGCTGCACGGATGGCGTTTCCAATTAGAAGAGCTGCTGCTGTCACATAAATTTGTGTTGATGAGGACCAGTAACGCACATTGCAGCAAGGACCCAAGTGCCAAAATCTCTCAAGGATCTTCCCACCATGCCCAAGTTCCCAGTGCATCCTCCAGAGATCATGAATCCCACAAATCCCTGAATCTCAGGTGGGCAGGGATGGCACTGCAGCTGATAGAGACACTCAGAACCAACAACCACGCGCATCCCTGTCTTCTAATGAGCCACAGACACAAAGGAGAGATGGTCTGTCCTGAGCTTGGTCTAAATCCCTCCAGGCACCAATCACCTGGGTTAATTCTGCATTAGAAATGTGCTGGGAAAGCAGCAGCCAGGATTTCCCGGGCACAGATTAGCTTGTTTGGAAATAGAGCATGAGAACTGCTCTTCGTGTCTATTTTTGTCAAAAGCTGCATGGATTGCCACTCTTTTCAGGCCGAGATGCCCTCTGCACAGCCATCACTGTAATTATAAAGACTTTTGAGTTAAATCCATGTTAATCTGAAGCCTTTAAGTGCTGTCTCAGAATGACACTGAAGAAGAACCCCACCTGAGCCCCTAAAAGTGAACAGCCGCAGACGAGAAGATGTGAAGCTCCTCGAGAGACCCCAAGAGGTTTCACTGGAAATGCCCCACCAGGATGCTCTGACAACACCTCCAGCAAGGACAGGATTTAACTCTGTGCAAACAGAGCAAAATCCCTCTTTGTAGGGAGTGTTAGAAGGCAGGGGAGTCACACAAACCCGGCTCAACCTGACAGGAGCACAACCATCTCTAGAAACTTCCGTTGCTATTTCTTGTTGAGAACATAGTTTTTGTCCCTTTGCTAATTAAAATTGTCTTTCTAGAGCAACAGGTACAAAAACCCCACCACAAACATGGGTACTTCAACTGGAAAGAATAAGATGGCAAAATCCAAAAGGGGTTATTCTTAGAGGAAAAAATCACATTTCACATTCAACAGCTGCTTGTTTGTGAAGGGCACTTTAGTTACAACTTCTAGTGGCCAATTGTTTGTTAAGATTTTTCAAGTGTACCAAATCCAGCAGAGCTGCTTCCAGTCTGAATCCTGAAAATATCAGAAGGAGCCTCCTACACTGAGATTTTTCAGACCTAATTATATTTGAACTCTACTGTTAGGAACCCTTCAGAAGAGAAACACACCTAAAGGAACCACTGGCATGCGCTGAAATGGTGAAAAAAAACGCCAAACAAACTGTTTTGCTAAAAAAAACAACACATTTAGCATAAAATTTTTTCCGAACCATTTCTATGAGTAGGGATGGTTGGCGTGCAACAGCAGGACCCCACAAACATGTACAATATATGTGCATTTCAACATTGCAATCTGACATCTGTTACAGCACCCCTAGCCTGTCACTCCTTTTTTTCTTTTTTTTATTTCTGTTTTAATTCAGATGAGGACTGCAGACATTGGGAAAGATGAAAAACTGCCTACCACAAGTTGAAAGGATGCTGTAATCCTACAAGTGGGGGCTAAAATAGTCTAAAAAAGAGGGGAGCAGCACCTCAGTGCTGGATAGGAAAGCCCAAGGAGTTCCACTGTCTGCTTTGGAGAGCAACCACGAGGATCCCTTTTTCCTTAGCACAGATCTGGGGAAGCTTTGGACCCTGCACCCAGAAATCAGCAACTAAGCCAAGCCTAATTCTGTTGACTGCTAAGTTCTGTCCCAGCCTTCAAAACAGGGCAGCCAGAGTGCTTGGTGGGAATTGTTCTTGCCATCACCTGAGCCAAGCATGGGAATTGTTTGGGTTGGTGTTGGCTGCCAGGAGCTAAAAATGTGCCAAGGGCTGATAATTGAAGCAGAGGATGAACAAGATCTGGTGGCTGTGCTCATGTTCTGATGTGTTTTGGTTTATCAGCAGGGATGAAACCCAACAGACTTGTCCAGGATTGGGAAAGCAACATCTCCTGCCAGGGTTTCGTGAGGGAACTTCCTGCTGAAAACAGCTCCCACAGGCTGTGCCTTGGAGATGAGACAACATCAAGGCAATGCTCCCAAGGGTCTGTGACAGCACCAAACAGGGATCCTGCAAACCTCCTCTGGTAGGCGGCTGGGCCTGGATGCAGCATACCTGCAGGCAATTAGGGAAATAACTTCATCCCAGCTCTGGGAATGATTTTGGCCCGATGGGAAAGAGGAAGGGACCCAATTTGGATCACACTCAGTGGCCAAAGAAAGAGGGATCCATCCAGAGATGTGTCAGCAGTGCACACTTTGTAACCTTGTGGTTTATAAACCTCTGATGTTGTGTAGCGGGCCTTTGGTGGAAATGCCTCAGCATAATCCAAGCTGAGGGGACTGGTCTCTGGAACAGAAGGAGCCTCTCAACATTCCTGGAGGGTACACAGGGCTGACATCCATGAGGCAAGTCTGGCAGGGCGTTCCTGTGAGGGGGAGTGACAAAGAGGCAAAAACAGATGTGGTGCAGCTGGTGCTGTCTCGCAGTGGGGTACTGAAGGCACCAGGGACACTGATTTCCAAGGATAACAGCAGGAAACTCTTTCTCCCTCTGCCTCCCACATTTTTTACACTCTGCAAAGACCTATGTGACAGGTAGCAGGTCACAAACTTGTGTTGTGTCCAAGTTCTCCAAGGGCCTGGAGTGACAGGACAAGGGGCAATGGCTTCAGATGGAAAGAGAGAAGGTTTGGGTTGGATATTGGGAAGGAATCCTTGTTGTGAGAGTGGGGAGGCCCTGGCACAGGTGGTCCAGAGAAGTTTTGGATGCCCCTGGGTCCCTGGAAGTGTCCAAGGCCAGGCTGGATGGGGCTTGGGGCAGCCTGGGATGGTAGGAGCTGTCTGTGCCCGTGTCCTTCACACATTAAGTCATGCTTATCCTGGCTTATCTCCTGGGTTTCTTTGTCTTTTGCAAACATTTTTGGGACCTTGATATACATCAGACAGGGGCTCCTGTGCCTGGTGGCTGTCCCCCCTCAGTGACCCTCTCTGTGAAGACGTGGATGTTCTGAGGGCATTGAGAGCATGAGGTTGGTCAAATGCCAGTTGGGACAAAAGGAATTTCAGGAGATTTCTATTGACTCAGTAATTTTTCCCAGACTCAGAACTGTCACCCCAAGCTAATAATTAAAAAACAATTAATAGTTTCTGAAGTGAGACAATTCTTTCCTTCAAAACTTAACGATTTTGAGTTGCATCAACCTGAATTGCTCCACCTCCATCAGGGGTAGAAGCACAGAGTAGTCCCTGCCCACCAGGGCATCTTTCTCATGTTTTTTTGCACATCCCAGAACCTGTGTGGCATCTTTTCCACGTTTTCCTGCACATCCCAGAGCCTATGTGCTCCCTGTTCATCCGCGCTCTCCTAGATGCCTGACAAGAATCCCGCACTAGAGCAACCTGAAGCTAAAAAGAATTGTATTTCACTTACCAACAGCTGTTTTTTCTATGCTCTTATCCCAAATCTCCCAGAAAGCCTGCAGCATGGAGTCACCCAAAAAAGTCTGAATTTCCTGCCTGGAATCTGCTTGACAAGAACCCAAACTTCTCTCCATGCCTTGGTTTCTGGCTGGCCCCCAGCTCCCGGGAACAGCATGAGCTAATGCTGTTGTAGTGCTCTGATGATGTAACCCCTTCCCAGTGATTACCACAGTCTGACAAAGCCTAAAATTGGCAGCACTGGCCCCCTGCCAGCTCTGTCCCGTGAATGGTGACTCATCTTTCCTGGCTGTGCCGTGTCCTGTGTGTGACGGCGACACGTGGTACGGAACAGACGGGGTTTTATCAGCACTCCAAAAATAAGAGCCAGAGACATGGCAAGGTGGTGGACAGAGAAGCTGCAGGTGGGGATGGGTGAAGGGATGACATCTCTCTTTGGGCTGGCTCCAAAGAAAAAATAGCTGTCCCTGGCTCTGAAGGCTCCTGGATCCCACGGCACTGGGACAATACGGCTGATGATGGGACAAGCTGTCCCATGCCAGTGTGCCTCAGGCTTGGCCTGCTCTCAGCATGCCAGAGCAAGGCGTCCTCAGTGCCACTGCCAACTGTGGAGATGGCTTTTTGATGCTGCTGGGAATTGGCCAGGCACCAGAGGCTCCTTTCCAGCAGGGCACCAAATTGCTCCCTGTCATCCGGCTTTGGTGGGAAGGAGGGGAAAGCAGGAACAGAGCCATATGCCCCAGTCTGGCAGAGCACTGGAGTCATATGAGTGGCCTCCCAGGCGAGCTGCTTATGAGTTCAGAGCTATCTGGGCCTCCTTGGGCTGCTGGTGAACATTTAAAGGGAAACTGTGGTGGAGTCAGGACAAATTTTCAGGGCAGATCATCCCAGGTCCTCCAGGCCCAGCAAGCACATCCCTTTCCCACATGGCAATGAGCAACTGCTTTTCTCCTTGTGCTTCTTCTGTCACAGGAAACCAGGCCTGGGTGATGGAGACGTCTCCCCCTTCTTTTAATCCCCAAGGAATGACATGAGAAAAAAGGAAAAAAGAAAATCTGCCTTTGGGCAAAGTTGTAGCATCTTTTTCCTCATGATCTGTCCCAGAACCTGAGCCAAAGCTCAGCTTGTGGCTCTGGTAGATCTTGTCCCCACTACATCTCCTGTTACTGAGGACTTTATAAGGCAAAGACTTCTTTAGTTGTACAGTGAAGTTTTCTTGGTGTATCTCAGGAAAAATGCACCAGTCAGGAAGAGGATTTCTGCTTTGCAGAAATAGGACTTTCCCCCACAGAATCTGCAGATGCCATATTGAATTTTGCACTGATCCCCACGGGATCTGGTGCCTGTGTAGAACAGACCCTGGTTTATTTATGAGGTTATGGGACTCTTCATAAATGGGGACAATTTTGTGTTGTGAGGTCACAGAGATTGGGTTTGGGGGTTTGATTCCTGTTTGAACATTGTTGGGCACACCTGTTTGGCCCAGGCCAGCATGAAGGGTCTTACACTAACTTTGAGTGCTCCTTCAAGTGGTGAAAAGGATGAAATTTCAAATCTCATGAGCCTTTTTTTCACTTTCACTGGAGCCCTGTGGATTTTAGTCTCCTCAGTTATGTTCAGGCCAGTGTTGATGTCACTTGAAACTCACATTTTTGAACACCTACAGGCTGAAGGTCCCTTTCTAACTCAGTTGACCAGATGAGTCTTCTAAAGTAAGTGACAGGGAAAAATTATCTTTAGTTTGCTCCTGCAAAAAGGAATCATAAATGATTATAGACAGTCCCCAGACATGGCACAGATGAGGGAGAACATGATTAAAAAAATAGGACTTCACTTTGGGAGGAACCAGATGACTTGCAAACTCCACCAAGACAGCTCTGCAGCCAGCACACATCTGTAACTGAGATGTCTGAAATCCATTTTAATGCCTAATTTGTATCACTCTGCTTAAATAAAACGTCCCCCCAAACCCCTAAGTTAATGTTGCTTTCTCTTAAATACATGAGCAGCTTCAGCCTACTTTTGAGGGCTGTGGAGAGTGCAAACACCTCCCAAATTCCCAGAGACTCCAGCAGGACTATGCAGAAGGAAGGCTTATGATGCTAATCTCTCCCAGATGAACTGTAGGGTTATAGAGGAGATGGACACAGCATCTGTGGAGAGATGTGGCTTTTTTTGGAGGGAAAGACCCTGTGCTGAAAACTGCAGCCTCATACAGGCAGAAATCTTTGTGTAAAGAACTCGTGACATGAGTGGAAGGACATTGGTGCTTCAGCTAAATCTCATTAAGCTTTAAAGAAGCCACGTAAAAAAAATAAAAAAAAATTAAGTGGAAGCAAACCTCTTTAAGAGGAGATTTATGCCAGAAAACCTGGAATCCCTCTCACCTCCCTGTCTGCCTAGAGGTTGGGTGTCTCCTTTAAGCTGGTTTGATCTGCTCCTTCCCACTTGGCATGGAGGAAGCAGCACCTCTGTGGGGTGAAGGGGTTAAGGATGGTTTGTTCTGCAAGGACTGAGGTGGATTATCTGCTGGGAGTGATTATGGAATGAGGATCTGGGTTGCTGAGCTTTTTCTGTTGTTAATGCTATGTTTTTCCCTGCAAATAGGTGATTTAAATCATGGGAAGTCCTCTGGCCATTGTTCCCCAGGAGTCTGAGAGATGGACACCCTTTTATCTTCTCCTAAACCTCAGACACAGTTAGGATGACTGAGGGACAATGCTGCATCATCTCCAGCATCCCCTTCCCCTCCTTCAGCCTGACCCCAGTGATAGGTATAAATGCATCAGATTCCCTGGAGAAAGGGGCTGCTGCTGGTTGAGCATCTCATCCCACCTCCTTCAGCTGCTTTGGGCATGAGCTGTTCCATGTGTTGGATCCATCCTTATTCCCTCACCTTCTCTTGACTCTGTTTTGGGCCCACCCAGCTGTGGCAGTAGCAGATAAATCCTCCACAGAGGCTGCCTACCAACACCAGCTCCTTCCACATGGATATTCAGCAGTTGATGTTCCATTTGCTCCATCAACCAAAGAATTCCAGCTCAGGCTCTCAACATTCACCTTCCACTGCTCACCTGATGGAGCTCACAGAGTTCTCACCTCTTTTCTCTCTTTGCTCTTTTCTGTTGTTCCTCAGACAAGGGCAGCTAAGCTGGGATCTGCTCTGCCTTGTGCTGGGGATATGATGAAGGAATGAATCCTGACTCTCATGAAATCCCAGCTTGAGTCTTGTCCCAAGCTTTACTGAGGCTGGGTCTTGACCTCAAATTCCAGCTCCAGCACTTCTGCTGCTGGACATTCTCACTTTTGGGTGAAACTCCTCCATTCTTTGAGTGCTGAAGGAACAACAGACACAGGTCCCACCCAACCCTCTCACACAGGTACCTCTCATGGGCAAATAGTTCTTGCAAGGCAGGATGAGGTTTTTCTTTCTTTCTTTCACCCACCCAACAGATTGAAACCCAGGAAATTAAGCATTATCCTGCTTGTATCACTTCCTACTCATCCTTCCAAGATCAGCCCTTTCTACCACCATGCTGTGTGGCAGAAATGCTTTGGAGGAGATGCTCTGGATGTGAGTAAAGACCCCCAATGTGTTCAGTCTTCTTTCCTCAACAGCTCTCTTCAGCCAGGACTTAGAAGAACAACAAAACCTGCTGATAGCCATTCCAATGACTCCCTTTCTAAAGCTCCTTAAAGAGAAGTTGTCTGGGGAGAAGTGAAGCCTGGGTTTGGCATTACAATCCAAAGAGCAGGGAGGGCTGGGGCTTGGAAGAGGGATGTATGCCACAGGAAATGGTGAACTGACCTTGTCTGGCACTAGATGAATCCACAGGAGTCTGTGGGGGATGTATGGAAGCAGCTGGAGTCTGGACACATCAGCAGGGGCTGTACCTGGGCTTTTAAGCCCTTCCCTGGGCTGTTTTTTCATTCCTCAGGGATGCAGCTGATGTTGTCCCTGTTTAAAGGCAGAACTGGCCCCTTCCTGTGACAAGCCATGCTCCCACAGACTTGATGAGCCAGGAGAGACTCGATTTGATTTTTAAACACACTGCCTTCCTAACAGCATCCGTCTCCCTTTGCTTTTCGCCTGCTGGAAGTGAAAGTCTTTGATGCTCCCTTTCACAACGGCTCCTCTCAGCATTTAATTTGCTTTTATATAATTATGGACCAGCCACGAGGAGGAGAAGGAGAATAAGAAGGAGAAGGAGGAGGAGGAGGTGGAAGAGAGAAGCACTGAACGGGCATGGAGGAGCTCTAGGAAACCTTGCACCGGAGGAGTCAAGGAGCGCTGAGCAAGCTCCGCTGCTCTCATCCATCAGCGCCCGCATCCCTGGCACGGGCGGGGAGGGAGGCAGGGAGAGGATGCACTGGGGACCTGGTGAGCTCGGCTGCTGGAGCGTGGCGAGCAAAGAGCCCTCCAGGGCTCGGGGAGGCAGGCGGGGACGTGCGCTGCCTTGGAAGAGAGCGCTGCCTTGGAAGAGAGAGCGCAGCCGGCTCGGCGCGCTGGAGGAGCGGAGGAACTGCAAAGCCCAGGAAGGGAGGGGAGGGGGATGCTGGAAAAAAAAAATGATGCAGCTCGTTCAGTGGATTAGGCAGCCGTGCCTGGAAGTGGCAAAGTGGAAGAGCCGCGGATTTGAAAGCCCAGAGGGATTATTCTCCCACGTTGTCTGACTCGCGGCACAACGGAGGCCAACAAACTTCACCCGGCGCTTTCTGCGGCGAGCCCAGCAATCTGCAGAATGCCCTGGCAAACCTCCTGGGCTGTGATTTCTGCATTTTCAGTCGGGTTAATAACATTGGGAGCAGCAGGAAAAAGGGGGCTGGCAAATGTGAGGCATTCTAGCAGGAGTTGTAGAAAGGCATATTCATCATGTCAGCACTTTGGAGGCCTGGAGAGCTCGTGATGAGAGGTTTCAAGAAAAGACTGCATAAATAGGAGGAGGGAAGCTTCTATAAACAACTGTGATGGACATGCTGGCAATACAGGGGAAAGGGAGAGTGGCTGGCCTTCCTTGATGCTGTAGATAGTGGTGACCTTGGCAAAACCAGCAAAATTTAACCCCAAAGGAAATTCCAATTTCAGTTCCCACCTCAGCTCCAAAATCTCCCCAGAAATGACAGGCCCCAACCAGGCTGTCTTTGGGAAGCTGAGTGTCACCCGTGGTGCACAAACTGAACAGGGGCTGAATAAGCAAGCAGCTCCACTGTTGGTCCTTGGAAAGGATGGTTGTACCTCAGGCTGGTCACCCCCAGGCTGCCAGCATGGCCATGGGCTGGGAGAGCCACTCATGCCAGGGCTGGGACAGGGCCATGTCCCTCTCAGCTGGGACAGATGCCCCATGTTCAGCTCATCACAGTGGTGGACACTGTGGCAGGAACCAGAATTGGCAAAATATTCCCTATGGAGGCTTCCAAGCCTCGTCTCATCATTTAATTGCTTTTCCAACTAAACCTCCACAACATCCTTGTCCCTACACAATCCCCTCCACTGCCTTCCCCTTCTCTTTTCCTGGGCTTGGTGAGAACCATGGTACCAATGATAAGACCTTAACTCCTGGGCACTCATCAGAAAAGGCCCTACAGCATTTAGCTGTTGAAACCCCCCATTTTTTTACACTTAACACCATCAGAGCATTGCATAGGCATTGAACCATTTATCCTCACAACACAAACTCAAATCTGGCCAGTTTTATCACCCTGCTTATATAAGGAGGGAAACTGAGGCAGGGAATGGTTGCATTTGCCTAGTGCCAAGCGACAAACAAGTGGTGCCACAGCAGCAGAGCCTGCTTGCCTCCCTCTGACACCACCATCATTCCTTCCGCCTGGACTGGCCGTGGAAGAGCTGAATCCCATCTTTTCCTTGACACTGACTTTTTTTTTTTTTCCTCCTCAGAGGAACGAGCAGAAATTTTACCCAGCGAACTCAGCAGAGATTTGTCCCAAAGCGGCAGCCCCCAGCCAGGGCGGGAAGTGAGCAGCACATCCATCAGCTGCTAGGCGCTGGGAGCAGAGGGGAGAGGCTGGAAAGGTGGGGAAGAGGGGGGCCACTTACATGGTAATGTTTCTGCACGGTTCTTTTGGATCATTATGCAGAGCTGTAGCACCAGTTGAGGGGCGCTCTCGAGGAACGTTTCCAGGAGGCGCAGCATGTTCACGTCTGCATATTCGTACATCATAGCCCAGTAGAAACGCCGCTGGTGTTCCTTCCTCCTCTGGCTCTGGATCCCCAGGTACATTGTTCGGATATACCTGCAGGGAACAGGAGGGGAAAGGTGGGGGTGAGATGCTGGAGTTGCAGCAGAATCTGTTTGTGGGGTTCTGGGGAGATATTGGGGTTTGCACAGTTCTTCCGCTCCTGTCACTGTCATATTTTCTGAAAAATCCCCTTGCCCGGGATTTTCTCCTGGGAAGCTGAGAAGCCTCAGAGGAAAAGAAAAATAATATTATCTCATTTTCTTCTCCTGTGTTTGAATGTGGTTTGGAGATTTTTTATCCTATATGTGAATTGTTTTTACTTAATGACCAATCACTGTCCAACTGTGTTGGGACTCTGGAAGCAGTCGCGAGTTTTCATTAGTATTTTGTTAAGCCTTCTGTCTGTATCCTTTCTCGATACTTTATTATAGTTTTAGTACAGTATTTTTAAATATAATATAACATAATATCATAAAATAATAAATTAGCCTTGTAAGAACATGGAGTCAGATTTATCAATTCCTCCTTCATCCTGGGGACTCAGCAAATACCACATGCTCCCTCCTGTCAGATCTGAGGAGAACTTTTAGAATTTGACTAATCATTAACGTTACAGATCCAAGATCATCAAGACCAGCCTTAAACTGGATGCCACCCTGAGAACAAGACCATATAATGAAGTGCATGAAGTGCAAGGGTGGGAAAACTTTATCTGGTACTACCCAAACGTGAAGCCTGGGAGTAGGAAATACTTTTGAAACACAAGAAAACAACCCCTTCACCTAATTTTCATCACAAGAAGAAAACCTACATGAAAAATACTGGTCCTAATACTTGGAAGTGGCTTGACAGACCATCTAAACCCCCTCAGCACTCTGGTAAGGAGCTTCTCTCACAGACCCCACAGAGCTCAAGAAGTGTTTGCACCACTCTCTCAGGCTCATTGTGGGATTCTTGAAGTTGTCCAGGAACTGGAATCTGACAATCCTTGTGGGTCTCTTCCAGCTCAGGATATTCTGTGATTCTGTGATTTGACCCTGTTTCATCATAGGTGGAGCAATGAAACACCACCTTCATATGTGTGTGACCCACAGATGTGAAAGGCCACAGTTTGTCACTGGTCAGCTTTGAGACCTTGGGCAATTTTGGAGTACAAGGAGGTGTCTCGTGCATGGACAGGCACAGCTCTACCACTGCCTCTGTCTCAGGACTCATGGCATTTAAGAAAAAACCCTTAACAGAGTCCTTTCTAATACCTGTTGATATCACAGAATCCCAGAATGGTTTGGGTTGGAAGGGACCTTAAAAATCATCTTGTTCCAACACCCTGCCATGGGAAGGGACACCTTCCACTATCCTAAGTTGCTCCAAGCCCCGTCCTTGGACACTTCTAGGGATTGACAATCCAACATTGTGTCTTCTTCCTTCTCATCCAGAGCAGTGGCTGTAACCTCGTTTGGGATGGGGACCATCTCACCTAATGCCGACCCTAAAGCCGCTCATCTGAGCCAGTCAGTCGTCGGAAATGTCCCCTCCCGGGACTGTTCATCTGTCCCAGCTCGGCTGCCAGCACGGCAGAGGGATGAAACGCCTTCTGGAGGCTCTGGGAGGGGCTCCCGGCGCAAGCTTTGGGGTTTGGCCAAAACGATTAGATCATCCCCTGCCACTCGGGCGAGACTGCACAGCCAGGGAGAGCAGGAGGGAAGGACGTGAGCCTGGAGAGCCTCCGGATCTCCGAATCACACCCAGGAACAGGGAGCTGGGAGAGAAACAGAGGCAGCTCTGCGAACCCTGTCCTTCATCCAGCATCTTGTCCTTCCTGACCGGCACGGGAGGCGAAAAAAATCCCGAAAAGAGGGACTGCAAGGACACCAAAAAAATGACGCAGGAAAGCCACCAGATGGGGCTCAACACTCGAGAAAATGCTGCGCCGGTCACACGACACTGGTGACACTGGTGTGACATCCACAGCAGACCCCGAGGGGACGGAGATGGCCGTGGGGCACCTGCTCTGCCAACATGTCCAAATTCACCACCTGCACTTGGTATTTCCATGGAAAGACCCCAACCCCAGGAGCTGCAGCATGACACAGGCATCCTGCCTTCCCTTCAGCCAGGAATTAAATAAATGCAGTTTAGCTGGAAAGGCAAAGTCAGGGAGAGTGTAGTGGCTCAAGGAGAAAGCAGAGAAAAGGAGAATGCAATGGTTTTTGTACTCTCAGTGACACAGGGACAGCAAAAACCAAGTGATGGTGCCCTTAAGGTTCTGCCCATTGGCGAAGGCACCATCACCTCTGCCAAATTCCACCAAACCTGTCCTGTAGTCCTGGATGGTCTCCCCCTCCCCAGAAGCTCCCATTCCTGCTGGTACACAAAACCTAAACTCCTTTTCAGAAGGTTAAGCCACTCATTTCTCATCACCTCAGCCACAGACAAGAAGAATTTGTTGGCTTTCACCCTGCAGCAGTCTTTTACCTGTTTGCACATAGTTGCCATGTAAACCTTTCATTTCTCCAGATTAAAAAAAATTTTTAAAAAATCACAGTTCCATAGAATCATAGCATTATTAAGGTTTGAAAATACCCATAAGATCATAGAGTTCAATCATTTCCCTAGTACTGCCAAGGCCACCGCTAACCTGTGTCCCCAAGTGCCACATCCACATGGCTTTTAAGTGCCTCCAGAGCTAAGGACTCTCCCTGACCAGCCACTTCCAATGCTTGATAACCCTTTCCCTGAAGGAATTCTTCCTGATGTCCAACCTGAACCTTCTGTGGTGCAGCTTGAGGCTGTTTCCTCTCATCCTGTCCATTATTCCCTGGGACCAGAGTCTGACCCCCCCAGCTGCCCCCTCCTGTCAAGAGGGCAAGAAGGTCCCCCCTGAACCTCCTTTTCTCCAGAAAAAAAATATTTCAGTGCCTTCCCACAGTTCCTATTTCCTACAACTCTACTCTTCCACACTGCTGTTCCAAACAGCTCAAATTTTGGGTTATTTTTAAGACCATCTTTCCTTTTCCCAGCCCTCCAGGTTGGCTGAACCAAGCTGCAACAATGACACTGGGCCACTCAAAAAGATTAGGAGGAAATTATCAGAAGGGACACAATGTCCTGCAATGATTTCTCCTGGATCTCTGGGGTTAGGGTGAATCTCTAGGGATTCACCACCATGCACAGTTTAAGCACAGATTTTTCTTACTGGCCACAGAAAGAGGACATGACACCAACCCATGGAGGCAGAATGCATGGAAAAATATTCAAATTCATGGGATTGACACAGTGTCCTGATCCTGTCTCCATCAGTGGCAGTGGCACAAACACCAAGTTCTCCCTGAGTGCTGAGCCCACAGCCTTTGGCAAAGGTCACCTGCACTGTGCCTCTTCCATGGATGGGGAAACTGAGCCAGAGAGCACCAAAAAGATGCTCTCAAAGATTTTTGGCATCAAACTCCAGATCTTTTAGTGCTGTCCCCTGCCTCTAAACACCACATGAGAGGAGCAGAGCCCTACCAGCTGATGCTCCTCCATCCAGAGTGGACATAATTCCTTCACAGCATAAATCCCAGCCCTGCCCAACCTGACCCCAAAGGACAAATCTGTCCCTATCCCATGGGACTGTGACCTCAGGAACCCCTTGGCAAATGTTGGGCAGTGTGAGCAAAGCAGCTCTGAGCACCATTTGCAGCTAAAGGTAAATTAACTTCATTTTTCTTTCTCTTCGATCCATGAAAAAAATATGGTGCTCTGTCTTCAGCATCCTTCAGACCCAAATCTGGCAAAGAGAGGAAAGGAATGACTGAGATCCCATTCCTTCTTGATGCCAGTGGATTGTGATAAAAATAATAAAGTCATACTTCCCCCTTGTGGGCTTTCAGCATGTAATAAATACCTACTTAATTTCTACTTAATTAATCAACATAAAATTTCACCCAGCTCCAACATTGATAATTCTTAACTCTATTTCCAAACACCAATGTACAGAACTGGTGTAAACTGTTTTATTCCAGTTCCTCCGTTTCCTTTTTTTTTTATTTTATTTACTTTTTGAGGGTCTTTCAAACCTTTCCTAACATTGGTTAAGTGTAGACAACTTAACAAGAATTAAGGAAAAAAAAATCAATGTCATTTCACCTGAAATTCATTGTTCCCGGTCAAGCTGGTGGCAAACAGGCTTCTATAATTAGACTTTAAAATCCATATTCAGGCCTGATCTTCAATCTTCAGCAACATGATGCTTCCTCTTATGTCAGTGAAAACCATTCACTGCTCCGTGCTTTTGAAAATCAGGCTAATTTATTTATTTAAGAGCTTAATTTTGGATACAGGAGCCCAACTTTGGGCTTTTTTTTTTCTTTTTTTGAATGCTGGCTATTTTTATATGAGTGTGTGTATTTGTGTGTATTTTTAGTTCTAAGTCTCATCACAGCTTCAAGAAATAGAACTAATTTGTGGTTGGGAGGGGGATTGGGGTGATGTTTTTGAATTTTTTTTATTTTTTTTTTAGTGCACAAAGGATTGGCTGTCCCCTCCCTCCTGGCAGGGCTCCCAGAATTCCTGTTGGTATAATTACCCTCACCCTTATTTACTACACATGTCACAGCAGCACATGAACTGCTGGGGTCAAAGTCACTGCTGTCCCTGCTCCAAAGTGCCTTTTTAAGGAGCCAAATCCACCAAATGTGGTCAAATAACCTTTGGAAAGAGCTTCAGGAGCCCACCAGGAGGGAGAAGAGGAGATGTTCCTGTTGTAAAAACACAACCCACCCTGATCTCTGTGGAAAAAGCTGCTCCATGGGGATGACAGGGGATGGATTCTGGAGGCTCTGGTTTTGTATCATGAAATGAAGCAGCCCCTGGCCAGCTGGCAAGGCTCAACTCTGCGTGGCTACATCCATCTAGCTGGCCCTGGCCAAAATTTCCAGGGGCTGTGTTGATAATTTTGCAGGGTGAGCTATTGCAGGGCCGTGCCTGGACCTTGGCAAGGTTGGATTTGCTGAGGTGGCTCCCAGTGTCACCAGGAAATGTAGGAGGATGCCTCTGGCAATGGGCTGGCTGAGGGGAGGAGGGTGAGTGTCAGAACCCAGGAAATTCCTCTGGGGGGAAAATTCCCAGGAAATTCCTGTCCAGGGGCTCAGAGACCCTGGCACAGAACCCAAGACCCCTGTGCCTTTGATCTTGACCCATGGAAAAAAATTACCAACCTCATATGAGGATTCACAAGCCACGAAAGTTTAAGTAGAATGATAGTGAATTTATCACAGGGTGAAAAATTGATTTTTTGGGGTTTTCAGAATGGGGGTTCAGGAAACAAGATGGAGGAATCTGGGCGTGTCCAATCTTTTTCCTTCTTCTTCTTGGCCTCCATCTTCTGCTGTGATGGTGGCACTTTTGGATTGGTTTAGAGTAGAAGCTCACTGTCTAACACAGGTGATAGGTATTGGGAAGTTATTGTAAATATTGTACATGTAGTTTTTAGTATAAAAAGATTCTGAGGGATGACGATGTGCAAAAGGGTCAGAGCCCTTTTGGGAGCCCAGAAAGGCACATCAGGACAGGCCCTGGGCTGTGCTTTGGGGGCAGGAGAGTCCTGGTGGCCTGTCCCGCACAGCCACAAGCTGACCAAGGGCAGGAATCTCAGGCTGTAACAGCCTGATCACCTTTCCTGAGGCCAACAGGCCAAGATACAAGAAATGAACTCTCTCATCCTCCAAAACCAGGAAAATTCCTCCATATTCAGCACTGGGAATGAATCCTGGCCCTTGTAGATTGCTGAAACCTGCACAGGTTGTGATGACTTGGGAGAGTCCAAATATGCCTGGACCATTCTATTGATTATATTCAGTTTTTGGCACGGAATCACAGAATATCCTGAGTTGAGAGGGACCCACAAGGATCATTGAGTCCAACCCCTGGCCCTGTACAGGGTGTGGTGAAATTGCAGTGCCCATGAACAGGTCTTGAAATGACCTGGTTTATCAGTACAGGTACATGGAAAACGGATTTTGCTCGTGCCCAGCCCTCTGTTGGGGTGGAATGCTGGAGAGACAGCTCTGATGCTGTGGTAGCCAAAACATTGGGGTGTTACCAACACCTTCCCAGCTCCAAATGCAAAGCACAGCAGTGTGGGGGCTGTTGTGGGGAAAACAAACTCCATCTCAGCCAGACCCAGCCAGAGAATCACACAATCTCTGAGGCTGGAAAACATCTCTAAGATCAAGTCCACCCAGCAAGCCAGCCCCATCACGTTCACCACTGACCCATGTCCACAAATGCCATATCCACGCTTCTGAACACTTCCAGGGATGGTGCTTCCACAATGTGATGGTGATGCCACAATGTGGCACAGCTTGAGGCCGTTCCCTCTCCTCCTGTCCCTGTTCCCTGGGAGCAGAGCCCGACCCCTCCGGCTGTCCCCTCCTGTCAGGAGTTGTGCAGAGCCACAAGGGCCCCCCTGAGCCTCCTTTTCTACAGGCTGAGCCCCTTTCCCAGCTCCCTCAGCCCCTCCTGGTGCTCCAGCCCCTTCCCCAGCTCTGTTCCCATCCCTGGACATGCTCCAGCCTCTCAATGTCCCTCTTGTCATGAGGGTCCTAGGGCTGTCCCCAGCACTGGTGTTGGATTAAGCCCCAGAGATTGGGCAACTGAGAGGTGTTTCAAAAACTCTTATTCCATTTTCTGCCTCATGTGAAGGGTGAGACAACACAGATGTTATAATTCATGCTATCACAATCTCTACAAGTCCATTTCCCACACACTGGAGGTGTCCCTGCAGTGCCAGCACAGTCACTGTCCTGGCCCTGCTGGCCACACTGTTGCTGGATATTGCAGCCAGGAACCTTTTGGACTTCTAGGCCACCTGTTGCACTGCTGTTCAGAAATGTCCTGTGGCACTTCAGGAGTGTGGTTGTGACCTTGGTGATGTGGCAGCAACACACATCATATGGATGGGCACCATCCCATGGCACCAACCTCCTCCCTGGTGCTTCCTCCTGGAGGAAGAGGATGGAAATGGGGGGGTGTCCTTCAGCTGAGGGCTCACCCTCCTGCCACCTCATCTTCTATGCACTGGAGGGTGTTCCCAGATTAAAATCCCTCTCCTTGGATGGGAGGAAACCAGGCCATGAGTAACTGCTGGGAGCAGAGGCCACCTGAACATCCCCTTACAATGAGGTTACATGAGGGCAGATCTCAGCTGGAGCGAGCTGGCATCCACAGGGCTCTGGCAATTTACACCAGCTGCGGCTTTGGCCCGCTTTTTTAATTTTAATGAATTATTTTCATCCTCACTGATGTAAAAGGAATAGGAGATGCAGTGCTGGAGCAACAGGGGAGTAGGAAAGTGAAATGCTGTCTATTAAAAAAATCAGAGTCAAACTTGGAGTCACCATCACCATTAACTTGCTCAATATCAACATTTGTTAGGTGTTTTCTTTGTTGTAATGTCACATGCCAGTGATAAGGATTCATAAATGGATTGTTATTGTTCCTAGTTTGAGTATTAAAATAGAAATTACAGGGTCCCATCCAGGTGCTGATATTCCACAGCTTTTTCTGGCTGCTCCCAGGGCATCAAACTCCTCCTGATCAAGGGGTTGCATCCAAACTGTCTCTAGGGAGTTGTTCCTGATCTGAGCCTTGAAGGGTGTGCAGGATTTATTTTCACCACTGCTGGTTGTGTTGGGCCAAAACCAAATGCTAAACTGGGAAAGATCACTCCTCTCTTCAAAATCAAGAAAGGGATCCTTATTTCTGCACAAACTCTAATCCAGCCTCCTCAGAGGTCATCCTGACCACACACACCTAAATAATCATTTTGATGACCTTCATCAGGGGCTTGATCTTCAGAACTGGGGTTCTCAGTGCTTTTTGGCAACTTTGGGGGATTTCCTTATACGGTTTACACCTAAAAAATCAATAAAATGCAACAATAAGTGTGCTCATCAAGGGGTTTAGCCCTTCTGCCTTGCAGCTTCTGATCTAAGTCTTATCTACTTGTTTCTATCAGTTCCCATTAAAGAATTAATAATTTGTATTACATACTCTCACTTTCTGCCAAATGTGCAACTGAAATTTGTGTTTGAAGGAATGATTGTCCCAGACTTCTGCTGCACAGGAGAAACTGTTACAATTTCATATCCTAAGCCAGTCTGAAGCTGTTTTAAAGCACAGATGGCTTTACTACACACCAGCCTCAAAAGATGCAACTGATTTATAAAACTTATGTTGGGAAGGATCATATTGTGGAATCACAGAAGAATTTAGGTTGGAAGGAGATTTTAGAGGTCTGTGGATCAAGGCTCCCATCCAAGTGGGGATAACTCAGAAGTTAGGGAATGTTGGTCATGGTCTGGTGCAGTTGAGTTTTGAAAATCTCCAAAGATGGAAATCCCACAGCCCCTCTGGACAACCTGATCCAACATTTAACCCCAATCCCTGCAGAATCATTCAGCTTGGAAAAGACCTTTTGAGTTCAACCATCAACCCAGCATTACGGGCATGACCAAACCATGTCCTCAAGTGCCACATCCATATGTTTTTTGAACATTCCTGGGGATGGTGAAATGATTTCCAGCCCAAGATCACTTCTACTACTTGAAGGAAGTTTACAAATCAGCCCCTCCTTCGAAAGAGTAAATTCCACCCTTTAGATGGAATTAAAAAAATATAAAATAAAAGCATGACACTGTAACATTTTTAGGATCTGGTTCCAACAGCTTTGGTATTTGCAGGCTGATTTAACTCATGGCTGATAATCTGGGGGTTCTGAAACACAAAACAGGGCTCTGTGATTGATCATTCCTGAGCAATGTCCCCAGCTCCTCTGAAATTATTGCTTTGGTGGCAGTGCTGGGTGAAAGGGACATAAACCTACACCCCCTCCTCTGGGGCAACACTCTTGGTCTTGGTTCAAATCCCTTTTTACTGATGGTTCAAGTGGGTATTTGGGACTGTGAGAGCACAGGCAGGGCTGCAGGTGTGATTTCATCCTGCTGACAGACACTGGGGTCACAACCTCCAGCAGCTGCACAGGGCAGGAAAGTGGAGCAAGGGCATCACTGCAGATAAAACTCCAGAGGCCAAAGGTGCAGGAGCTGCTCGTGTTGCTCTATCTGGGAGATGTTTCTGGGATTTGTTTCTGTGACTGCTCTCCTTCCTCAGCTGCAGAGTAATTTTCTCTGACTCACAGGCTGAAAGATCACAACCAGAAGAAGAGAAACAAATCATAAGGAAGTGCTAGCCCTAAACAGCGCCACTTTTTGTCACTGATTTATCAATCCTTCCCCAGTCTGGCTGTTACTGACTTATCCTTGCTTAGCCAGAGCCTGTCCAGTGTTTGTTTATTTACAAAGATAGCCATGAATATGTTATTGACATATTCACCACAACTCCAGTTTTGGAAGCAGCCTCTCCTTGCTGCATCCCCATGGCTGAGGGGTTCCCCTGGATATCCAGGCTGCAGAATCCCCATTTCCAGGTCTCTGCTCAGTAAATCAATACAGAATCAGAGAACAGCTTTGTAGCAGCAGCTGCCATTGTTTCAACCCAGACTCCTAGAAATCATGTTTGTGTTTTCATTTGTTAATTATTTTCTGAGATGTAGAGCTCTAAAGCAGGAATATAAACCCCAAGACCTCTCCATCACCATGGCATGAATGCCCTTTTTTTAAATTTCAATGTGGGAACCATCTCCATGCTGCATGAAGGAGGCAGAGCAGCGGGGGCTGCTGGAGAGGGTATCCAAGTGATGGGTGCTACAGAGACATGTCACAGCATCTATCACACGTGGGATGGTCCTAGCACTGAGCCAAATGCTCTCTTTTATCATAGATTCCCCTCCTAAGTTAGTGATGAATTCTTAAACTCCAGTCCCTTCCCTATTTTGCACATGCTTATTTGCTTTAAGGATACTCCAACACTTGATGCTGTCGCCTCTGGCAAAGCCTTCTGTTTTAAATCAAAGCTGTTAAACAGCTTTACACAGGGACCAGGGAGTTGGACTCACACTGAGCTTTTGCTTCAAGTGTGTTTGTGAAAAATAAGGTTTAGTGTCAGGGCTCTCCTCGTGGAAATGAAGATGGTCCCAGTCCAGCCAGCCCTGAAAGCCTTGAAAGGAAGCAAGGGTGTTCTGATTGACTTGTCTTGGCTCCAAGCAAGGGAAATTCCCTGAAATGCCAAAGAAAATCCCAAGCAAGTGCCTGAGGACACCCAAAATGTGATCTCAGAGGCACATGGGAACAGTCACCTCACCCTTTGAACAGGATGGGTCACGTTACAGTGTTTTAATCCAGATGGTCTTGAGAAGAGATTTGGCATCACCAGAGCCACGGGATCTCTCAGAGGAGGAGAAGCTGGCATTGCTCTGGGACACCAGTCAGTGACAGGGACACATCTTCATCTCCTCACTGAGATCCCTTGGTGGGGAATGCAGAGCAGGAGAAAGGAAAGAGATGATTTTTGCTATCACTGAGTCCCTTGGAGATGGAGACACTTGCAGTTTTCCCATCTAAGGTTTTCTCACTTCCTGAGGGGTTTAACAGTTTGGGGTAGTGGGTGCAGAGATCTGAACAGACACTGCAGATTGCCTGTGGTCTGAACCCTCAAAAGCCAATGTGGACCCAAGGATCACAGTAACAAAACTGGGAGTTTGTTCCCTCACTCAGAGGGAGACATTTCCATTCCCACACTCTGGCTGCTGGAAAAGACGAGGGGGTCACCTCTGTGTCTGGGAGATCAGATATGGATTCTAGGAGATCATTCCCTGAATTTACAGTGTTTACTCTCTCCCCAGCCATCAGGGTGACTGATGCTTCAGCAGGACCTGAAATCACCAGACTAGACTTTTCCATACAGCAAAGCCTCTCCTAATCCCCCTTCGTAGAGCTGAGGAGGTGGACGCTCCAGGATTTTCAAACAGCGTGCCAGAAAAACAGCAGCCAGGAAGGGTTTAGGGAGAAAGGCTTCTGCTCAGGAAAGGGAGAGCTGGTTCTTGAGGAGCTGGTGCAGCTGCAAAGAAGCTGCTGCAGAGCTGCCAGGGTCAGAGCTGTGGCTCGCTGCCAGCTGCAGCGCGCTCTGCCCGCCGCTTGCATCCAGAGCACCAGGACTCCCAGAAAATCCTCAGGATGCTGTTCAGCAGCTACCAGGCACTCCTGAGCCCTTCAGAGAGCCAGGACTGTGCGTTCAGCAGCACATCCCCGGCTCTCCTATGCCGCAGGGGTCAGAGGCATCCCTGGAGCAAAGCTCCTTCGCACGGGGGCTGCGGCTGTCGCCTTGGCTTTGCCATCCCTTTGAGGAGAAGGAGCTAAAAATTGGGCGAGCGCCTGTGAAATCCTGGAAGAACAGCCTCAGATCGTGGCTATTTTTAGTTCCACAGAAGCTGCTGCATACATTAGTGAGGGCCTGCCTTCCTCTCCGGGCTCGGAGAAATCACACGGTGTCCTCCCAGCCTGCCAGGAAAGAGTTTAACCCTTGTTGTCCCACCACAGTCAGCCCCAGACAGCTGCACCTCAGCGTGGGTCGTGATGGGGAGCAGAACAAGGGGGAGAAAGGTTTTCCTGGGCATTTTGGCTCTTGCAAAGTAAAGGAAGAGTGTCTTTGGCCCATGGGCCATCATGTGTGGTGGGAGGAGCAGGGTTTGGAAGAAAATTCCAGCACAGAAATGGGATCTCACTGCCACCACCATCCGCCCTGTCTGAGGAACAGACAGGGCTGAGAGGGGCAGGGAGCAGCTCAGAGTTTGCAGAACCTTAGAGTTGATTCCTCAACTCTGGTGACCTCTCATGGTAGCCAGGACAGGTGACATTCACAAGCTGCCACGTGTTGCCTTCAATTCACCCACCATGGCATTACAGAATCACAGAATGGTTTGGGTTGGAAGGGAATTTAAGGGAATTTAGGCCTCATTTTGTTCCACCCCCTGCCACTGGCAGAGACACATTCAACCATCCCAGCTTGCTCCAAGCCCTGTCCAACCTGGCCTTGGACATTCCAGGGATGGGGAAATTAAGCACCATGAGCTACTTCATCCAAATCTCCAATCTTTTAGCCACGCAACCTCCCAGGAAACCAAACCTCACCACCACACAGGCCCCTCAGGTCCTTGGTGTCGCGTCTCCTTCCTCCCACTGGCTGTGTCTCCGCTGCTCCAGACACATCACACCAGGAAAACCGTGGCTGGGACACAGAAAGGAAATGAGGCCAGGGATGAGCTCACCAGCCCGCTGGAACTGTGATGCCTTTCAGCGCACAATTAACAAAAAATAATTGCAATGCTTATTCCTCCACTTTTTTCTTGGAGGGATGAGGAGCAAAGCCTGATCCCTGCACTTCACACCCACAGCGCCTGTCAGCTCCGCTGCCCGTGCACTTTCACATTTTTCCAGCTCTTTAATATTTATTACCTCTGCTGCTTTGTATTACTCATCAGCTATTCCTGGCCAGAGGAAAGGCACTGGCGGGTTCTGGAGCGTGCATGTTCCCTGTTCCTTGAGGGGCCTGTGAGCACAGCAGCACTTCTAAACTCTCACTCACTGCTGGGCCAGTGCAGCCTCCCATGGCTTTGGAAGGGGAACACTCAGACAAGCCTCACCATCCCATCATAGCTGGCTTTCCAAAGGCCACCAGGATGTCTTAGGATGTCTCCAGGAGATGAGACACAGCCTTTTTGGGAGGTACAGGAACCCTTCCATGGGTGTATCCTGCTGATCCCTGCAGGAACATCCCTCAGGAAGTTCACCTGAGCATCCTTCCCTGCTTCACTCGTTGTTCTTTTCCAAGTCTCCTCCCAGCCCTGTGATTAACCACAGATCTGCCAGCCCCTTTGCCTGCTTGCAGGATTTCTCCCAGATTCTGGGAGCTCTAAGTAAGGATATATATCATAAAACTCAGCAAGTCAGGCTGTGCAGGAGCACTTGCAGTTGTTCCATTTAACAGGCAGCTCTGAGTTAAGACTGGTTCTAAACAATATTGCAAAGAGGACCATCTTCCAGTGGTCATGTTCAGGAGAAGAACCAGCCCAGGCACTGCACTACCCAGTACCACAGCATTTTTACCTTTTATACGTTCTCCTACTAATTTAAAATGAGCTTTCTGCTTAAAGCTTAATAAAAGTGAAGCCACCTGACCACATCCTTGCTCCACCACCCTCTGGGTGCAGCTGAGTCCTCTTGTGCCAGCAGCCAGCTCATCCAAGTGACAAAAATGAGGTCACAGGAGCTTTCTGCTGGCGAGCAGCATCTGGGAGGTGAGGTATGGAATCCTGCAGCTCAGCCCAAGGGAGGGATGTTCATGCCCAGTTAGGTGCAGAAATGGAGGCAGAGAGGTTAAGTGACTTCCCCTGGGCAAGTGGTGGTTGGTGGGGTTAATTTAGAATGGGATAGGATAGGATAGGATAGGATAGAATAGAATAGAATAGAATAGAATAGAATAGAATAGAATAGAATAGAATAGAATAGAATAGAATAGAATAGAATAGAATAGAATAATTTTAGTTGTAAGGACTCTGCAATGACCATCAAGTCCAGCTTCCAGTGGGGGAGGCCCTTTTCTCTCTCTCCCTGCTGGATGGGCTCCTTTTGGAAGTGCTTAATCCAAAGGAAAGAAAGCCTTTCATTTTCACACACGTTCTTTCAACCTCCTGCTGCTCCAAATGCCTCCCCAGCCCATTTGGATGCCTCTCACACACCTGCTCCAGCCCAGGCAGCTGCCCTGCCCTGCATGGAGGATGTTTGCATTAACATTGACTGTTGCAGCTGCTTGGATGAGATCTATCCCAGAAGCACCAATAAATTGCAGAATGCATTGATCCAGACGTGACTCAGGAGTCACCACTGGATAATCTCCCTCTGCACCTTCCCCTGGCTGAGTCTGGGCAGAGTTTCTGCTCCCCTCAGCAAAGCAGTAGAGGACTCTTCCATCTTGCATTTCTCCAGGGGCAGGCCTGCTTCAATGACACGTGGGGGTTATTGATTTCTGTAATGAATGGATGGATTTTCCCCTCCTGCGCTCGCACCTCCTCCTTCTCCCACGGAATAATTTGGTGCCTCTGTCATTTACTGCCCAAATGCCACTCCGAAGTGCAAACATGCAGCCTTTCCCCGCTGGAATTGCGTGATTCCTCCAAAGCTTTCACTGTTTTCTCCTGATCTCCTCTGATCTTCCCACCAGGAGGGATGATTTAAAGCAGTGCAGTGAGGCAAGGATGCCAGGCAAGGAGAACAGGAAAGTTTTCCTCTCCAGAAGGAAGGTGTGTGGCCAGAGTGGTTGGGAAAGCTCCGGCTGTGAGTTGGAGGTTGCAGAACTGGCTGGGAAAGGTGGTGGAGATGCCTGTTGGGATGGACCTGGAGGAGATTCCCACACTCCAGGGATCTTAAACAGGAGCACAGAAGATGTTTGAGTTGTTAAGGAATTGCAGCTGGGGAGGTTGCAGTTGTGGATTGAAGAAAAACTCTGGTGTCACTGGGATTGGCCGAGAAGTTGCCCAGAGGAGTTGGGGATTCCCCATCCCTGGAAGTGTTCAGAACCAGGATGGACGGAGTTTGGAGCAATCTGGGACAGTAGAAGGTGTCCCTGCCCATGGCAGGGGTTGGACCTGTATGATCTTTAAGGTCCCTTCCACCCCAAACCACTCTGGGATTCAACGAAGGTCTCACCCCTAGCCCAAAACACCCAGACCCTGCTTCCTTCAGCTCCTCCCCTCTCACCACCCACTTCTCCCCAGCCAGGTCCCTGTAGCTCATCTGAAGTGCCACAACCCATTTCCTGCTTTTGGGACCCTTCTCTTCTTGCCCCTTCACCTTCAATTGACGTGTCCTGCACCCTGCTGCTGGTGGCTCTTGGCCACAGCTCAGGGGACAGCTCTGCAGGGGAGGGACGTGCCAGCTTCCTGTGCACACCTTCCAAGGAGCCTGGCACTGCCTGTCAGCCCTCCTGGCCCTACAAATCCTGCCTGGCCCTCCACGGGAGTCAGAACCTCAAACATCACAGGATGTGGCATTTGTCACCTCCTACGTTTGCAGAGATTTGGAAAGACCAAGAGACCCAGCTGGAACAAGGTCCAAGAGGTGTCCTGCCCATAAACCTGGAATTGCAGAGCAGCCATGGGGAGCTGGGATTTGACATAACTTCTGCATTACAAACTCCCAGTCTGGCTCAGATTGCCCTTTGCCTCCACAGCCAGGGCCTCACCAGTTAAAAATTTGCAGCTGACTCTGAGCATGTCAGCCCAGGACACAAATCCTTCCAATCTTGGTCTAAAACTTCAGGTATTTGAGCCCTAAAACTTCAAGTATTTGAGCCCTAGACCTTCAGGTATTTGAGCCCTGGAACTTCAGGTATTTGAGCCCTAAAACTGCAAGTTTTTGAGCTCTTTTAGCAGGTAAGCCATGGCAGGCAGGCACAGGAAGGCCTGGCCAACACCAATGACTGTCCTAAACCACTAAAAGATTCATTGTTTCATTTTCCATCCTTCCCTGCCTCCAACAGACCATCCACCATGTTGGCCCAGACCTCAACACCCAACTAGGAACAGTGTCTGTATTCAGGAGAGTGTCTAGATGGCTTCAGAGCCCTTTAAAAAAATTTTTAGGTTCAAACTCCTTCCTATGGGTTCAAACTTCTTCCTATGGGTTCAAACTTCTTCTTGTGGATTCAAACCCTCTATTGTAGGTTAAAACCCTTTTTTGAGGGTTTAGATCCCTCCTTGTGTGTTCAAATCCCTTTTTTTTTGTTTCAAATCCCTTCCTGTGGGTTCAAACCCCTTCCTGTATGTTCAAATCCATTCTTCTGGGTTCAAATCTGCTTCCTGTAGATTCAAATCCTTTCTTGTAGATTAAAAACCTTTCTTGTGGGTTCAAATCCCTTCCTGAGGGTTCAAATCCCTTCTTGTAGTTTCAAACTCCTTCCTGAAGGTTCAAGTATCTTCTTCTAGGTTCAGACCCTTTCTTGTGGGTTCAAATCCTTCCTGTAGGTACAAATCCCTCCTTGTGTGTTCAAATCCCTTTTTATTGGTACAAATGCCTTGGTACAGGTTCAAATTCCTTCTTGTGGGTTCAAACCCCTTCCTGTAGGCCCAAATCCCTTCTTGAGGGTTGAAATCCCTTCTTATAGTTTGAAACCCCTTCCTGTAGGTTCAAATCCTTTCTTCTGGATTAAAACTCTTTCTTGTGGGTTCAAATTCTTTTTTGTGAGTTCATACCCCTTCTTGTAGGTTCAAATCCCTCCTGCTGTGTTCAAATCCCTTTTTATTGGTACAAATCCCTTTTGGTGGGTTCAAACCCCTTCATTTTCGTTCAGACCCTTCTCTGTGAGCTCCAAGCTCTTCTTTGCTACACATGAAGGCAAGAGCTTGACCTTGGCCATCGAACATCCCAGACAAACCCATCAACCCCCCCCGAGCCGGCTGAGGAGACAAAGCTCTCAGGTTCCTGTGTTGGGGCTGCTGGGCAGGATATCCAACACTGGAACACCCCCTGGGACACGGCAGAGTGTCAGGCAGGCTCTTCTCTGCTGGCTCCAAGGGTGGCGTGGTCTCGGGTTGCTGTTGATAATTGCTGCCCCGAGATGCGCAGGATGTCTCTGCTTCGGCCCATGCAACTGAAGAATGAGTCTGGACTCTTCACTTTTCGGTCTTGAGGTTGTTTATTAATTCTTATCTATAAAATTTTCTTTCTTCCCAGCGGAGATCCGCTCTGCAGGGCAGCCACAGGCACTCTGACCGCCCCTGAGGCGGTGTTGTCCTTTCATACTACAAACTACATATAACATATTTACACTTAATTCCCAATACCTATCACCTATGTTAAACAGTGCACTTCTACTCTAGGCCAATCCCAAAGTGCCAACATTACTGCAGAAAATGGAGAACAAGAAGAAGAAGAAGAAAGGCTGGACATGCCCAGATTCCTTCATCTTGTCCCCATAACCCCCATACCAAAAATCCTAAAATCTACATTTTCACCCTGTGATAATTTTGTTATTACACTATTCAAACCTGTGTGACTTTCATGTCCTCATACAAAGTTGGCAACTTGCTCCAAGGGTCAAAATCAAATCCCCAGGTGTTCTGGGCAGCATGCCAAGGTCTCTGAGCCCCCTAGCAGGGTCCTCGGCAACTCTGGACACCCAGAGGGATGCACTGAGTTCCGACAGCCTGGGGAGGATTTTGCTGGGGCTCGATTCCCTGCTGTTGGAAACGCTCCCTCGGCCGGGAGCCAGCGGGCCGGGTTTCCACCCTGGTCTCATGAGGACACTCTGCTGGAAAGAGGATGCTGCAGGCTTGAGTCATCTCCAGGCTCTGGAGGGAATTAAAGTCTCCACCTCCCATCCCCCTGCCTGCGTGTCCTGCCACTTGAGGTGACAGAGCCAAAAGCAGGACACGGAGCCTGCGCGTTTTAAAGTAGCTTTGGGATTGAGTCCCTTTCCCTGTGCTATCCTGGTGCAGCCTTTCTCACTGCATGTATGGAATACTTTGTGTCATACGTTCCCCCTTCTGCTACCCCAAGCCCCTGGAGTGGCTCTGGAATGATCCAGTTGTTCACAGCTTTTTTGTGAAGCTCAAGCTCCCATGACTGGAAATCTTCCTGGAGCCACCACAGCTGACCCAAGTCCCCTCAGATGAGATTTCCATTCTTCAGCTGTTCAGAAATGGGAAAGCTGATCCAAACTCATCATCTCGGTTCCCTCTTTTATCAACAGAGAGAAGGAGAGAGATTTCCAGAAAACCACTCATCCCATCTCCAGATAAGTGTCTGCAACACCTCCCACGGATTTCCTGTCTCCTTCCCTTGACTACAGAAGGGTCCAGACGACCGACTGAGAGCTGATGGCTGATACCAGATGTCTCCCATCTCCTTGGCATCATTTCCCTATCAGATGCCTCTCACCTCCTTGCTGTCATTTTGAGAAGTCATTTTAAGGAATCACTTGTACTTCCCCCATGGAAAAGATCTGGGGGACATGGAGGCTGTGGTAGTGCCGTGCCAACAGGTAGGAAAGGAATTTTCCTGTGGGAAGCAAAGTCCATGCTAAAATGGAATGCATTCCCATCTGACAGCTGGAATGGGAGCTCCCAGAGCTGGCTGGGATTTTTTTTGTTCCCATCATCTCTTAATTTGGCCTATTGTTTCCCCTTGTGGAGCAAATGCACAGCTGTGGGTAGGTGACACATGCCATGAGTAGTTCTTGTCTAGAACAGACTTTATCCCATAATTTTTATGTTCTTCCCCACCCAGAGGAGTGGTACTGCCTTTCAAAGGAATCCCTGTGGAGATCAATCCCGTGCATTATTGTAGAATCATGGAATTTCTGAGCTTGAAAAAGTTCTTAAAGTCATCAAGTCCAACTGTTGACCCAGAAGGTTCAAATCCGCCACTGCCCCATGTCCCCAAATGCCACATCCACACATTTTCTAAATCCATCCGGGGATGGGGAGTCCACCACTGCCCTGGTCAGCTGTGTCAGGGCTGGACAGCCCTTTCAGTGAATAAATTGTTCCAAATATCCAACTAGTCCTTCTATGCCTCAAATTGAGGCTGTTTCCCCTTGTCCTGTCCCTGTTCCTTGGGAGCAGAACCTGATCCCCTCCCGGCTGTCCCCTCCTGTCAGGGAGTTGTGCAGAGCCACAAGGTCCCCTTTCCTGAGCCTCCTTTTCTCCAGGCTGAGCCCCTTGCCCAGCTCCCTCAGCCACTCTTCATCAGAGTTCAGTGTTCCAGACCCTTCCCCAGCCCTGTTTCCATACTTTGGAAAAGCTCAAGCATCTTCTGCTGGCTTCTCCAAGCCATCCCTGAAGAAGCTGGAGACCAGGGACAGGACTCACAGGCACCTGGCCCTGCTTCAGAGGATATCAAAGATATCCATGGACTGCTGGCAGGTGGGATACAGGGCATGAAGAAGACCTCTGCCCTTCTAGACCCACACTTGAGGGTGCACAGAGCTGCCTGAGCATCTTGAACAGTTTGGACAAGGGAATGGAGCTCCTGGGTCTCAGTCCAGAAGGGGAATCTCTACAGCAACAGGCCATGGAGCCAGGCAGGACAACTGCGCCATTTCCTCCTCTTCCTCACTCTATCCATTGCTCCATCCACAGGCTTCCCATGGGAATCTTGCCCCTGCTGCCCGAACCAGCTGGAAGAATCCCTTGCTGTGAGACTGACAGCGCAGTCTGCATGTCCCTGCAAGCCACAGCTACTGGGGCCTTCTGTCCTTGCAGCCTCCAGGGCTGCTGGTCCCCCTGTCACCAGCTCAAAGATGTCACTGCTCAGTTCTTAGAGGAGGGGACAGCACCCAAAGGGGGTTTGGGAGCTCCCTTGGTGGGTTTGTAGCAGCAAAGAGAAGAATATGGACAGAGTAAATCTCCCTGGACAGCTTTGCTTGTTATGGGAGCAAATGGAGAAGGCTGGGGAGTGTGAAGGAGCAGGGTAACACAGAGTGGAGCCAAGACACTTCCCACAAATCCTTTGCTCTGCTGTTGGAGCAGTTCTATAAGTGTAACCCCTTCCATTTTTTCCTTTTTATCAGAAAGCCAAATCTAATTCATATTATTTATTCCCAGCTGGCTTTTCAACTCTTGCACCCCATCAACCCCACATTAAAGTCATTCATAAACAGATCCTGTACTCCTCAACCTTCTGACCACTATTTCAGACAGTCTTTATTTTAGAAACAGGCCAAATAAACTCATCCCTGGTTTCAGTGCAGGGTTGAGAGACCCAGGCAGAGAACCCAGGAGCCCTGGTTCCCAGGTGTCACTGATATTTGTATGATAGCAATGTTAAAAGGCTTCAGTTGAGATCAGAGTTGGATTGTGCCAAGTCCGGAGCGCACACAGAGTAAGAGACAGCTCCTGCCCTAAAGGATTCACAATCTAAACTGACAAGGACAGAACCACAGCAAAGGAAAGGATGTGTTATTAACAGCAGGGGACCCAGGCACTGAGAAATGCCATAAATTGCCTGCAGTCACATGGACAGCTTGTGGAGGAGCCAAAACCCGACCCTTGGTTTCCCACCGACGCTGCCTTGTCTCAGCCATCAGGGAAGGAGCACACTGGGAATCTGAGTGAGTTGGGAATTCTGCTGGTGGGTCAGGTGAGGTCAGGAACCCTGCCAAAAAGCACAGCCCCTCACAAAGGCATTCTTGCCAGCTTTGTTTATGTATGGCTGGGAAGGAGGAGAAAAGCCCCTTCTGACACCACCACCCCCAGTGTCATCATCATTCCAACTGGCTTTTGTTCACTCAGACAGGTCCCCTCCAAACCCTGTGCAGGGCTCAGGGCTGAGGCTGATAACCCACTCCAGGTACTTTTACAGACTGGCAGGAATCACAGAATCATGGAAGCACTAAGGCTGGAAAAGACCTTTAAAACTGTCAAGTCTAACTGTTGGCCCAGCCCATGTTCACCTCTAAACCATGTCCTCAAGTGCCACATCCACACAATTTTTGAACACTTCCAGGGATGCTGATTCCATCACTTCCCTGGGAAGCCTCTTCCAATGCTTTACAACCCTTTCTCTCATGGAATTTTTCTTAATATCTAATCTAGGAAGGGGAAACTGAAATCACTTTTCCTTAGAGGAAATTTGCCAAAAAGAGTGGGCTTCGGGGGACACTTGTGTAAAAGAGTGACTCACAGAAAGTTTGCTCTGTTGGGCATAAAACTGGACGGAGACTTGTTGGTAATTTCAGGGTTTTGTCAGGGCATCTCAAAGCACAATGAGGTTGTCCCACCTGTCTGTATACACCTGCCCTGCAGCATTCCATGTCCACACACCTGAGAGAAAGCACATGAGGAAAAATAAATTACCTCTGTCCACTTGTACAGAGGCTCCTAC
Source organism: Molothrus aeneus (assembly GCF_037042795.1). Taxonomy (NCBI): domain Eukaryota; kingdom Metazoa; phylum Chordata; class Aves; order Passeriformes; family Icteridae; genus Molothrus; species Molothrus aeneus. The sequence continues at coordinate 110,313,612 of NC_089648.1, read as the reverse complement.
TACATTTGTCATGGCCTCAAGCTGTGCCAGGGGAGGTTCAGGTTGAACATCAGGAGAAATTTCCTCATGGAAAGGGAGGTCAGACATTGGAACTGCCCAGGGAGGTTTGGAGTCCCCATCCCTGGGGATGTCCATGGAATTACTGGCCGTGGCACTCAATGCTCTGGTCTGGGTGACAAGGTGGGGATCAGTCACAGGTTGGATTCCATAGTCTTGGAGGTTTTTTCCAACCTGAGTGATGCTGTGATTCCATGATCTTTGAGATTTTGTTCTGACATCATTTCCTGTACCATTACCTAGCCTACCAAAGCTCCTTAAGTCTCAGGGATGGATGTGAACCATAGCAGTGACACAAAGGAATCTTCTACCATTCAGTGGAACCCCCAGATCTGAAGAGTTTAGGATTGGGTATGGCAGGGTTTGATTTCAGTTGAAAACAAGCAGTAAATTTAGGTTCTTGACTCACCACATCCAGCTGGGTCTCATTTAGGTGCTTGTTTTCCATCCCTGGTCCATTCCAGATATTTGGTTGTCATTGAGTCACAGAATCATTTAGATTGGAAAATACCCCTAAGATCAGCCAATCCAACCATCCACCCAGCACCATGTGTTCACCACTGACCCATGTCCCCAAGTGCCACATCTACACAGCTTTTAAATCCCTCCAGGGATGGAGACTCCAAAAATCCCCTGGGCAGCCTGTACCAAGGCCTGACAACCCTTTCAGGGAAGAATTTTTTTCCTAATATCCAATCTAAAGCTCCCATGGTGCAGCTTGAGGCCGTTTCCTCTCCTCCTGTCTCTGTTCCCTGGGAGGAGAGCCCAAACACCCTCGCTGTCCCCTCCTGTCAGGAGTTGTGCAGAGCCACAAGGGCCCCCCTGAGCCTCCTTTTCTCCAGGCTGAGCCCCTTTCCCAGCTCCCTCAGCCCCTCCTGGTGCTCCAGCCCCTTCCCCAGCTCCATTCCCTTCCCTGGACATGTCATGACACTGGTTTCTGTTCTGAAGCTGTATCCATCAGGACTCCACTCCTCAGACGAACAAAACAAACAAGATTTAGGAAATCAGGGTAAATTGCCCAGGGTCTTGCACAGCAAAACCAGCAAAACCCATATGTCTGAGGTCACCCTACCTTGGTCACAGAGTCATCTTCTTGTGTAACTGCCTCCTTTTCTCCTTTTCCCAAGAAACCAAGCTGGATTAGGAATGGTTTTGATATCAATAAATCACAGCTTTCCTGCTGTGGGTGCTCACAACATCTGCGTGTGAACCCTTGGATGCAGCCACGGCAACAGAGAATTCAAATGTTCTGTCTGATCTCATCCTTCTCCTTGCAGGAGCAAACATTCCCATGGATTACTTGTGGAGTAAAATCCTGGAGTTCCCATGTGCTCCCAAGTGCAAACAGGCCCTTTCCTGACAGGATATTTATGGAACAGAAGCATCAGGTGAGGAATGAGCAGTTTTAGGGCTCATGTCATTTACTTGGCGAGGAAAAGGAATTGTTTGTAGCATCAAGGTTTGTTCCAGTCTCTGGGACCTCATATAAAGTAATTAACTGAGAATTTCAGGGTCAGTGTGTGGCCCTGAGGCCAACAGGAAGAATCTGGCCACATCCATGCTCCAGAACACTCCAAGCCTTCAAAACCAGGTGGGCACATGCAGATCCTGCAGGGAATGGGATGAGCAGGGTGGGTATGGACAGCAGGGCAGCTCCTCCACAGCTCTGCTCTCATCAAACAGGGAGGACAGGATGTAATAATGCCTTGTGTTGATTTATTGTAAACATTTCATATTGTCAGTGATCCATGGGAAAGCACCTCTGGTGCCATGAGCTTCAGGCAGTCTGAGAGAGCTGCTGCCTCTACAAAGCCTTAGTCCTGGCACAGGATCCTGTCCCAGGGCACTGAGAGCCTGCACATCCCTGGACAGTCCCTGGAGAAGGGTAAAGCCTTCAGGATGTGACCCCACAACTCATTACTGCAGCTTCAAGAGGTCCTTGGGTCTAGTTTTCATCACAATTAGGCTGATTATTTTGTGTTTTGCTTCTGATTCATCCCAGCACTAAAAAACATCGCCTTGGCTGAAGCAGATTTTTTGTGTTTGGGCTTTGCAATCTGCCCCCTCCCTCTCCCCTGGCCTCCCTTGGTGAAAGTTAATTTAGGACAGCAGCCTTTGAGTGAGAAATGGTGTTTTTTGGGAAGCACCAACTGAGGGCAAGCTGTCCATGCAGGAAGGGGCAATCCTTGCATTTAGGAATATCAAGGACAAGTCCCCAGGAGGCAAAGTCATGCCTGAAATTCCAGCTATTACCCTGATCCAAGTCAGGGGGCTTCTTGGTGATTGCCACAGCACCATCCCCACCAGAATAATTTAAAGAAAAAACCAATAAATAACCAACAGTAACACAGCTTTTCTTCATGGATCAGGTTGTTCTCAACCAAGGAAACATTCCCTAATAACAGGATTCCACCATGATGGTGACACCAAAGCCTGGCAACGCCACTTGAGAGCCCCTGATCTTAAATAAAGTATTTTCCTTCCCAGCACTGAAAACTGCAGTGCCTTCAGCCACTCCTCTGAATAATGGGAGTGTTTCTGCAAGCTTGCCATGGTAATTTAAAATCAATTTTACTTTGGTTTCCCATTATAACTTTTGCTATAGGAAATTAACACTTTAGTAAATCACCTATTGCCTGCAAAAACAACAGAGTGCAATAAATGGTAGCGCCTGTGAGGTTTGGTTGGATTGCAATGCAAAAAAAATCCCAATGGATATAATAATATAATGATGTGATAATTAAATATGTATTTTGGTAGAATCAGAGAATAGTTTGGGTTGGAAGGGATCTTTAAAGGCCATCCAGTGCCATGCTCCTGATGTGGGCAGTGACATCTTCAACCCTGGTTGCTCAGAGTTGTCCAGCTTGGCATTGGGCACCTGCAGGATGGGCTGTACCCTTTGGATCTACCCTTTGGAGGAGCCAGCATGGTGAAAGCATCACCCCTGTGGGTGCAGGGTGGTCACCAGCCCCATAGGCAGCGCTGGGAAGGAATATGAAGGTGATAAATAAAGCTCGCTCCAGCCTACGGCCCAGCAAATCGTTTTGGAGAATATCTGAACCCAGGTCTTCTTGCTGTCTCAACTGGCTTCACCATCTCATTACAAGGTACAGCAGAGGATCCTGTTCACCCTCCTGTTTTTGGGAAATGATGCTCAGCCCCCCTGGTGATGCTGTTGTGAAAGCAGAGCTGTATCTCCCATGGCAAATAAACTGCTCCATTGCTCCTGGAGTTATGGGGCTTATTTTCTGATGGTTTCCTGCCTGTTTTCCCAGCAGTGAGCAAGAATTACAGAATATACCAGCTAACTCCAGCTCTTCCCATGACTACCACTTCAATAAAAACCATGCAAAAGAGATTATGAAGGAAAAAAAAAACCCACAACTGTCTCTGAGTTCCCCATTTAAATTGTTACAGCCATTCAAAAGCAGGTGATTCCTGCCATCCAAACCCCCAGATTATCTAACCCAGCTCTTTAAATGCACAGGACAGGAAAAAAATGTGTTAGGCTGGGCCTTCATCTCCTCTCCTGATGATTCCTGCTTTCAGCCCTTGCTGTCAGCAGTCCCCTCCCAGCACCAGCAGAATCAAAGGTGGAACCAGCTCCGACAGGAGGAATAACAAAAGCGCCGGCACCGCTCACGAGTCATTTGGAAGTTCCTGCCTCTCTCCCAGTTGCACGTTAATGAGCGCAGGGAGAGCTGGGGCTGGTTTGGCTCTGTGTTTGAGAGCCTGCTCAGGAGCTGGAGCTAGCTGTTCTGTGGCTTTTACAGGAAAAACACTCCCCTCCCAGGCTCCAAAAATCCTCGTCAAAACTGGCGCACGCAGGAGGATCCAGAGGATGGAGATGGAGGATGGATGGGGATGGATAATGGATGGTTCCTGCAGAGACCGGCTGCAGAAAGCCCCTCTGATCTCTCCATGTGTCTCCCCTCTTTTCCTCTGAGGCATTTTGGGGTGGATGTGTGAATTTTAAGTGTAAAATATCTTTGGGATTAACACCAAGGGTGCAGGGCGCAAACAACAAATGGATGAGCCAGGGTGGATATTGAGTGTGGGCTTAACAAGAACCTCCTCAAAGGTCTGGAGATCCTGGATGGGATAAAGGGTCTGGTTTTTCTTTCTCAGCTTGGGACTCCTTATAAAACAAGGGCTAGAAGGTAAAATTGGGACAGAAAGGCTACACCTACACAGGCAAATCTGCCTTCCAGCTCTTGGTCTTCCTCTTCTCTGGACATGCCATCATGGTATGGGACACACACCTCATCCCTGGTGGACATCCCCAGGCTTTGACGTCAGAAGATGGAGTATGGAGACAGAAGACCATCTTGGTCCCAAAATAAAACACTTCCCATGAATCCCAGAATCACAGAAGGGGTCAGGTTGGAAGGGACCACAGAAAGTCGTGTGGTCCAACCTTCCTGCTCCAGCAGGGCCATCCCAGAGCACAGGGCACAGGATTGTGCCCAGACAGGTCTGGAATAGCCCCAGTGAGGAGACTCCACAGCCTCTCTGGACAATCTGTTCAGCGCTTGGTCACTGCACTGCACTCCTCACCCAGAGGGAGGAGCCAAGCATTCCTACCCAGATATAATCTGGAGATTCTGGAATACCAGCACAGTTTCTCCACTGGATTCCCCAGAGGAACAGCAGCTGCCTCTTCCACTGGATCTTCAGAGGAAGACTACACCCTGTTCTACAGGATCCATGCTCCAGCAGAACCACACCTGACACTCCAGGAGGGCTGCAGCCACATTTCCAATGGGACTGCTACCAGCACCCTGACCAACAGGGTGTCAGGTTGTGTCCTGACTCTGGCAGTGTTTTTTTAGTTTACTGCATTGTTTATTTTATCCTTTTATTTTCTTCCCTATTAAAGAACTGTTATTTCCCACTCCCATATTTTTTTGCCTGAGAGCCTCTTAATTTAAAATTTATAGCAATTCAGAGGGAGGGGGTTCACATTTTCCATTTCAGAGGAGGCTCCTGCCTTCCTTAGAAGACACCTGTCTTTTGAAACCAAGACAGCTGGAAAAAACCTTCAAGATCCAGATCCAACTAGAAAGTTAAGACATCCAGGTCCAGCGCTAAACCATGTCCCTAAGCACCACATCTGTGGCACAGTTCTCAGTCCAGCTCATCCACTCTTCCAGTCCACATTTCCTGAGTTTATCCAACAGAAAGGATGGGAGACAGTGTCACAAGCCCTGCTGAAGCCCAGGTACGCAAAACCCACTGCTCTCCCCTCGTCCATCCAGGTGGTTGTCTCATCGTAGAAGGCAATTGGGTTGGTCAAACATGATTTCCCTTCAGTGAATCCATGCTGACAACTCCTGATTGCCTTTCCTGACACTGGTGTTTTCCCACTTAAAGCATTTCCTTTTGACAAATGGGCATCTCCCTTCGGGGGACAGCAGAGTAACTGGAAAATGCCTCCCTTGTGTTAATGAGCATTTTGCAGATGTGCAGGGACCCCCCACCCCGTGGGGGAGAACACAGTGATGCTCTGAGAGCTCTGCAGAGCCTCCTGGGAGCTGGCAGGAAGTCTCCCAGACTTCCTGGTGCACAGCAAGTCCTGTGGGATCGCTCGTGCCATTCCACACCACTGTGGAGTTGGATGGACAGGCAGGTGGAGAAGGAAAAGCAGAAATAAATTAAACCTTCCTTGCCCCATCCTCTCTCATCCCAAATCAGTGAGAGGCTGCCAGTGCCTGGGGTGCCACGTCCAAGACAATCACAGCTGACAGTGCCTTCGAGGGACGCTGTCAAAGACTTTTAGGCTCATCATTCAGCAAAGGGAAGATTTCCTGACCAATTTCGTGGGAAGGACCCCCTTTTCAGACATGCTGGGAGTGCCACCTGCAGCTGGTGTGGCTTCAGCCCTGCTTCCCAGAGCCTGACACAGCTCCAGGATGGTGTCACCACCCCTGAAGGTGAGAGCTGGGCCACAGGAGCAGGAGGCGAGGCTGGGTGAGGAGCCAGGGATGGGAAGGTCTGTGTGGAACACTTTTGATGGGTAGATGGTGGCCACACCTGGTGGGATGGGAAGATGCCCTTGGCTTCTCCTCCTGGTCCATGTTTTTGTCATGGTTTGAGGACTGCAGATATTGGCTGCACCTCGGGGTTTCTGGGGAGTGGATGCTCACAGCTCCAGGTAATTCCTGACTCCAACACCAGATGTCTGATGTCAGATGGGAATTCTCTGCAGCCCAGGGAGAGCAAGGGGCAGGTGCAGAGGGTGACTCATGTCACAGGCCAGCCTCCCACGATGTCATCCTGTGGAGGAATTGCTCTCTGGGATGGGGAGAAGGAGGATGAGGTCGGACACCTTCCTCTATCCCAGATTGCTCCAAGCCCCATCCAGCCTGGCCTTGGACAATTCCAAGGATCCAGGGGCAGCCACAGCTTCTCTGGATAACCTGTGCCAGGGCCTCCCCACCCTCCCAGGGAACAATTCCTTCCCAATATCTCATCTATCCCTGCCCTGTGGCAGTGGGAAGCCATTCCCTGTGTCCTGTCCCTCCATCCCTTGTAAATGGTCTCTCCCCATCTTTCTTGTAGCTCCTTCAGGAACTGGAAGGCCACAATCAGCTCATCCCAAAGCCTTCTCCAGGCTGAACAATCCCAATTCTCTCAGCCTTTCCTCACAGCAGAGCTTCTCCATCCCTCTACTCATCCTGGTGCCTCCTCTGGACTCTCTCCACCAGCTCCACATTCCTCTAATGTTGGATCTCAGATCTGGAGACAGCTCTGCAGGTGGGGTCTCACTGAGAGGGGCAGAGGGGGCAGAATCCCCCCTTCCCTGCTGCCCATGCTGGGGGATCAGCCCAGGACATGGGCAGGTTGGGATGGGTCCTGTCCAGCTCTCAGACCCTTAACTCAAGCTGAGATAAATTATGAATTATTTTATATTAAATACCTCATTGGGAAATCTCTCCATTGCCAAAGTACCAAGTGGGGTGAACCCCACACTTCTGGTCCAGCAATTCTTCTGTTTATCAAATACCCTCCATATTCACCCAATTCCTCTTTCCCACACCAGACCCTTACACCACTTTCATCTTTCCCAGGATTTTGCCCACGAACCTTTCTACTTAATGAATCTGGATTGAATTTTTAAACAGTTTTGATATTTTTTTTTTACATTTATGACAGCCACGCTGGACAATGCATTCCAAGGAAAAATGCATAGTGAACAAACACACCACGTATATAAATTCATACCTTAAACATAGATAGAGGTGCATATTCATGTGCAAACCTATATGAATCTATGGCTTATTTATTCATTTGAGGTGCATATACCTGTATATAGAGAGGTGTATGGCATATATAAATAAGAGAAAAATATCTGATTTATGAGCTATATATTTATATAAGTAAACCATGTATGTTTATATATATCATATATATGACCTTATACAGGGTTTATTTATTCATTTCTACATCTATATGGGCAATCTCCTGTTGGCAGAGAGTTGAAACCAGGCACTGCTGTCTGATGTAAAGATGGGAATTCAGTTTTGAGGTCAAATTGGAGTAAATAAATGAGTATTTTGATGGTTTTGTGTAAAAAAACCATTGGAACTATTCGGAAAAGCCCTTTTCAGAAATGTAGGGAATGTCACTTCTTGGCAAGACTGTTCTTCCTAGTTGTATCTCCTTTTTTTAAACTTCACATTCAGTGCCTGCCATTTGAAGTGACCCATTGCTATGGGTCTGACATACTATCACGGCACAATAAATCATAAAATAAAATAAAATAAAATAAAATAAAAGTAAAATAAAATAAAGTAAAATAAAATTAAAGTAAAATAAAATGAATGTAGCTTCATACAGGTGGCATTTTTGTCATTGGAAAGGCAAAGGGTTTGCTCACAGATGATGCAAGGAAGCAGCTGAAGATAAGGAGAAATTTGCTCTATCAGGTTGCTGCTCCACATGGAGGCATCAGGAGACCATGGCCAAGCTCTCACTGTCCTTTCCCTGTCCCGACATTCCCGGAGATGTTACACGAGCTGAACTTCGCTCACATTCTGGCATCTCCCTCCGTGCTCCCATTCCCCCCTGGCTTTCTCTGGTTTCCCTCCCGAGCTGCAGACGGCGGGTCTGGGCAGAGTCTCCCCGGAGCCAGGGCAGCAGAGATCTTATCTCTGCTCCTGGATGCTGGAAGGGAGGGAGGGAGGGAGGGATGGAGGAGCCTCTCCTGCCCTGGATGTGAGATGGGATCAGTGCCCAGCCACTCCATCCCCGCATCCCATCCCTGCATCCCCTTCTCCACCAACTCCCGTCCCCCAGCCTTGGCTCTGGGAGGAGGTGTAGCTTTAAATTTGACCTAAAAAGAGCATTGAAATGACTCACTGGATTATGGACAGACCCTCACGTGGATCCCGGGCTGAGAGGAAGGAATCTCGTTCACATCAATCCATGAATCCAAGCTCTGACGCGGATCTGACAAACTGTGGGTGAGGAGAGGTTCCCCTCCTGCCACCCCAGCCCTGGGATTTAGCTCAGATTTTGATAATCTCAAGACAAAAAGGCCAGGGCGGGGATTTTAGTAATGCCTTGGTGTTTGGGGAAGGGGGAAAGCAGTCAGAAATCACCAAGTGCAAATCAGGGCAAAGAGGAAATGTTCTCCACCACGGGGATGTGGCTGTGCCACCCAGGAGAGCTGGGGGATGATACCACGGGAAACAGTGAATATCCTGCTGTGGAGGAAAGGGAAAGAGCCAGGATCCAGCCCTTTGCCTCTCCTAGAAAATCACTAAAGCAAGCAATAGTAATTGGAGAGCTACTTGTAAGCTGGGCATCTTCTCCCCTGCTAAAAGCTTTGCCTGTAGCGCTGAAGGAGCGGCTTGTGATAAATATATATATATTAAAAATATCTGCTCTGACAAGCGTGAAGCTGGAGAGGCAGAGAGGCAGGGGAGGAGGTAAGGCGGGTAGGAAGCATAAATCAAAATGTTTTGCTGCTCCTAATTAAATCCATCAACCTGTTTGTAACAAAACCCACTCTTGGTCAACGGGAAGATTGGAGGATGAGGCGCTGATGGTGCTGGATGACCATGGTGGGCCAACAACTCCCTGAGCCTCACACAGGATCGGGGGGAGTCCTTACACCGGGATTTGAGCTTCAGGAAAACCTCCAGCCATCTGTGCCAGAGGAGGCAGAGCAATCACATCCAGGCAGGGAGGAAAGGGGGGAAAAGCAGTGCAGGGAGGGCTGGGAACCTTCTCAGTGCTCCACATCCTCTGCAGCCAGACGGCTGCAATGTGCTGCTGCCAGCCCTGCAGCCACCGCAGCCTCTGCAGCTGGGATTGGGTCAGGAGGAGCAAAATGGGATAAAAGGGAGGGCTGGGGAGGGGAGGGGGTGAACAGGGAGTCGCTGCTGCTGCTGCTGCTGCACTGTGCAGGATGCTGCCTGCAGTGTGCTTGTGGCCTTCACTCATCTCCCAGTGGAGATGCAGAGGAAGAAAATAATACTCAGAGAAGGATGGTGAAAGAGATGAGGGGGATGGAACAGTTTCTGCACATTCAGGGGATGGTTTGGGTTGGAAAGGACCTTTAAGATAATCTCATTCCGCCATGGGAATATTCCTGCCATGGGCAAGGATACCTCCCACTATCCCAGGCTGCTCCAAACCTTGTCCAGCCTGGCCTTGGACACTTACAGAGATTCAGGGGTAGCCACAGCTGCTTTGGGAAACCTGTGCCAGGGCATCCCCACCCTCATATCCAAGAATTCCTTCCCGATATCCCATCTAACCCTGTCCTCTGGCAGTTTAAGACCATTCCTCCCTGTCCTGTCCCTCCATCCCTTGTCCCCAGTCCCTCTCCAGCTCTCCTGGAGCCCCTTTAGGCCCTGGAAGGGGCTCTGAGCTCTCCCTGGATCCTTCTCTTCTCCAGATGAGCACCCCCAGCTCTCCCAGCCTGGCTCCAGCACTCAGAGCATCCCCATGGCATCCTCTGGATTCATTCCAGCAGCTCCACACCCTGCTTATGCTGAAGACTCCGGACAAATGTGTCACAGAGACCAAGATTCTTCAGCCCAGAAAAGGGGGAGCTGATGTCATTCAAGACAAAGTGCTGTAAAATCCAGAGTGCCCTGCAATGAAGGATTTCCCTCTGTATGGGGTGATTGGGTGACAGATCAAACCCAGCAAAAGGAAGGTTCCTTTTTTCTATAAAGCACAGCTGAACTGGACAACTCCTTCTCATAATGCCAAGGATTTAGGAAAAATGAATAACAGAGAAACTCAACCACAAGGAACATTCTGTTATTAAATCAACTGCAGCACATCCATCTCAGAAGCATCCTGGGATGCATCCCTGTGTGCTTGCCTTGTTCTTGAACCCACCTGTTACTCAACCTCCTCCTGGTGGATTTTAAACCTGGCCCAACAAAACTGTTGTTTTTTTCAAGTCCCAAACATGGCCCATTTCAAGTTTCTCAGCAAATTCCACTCAAAAGTTGAGTTGACATCTGCAGGGCAGCCTGTGCTGAGCCTGATGCTTGTGACTGCAGGGAATTACCCAGTGCCCTGAAATCCTGAACAGGGATGGCTTTCCCAAGGCAACATCAAAATATGCCCCAGCTGAAGCAGTTTTGGCCATAGAATTGGTGAGAATGAAACTGTGTGGGATGATTTGTCCCCATCCCACATCCTGCTTGCAAAGGGCATCACAGGCCTGATGTGTTTTGGGGCCACCTGCTGTGATCTCTTCATCAAGGAGTGGTGCAGCTGCTCCAAAATCTTATAAACAACCTACAGCTCTTCCCACTGTCCTGACCTTGCTCTGTGCCTTGCAGTGATGATTTCCAAAAGGATTGGGGAATCTTTATGGGGAGAGAATGCCGTTCTAGTGTTCATGTGAACTGTGAGTGGAAATCTGCTGAGCTGTTGGGAAGAGAGGGGGTAAAGGAGCAAGCTCTGGAGAAACACAGAGGCTGCTCCTGCTCTTCAATCCAGCCAAAATAAACACTGTGAAAATCCCACAGGTTGGTGGAGGTGATAAATATTGCTGTGAAGTGGGCAAAGTGAGAGTGCCAATTAGATACTTAATAAGGGTTTGTTTTATATTTAAGGGTTTATTTGTTTCTTCGAGGATGCATGGAGTGGGAGGTGATGTAACAGGTCAGGAATGAGCTTTGGTGTGATTGCCCTTAGCACCTGGGATGGGGAATTTCTCTTGAGAAATGCCATCAGGCCCCTGGATTTGGCTTCCAGAGCTATCCAAGTTTGATTTATCCACACAAATAATGGAGGAAAAAATACCCAGGGTCCCTGCTGGTGATTTGTTCCCATTACTGCCTTCCCACGCTGTTGGAAGACGTGGAGCTTGTTCCAAGCTGGAATTTGACTGACATCCCACTCCAAACACTGGAGCTCACTGGGTGATTTTATCTCCTGCACAGAGCAGAGATTGCCTTGCTGAGGGTGAGTAACCAGTGGTGCCCATGGCAGGAGTGACTGTGCTTTCAGAAATCAAAGTTCACCCACTGGGCTGTTCTGACTCGGGAGACAGGAGCCATGGGAACCATTGTTAGCATTTCACAGGAGAGTGGGTTGATATTTTTTAATCAACATTTGCATGCTTAAAACTTTGCCTCTATTTTATTTTTATCCACCTCCTTTCTCCTTGTATGTTTTCCAGCGCACAAAAAAGAAAGAAAGAAAGAAAGGAAGTGAACTTTTTAATTAAACTTTTGAAGAAAACTACAGTACAAAGCTGTTCTTTATATTGCAGGAGATAAATCACTGCAAACATTTGGAAAAGCCCAGGCTTTGGTGCATTGTGCCAGTGAAATCACACATCAGGAACGAGGTGGGGTCCAAGTTTGGCTCCTGGTTGAAGGGGCCACTAAATGAACTTGGTTGTCTCTGCTTATCAGGCTAAGGGACCAAGGGAATGTGATGCTGGACACATCTTGGCCAAGCTGGATGGGGCTTGGAACAACTTGGTCTGGTGGAAGGTGTCCCTGCCCATGGCAGGGTGGCAGGGGGTGGAACTGGATGAGATTTAAAGATTCCCTTTATTGCGAGGCACCTTCAAATAAGCAAAATGCTAAAGCTGAAAAAGCAGCAAGAAATGAATAATGCAATGAGCTGAGCTGAGCTGAACTTTAGGTGAGTAAAATGTGTGCCTGGCTCTGAGATGTTTGCTCCAGATCCTTCCAGCTGGGATAAATCCATTTGCGCTCCTTTAGGCACAGGTGTCCCTCCATTAAATGTGAATGGACTCAAGGGAATGCTCAGAAATGTGTCTCCATTTTGGAGATTTTCTTCTGCTAAGGTGACTCTTGTTTGTCCTTGAGTCCAACCATTAACCCAGCGCTGCTGTGTTCACCACCAAGCCACGTCCCCTTTGTGACACCTTCTGGACACTTCCAGGGATTCCAGTGGGGATTCCACCACTTCCCTGGGCAGCTGATCCAATGCCTGACCCCTCCCAGTACAGTGGAGCTTCTGCCTCTGCTCTGCTGTCAGTGATGGACCAACTCTATCCCCACAAATCAATGGGATGCGGAGTTATACCAGCCTTAAAGAAGGATTTTTTTTTCAGGAGAAAAAGGAACAGGAGGGGAAAAAAAATCCCTCCGCTCTAGATAAGGCTTCCTCAACCCCTCCTCAGCTGGCTCATTTAGCACAATGAACTGTCAAAATATCCCTCCACTGGTTCCAGTGAAGCTCTGCTCCTGCTTCCATGGACTTTGGAGCAGCATTTTGGTCTCTCCAGCCCCAATTCCCTGAGCAGCTTGGCAGCAGCCAGTGCAGCTCATGGGCAAGGCAGGAAGGGATGCCCCCCTTCCACACTCTGGCCAGGAATATCCCTGGATTTAATGGCTCATATCCTGGCCTTGTCCCCCTTGTGCAGGGCTATCTGGCTCTCAGATGGGTCATGCAGCCCCTGCAGCTTGTCACCATGTGTAAGGTGAGCTGTGATAAGCCCAGCATCCCATAAAAGCTGTCCTCAACACTGAGAGCCAGGGTGATTTCCCACCCTGTCAGCAGCAAAGGAAAAGGAAGGAATGTAATGGGACTTTTCCAAAGAATTCCTTGGGCTGATCCTGCTGGCAGAGGGGTGAGGCAGGCAGGGGAGGGGCAGGATCAGTAACGGGGTGCAGCATTGATGGCAGCCCTAAATCCCCACAGCTGAATCCTCACATTTTCCTTGGCTCACACACCAGCTTTGGTTGATAAGGGGACTGCAAAGCTTTTCTGTCACCCACTTGGCTTTGTGCAGTGCAGTATTCAGGTGGAAAAGCAGACATCCTGTCTGGTTGGGGTTGCAGAGAATCAGAGAAATATTGAGAAATCTGGAGGTCTCTGTCTGACCATCTGTGGCCATCACCTGATCAGGTCAGCCAGGGCTTGGCAACATCCATGATTCCAGAGCCTGCACAAAAATGGAGATTCCCAAATTCCCTGAGTGCCTCTTCCAGTGCTGCACAATCTCCTGTGAAAAAGCCTTTCCTGTTGTTCCACCTGAACATCCCAACCTCTTGGAGAAGCAGTCATGGAATCGCAGAATGGTTTGGGATTTGGGTTTGGGTTGGAAGAGACCTTAAAGCTCATCCAGTTCCACCCCTGCCATGAGCAGGGACACCTTCCACTATCCCAGGCTGCTCCAAGCCCTGTCCAACCTGGCCTTGGACACTGCCAGGGATCCAGGGGCAGCCACAGCTTCTCTGGGCACCCTGTGCCAGGGCCTCACCACCCTCACAGAGAACAATTCCTTCCCAATATCCCATCTAAATCTCTCATCTTTTATTATCCAACAATTCTTGACTGAAAAAATGGCTGAATGGAAAAAGGGGAGCAAACTGTGAATTTTTGTATCAGTTTTGCATTAGAAATAAAATGGCATCAAAGAAAGAGCAGAGAAGTGCAAGAATTTTAGACTGACATTTCACAAATCAAGTGTTTCAATCTCCCATGTCAGCAGTTAGCTCAAAAGAAAATGGAAAAAATCCCCCTGAAACAAAGGAACTTTTTTTTTTTAATATCCTAAAGCAGAGAGTGATCTGCACTGGCAAGGGGAGGGTCTGCCTGCTGAACATGGAGAGAGCAGGAGCACTTAAAATAAGCAAAATGCTAAAGCTAAATGTAGCAAAATCAGGGATGGATGCCTCTTCCTCCAGGTTTACTCCTGGATTTCCATCCGTGCCTGAATTCAGCCTTGAGCAAGATGTGGGTTTGCCTCTCTCCGCGCTGCAGCCCAGCAGCAAACCAGGAGTTCAGAGACCACAGCAGGCATTATGTCATCCTGCGAGGAGGAGCTGGGCAATCCTGCAACGACTTCTTTCCAAACCCTTTCATCCAATCCCTCCTCCAGCAGCATTGCTGAAAACTGGGGGAAAAAAAAAAAAAAAAGGAGCCTGGCCCCGGGGGATGGGTATGAGAAAAGGAGATCCCACTCCAGGATGTCCCGATCAGCATCCCAGAGGGGGAAGAGCTGCGGTGCCGGGTTGAGAGGGGTGGAAGTGCCTCCCTGCCTGTTGTTCACCTGCCAGTTCCCTCCTGCTTGCAAGAAAATCTGTGTGCAGCAAAAGGTGATGTCATCCCTTCCCCGCTCCTGAAATCCAACTCCTTGCTGAATGTGGCTCAGGGCTGGTGTTATTAACAGTCTCTTTGACACATCCTGTGCTCTGATTATTTCTTTCTTTCATTTTATTTTATTTTATTTTATTTTATTTTCATTTAATTTATTTTACTTATTTCTATTTATTTTATATTATATTTTATGTTTTATTTTAAATTTTATTTTAAATTTTATTTTAAATTTTATTTTATATTTTATTTTTCATTTTATTTTATTTATTTTTTATTTTATTTTGTTTTATTTTCTTTATTTCTATTTTATTTTATTTTTATATTTTATTTTTCATTTTATTTTATATTTTATTTTAAATTTTATTTTATTTTATATTTTATTTTATTTTTTTTAATTTTTTATTTTATTTTTTTTTATTTTCCACCCGTCTTTTCCTCCTCTTGCTGCACACTGACCAGGCTCCTGAGACTCAGGTTGATTAAATTTCTATGCCTTGCAGCTTCCCTGGAGTCCACATAATTTATGTAAATACGAGAGATAAGAAACGAGGGGGAATCACAAGAAAAATGGAGCATTAAGCCGCCAAGATCCATTAAATTCTCCATCACCCTTTTCAGAATCTCAATGCTCAGCCGCACCGCCCCCATGTTTTCCCCCTGCCACAGCAGCGTGGATCAAATTGACGCTGTTGAGCTGAGGAAATCCAGGGGATCATTCCCACCTCCTGCCTGACACTGGGGTTCAGCCCTGCCTGCAGTGGATCCATGCAGGGAACCAGCCCTGATCCTGTTGTGGTGTGTCCAGGTTGCCCAGAGAAGCTGTGGCTGCCCCATCCCTGCAAGTGTCCAAGGCCAGGTTGGACAGGGCTTGGAATAACCTGGGATAGTGGAAGGTGTCCCTGCCCATGGCAGGGGGTGGAACTGGCTGAGCTTTAAGGTCTCTTCCCATTCTAGGATTCTATGATTCTTTACCAAGGATTTCTCATTTTTAGTGATTTTTCCACATTCTCCACCCAGCTGTGCCCAGCATCACACAATTTCAGCCAAAATGGACCACCCTGGTGCTGCTCATTTCCAGCACAAACCTCCTCCCCTCCACTCATCCCATTTTATCCCCACTCCTGTTCATCGCCGGCCACAACCAGCAAGGAGTGAAGGGGCTCCAGAGCCATTATCCCAAACTCCTTATCCTATCTCAAACTCCTGCTCCTTATCCTTATTACCCCCTCGATGGCAGGGATGCTTGTTGCAGTGTGATTTCAGGGTTTACCTCAGAACCTAGGGTCCCTCCCATGATAATTCCCTCCCAGGTGTGTCACTCACCTCTCCTTTCCCTCTCTGACCCTTCCCAGCACTGTCTGTCAATCCTGGCATTCCAGAAGGGAGTCAAGTGATTGTCATATTCAAAGGATGCCTCTACCCCTGGGGGGCCATTGGGCCATCCAGGTGTCCTTTGTCCCTTAAGACATCCTCTCCTGTACCTGGTTGGTGGCTTCCTGTCCCTTCCCTGCCCCTCTCCCTGGGTTAAAAGGAGCAGCAACCACATGGACAGGGAGCTCTGCTGGAGCTGTTGCTGGATTCAGAGGCCTGTGGGCCAGAATAAAGCTCTGGATTGAAACCCTCCATCAGAACCAACTCCTTTCCTTCACCATCGCCTGTCGGAATTCAAGACATCCCTCTGGCTGTCCTGGACTGCCAAGACCCCTGCCAGGGGCCTCAGAGACCCTGGCACAGAACACAAGACACCTGTGGTTTTCATTGTGACCCATGGAGCAAATTACCAACCTTAGATGAAGATCTGGAAGCCATGATAGTTTAAGTAGAATGATAGTGAATTTATCATGTGGTGAAAAATAGATTTTTGGGGGTTTTAGAATGGGGGTTCAGGGGGCAAGATGGAGGAATCTGGGCATGTCCAGCCTTTCTCCTTCTTCTTCTCATCCTCCATCTTCTGCTGTGATGTTGGCACTTTTGGATTGGTTTAGAGTAGAAGCTCACTGTCTAACACAGGTGATAGGTATTGGGAAGTAATTGTAAATATTGTACACGTAGTTTTTAGTATAAAAAGATAACACTGCCCTGGGGGCAGGCAGAGTGCCTGGACTGTCTTGCTGAGCAGACCTCAGCTGGACAGGAGAAAATATTTTATAGATAAGAAACAATAAACAACCTTGTGACCAAGAACTGGAGAGCTCTGACTCCTTCTTCAATTGCCAGGCTGGGAAAAGAGACTTTCTAACTCATCTTGGGGTCACTCTGACCAGCTAAAGTCCCGAGACCACCTTAAAGCTTCTCTGCCAGAGGTAAACCCGAGGAGCAGACCCTGCTATAGGGAAAGCTCCATCCTGCAGCCACCAGAGCTCCTGCAAGCCTGGACTTGCCTCCATGCACCCAGCTGCAGCATCCAGCTAGCCAAAAGTGCCTCCGGGGTGAAACACCACAGTTGCCACTATTTGGTTCAGCAGCAAGGGCCAAACGAGCTCAGACATGTCCTGTCCACAATATTGATAATTATTCCAATATGCTCCAGAGGCAGATGGAGCAGCTGCCTCCCTGTCCAGCTGTATCCCGAGGAGCTGGAGCTCCCTCCGGGCAGGGATGTCACATCCCAAGGGACAGGGGTATTCCTGGGTAAAACAAGGTGAGCAGGGTGATGCAGTTTAGGATCCTCAGGAGAGCCTCTGCACTCCCCACACCCTTGGGCAGCACAAGAGCCCAGCCAGGGCTGCACCCAAGATGAACCCAAAATGGTCACAAAATGGGCAACTAGGCATGAGGTCTCACACTTTTATAAGTTCTGGTCCATTTGCATATAATTGGAGTTAATTGTCCAATTATAGCTTTAGCTTATGAAGGTCTCTGCACAGGATGTTCCTGTGCTGTCAGCTGAGCCCAAGGGCAAGACCTGAACGTGGCCCTAAATCAGCCTTTCAACCCCAATTCCTGGAAAGTTGTGTTGGGAAGGAGTAGGAGTTGTGTCAGCAACCTGTTGTCCTCCTTTGTGTGGTCTCTGCCTTTCCTAAGTCCCTCCTAACTATCCTGATGGATGGAACCCTCTTCTCCAGCCTGTCCATCACTCAGCAGGGTAGGTCAGGCTTCAGAGCCAGTAAAGATCTCCCTGCAATAGTTCCAAGGAAATTGGCACTGCTGTTTGGTGATCTGGCTCATTAAAATGTCTGTGGAATCATGGAATGGTTTGGATTGGAAGGGATATTAAAGATCATCTCACCCTCTACCATGGGCAGGGACAACTTCCACTATCCCAGGTTGCTCCAAGCCCTGTCCAACCTGGCCTTGGACACTTCCAGGGATCCAGGGGCAGCCACAGCTGCTGTTCCTAGCAGTGTTTTGGCCCCCAACAAGGAACAAAACCCAAAAATGAATCCTGAGGTTGGTTTGGGAGGATGCCTGGAAGGGGGACAGTTCCCAGTTGGCAGAGTGGATGGGAATGATGTTTTGGGAAGGATGCAAGGACATGAGGGATGGGAAACGTGGCAGTCAGGGCATAGCCAGATTGCAGCAATTGGCCTCAGAGCCAGGAAACACATCTGGGAATCTGTTCTGAAGGTGCACAAGCACTTGGCAAACCCAGTCCCAGGTTGGTGCAGGCACCTACACATGTGATGCCTCAGGTTTTACCTTTTCTATTTTTCAGATTCTGTGCTGCTTTAGTGTGAAATTCTGAGCTTCATATTAGGGGATGATGAGCTCTCTTCACAAAGTAGAGAGACAAAACAATTCCTTCTCTAGCTGGGGACCAAGGACAACTGATCCAAATCTCAGGCCCAAGAGCATAAACAACGTGGACTGAAGAGAAAAAAACAAGGATGGGACTTCATAACCTAAAGCTGTAATTGGACAATTAACTGCAATATGAAAATGGACCAGAACTCATAAAAGTGTGAGACCTCGTGACCATTTGTCCATTTTTGTGACTATTTTGGGTTCATCTTGAATGTAGCCCTGTCTGGGCTCTTATAGTGTATCCATTGAGGCCTTTTAATAAACCCCTACTTTATTCTTTAACTCTGCCCAGCCTCTGTTCTAGGTCAGCCTTCACAAGGCATCACACAAACACACACATGGACACCTCTCCCAGGCCAGCCCCAGCTCAGTCACCACAGCCACAGCACTCCCAGTCAGCAGCAGGGCTGGAAGGGCACCTGCCCCTACAAGTGACAGCTGAGACCTCTTGTGACAGCACCAGGAGCCTCGGGGCTGTGCTGTCTGCGAGTCACTCAGACCCAGAAAGCTCCTCTGAGACACAACCTCCTGCTTCCCTGTGAGTTCCAGTCCTGCACAGAAAGTGCAGTTAACCCCAGCTCCTGGGAAACCTTTCCCTCTGCCAATGGATGGCATTGGGAATAATGGCATGGATTTTTTTTTATTTAAGTTTTGAGCTCACAGGCACTTCTTGAACTGCTTTTCTTAAGTGTGATGGAGAGAAACGCCTCTTTAATGGAAGCAGAGACTCTCCAATAAAAATATGATTTCAGGATGCTGGAGCTTGAGGAAAAAAACCACAAATCCTGAGTGGTGATGGCATCCCAGGAGCAGAAGTCACTGGCTGTCACTCAGCCCTGTCCCTAACCTGGATGCTGTAGCAGCACCGTGGGTGTTTCTGCCTTCAGTGCTTTGCAGAGTCAATCCTTGGTGCCTGTGCCCAAGGCACGATTAACTACTCCAATAATCTAATATCAACTTATAGATCTTTCAATAGTCATCCAGGATCACGGTCTAATTAAGACTACAAATGAGTTAATCATGTGTGATGAAGTCTTCTAAGAAAATTACACCCAAGACTTTCATTCTGCTGGAGGGGCAGATACTTCTGACAGAGCCCCAAAGCAGAGACTAAAAGAGTGGTGATTAAATGGAGTGATGGGCATGAAAAAAACAAGCTTTGTAGGTTTCAAAGAAGGACGCTACCTATAATCTGCAGCTTGGAGCGCTGAATTATTTGAGACAAATTTGATTTGGCAGATTCTCTTGAAATATCTGATAATTTTACAAACCACTCAGTGACCAGCAGTTGAAAGAGACTTATTGAGTCTCTCCCACTGGAGCACAATATCTAATTTTGAGAAGTGGGGCAGTGAAACACAGACCAGGACCACCAGTGATCACAACCAAGAAGGGCCAAGGAGAAGTGACAAACTTTTTGAACCTCCAAACCAGCAAGGGAAGCAACCCAGCCCCTGTAAATAAATGGGTGCCTGACATTCCACAGGGTTTGAAAGGTCTGTTCCTTGGCCTCATCCTGTGCCATGGATGCATCATTTGCCGTGCTCTCACGCTAGAAATGACTGCAGTCATTAGGAACAATTTATGCTCAGGGAAATAATTATGGTCATTAATGGGGCTGCAAAGCAGAGGCTCTCAGGGAGCAGGAGTGGAGCGGTGGCAGCCGCCCGTGCATGCGCTGGGACTGATGGGCACAGCAATTGGGCATCCCAAATAACTCAAGTCCGGCCTCAGGAGGCAGCCAATAACTGATTACTGCAAGGGGTGTTTGGGAAAATCCAGTGGGATCATAAGAAAAGCCACAGCAGTGCCTGGGAGAGTTGGCTGGACACAGAGCAGGGGTGAATCCCCAGAAGTCACCACTGACCACAGCTGGCAGTTTTAAATCTGCTCATAGTAATTAGTGGGTGGTGATAGTGGCTATTAATGAGGTCATGTCTGGCTTTTGGACTACGACTTCACAGAAATACAGTCCAGTATGGAATTGGAAATGTCTGCAAAGAGATCCTAAGCTGGATTCCCAAGTCTTTGAGGCAGCTGATGGCATAGGACCCAGCTGTGTGGAGGAGGTGGTTCATCCTCTGGGGTAGCTAGCTGTCTCAGTGGAAAATAAAGGTTGGAAGAAATCTGAAAGCATCCAATGGGAATGACATTTTCAGGTCAGGTCACACAATGTGACCCAGGGAACACTGATCTAAGGAAATCAATGAGAACAGGAGGAGCCGGACTTGATGATCCTTGTGGGTCCCTTCCAGCTCAGGATATTTTGTGATTCTGTGTGTGATTTCCAGGAAAGTCCTGCCTGGATTTCCTGTTTCTGTGGAAAGCACAGGATTCTTGGCAGGTAGCTAATATAGCTCATTTGGGTTGTCTGGACGGTCTCCTAAAGATTTAATACATTACTTAAAAGAGTGGATTTGGAAAGGACACTGGTCAGTGAAATTGGCCAATGGTTGATTGATAACACAAATATGTTGATTGATAACAAAAATATATGCTGTATTCACTGAGACCAACTGGGAAATGAAGTTTAATCCAGCCCATGGCAGTTCCTATTTAAGAAAAATCTCTTCCATCCCCTAAAAAGGAGCCTGAAATCAGCCTTGCTGGGCACTCTGGCAAGCTATGAGTTTCAGACCATCTACACCCCTTGCTGACCAAGTTATACCCTCAGGGACCAAACTCCCAGCTGCCTTTAGAGGCAGACTGAAAAATATCTTGTTTCTTCAGCAGAGGAATGACTGATCCTGTTTGTGTCCCCGTGTTGCTTGCAAGTTCCTGGTCCTGCATTGACTTCCAGGCTGAATTTTGCCAATTCAGCAGCTGGGATCTTGTTATGATTGAACTTGATAAATTAAGCAGCCTTTTAGGGCAGGGGATGTCCCTGGTGTTTATTTAGTGAGCCAGACTAAATCAATCCACGCTGTTGTACACAAATGGGGAATTTCACTGTCCCTGTTTGCCTTGGGATTCCCTTTGGTGACAGGCAAGGTGTGACCAGAGGGAGAAAAACACAAGCAAGGGGTTGGTGGGGAAAGAAAGGGCTAAATCACCACAAAAGATTATGTCCGGCCAAACTTCCCATGTGGCTGAATTAAGCAAAATTAACTTAACAAAAATTAACTTAACAAAATTAACTGGCTTGAAAATGATGGTGTTGTGGCCATTTGTCTCCAAGGGCTCCTTGGGTGAGAATGAAGGACCAGCAATATTGTCCACCTTCACTAAGATCCTGAGTGCCAGGAAGATGAAATTATTATTATTATTATTATTATTATTATTATTATTATTATTATTATTATTATTATTATTATCATCATCAACGTAATAATATATGTGTATATTATTATATTAAGTATGCAAAGTGCTCAGATGTTACCAAAATACAAGATGTGGTGCTTTCAGCTGCAGGATGACCAGAGAGAAGGGGAATTACCACATTGTGGTAAAACAGGACACAGAGGTTATGTGGCTTCTCAGGCCTTGGTGCTGCCTCCCAGGCTTCAGCATTTCTCTAAATAGTTCATTTAATAAATAGATCTTTTGGTTCTGGAGCCCCTCCCTGCTGCATTCCAGCAGGTATTACATGGAACATGGTGGCAGGAGGCAGCATGGAAATGCCTAATTAACAGGGAAACAACCCAGAAGCCAGGAAGGGAATCTGAAGAGGCAGCATGGAGAGATTAAGGCAGCCAGGAGACTGCCAGGGAATCAATCCATACAGGCATGGGAAGAAGAACTGAGGCCAACTGCAGAGATGAACATGGATGGTAATGATCACAGAGTCACAGAGTGGTTACAGTTGGAAGGGACCTTAAAAATCATCTCATTCCATACCCCCTGCCATGAGCAGGGAACCTTACACTGGGCATATGCAAGGAAAACACACAAATTTTCATCCCTGCATTGTTGGGGACAAAGTCACATGGGACCTGAGTAGGAGTGATGCCAATGGCAATTCCTAAGCCACACCTATTTGGTGACTTTGAGACTGAAATTAAAAATGGGGGAGTTGACTGAACAATCTCCTGAGGGCCTTTCCAAACTGAAATCCTTGGCTCCCAGTTAGAGAAGGAATTGTTTTGTCTCCCTACCCTGTGAAACTCTGGGAAATGCCTGCAGTGGAGAAGGCTGTGTCTGCTCAAAGCAGGAACCCTTTGCAAAGAAAAAAGCAGGCAGCCCTGCTTGGAAAGAGTGTCAAAAGTTTGATAGCAAGGACAAAATGTAGAGAAATTCCACAAATTTGCTTTCCACAGACAATTGGGCACCAGCTCAGGAGGAAGGCTGAGAAACAAGACTCTCCTTCCCCTGGAGGTTGGTCCCTTGCAATGTGGCCACAGAGCATGGACAGTCCCCAGGAGCAAGGAAGAGACAGCCAAACCAGCCAGGTTGGCATTAACAACTTTGGCCCCTCCAAGCCAGGAAAAATATCCAAATGGGAAGATAAAAATACCAAAAAAAAACCTATGAAAAGGAGAGGTGTAATAGCCCACATGGAGCAGAGGAAGCCAAGCTGCAGACGCACACAGTATCCTAAGGCTGTTTTCCTGCCCGAGGCGGCAGAGCTGTGCTCACCCTGGCTGCCCTGCAGAGGATGAGTTTAGGGCTGAAACTGTTCCATTTTAGGAGCATTTTGCTGTGCTGGTGCTCAGGGCAGAGCAGGCACTGGCCCTGGCTCTGCTCATGCTCCCAGGGCCAGGTGGAAGCGGCATCTCCACAACCCCTGCGGGCAGCGGAAAGTGGGTGAGGCTCCTTCCCTCTCCCCTCTGCTCCTGCCACCATGCAAGGAGTGGGAGGCAGGATGACCTACTTGTGTCATGCCCTGAAAGCCTCTTTTTGCTCCAGCCAAGGCATCTCCATGCTCTGAGGCTCCTGCTCTGCCTGTTGGAGCTGTCCGAAAGGATTTTGTTACTCCCCTCTTCCTTCCCCTCCTGTCCCCCACTTGTCCCCTTGGCTCACCTGGGGCTGGGAGGCCTGCAAAAGCATTTTGAGAGATGCAGTAGGAACAGAAAGCAGAAGCTGGATTGTTTTCCTCCCAAGGTTTTGCTGTGGGAGGGGGAAATGTGGTGGAGGAGCATCCCTTGACATTGCATTCCAGAGAAACAGGGATCCAGGTGCTCTCCTTGATGAGAGATGTAAATCCATTGGTATAATTTATGTCCCTCCAGGGTGAGGGGAGGATTCTGGAAATCATTCTCTCCTCTCTCCTCTCTCCCCACGCGGAAGGATGGGAGAACTGGGCTTTTGGGGATATGGCTCTTTTTTTTTTTTTTTCTTTCTTTTTTTTTTTCTGAAGATATTTATTTATGTACCTGCTTAGCCAAAAATATGTGAGGGATGAGCATTTCCAATGCTCTCAGAATCAGCAACTCTGCTCCTTCACTGATTTTGGAGGTGGAACCCTTGTTGACTACAGGGGGAGCCAAGATAGCCCAGCCCTGCAAAATCCAGCCCTGAAAGTATAGTATTGTATTATATATTACATATTACATATTATATATTATACATTATACATTATATACTATATATCACATATAATATATGATATATGATATATGATGTATTATGTATTATGTATTATATATTGTATTGTGTATTGTGTATTGTGTATTGTGTATTGTATATTGTATAGTATAGTATTATATTATATACAATATATTAATCCTTATTTTAAAAAATATTTTTATAAAAACTATTACCACACACATTATCACAGGTTTTTGGCACAGCCCCTACAAAACCAAAGACATTTTCACTGCACCTTGTGACACACTCATAAAGAACCTACTGCCTGTTTTACTGAGCTCTCAGAGATATTTCTTCGTCCTTTACCTGCAGCTGTGGCCTCAGAGCTGTGACAGATTTCATTTAAGGCCCTTTATTTCCAGCTATGATGTGCTCTCATTTAATAAGCCCTGTCCATCCCCTTTCTCACCTTCCATGTTGGAGGAAGCTGCTGCTGGAGAGGGAGACACGAGGAGCAAACCCCACAATTAGACAGGCAGGTAATGACATTTTCCCTCTCTCATGGGTGAAGAGTGGTTGTCATATTGATTCCCTGAGGAACAGGTTGGGGGAGCTGGGGGTGTCCAGCCTGGAGAAGGCTCCAGGAAGAGCTTAAGGACATTCCCAGTACCTAAAGGGCACTTAGGAAAAGAGGGAGAGGGACTTTTTACATGGGAAGATAGTGATAGGATAAAGGGCAATTATTTTGAACTAAAAAAAAGAGATATTTAGGTTAGATGTGAGGAATAAATTGTTCCTTGTGAGGGTGGGGAGGCCCTGGCACAGAGAAGAAGCTCTGGCTGCCCCTGGATTCCTGGAAGGCCAAGGCCAGGTTGGACAGGGCTTGGAGAAACCTGGGATAGTAAAGGTGATGCCTCAGGTTTTAGCTTTTGTATTTTTCAGATTCTGTGCTGCTTTAGTGTGAAATTCTGAGCTTCATATTAGGGGATGGTGAGCTCTCATCACAGAGTAGGGAGACAGAACAACTCCTTCTCTAGCTGGGGAACAAGGACAAATGATCCAAATCTCAGGCACAAGAGCATAAACAACATGGACTGAAGAGACAAAAACAACAAGGATGGGACTGCATGGGCTAAAGCTGTAATTGGACAATTAACTGCAATATGCAAATGGACCAGAACTTCTGAAAGTGTGAGACCCTGTGACCATTTGTCCATTTTTGTGACCATTTTGGGTTCATCCTGGGTGTAGCCTTGGCTGGGCTCTTGTGCTGCCCAAGCTGTATCCATTGAGGCCTTTTAAAAAATCCCTACTTTATTCTTTAGCTCCTTCTAGTCTCTGTTCTAGGTCATCCTTCACAAGGCACCAAAGGTGTTGTGGTTGGAAAAAGTCCTTTAAGTTCCCTTCCAACCCAATGCATCCTGTGATTCTGTGGTTCCCTGCTGTTGATTTTTCCCTGGACAGAAGTAGCTGAACACACTGCACACCTCCCACTTCCTCTGGAAGCTGCTCTGCCTTGGGATGGGTCAAAATGGAGACGCCATTCAAGTTTTGTCAACTTATTGTCCACTAAGACAAGGCCTTTTGACAAGGTCATCTGTGCTGCCCTTCAGAACCCGTGCTGGGAGAGGGGCCCTGCTGCTCAGGATTGTGTCCAGATGGATTTTAATAATCTCCAGGGAAAGAGACTCCACTGAAAAACACAAGGGGAAACCAGTGTGTGGCACTGGGAGCAGGATCACAGTCAGATCATTCCTCCTGTCCACTGATGCCTTGTGAAGGCTGAGCTAGAACAGAGGCTGGACAGGGATAAACAATAAAGTAGGGATTTATTAAAAGGCCTCAATGGATACACCTTGGGCAGCACAAGGGCCCAGCGAGAGCTACACCCAAGATGAACCAAAATGGTCACAAAATGCATGACAGATCATGGGGTCTCTCACTTTTATAAGTTTTATGAGTTCTGGTCCATTTGCATATTGGAGTTAATTGTCCAATTACAGCTTTAGCCCATGAAGTCACATGCTCCTTGTTTTTCTCTCTTCAGCCCACGTTGTTTATGCTCTTGGGCCTGAGATTTGGATCATTTGTCCTTGGTCCCCAGCTAGAGAAGGAATTGTTTTGTCTCCCTACCCTGTGAAGAGGGCTCACCATCCCCTAATATGAAGCTCAGAATTACACAGTAAAGCAGTGCAGAATCTGAAAAATACAAAAGCTCAAACCTGAGGCATCACCACAATCACCTTGTGCTGTCAGGTGCCCAGAGACCCTCGAGGAAGAGCTTCCCTGAGAGGTTGGATCCCAGCACAGCAAGGTAAATTTGCAGTTCCTGGGGGAAGAGCTGTGGCCTTGCCACCACCTCAGGATGCTCCATCCACCAACACCTCCTCCCCCAAAGAGCAGGGCCCCTCTCCTCGCTGCAGACCTGGCTGAGAAAGCCTGGCCAGTGTCGATGCATTAACACCATCACCACAATCATTCCCCCTGGGAGCACATCAAGAAGAAGTTAATGTGAAGGGAAGGGCCTCACCATCATCTGTTCCAGAAGTGACAATGATCCCTGGTCAGCCTGATCTCGGGGGGACTCAGTCCCACAGCCCAAGGGCGGCTGTGCAGAAGGTCTGACCTTGCTGCACTCCAGGAGCTCACCCCAGGCCACGTTGGTGCCAGCCTCCCTGGGGACCTGAGCTGTCTCACTTGGTCACATCACAGGGGCAGCAGACAGATCATTTACAGAGAGCTCCCCTCCCTAACTTCATTTATTTTGTATTTCCCTAATCCTGGTGCTGCTCCAGAGCTCTCTGGAGTGTAGCTTCCAGTGCAGCTCCTGAAATTTCTTAGAGCAAAACCTGGACTGGGCTTCAAACCATGAAGAAGCATTTTCCTCATGAGTGTCCCCCCCACTCCATCATTATCCCTGCCCTGTGCTAATTCCAAAAGTGTTCCTGGGAACCACCTGAGCCAATGCTACTGGCCCAAAATCACACCCTGGCACTGCCTAATCCATCCATACAGCTGGAGTCTGCAGGTGGCTCATGGAAATGCTTGAACAGCTGATATCTCAAGCCACTTTCAGGCACTTTTAAGACTTTCCTCTCTCTTTTCTTTCACCTTTTTTTTCCCCCTTAAAAGCAGAGTGATTTTCTTTATGCTGCTCCAGAGCTGGAAACCTCTGGAGTAGAGCAGGGGGTTCTGTGCTCCAGCACTCCAGATTAGTCACTGATGGGACCTCTCCTTTCTCCATGAATAAATCAAGACTCTGCTTTCCATCTACTCTGGGAATGTCCTAAAAGCCCCTTCCTGCACTCAGGCAAGAATTCTGTTTAATTCATGCCAGTGGGGAATTTCCAAAAAACAATATCATAATCCCATCAAGCTGAAGAAAGGAACAAGAAAGGGAAGACCCCCTTCCCACGAGGGTGTTGGAGACTCCAGATGATGCAGAGTACAAGATGGAGAGTCTCTCTGCCCAGGTCCAAGCTGTCACCTCCCTCACCAGTATACCTGATGCAACATCAGAGAAAAAAGGGGTTCAGCACCGACATTTTGGGGTCTGTAAGATAAATATTACACAGAAAATATCCAGTTATCTCTCGGATACCCAACTTGTGTGCTCCACACTTTGGTCTCTGAAATGATGCCCACACACAAGAGGTGAATTATCACTGACCTAAACAAATCCCCAGATATTCACCATCCCCATCAGAGCTCAGACATTCCAGAGTCCTTGGCTAAAGCAGCTTCCACCAGGAAAATGCATGGAAATGTTGGAATTAAGCCAGAGGAAGCCACAGAGATGTTCCAAGGGCTGGAGTGCCTCTGCTCTGGAGCCAGGCTGGGAGAGCTGGGGGTGTTCCCCTGGAGAAGAGAAGGATCCAGGGAGAGCTCAGAGCCCCTTCCAGGGCCTAAAGGGGCTCCAGGAGAGCTGGAGAGGGACTGGGGACAAGGGATGGAGGGACAGGAACAGGGAATTGTTTCCCACTGCCAGAGGGCAGGGGGAGATGGGATATTGGGAAGGAATTCTTCCCTGTGAAGATGGGGAGGCTGTGACACAGGTTTCCCAGAGAAGCTGTGGCTGCCCCTGGATCCCTGGAAGTGTCCAAGGCCAGGCTGGACAGGGCTTGGATCAGCCTGGGATAGTGGAAGGTGTCCCTGCCCATGTCACAGTGTGGGACTGGATGATCTTTAAGGTCCCTTCCAACCCAAACCATTGAATCTCTGATTGTATCAATCATCCAACATCATTACTAAAGAGGCTCGCTCCTTTATTGTGTGTGTCTTTTGTTTTTTGTTGTTTGGGTTGTTTGGGGGTTTTTTGCTTGTTTGGTTTTGCATTTTTCAGTTTTGTTTGTTCTTTGTGTTCATGGTACCTCAGATGAAGTTTCTTGTTTGTTTCAAGTTTAAAAGTTCTTCAGCTTTAGGAAAAAAAAAAAGTAAAAATAAAAGAACACTAAATTAGTGATTAGTTGAAATCATACACCAAGTGGTAAAAAAATGGATTAACTATCAGCACTGTGCCCAGAACAAAGCTCTCCCAATTCCTTGTCCCAGTCAGGCTACTCATCTATGAAATCTTCTGTGCAGATTTATTTTCGGGAGGAAAAAATCACTCTGGTTACAGCAGGAATAGAGTTTAGAGTAGAGTTGCTATTTCCCAGTGGTGCTGGGGGCTCTTACACTAAATCACATTACTGCAATTTAAAATACAACTGCACATCTGCTGAGGCTTGGGTATTGCTCACATGTGTGTTTTTCAGTCCAAGGCAGGTATTTTTACATGGATTTTTCCTCCTCTCTGGGATGGAAAATGAAGCTGAATTCCTTTGCATTTTCCGTGGATTCTCCTGCCTATCCTTTGGTAGGTTACCAAAGCTCAGCTGCTTTGTGCTAATTTCTTAACCTGGTTTTGTGGCAGGGTCCCAGGTGGATTGAACTAATTTGGACTAAGGCGTGTCTGATTCTGGAATAGGAGCATCAACACAGGGAATTAATTATGAACCACTAATGTCAGGTGCACAGTCCAGAATAAGTCCTTGGATAGATGAAGCTTAAGGCCATAATCTTTAATTTTTCTCAAAAGCAAATTATTTTTTTCCTTGTCTGTCTCTTGATCTGCCCATCAGGAAATAGGTTCCCTGCCCATGCCAGGGGGATTGGAACTGGAGAATCTTTAAGGTCCCTTCCAACCCAAACCATCCTGTGTTTTTTTGGCTATGGAATGGTCACACATTATTATTTTCTCCTCACCTCATTCCAACCCCTGATCACTCAAGATCAGCTCTGTGAATGGGGTGCTCAGTGTGTAAAGTCCTTCCTACACTTAGGGCTTGATCTCGGCCTGGAAGTCACTGGGATTATTTGTCTAAAAGCTTATTCAGATCACAGTCCCCACCTTATCAGAGTTCAGCCAAATACAGATCATAGAATTCCAGAATGATTTGGGTTGGAAGGGACCTGAAACATCTCCTCATTGCAACCCCAACACCTTCCACTAACCAGATTGCTCCAAGCCCTGTCCAACCTGGCCTTGGACAATTCCAGAGATCCATGGGCAGCCACAGCTTATCTGTGCCAGGACCTCACATCCTCACAGGGAAGAATTCCTTCCAAATATCCCATCTATTCTGCCCTCTGGCAGTGGGAAGTCATTCCTCTCTTGTCCCATTTAAAACCTTGCTTAGCTCTGGGTGCAAATTACAGCACCTCCTGTGCAGCAGCTTAAGGAGGTCAAATTTAAATCCAAAAATCTTTCTTCTCATCAGAACCTTGGATTGTGGGTGTGTTGGCTGACAGAAACTACCCTTTTACCCTGGGACCCCCATGTGCTGCATTTCCAGCAGATTTCCAGAAGTCTTTTCCAACCCCTTCAGTCTCTTCTCAGATCAACCACTGACCTGAAAGGAATTTTCCACTCAGGTTCTCCAAAATCCTCCTTGTTCTCCTTGAGAAACTTCACACCTGCAGGTGGCTGCCATGAATGCACAAACTTGCTTTTCTCAACCTCCTCTCGCCATCCCACCTCAGCCCCCAGTGGTTGAAGGACAACGACCCAGGACGTGGCTGTGACCTTAATCAACCCCACCAGGCACTTCCACAAAGATGGGGACAGCAAAAATTCATCACTCTTAGCTGAAAATTCCTGGAAACAGAGGAATCCTGAATTTGTCTTTGAATTCTCCCACCCGAAGAACTCTGCAAACTTTGGATTTTCCTCCTTTGTATTAACCCTGTCTTCTTTTGGGAACAAAAAACTGATGGAGCTTAAAAAGATGAATTACCTGATCTGCATATTTAATGGAGCTCAAACACTCCATAAACACGACACGAGTTTTAACAGTATTTAATGGTTTGCATTAATTAATAAGTCTTTAAAGATGTCAGACATTTGCAGGTTTAAAAACTTTATAACTTTCAATAAATTCAGTGGGGCTTAATGAATTCCTGCCAATTTGCACAGCTTTGGAAACACACTCCCTCTCAAACAACATCACCAGTGTTTGTGATTTTAAGAGAAAGAAAGAAAGACAAGAAGGAAAAAAGAAAAAGAATGAGGAGGAAAAGGAAATAATTTATTATGTTGTCATTTCCTATGAAACAGATTTATTTTTCATTTCATTTCAATATTTTGTTGCTTGATTGATTTTTTTGAGCAGTTCTCTGAAAAACTGTTGATGCAATGAGGGGTGGGGAGCTCTGCAAACCTCCATGTCTCTGTACACAGACTCAAAGGATCATTTAGGTTGGAACAGACCTCTGAGACCTCTGAGACCACCCAGTCCAACCTGTGACCAATCCCCACCTTGTCACCAACACAGAGTGCCCCGTCCAGACATGAACACCTCCAAGGATGGAGACTCCAGCACCTCCCTGGGCAGCCCTTTCCAATGCTTGGCAAACCTTATCAGGAAAAAATTCCTCCTGATGCCCAACCTGGTGCAGTTTGAGGTTCTGTCCTCTGATCCTGTCCCTGTTCCCTGGCAGCAGAGCCTGATCCCCCTGGCTGTCCCCTCCTGTCAGGGAGTTGTGCAGAGCCACAAGTTCCCCCCTGAGCCTCCTTTTCTCCAGGCTGAGCCCCTTTCCCAGCTCCCTCAGCCCCTCCTGGTGCTCCAGCCCCTTCCCCAGCTCTGTTCCCTTCCCTGGACACTCTCCAGCCCCTCAATGTCATTCCCAGGGCTGTCCCCAGCACTGGAGGTGCCCCAGCAGTGCCAGCACAGGGGACAGGCACTGCCCTGCTCCTGCTGCCACCCCAGAGCTGGCACAGCCCAGGTGCCTTTGGCCTCTTGCCCACCTGGGTTCACGTTCAGGCATTGTTGACCAGCACCACCAGCACCATACTGGGCAGTTTTCCAGTCAAACAAATCCATACCAGTATCTGGATTTGTATGCATATCCACACAGCTGTGCATACACACACAGACACACAAATATATATTTAATGTCTAAATTTTGCTGGTATCTTTTCTGAAGGAAACTATGCCAGAAATCCAATTCCACACACGTATCCTAAAGGTCAACTTCTTACATCCATTTGGGATGAACACAAAGAGTGGATATTCCAATTCCTCCCCACACCTTTGGTAATTACAGATTTCAGAGAAGCTCTTTGCCCAGAGGGAAGCAAAGTGAGAGGCAGGGGCAGGGCTGAAGGCAGAGCAGGGGGAGGAAAGAGAGCATAACTCATCCTCATGGGTGGCATATGGGTATGAATGGGCTGGGATTTATCCTAAAACAACTTCCTGTGCTCATGACGGAAGAAAGACAAGAGGAATCATAAAAACAATGAGTGCAGAGAGGGGAATGAGCCTTGGCTCTGGCTTGTACAGGGAATTCTTCTCCCTGGCATCTCACTAGCCTTCTAGTCAGGATCACTCATCCCACTCCCACACACTGGATGTAAAAATACCAGGAAATATTTGCTGGAATGCTGTCCCTGCCTTTGTAAAGGCCACTCCATGAGAGATGAGAAGGAAATGCCACAGGACCTGCTGGCTGCTCTCAGGTGATGGGGCTGGGGAACAAATCACAGAGGGGAATCACTGCAGGTTCCAGAGGGTTGGCACTGCCTTTTCTTAGTCATCATCACCACACAAAAATCAGAGCAGAGGCCCCACAAAGAAATGGGATGGTGCCAATGCATGTCAGGATCTTCCCACAGATTCACCAGCAGGAACATGGAACAGGTTGTCCAGAGAAACTGTGGCTGCCCCATCTCTGGAAGTGTCCAAAGCCAGGTTGGACAGGGCTTGGAATAACCTGGGATAGTGGAAGGTGTCCCTGCCCATGGCAGGGGGTAGAACTGGCTGAGCTTTAAGGTCTCTTCCCATTCTAGGATTCTATGATTCTTTACCAAGGATTTCTCATTTTTAGTGATTTATCCACATTCTCCACCCAGCTGTGCTCAGCATCACACAATTTCAACCAAAATGGACCACCCTGGTGCTGCTCATTTCCAGCACAAAGTGCCCTCCTGGTTTCTGAAACCTCCTCCCCTCCACTCATCCCATTTTATCCCCACTCCTGTTCATCGCCGGCCACAACCAGCAAGGAGTGAAGGGGCTCCAGAGCCATTATCCCAAACTCCTTATCCTATCCTCAAACTCCTTATCCTTATTACCCCCTCGATGGCAGGGATGCTTGTTGCAGTGTGATTTCAGGGTTTACCTCAGAACCTCGGGTCCCTCCCATGATAATTCCCTCCCAGGTGTGTCACTCACCTCTCCTTTCCCCTCCCTGACCCCTCCCAGCACTGTCTGTCAATCCTGGCATTCCAGGAGGGAGTCAAGTGATTGTCAGATTCAAAGGATGCCCTCTACCCCTGGGGGGGCATTGGGCCATCCAGGTGTCCTTTGTCCCTTAAGACATCCTCTCCTCTACCTGGTTGGTGGCTTCCTGTCCCTTCCCTGCCCCTCTCCCCGGGTTAAAAGGAGCAGCTACCACATGGACAGGGAGCTCTGTTGGAGCATGTGAAAAGATTGGCTTTTTGCAAATATTCAAATGAATATTACATGTGCTGTGTTAGAAAGTTATGCTGTATTAATTCTCTTAAGTAGTGTGGTAAATATAGTTTTAGGTTATAACAAAAAGTTAAAATAGAAACTATGCTATGTAGGATACTTTTTTCCCTAAAGAAATGACTCGCAGTGAGATAGCAGCCACAGGACACCTAAATCTTTCAGAGAAAGGGAATTTATTGCTCCATTATAAGAAGAAATGAACTTCTTCCCACCTCACTGGGGCAGGATGACGCCATCAGGATTAAGAGGAAGAAGCTGACACTGACCAGACAGAATCCTGTGTTTGAATGGAATTTATGCATCATGTATGAGGAGTATGAATATGCAACAGGTTATTGCTTTTAAGGGTTAACCCTTTGTTAACGTGGGTCTTTTTTCAGGCTTGTGCTGCCCAGAAAAAGGTACCTGGACCATCCATAACTCTTTGTTTCTATTGTCTCATATTGTTCTAATTCAAATCATCCAAATTATTATTACTCAAATTTTATTACTATTTTTATAACCATTTTATTACTATTAAACTTTTAAAATTTTAAAAACAAGTGATTGGCATTTTTCATGGAGCAGTTGCTGGCCTGTGGGCCAAGAATAAAGCTCTGGATGGAAACTCTCCATCAGAACCGACTTCTTTCCTTCACTACCAACTTAAAGCTTCTCCTCAGAGAAGCTTTACCTCAGAGGTAAAACTGAGGAGCAGATCCTGTTATGGGGAAAGCTCCATCCTGCAGCCACCAGAGCTCCTGCAAGCCTGGACGTGCCTCCAAGCACCCAGCAAGCCAAAATTATCTCTGGGGTGAAACACCACAGTTGCCGGTATTTGGTTCAGCAGCAAGGGCCAGACAAGCCCTTGGTAAATATTCCAATGGATGCTCTTCCCCCCTCCCCAGCTTTGGCAGCACCCTCTGTCCAGCAGGCAGAAGGAGGCTCTGGGCCCGTGATGGAGCTCACAGGAATGCTGCCCATCCATATGGAGATCAGGGTACGTGATTTGGGTACAAATTGCTGACGTGCTGCTGCCTCCGCTCATCCGGAGCGGGGCCCCTGGCCCCATCCCGCCCTCGTTTGCTGACAGGGATCGGCTGCTTGGACTGGCAGCATCCCGGGAACTTCCTGGCCGTGGGCTTGGCTGGGCACGCTGAGTTGGGAGACTGACAGAGGAAGAGTGTGTAATTGCAACAGAGGGGAAAGCTGCGGGGGAGTTTGTCTCGGGATGACGAACAGGACCTGGAAAGGCTGAGGGGAAGGGGGTGAGCAGTCACGAGAGTGGCCTGGCCTGCTTTGAGGCACGGGAGACAGCCAGGAGAAGGGGATGAAGATCTCTCTCCTCGTCCCTGAGCTGATCCAGCAGCACCAAACATGGTGCTATGATCACCAAACACGCTGCTGTGATCACCAACTCACCATACCTGGCCGTGCATTTCAGAGCTGGGCTTGAAATGATGTTAAAAAAGGTCTTGCCAAGACCAGAGCAGCCTGATAGACTTTGATAAATAGCCACTAATTAATGTCTAATCTGTGGAGCTGTATCAGACCTGTGCACTCATGGGCTGCTGGGTCTGTGAGCTCTGGGAAACTGAGGCACAGAGCAGTGACCAGTTTGATCACAGAATCACAGGATGATTGTGACCACTGCAGGTCCTCTAGACCAACACCCTGCTCAAGTAGGATTCCCTAGACCAGGTTACTCAGGGATGTATCCAGACAGGTTTGAAATATCCCCAGTGAGGAGACTCCACTCCCTCTCTGGACAATCTGTTCAGTGCTTGGTCACTGCACAGGAAAGAAGTTCTGCCTCCTGTCCAGGTGGAACTTGCTGGGATCAGTCCCTGCCCGTTCCTCTGGTGCCATTGCTGGGCCCTGGAGCAGAGCCTGGGCCCTGCTCTGACCCTCCCTGCACACAGGGACACCCAGGGATGAGGACACTCTCAGCTGTGTCTTCTCTCACCCTTTCCTCATCAGGAAGATGCTCCAGTCCCTTCTCCATCTCTGTAGTCCTCCATTGCACCCTCTCCAGGAGCTCCATGATGATTCTCTGAAGGAAATCAGCCTTCCAGGGGCATGTGGGGAAGCACAGCACTCTCCCAATGGAAACACAGAAATCCTGCTTCCTAGAAACACCACAAACTTCATCTGCCAGCTGCAGCTGGACACCAGACTGGCTGGTTTGGCATCACTTATCTTGCCTAAATCCAAAGGGAACATCCCAAGGCAACACAAGTGGTTGGAAGCACCAAAAAAAATGGAAAATTTGAAGAGCTTTTGGGAAAGAGATAAAAATTTTCTTTCAGCACCATCTTCTGCCCTGTGTCCCTGGTCCTCCTTGAAGGTTTGGGAACTCGCTGTTCTGAAGCTGGGGTGATAAAAAAAAAAAGCCTGTGCCCTTTTTGGATAATGTAATAAAGACTTAGATGCTTTTCGGACGTCAGCTGCTGCCAGTAATCAGCGCTTCGCAGCTGCTGAGTCACAAATAGCTTGAAAAATATTTCCAGTCCTTGCTCTCCTGAGAGCTAATCCCAGAACGGGCAGTCATAAAAAACCATAAATCCCCAAATTACCAGAATGGCCCCAGAAATCTCTCTTAAGGCGATTAGTTCGATGTCGGTTCTGGACTGTCTTTACCTCATTGTTTCTCCTCTATGTTCCTCTCTCCTCTCTTTTCCCTGGACATCCCCACATGGCTGGAAAAGGTCATTCCTCTGTCCCTCATTCTCCAAACACTCCCTAACACCTTGGGGTCTGTTCTCCTCCTGGCATGGACTCTGTGCCCCCTCCCCACACCTGTCCTGTCCCCTCTGTGTGTTTGTCCCTGCCAGAAGATGAGATAAAACACTAAGCACAGAGAGATTATTTTTTCTGGGGGTTTTGGGGGTGTTGTTTTTATCATTTATGGTGAAAACAGAGATGCTCCCTTGTGGGCTTGTCCACAAATTTTTCACCTTTCAAACCAAACATAAACCTTTGCCACAGCTTTCTGCAGGAGACCTTACCCTGGTGTCCAAAGGGCTCCTTCAAGTCTGTATTTATATTTCAAAATTGCTTTATCCATTATTATTAAGAAGAAAAAGAAGAAATAACCATGTCCTTCATGACACTTTTTTTATAAGGGAATGCCAAGCACGCTGCAAGAGTCGTCACCATTAATTAAGCAGAAGAAAGGGCAGCTGAAGCCCACGTGAGCATGTCCATGCAGCTGTTGGCATCATGTTAAATAAGCAAACATATAAATATAAAAACTACACCAATTCCATAGGAATTCATTTCTGTTTATTTATTTTTTAATATATATGTTTAAGTGGGTTGCAGAGGAGGCCATGGAGATGCTCCTCTGCTCTGGAGCCAGGATGGGAGAGCTGGGGGTGCTCACCTTGACAAGAGAAGGCTCCAGGGAGACCCCCATAAGCCTAAAGGGACTTATGAAAAAGAGGGAAAGGAACTTTTTACACAGGCAGTTGCTGATGGGACAAGGGGGAATGGTTTTAAACTAAAAGAGATGATATTTAGATTAGATATTAGGAAGAAATTCTTCCCTGTGAGGGTGGTGAGACCCTGGCACAGGTTTCCCAGAGTGGCTGCCCCTGGATCCCTGGAAGCATCCAAGGCAAGTTTGGATGGGCCTTGGAACAACCTGGGCTAGTGGAAGGTGTCCCTGCCCATGGCAGGTGGTTGGAATGAGACAATCCTCAAGGCCTCTTTCAACCCAAATCATTCTCAGATGTGGCAGAGGATCAGGAAGCATCAGGTAATTCTGGTCAGATAAGTTCTTTTGTAGGGAGATGATGTGGTTGATACTGTCAGTTTAAAGCCATTTCCCCTTGTCATTCCATGTCCTTGTCCCCAGTCCCTCTCCAGCTCTCCTGGAGCCCCTTTAGGCCCTGGAAGGGGCTCTGAGCTCTCCCTGGATCCTTCTCCAGGTGAACACCCCCAGCTCTCCCAACCTGGCTCCAGAGCAGAGGGGCTCCAGCCCTTGGAGCATCTCCATGGCCTCCTCTGAAGGGGGTGGCTGTACCCAGACACTTTGTGGGAGCAGTCACAGTCCCTGCCCCACTCCTGGGCACTGTGTGGGTCAGGGCTGGTTGGCCTTGGACAAGGAGCAGTGCAATGCAGTGGAATGCAGACCCCACGTCAGGGTCCCAGCACTGCTGCATTTGCTGGTTCAGACTTGCTGTGGCTCTCCCTGCTTTACCCTGGGTGCCCCACTGCTCTCCCCCTCTCTGCCTGTGACCCCAGTTTGGGACATCCTCAGTTCCATAAATCTCATTCCCCTTCCCTTCCCTTCCCAAGGACTCAGTGCTTTATGTAAGAACAGGAAGACAGGATACATCCACACTGAGACAGCCTGAGAGGAGCATAAGCCTCTATCACTCAGCAGAGAATATTTTTAACATTAGCAATAATATTCGGGTGGCCTGGCCTACAAAACGCTGCTCCAGGGCATCCATCCCAACGTGGCAGCATTCCCAACCTGGCTGCTGGGACTCTCTGGACTAAGTTTAGCCCTGAAATGAGCTCAGACCCCTGGCTGAGGTCTCTGACTCGTGCTCCCCTGGCTGGGGAAGCTTTGCTGCTTCCCCTTCCATCCCTTGGCACTGATGATCCTTTGCCACGGGTGGCTCGGCCTGCGCCAGCCGAGAAGACGCAAATGCACCCGTGGGACGTGGCAGGGACACGTCACCCCCGTGGTGACAGCACCAGGCTCTTCCTGTGCTGAAGGCTCCAAGGGCTCAGTGGCTGCCCTGGGCTGCTCCCTGCTCTGGTTTTGGCTTTGTTCTCCTCCTTGCTGCTCCACAACATGGAATAAAACCCCAGGGAAAACCTGGGAGTGTTCCTGCAACCAAGACCTGCAGCATGGCCTTGCAGGACCCTGCTCTAGGGTCACAGCAGCACCCAGGCAGGAGGAGACAGCCAGGGAAGGGCTCTGAAATTCGCTGGGGGACTTCCCAGCATCACCTCAGATGCCCTGGCTTGCTCCCTGCTCTGGTTTTGGCTTTGTTCTCCTCCTTGCCGCTCCCCAACGTGGAATAAAACCCCAGGGAAAACCTGGGAGTGTTCCTGCACCAAGACCTTCAGCATGGCCTTGCAGGACCCTGCCCCCAGGCAGGAGGAGACAGCCAGGGAAGGGCTCTGATATTCCCTGGGTGACATTCCAGAATCACCTCAGGTATGGGGTCACCCACGCTGTGTTTGTCACCCCATGGCCACCCTGATTGATTCTCCCCCCAAATCCTTCCCCTGCTCCAAATGCAATGGTCAGAGCTGAGCCTGCCCCCTCTGTGAGCTTTGCACAGACCAAGAGGCCTTCAAGGACATTTTTTACCAAGTATGATGTGACATGGATAATGAGGAAATAAATAAGGTATAAACTGGGGAGGGGAAGCACCCTAGAAATCTCAGAGCCACCACTAGGACCGTGCACGGGCGCAGGGGAAGGAGGGGCAGGCAGGAGCCAGCTTGCTATTTTAAGGACAAGCTCCAATAGTAAAGTAATCATCTCCCCAGCAATGCTATTTTCTGGATCCGTGCCCTCAAGTCAGCACGAAGCCACCAAGCTTTCTATTCCGGTCACACCGAACGCTTCCCACCAATCCATCCATCTTAATCCCGGCCCCGGCAGCCGCGCAGCCCCACCGGGGCCGAGGGGGGTTTGGAGCTGGGCTCATCCCTGCCAGCCCATCCCTGGGCACACCGGACCATCCTCTCCATCCTTTCATCTGCATCCTCGCTGCTGCTGCTGCTGCTGCTGCTGCTGCTGCTGCTGCTGGACAAAATGCCTCCCACGTAATCAGTTCCCATCCTCCCTCTCCTCCTCCTCCTCCTCCCCCCTCCGTGGTTCTCCTCGCTCCATCCCCTCCTCTGGCGCACCGCGGATAAAGGGATCGGTCCTGCGGCGCTGGGGTCATTTCAGGAGCTGTCGCCGCTGGGGTGGCGGGGCTTTGCACGCACAGAATTACAGAATTCCAGAATTCCCGTCCCCACTGCAGCAGAGGCTGGGCACGGGCAGCCGAGGAGCTGCCAGCATCCTTCACCCGAGTTGTGCACCCGCATCCCTGCTCGGGGACACCCCGACCTGTGCTCCGTGGCTGCCCCGTCCCCTCCGCATCCAAAAGGGATGTGCTGGGCACGGAGACACCGCATAAAAGCTCCTTCACCCCCTCCAGGACCACTGCATCCCATCCCTGCATCCCATACTCGCATCCCATCCCTGCATCCCATCCCCTCATCCCATCCCCGCATCCTTCCCGTACCCAGACCACCGGATCACCTCCCTCTTTTTTTATTTTTTCCTTTTTTTATCGGTGTGATGAGGCAGGAGCTGCACTTCCTGCTGCAAGGATTTCCCTGCGGATTTCATCCTTCAAAAGCACCGAGTCCCCAGAGCCCCCGAGGCGCGAGGTTTCCTTCTGCTGAGAGCTAACAAGTGGTCAGGAGCTTGGGGTTTTGGTGCTGTTCCCTAAATAGAACATCTCTTCAGAAGCCCAAAAAGATTAAAAGCTCAGCTGACTTCCAGAAAAAAAATTATGTTTATACAGAGCACAACAGGATCTGGAGTTTAAATATATATATATTTACACAAACACTTACATAAGGACCCTCCTAGACACAAGTTAACCTCCAGTTATGCTTTGGGAGGAAATTTTCCCGGGGATTTTGGTGTTTTTTTCCCTATCCAGACAATTCCCAAATAATGGCCATTGCAATAAAAATACACTGCATTGTAAAGCCTGAAAATTGCCTGATTTTGGTACTTTTTGCTCACAGACTTGGATTTGAATCCTTTTTTTTTTCCATCAGAGTTCTCAAAAGCTCTGATCTAAAAGAGGTGCCTCCCTCTGTGCCTCAGTTTCCCCAATTTAGAAACAGTCCCCACACTGGCCAGGTGACACTGAAGTTTAGGAAATGTCCAAGACTTGTTTCTGATTAAAAAAAATCTACTGCAAATCAAATGTCAAAACTTGAAAATGCTTGGGGCAGGATGGTTGGAGTTTTCGGAGGAGGGAGAACATGTTTTGAGGTTTGAGTTTTTTTGAGAATTTTCTAAAAAATAATACCATCCAACAAAACGAACCAGAAAACAATCACAAGAGACCTGAAGT
The DNA here is from genome assembly GCF_037042795.1 of Molothrus aeneus. Classification (NCBI taxonomy): domain Eukaryota; kingdom Metazoa; phylum Chordata; class Aves; order Passeriformes; family Icteridae; genus Molothrus; species Molothrus aeneus. The sequence goes on along the minus strand of NC_089648.1, from coordinate 110,273,681 downwards.
TTAAAAATGTGACCTCATAATTCTTCCCTAAACCACAAACCAGCTCAAATAGGGGCATTAATCAAGTTCCATCACCAAGAGATTTGCAGTCTGCAGATGACTCAGATTTAGTCTTTACTTTGATTTCCTCACTCTCATTTCCCCAGTTTGCATTTTTTTTTCCCCTTCCCACCCCTTCTGTCTCCAGCTCAGCACAGCATTTAGCAGGGCAATACACTTTAAATACACTGATAAATAAATATTTATTTCTTTATATGTTCAGTGGGTAAGTTTGGGTGAGGGAAGCTGAGGAGGAGGAGGAGGAGAGATGGGATGGAAGGATAAAAATATGGCCATTTGCAAGGGGCTGCACCAGTGTGGGAGATACACAAATATATAAATTATATCTCTAAAAACATAGATATCCATAAATACCCAAACCCAGAATTTCTAAGGATTTTTCCCTGACTGTAAAAAAGTAAGAAAAAAAAAAAAGAAAAGAAGAAAAAAGGCAGAACAAGCCCAGTCCTCTAACAAAATAACAATAGGATCCTGCTAAGGAATAATTCCAGGTCTCCTGGACTAAATTGCAGCAGGTTCCCAGGAGTCAGCAGAGAAGAGGCAGAGTGCTGCAAGAGCCAGTCACACACCCTGCAGCTGGCAAAATAATAATAATAGTAATAATAATAATCAGCCATGTCCAATCAGCCCTAATATCCATTACCACCATCAGGTTCAGTGCAGGATTAAGAACTTCAAGTGAATAAATATGCCTGTGATTTCCACCGTGTTTAGAGGCTGATTGGAAGTCCCAGTGGAGGGGTGTTTTCAGCCATGGATGCATTCTCCAAGCTGGGAATGCTGTGGCTCTCTCTTGGCTGCACTTTTGACTCCTGACCCCCTGAAATCCCAGAATGGTTTGGGTGGGAAAGGACCTCAAAGATCAGCTGGTTCCAGCCCCTGCCATGGGCAGGGACACCTTCCACTATCCCAGGTTGCTCCAAGCTGGCCTTGGAGACTTCCAGGGATAGGGCACCCACATCTTCTCTGGATAACTTGTGCCATGGCCTCATCACCCTTGGTGTGGGAACACTCATCCCAAACCTGGATAGGGGTTTATTCCTCAAGCTGGCCAAGATTTTGAGTTGAACCCACAAAATAAGACATTGTGCTGCTTTTTCTGCACTAAATGTCCCTCTGCTCAGGCATATTCTTGTCACCTAGCCCCTTCTGTGAGGACTTTCAACCTCACAGTTAAGGAATAAGATCAGAGAACTTCATTTCCTCATGGTGGTCCCATCCACTCTCCTAGGAAATGAAATTCCTTCACTTCACCTTCTGCTACTCACAGACCCACCTGCAGATTTCAGTGCCCTGCCCCCAGAATAGCATGGAAAGTGATGGGAACATCCTCAGCAAGGCAATGTAGGCCAGGGAAGGTCTGGAGAAGCTGGGCCATGAGGGGGATCTCGCTGAGGACTCTCATCCTCCACCTCAGCCATGTGGCAAGAGCCACTCCTGAGTTACTGCCATGCCTGTAGGATCTGACCATCCCCAACCCAACCTGCTGAAACTGCCCCTGGCACAGCTCACAGCAGCCCAGACGCAGCCATGTCTGACCCTGGGGGTGAGCAGAGCCCTGAGGATGCCCCAAAGTGTTGTTCCCAGGGTCACACCATGGATGCAATGTGGAATTCCCTCCTGATGTCCACATGTGAACCTCTGCTCCGTGCCACTGCCACCCCTGAACCACAGCCAGACATGGCCTTTGATGACTTCCCCAGGGTCTCCTTGGGGGAAACCAAACATCCCAATGGTCAACAGAGTCTCAGGGAAGGATGGAAAAGGGACAGAGGCCCCCACACCAACACCAAGACTGTGCCCTGCCCACCATGGCCACGGTCCTGTGTCAACTCCATGGTGTCCCACCTCTCAGAACTCCCTGAGGAGGAACAAGGAGGGGACCAGGCTGGTTCTGTGGGGAAGGCAGAGGGAGGGGTGGCTGTGATTGCCTCAGAGCACTCAGGGGATGATGGATGATGCTCCATCATTGGTGCCTTCCAGTGCCACCCTGCACAGAGGAATCACAGGGATGGGCACAGTGGGGATTCGAAGTTACCCCTCTGTACACCTCTGGATCCTCTTTCTTTCCTCACTTTCCTTTTAATTCTTCTCTTTTTTTCTTTCCTCACTTTCCTTCTCCTTTTAATTCTTCTTTTTCTTTCTTTTTCCCAATTTTCCTTTTCTTTCTTTCTTTCTTTCTTTCTTTCTTTCTTTCTTTCTTTCTTTCTTTCTTTCTTTCTTTCTTTCTTTCTTTCTTTCTTTCTTTCTTTCTTTCTTTCTTTCTTTCTTTCTTTCTTTCTTTCTTTCTTTCTTTCTTTCTTTCTTTCTTTCTTTCTCTCTTTCTCTCTTTCTCTCTTTCTCTCTTTCTCTCTTTCTCTCTTTCTCTTTCTTTCTTTCTCTCTCTCTCTTTCTTTCTCTCTCTCTTTCTCTATTTCTCTCTCTCTTTTTCTCTCTTTCTTTTTCTCTCTTTCTCTCTTTCTTTCTCTCTTTCCTCATTTTCCTACTCCTTTTTATTCTTCCTCTCTTTTTTTGGTGGCACAGGGAGGAAGGCTTTGACTCTGAACAGTGCAGACAAATCCACCAACTCCAGCGAGGAGGAGCCGGGCAGGCAAGCTCCCGAAAGCATCAGGGAGACGTCTCTTCCTTGGGGGAATCTCTGCATGGAGGGATGATGGGAGAGCCCCTCCGCCTCCCTGAATCCTCTGCACTCTCGGCATCCCCTCTCCGCCTCCTCCCCAACTCTGCGGTTTCCGTGACAACGCTTGGCTCACAGGAGCCTCTCCATTGCAGAGCCCAGCACCGCACACAGCTCCTGGTGCCTGTGCAGCCCACGTGGGGTTCACAGGGTTCAGCAGCAAGCAACAACCTCGGGTTGGGTGCTTGGAGGAAGCTCCAAACACAGATTCTTACAGGAGAAGGCTGCCAGGTTGGGGAGTGTCTCTTTGATCCAGCTCCCAGCAATGGTTGTTGCAAGAGGTGGGTGATGAGAGAGGTTGGGATGCAAAGAGGGAAAACCCTCACAGTGCTCAGGTCAGAGCTGATCATGGAATCAAAGTGTCCCTGAATGGTTTGTTTTGGAAGGGACCTTAAATCTCAACTTGTTCCAATCCCTGTCATGGGCAGGGACAACTTCCACTGTCCCAGGTTGATCCAAGCCCTGTCCAGCCTGACCTTGGACACTTCCAGGGATCCAGGGGCAGCCACAGCTTCTCTGGGCAACCTGTGCCAGGGCATCCCCACCCTTAAAGGGAAGAATTCCTTCCCAATATCCCATCTATCCCTGCCCTTTGGCAGTGGGAAGCCATTCCCTGTGTCCTGTCCCTCCATGCCTTGTCTCAAGTCCCTCCCCAGCTTTCCTGGAGCCCCTTTAGGCCCTGGAAGGGGCTCTGAGCTCTCCCTGGATCCTTCTCTTCTCCAGGTGAGCACCTCCAGCTCTCCCACCCAGCCTGATGCTGAAGTTACACCTCCACAATAAATCCATGCTGGAGCCTGATCTCCATCCCTGAGTCCTGGCCATGTTCACACCATTAACCCTTCCCACCCTCCTAAAGGCAGTGCCTGCACCCCAACCACGCATTGGGGATGATCCCTGGCCTGTGCCACCTCCTGACCTGAGACAGGGGTGGTTTGGCTAAATCTGAGTTGGCCAGGGCTGAAAGGCTCTGGGGATGGCAGAGAAAACAGAAAGGTGAAGGTTCAACCCCAGCCCTTGTGTTCTGACTCTGTTCCATTTACCACTCACAAAAATCAATCACCCAGCCCTGGTAGGGCCTGGGCAAACCTGAGTCCATCTGCTGGCAGTGCTCTCAATCCATCTGTGCCCCAGGGATGTCACAGCAAGTGCCCAGAGCAGCAGCAGTGACTTCCACCAAGGACTGGACCCTCTCAGGTGATTGTCCCCTGCCCCAGGGGACAGACTCAGACTCTGGTTATCTTGGCTGAACAGTCACCAAGGACATGAAGCCACCTTGTAGAGACCCAGACAGTGCTGGGAGTGTTGGCAGAGAGCAAGGGCTGTGCCCGGGAAAGAGCCACGGAGTGGGAATAAAGGGCAGGAACCATTTAGAATCATAAAATCACAGACTGTCCTGAGCTGGAAAGGACCCACCAGGATCATCCAGTCCAACTCCTGTGAACAGACACCCCAAAATCCCACCCTGTGCATCCCTGAGTGTTGTCCAAATGCCCCTGGAGTTCTGGCAGCCTTGGGGCTGTGCCCATTCCCTGAGAAGCCTTTTCAGTGCCCCACAACCTTCTGGGGGAAGAATCTTTCCCTGATATCCAACCCAATCCCTGAAATAAGCACAACTGGTTTAGTTGTGTTGATAATGGTTGGTAAATCTGTTATCTCTTTAACCTGGAGCACAGGCAAACAATCAAACGAAACATCCAAACTCTTGCAGGTTTTCTCCACATCCCAGTGCTTGGCAGGGTATGGGGAGGACTTTGTTTCCTTGGCACAGCCTTGGCACAGACTAATGAAAGCTGTTCCAAATTGTCCCACCATATAAATCCCAAAAAGGATCCAGGACCAGTTGCTCCACAGAGCTAACACTGATCAGAGAATCATGGAGCAGTCTGGGTTGGAAGGGACCTTTAAAGGTCATCTAGTCCAAACCCCTGGAATGAGCAGGGACATCTCCAACTAGGTCAGGTTGTCCAGCTGACAGGCTGTCCCCTTTGGTTCTGATCTCACACTCTCATAAAAATCACAAGGGGTACAAAAGAGAAGGGTATGATGACTTATTTTCCTCATTTCCATGAATCTGGGCAAACCTGATCTGAAGGCAGGATCCCTCTGTTTTCCAGGACTTAGGGCTGGCCATGAGCAAGGAGGGAGTTCCATACACTGCTGCTTGCCCTGGCCCATGGAAATAAACCAAGGAAATAAAATATAGCCCAGGGTAAACCTCAGACTGTGGGAGAGGGAGCTAATTACCCCTCCTGGAAAGAAAGGAAAAGACACAACCCAGTCACTGCTGTATTTTTTTTTTTTTTTTTTTGCCAGACACTTTTATCAATGACAAGAGAAGGACAGCTCTGCTCACTAAAAAGCAGCTTCCATGGGGTGAGATCCTCCTGCTTCCAGCTGAAGTTCTTCCTTAACAGGACCCAAGGGTGATGGAAATGTTATTTACAGGCAGCCAAATTCCCAGGAAGGGACTGGCAGGGGCAACTCTTGAGTATCAGGTGGAATCATGTTCTAACTCCTGGGAACAGCGCCCTCTCCAGGCTCTGGACTCCTGGTTTTGGTGGGAATTCTGGCACCAGCTGAATGTGTGGTTGTCCTCTCTGACATTGAGAAGCCAGCTGAGATTCCAGCTGCCAGAACAAAGGCTGAGGAGCTGTGTTTAACAGCACGAGGACCCAGCTCTACATTACACACACACACACGCACACGCTGAGCTGTCCCCAGCATTAAAATTTCATTACAAGGAGTGCACCAGGAATAACCATTATCAATTATATATTACACACTGCTTTAGTATAAAAGAAATCTGATGGCTTGGGGGTTCTGCTGTGAGAAGGAGCCTCTCTTGCAGGCTCTGGAGCTGGTGGTGTGGTGGAGCTTTGTGATTCACCACACAATTCCCACTCTCCCAGCCCTGTGTCCTCATGGTGGGAGTACCCACTCCTGGCTGGCTGTTTGTCCCAGTTCCATGCAGGTCATGCTGGGTTATCACACAAGCACAGAATGGTTTGGGTTGGAAGGGTTCCAGTCACACTTCCCACTGTCCCAGGTTGCTCCAAGCCCTGTCCAACTCAGCTTTTAACATTCCCAGGGATGAGGCAGCCACAGCTTCTCTGGGAAACCTCTGTGGGATGCCCAGGACAGGACAGAGATTGAGGATTGGATCTTGTGGCTTTTTGGAAAGAGCTGGCTTTGCTATCTGAATAATGTCACTGTGCCAGGAGCTGCTTAGGCCACTCACTTGGTCACCTGAGGCGTCACCTACAGCCCTGGGTGCCTCCAAATGTGGCTGTCCCTGAGTGTCTTGGACACCTCTCATGGGTGGGACAACTGGAGGTGTCCCCACTGCTGACAGAAGGTTCTTTGGTGGCCTCAGTGTCCTCCTTCAGATACTTTGGTCAGAGCACCAGAACCTCACTTACATCCCAGAGCTGGGGTGTCCATGAACTTGTCCTGTCCCATTTCCCTGGGGCAGCAGTGGCAGCCACCCCTCCAGTGTCTACAGCACCCAAATCTCCTCTTTCCCTCAGTGCACCGGGCCTGAGGAGCTTTTAAACACCAAACCCACAAACCCTTCCATTCTTAAGTTGCTCCTCATCCCCACCTTGAGCAGCCTTTGCCCTTTGAAAAGTCCACTTCCATTTCTTCATGTTGAGGAATAAATGTTGGCATTGTCTGAAGGCTTTCCTGTAAAATGATCCCTCTCCCCCAAAGATGGCAGGCAGTGAACAACCCCAGATCCTGACAGATGATAATGACAGGGACACTAAGAAGTGATGGGGTGGAGGGAGGGGATGTTAAAGGGTGTTTAAGTCTTAACACTGATACTTCAATCCAATTAATGCCTCTGTGCGTGGTGTCTTAGTATTTTAGTTTTTAAATTTTTCATATATTTGTAGTCCTGCAAATTCTTTGGTGTATAACTCTAAAGTAGCCTGTCAGCTGCTGTCCTCCCATTTTATTCAGACAAAACAGTTCCTGTCTAGGCCCAGGACTCAAGGACACCTCACTGTCTCAGGCCCCAAAAAGTCTAAACAAAAGTAAGCTGGGGGGAGAAGCAAACTGGGAGTTTATGACTTCATCACCTGAAGCTGTAATTGGAGGATTAATCCCTGATATGTAAATAGACCCAACTTAAAACATGAAAAATTGGTGACCATTTCCCCCAAGGTGTACCTATTGAAGACCTTCAGTAAACATCCACTTCTATTCTCTTATTTTTGTCTAGCTTCTGCTTCAGGCAGCCACTCCAAGGCATCATGTGCACCAAAGTACTGAATATTAATAATAGTAATTAATATACAATATTAATTAATAATACAATATTATATATATACTATTATTCTATGTTCTATGTTCTATGTTCTATATTATATATTATATATTATATATTATATATTATATATTATATATTATATATTATATATTATATATATAATTAATAATACAATATTATATATATTATATAATATATAAAATAATATACTGAAACATCAGCAGCTGGGTGGGGAACAGTCAGGCGAGGGGGGTCTGCAGGACTTTGTCTACTCCCTCAAAGATTTTGGGAGGAGATCCTCAGGCAGATAGGGAAAGGGCATGGAAGAATGGTTTTTAAACTAAAAGAGGATAGATTTAGATTAGAATTTGGGACGGAATTCTTCCCTGTGAGGGTGGGGAGGCCCTGGCACAGGGTTCCCAGAGAAGCTGTGGCTGCCCCTGGATCCCTGGAAGTGTCCAAGGCCAGGCTGGACGGGGTTTGGAGCAGCCTGGGACAGTGGAAGGTGTCCCTGCCCATGGCAGGGGGTGGAAGGGGATGATCTTTAAGGTCCCTGCCCTCACAAATAATTCTGTGATAAAACTACAGTGGATTCCACATTTCTTTGCTGCCAACAAGCCCATGGCTGCACTTTGAAATCCTTATTTCCCTTTCCCATCCAGTGGATCGTGCCTGAGAAAGTGATTTCTCAGGATGCAGATTAAAGCAGAACAGCAGAGAGCCTCCAGTGCAATTATGAAAAGGAAGTCATAAAAAATAGTAATTAAAAGTCATATTTCTGCTGGGTAAATGCCTGGGCAGGGCTGGGAGTTGGAGAGAAAGATGCCTGAAATGCAGAGGATGCAGCAGAAGTAGGGATGGGACAGAAAAGCTTTGTCTGTGCCAGTGAAGGAAGCAGGGGCAGGGATTGCACCACTCCTGTGCCACCTATTGGCACAGTCCCTTGCACAGTTTTAATCCAGAAAACAGCCCTGTTGGGTGCTGGTCTCTGCTGTCACCTGCCTGTGACTCAGTTTCCTGCTGGATGAGCCAGGAATGAGGAGTCCTTTGGTCTGTGTGGATGGTGGGACACACAGCATTCCAGTGCCGCTGCTGAAATGGTGCTGGGGGAAAGCGAAGAAATTTGGGTTGGGTGGAAGAGGTTTTACTCACTGAAATGAAAGCTTGGGCAGAGTTTTATTTGGTTCAACCCTGAACTGAGCACCTTTGACTTCCTGGAGTGGCACAGCCTGAGGGCATCTCAGGTGGCTTTTGGCACCAGGGGAAAAACTGGGAAAAAGCAACATCTGTATATGTGAAGACCCTGAGGTCTTGCCCGAACTGCAAATGCTCTTCCAGCTCCTGATCCAGCAAGGATTTACACCTCAAAGATCCTGTGCCTCCTGCACCCCTATGGACATGGGGTCATGGTGTCCTCCTGCCTCTTCCCAACCCTCTCAGACCTGGCCAAAACGAGACCTCTGAGCTGCCTGGTTGGCAGGAGATTGAAACCTCAACCCCTGGGAACTCCAACCACGCTCCTGCCGTGGATGTTCACTCAGGAGAAGATGCCAGTGAGACAAGTGGGGTGAGACCTTCCCAGGAAAGCCTTCCTGCACCACCCATCAGCCCATTCCTGCTGTGGGGACATTGGTCCAGCCCCACAGGCAGCAAATGAGACCTCAGCTAGGGGGAACATTTCAGGAAGTGCCTCTAAAGGCAAAACCCTGGAGGCCAGAGCAACTCTTTGCCTTCCTGCTGCTGAATCACCAGTGGGGAGCAGGAATTGAACAGAAGAAAATAAGAATATAAGGGGAGATTGTAAACACATGCCAGATTAAAAATTTAATGGGTCTAAGCAGCCTCTGGGGGTGGAAGACAGAGGGTCTGTCAAGGAGGGGAGGCTGGTGCTGTCTGAAAGGGCTGTGGGAAGCTCCAGCAATCCCACTGCACCCAGGGGAAGGGAAACAAATGCTCTGGAGTGGGAGCTGGAAGTGCAATCACTGGGCAGGGTCGTTCCCAAGAGCTCAGGGGACATTTGGAGGGACAAGGTGGACACTCAGGACTGCCACCATCCCAGCTCCTGCTGTGGTCCCACATGGGGTGTGGGGCAGGGGTGGGTGCAGATCGATGGAGGCTGTTTGAGGGGTGATGGGAATACCTGGATTTAAAGGAAGAAAAGGTTTTTCAGCTCTGTGTAAATGTGCCCGGGGCAAAGGGGAGATGGGCTCATGGAAATCAGCCTCCTCAGGTATTAAATTAGGAGGAAGCTCAGGATGAGCCTGGTAGTTGAAGATGCAGAAGACTGAGGCTCAAATCCCAATTCTTGCAGTATCCCAGGGTTCAAAAAACCTTGCTTTTCCCATTTGCCTCCCAAAGTTTTCCTTTATGTGCTCCAACATGAAATCACATCCAGATCTCTCCCCACACTACAGCTAAGAAAACAAATCTTCTGTGAGTAAAAGAGCAAAGCAAGGTTGGTTTCCAAGGGATGGTGGATTCTCCAGCATCCAGTAAAGAACAAACTCAAAGGAAAGATTTACCCAAGTCTGTGACACTCATCAAATTTCTCTGATGGGTGGTTTGGCTGGAATTAAGGAGGGAATATAGTTCAGGGGTGTTTTTTCCTTCACTGAGGGTACTGGGCTTCCTATTCTCTTTCAACATGCCTGGTTTTGTGAAAGTTGAAGGATTTATCCTCTGAAAAATCAGTATTAAAAGTTTTGACTCTCTGTCCCTATGTAGGTCTGGTTTCTTTAGTAAATAAAGGTAAAGCTGTGGTGAAAATCTGCCCAAAACCAAACAGGAAAACTTTGAAAACAGAATTTTGCCCCTCCCAGGCAAAGAGAAGCATTTAAAATGTCTCTGAGGTGAGGTTTGACTTCAACATTTTCCTCCAGGCTCTAACACCTGAGGGGAAAAAAATAATGATGAAGAAATGGAATGCTGATGAGTTCTTCTCTGCTTGCCTGGATTTTAAACCATGGAAAGACAGAATCATTTGGGTTGGAAAAGACCTTTCAGATCATAATTTTTGTTACTTTCTGAGGGCTTGGTGTGCATTGGCAATGCCTTAGGTGGAGCCAGTGAATATCAGGACATGGGGAAAAGGACATGTTTTATCACACCAGTGATCTGAGATACAGAAGGGACAGGAACCCTTTCTGATGGCTCAGCAACCATGTCCTGGTGCCGGTGACCATGTCCCCTCCCTGCTGTGCCCATCACCCCAGCCAGTCTCTGAGACAACCATGGAAAAGCTGTGGCATCACACAGAGCTGAGCTGAATCCTCTTTTCGGACCTTCCCTGCGTGAGTCACCCCCTCGTGTCCTCCTCCAAGAAGGGACCACATTCCTGCATGGCTGCCCCTGGGGAGAGGTGCAGGATGGCACCTTGTCCCAGAAGGCACGTGTGTCACCATGGAATCATCTCAGGTTCCTGTGGTTGAGATGACTTTTGAGGTGTTAGAAAGTCTTTTTTTCCCAGCCCCGCAACTGAAGAAGAAGTCGAGATTCATCAGTTCTGCTTTTCAAGAACTGATGTTTTTGTTTATTTTTTCTTATCTATTACATTCATTCTCTGACCTGCTGAGATCTGTCCAGCAGGTCAGGTTGTGGCACAGTTCCTGCCCTTGGGGTGGTGTTAACTTTTTATACTAAAATCTACGTGTACTTTATTCACAATAATTTTCTAATACCTACCACCTATGTTAGACAGTCTGTCTCTACTCTAAACCAATCCAAAAGTGCCAACATCACCCAGAAGATGGAAGACAAGAAGGAGAAGAAGGACAGGACATGCCCAGATTCCTCCATCTTGCCTCTTGAACTCCCATTCTAAAAACCCCAAAATTCTACTTTTTCACCCCATGATAAATTATCTATCATTCTACTCAAACTCTTGTGGCTTGTAAATCTTCACACAAAGTAGATAATTGTTTCCATGGGCTAAAATCAAAGGCACAGGTGTCTTTAACTCCATGCCAAGGTCTCTGAGCCCCCTGCCAGGGTCTTGAGCCACCCAGGGCAGCCAGAGGAATGTTCTGGGTCCCGACAGAATCACAGAGGGGTTTGGGTTGGAAGGGAAGGTAAAGTTCATCCCATTCCACCCCCTGACATGGCAGGGACAATTTTCACTACCCCAGGTTGATTCAAGCCCCATCCAGCCTGGCCTTGGACACTTCCAGAGATCCAAGGACAGCCACAGCTTCTCTGGACACCCTGTGCCAAGGCTTCCCCAGCCTTACAGGGAACAATTCCTTCCCAATATCCCATCTATCCCTACTCTCTGTCAGTCTGAAGCCATTTCCCCTTGTCCTGTCACTCCTGCATCCATGGAAGTGTTCCAGAGGGTCCAAGCAAACCCTTTCCAGGTAGATCCCTGACTTGCAGCTTGACCTGTACCACTCGAGGCATTAACCAGCAGTCAGGGGATCCTGCAGTGACTCATCCTCAGGATCTGACAAACCCTTAAACCCATTGATAAAAGCCCTGGAGGGTTCTGGCTCTTGGCCAAATCCCTCCACTTCATTCATGGAAAAGAGGGACAGGGAGGGAAATGGGCTGGGCTCGGGTCCAGGGAACAGAAGCACAGGAGGATCTGGCCATTGCACAGAGTCCTCCTATAGCCATGGATGGAGGCCAGGGCCAGGGGAAGGAACCACAGCCAGCCCTGCACAAGGAGGCTCCAGCCAGGAAACAGCAAGGCAGCAGAGTCCTGGGCCAGAAACTCACCTTGGGGGAGGGAGGAGCAGCAGACCCTTCAGGAAAGCTCTGTTCCTAGGAAAGGTTGTGTCCTTCTGGACAAATCCCTCCGGTGGCACCATTGACCTGAGCAGTGTGGTTTTCCCACTCGGATCTAGAGCCAAACTCCAGTCTTAAACACCAGCAAGACCTTAAACCTCAGCAGGAGAGGTAAGGACAAGGAAGGGGCATTCACTGGGTGTTGTGGGATGCAAATATTGCTCGTGCACTTCCTCGTGCATCCACATCTTTTTGTGTGCCCACAGATGCTTCCAGTGTTGGAAATTACTTATGTTTCTCACAGCTTTTTTCTAATTGATTCTGGAGATGAAAAGGCATCCAGGGATTTGAAACTGGGTGGTCTTTAAGGTCCCAACCCAAACCATGCAGTTATTTGGTGGGATACTGGAGCATACCACACCCACAGGGACACCAATAACAGGGAAAAAAACCTGCAAATAGTAACCCCTAAATAATTCCCTGATCACCAAAGTATTATTTCAGAGGGATCATTCCTGCTGGAGACATTACTGGAATAAGCACCTTCCTAGAAAAGGAATTTTTTTTGGCTGAACTGGTATTTTCCAGCAGGGAAACGAAAGTTTGCCTTGAGAAATTCCTAGACAGCTTTCTCAGGAGATTCGTGGACTCATCAAGTCATTAAGGTTGGAAAAGCCCTTAAGGATCATCAAGTCCAACTGTGCCCCCAGCACTGCCAAGCCCACCACTGATCCATGTCCCCAAGTGCCACGTCCACAGGGCTTTTAAATCCCTCCAGGGATGGGGAATCCACCACTGCCCTGGGCAGGGAATGAGTTGTGGCTCGGTGCAATCTGCTTTGAAAAGGCTGCTGAAGAGGCAGGAAACCCTCATTGGGTTTCAAACGACAGGCCAGGAGACCTGACAGCCACCCCCAGAATATTTTAAGCCATGGGGACAATAATATCTTTAATTATTTTAAAATAATAATTGTAAATAAATTAAATAATTAAATAATTTTAATTATTTTAAAAATAATATTTTAAGCCACAGCCCTCCCTCAGAAGGCACATGGAGGAGCCAGGCTAGTACAGGCTGGACACTTCCCTCCTGTTTCCACTGATTGCATCTCCAGGTCTTAGGGATGAACTGCAGGGAGGGACAACCTGTCAAAGACAAAAAGAGTCTTCAATATGACCCCACCTGGACCTTGATCCCCAGCCAAGCCTCTTGTAAGGGAGAGGGGATGGCCGGTTTGCTTTCAGTGGCTGGAGGCAGTGCAGCCCCCAGCCTGGTGCTGGATTAGTCTCACTCCAGTGCTTTAATGTGCCTGTAAAGGTTAAGAGCTCACTCCTGGAGGTGTCAGCCATGCCATGGGGCCGTGCTGGGAGGGGAAGCAGAAAGGACAGCTTGAAAGCAAGCAAAGGGAAAATTTAGGGGGGTTAAGAAGAGCCTTCTGATGAGAGATGTTAGTCCGGGGGTCAGTGCCTGGGAGGGAAGAGGCTCAATCCCACTCCCAACGTGGGGCTGATCATTATTCCCACACAAGGCAGCAAGGTGAATTTGGAAAACACGAGTGTAACACAAGGCAAAAGTACAGCAGCAAGGCCAAAACATCTGCAGAGACCCCAACCCTGCTCCTGGGCCACAGCCAAGAAACCCTTGGAGAGGGATCCATGTCACTGTAGGACATGAAATAACACGAGCACACGCTGCTGTTCTCAAGGTGAAAAAAGGGAAGTTTATTTTCTGACTCCAACATTTATAGATTTCCAAAAGTGCCAGTGGATTGGAGGGTGACAGTGCCATCTCTCCAATGACACTGGACAAACCAACAGTCCATCAAATTCCTCCTCCTCCATAAAAGAATGCAAAACCATAAGTTATTTACAGAAAGCGTGAGAGAAAGTTCGTTACAAGAATGTAAACATCAGAAGGCTTAGAAAATCTTAAAAAATCAGGGTGACAGATTCACGCCATCCCCCATCTGAAATCACATCTGAGCCTTGCTGCAGAATTCAGGGAAGCAAGCAGTGACTCCAGCAAGCAGGGAGGAAAATGAACATTTTAGTTGTAGCATTAGTCACGGGCTCCTGTGCGTGAGGGAAGTGGATCCCAGCCTTGCGCTCTTCCCACACGAGCAGTCCCATTGAGATCCAGAGCTACTCAAGCAGGGAGAAGTCAAGCAAAGTGAGGATGTGTGGGAAGCTCTCACAGTGCTTTTAAGGTAATGTTGGAGGTTGCCGTCCATTTTTTTTTTTTCCCCCTCTTGAAATTCACGGAACAATTTTCTCCCTCTTGCAATCTTTTTTTTTTAAATTTTTTTTCTCTTTAAACCAAATCCACATTACGGAGAAAAATGGCAAGAAAGTGTAATTGTAGAGGAGGGGAGGGAATGCAGAGTAGGGAGAGGAGGCAGCTGTATTGACCATCTGCTATACCACTAAAAACACCCACTTAAGTGTCTGTTTACAAATCAAGTTGCCCGTGTCAGGAGAAACAGAGGCACTTCTTCAGCAGGATCAGATGATTGGCTGCCAGCACGCTGGGTTTATTAGGGAGCAGGCTGGGTCTGGGTGAAAATGTGCAGTGGGAGAGGAATGAACCCAAAATCTGTTCCCAACAAGGAAATACTGAGAGGCACAAGGCAGGAAAAAACAGTGCCTGCAAGGAGCTGTAAAGTGGGCTCACCCCTGAGCCAGCTGCCATTCTTAGAGGGATTTCAAGATTTCCTGAATATGAGGTTTATCTCAAAAAAAGCCTCACAAACATTCAGCTCCCACTTTGGCTTCATTGTTTGCCAAGGAAAATGTCATAGAATCGTGGAATCACATAATATTTGGGATTGGAAGGGACCATCTCATTCCACCCCCTGTCAACACCTTCCACTATCCCAATGCTTCCACTTGCTCCAAGCCTCATCCAACCTGGCCTTGGACACTTCCAGGGATCCAGGGGCAGCCACAGCTTCTCTGGGCACCCTGTGCCAGGGCCTCACCACCCTCACAGGGAAGAATTTCCTCCTAAGATCTAATCTAAATCTATTATTTTTTAGTTTAAAACAGATCCCTGCTGTCCTGTCACAATCTGCCTGTACAAAAAGTCCCTCTTCATCTTTTTTTATAAGTCCCCCTTTAAGATGAAGTGAGACCAACTCCTTTTCCCTTTTTCTCAATTCCAGGTGAGACCAACTCCTTTTCCCTTCTTTCCACTCTGGGCAGTGCTATATCCTTCCTCCAGAAGAGCCTGCCCATCAGACAGCATTGCTTGGCATTTCACATCCATCTTACACAGAAATATTAAACAAAAAGCTGCCAAACACTTTTCCAGAGGTGTATTTAATCCCAGCAGGGATAATGAAGCATCCTGACCCCTCAGACGTCAGGTCATTGCTCATAAGTGCCTAATGATGCAAACGAAGCTTTAAAGATACATTGCTAACTGATTCCTGCTTCCATTCCCACCATCCTTGGGAAAGCAGGTGCAGGAGGATCCAGCTGCATTTTGGGAATCTGTACACACAGCTGAGGCTGCCTCTGTTCCAGAAACCAGGGGCCCTGAGCTTCTGACACAGCCACCTCTCAGGTGATGCCCTTCAGAGAACCTGAGCTGGGTCTCCAGGGGCCACCTCACCATCCCATTCCACCCTAAAAAGATTTGAGTGCAACAGGAATTTTTGGATAACCCGGCAATGATGTCCTGAAGCCAGCTGGGAGGAACAGCTTTCTCTGATTGCGGAATTAATGAGATGAGACTTAAGAAACAGGGAATCATCCAGGTAGAGTTGCCTTAAGACTTAACTGCACTCAACTCTCCCAAATCCAGTTCCTGGGATTCTATAAAATCAGAAGCCAGGCGTTTGCTGTGTTGGAAACTCATCCAGCATAGTCAAAGAGTCCCAGGAGAGGGAAGTTTTAGATGCCAGACATCAGTCAAGGAACCTTTAAAGGGATTCCCCTGACTGCTTCCAACTGCTGGGCACACGTGGGAATGAGATCATGGAATCACAGGATGAGCAAAGTTGGAAAAGACCTCTGAGAACACTGAGTCCACCCATTAACCCAGCACTGCCAAATCCACCCCTAACCCAAGTCCCCAAGTGCCACATCCACACAGCTTTTAAATCCCTCCAAGGGCAGGGACTCCATCACTGCCCTGAGCAGCTGTGCCAGTGCCTGACCCCCCTTTAAGTGAAGAATTTTTCCCCAAAATCCCATCTAAACCTCCCCGGCACAACTTGAGGTCATTTCCTCTTCAATCCAAACATTTCCACAATTGTGGATCAACGAGTGGCCCTGATGTTGGTGCCCAAGGCAGCCACAACTGTTGTACATCAAAGCTGCCCCACCAAGGTCATTCAATTTGCATTTCTTTACATCCATGGAAAGCTCAGGCACGAGCAGGTGTCCAAGTGGGACTATAAAAGCAGTGGTGGGGATGTCACAGACATCTTTTATGAAAAATCCTTTCCCTAGGATTTTTCCTCCTGAGAAGCTGAGAGGCCTCAGGAACAAAATGTAAACATTGATTATCTGCTGCTGTGGAATGCAACAGGTGCATCTGTGCTTGGCCCATGTTGATTGTTTCTAATTAATGGCCAATCACAGCCCAGCTGGCTTGGACAGAGAGTCCGAGACAGAAGCCTTTGTTATCATTCCTTCTCATTCTATTCTTAGCTAGCCTTCTGATGAAATCCTTTCGTCTATTCTTTTAGTACAGTTTTAATGTAATATATATCATAAAATGATAAATCAAGCCTTCTGAAACATGGAGTCAGATCCTCATCTCTTCCTTCAACCCGAGACCCCTGTGAACGCCGTCACAGTGGGGACACAGAAATGTTAAGGCAGATGGCACAGCTCCATCCCAACTCCTGCCTGCAGAAAGCCCTGGCAAACTCCTCAGGAGTCCTGGCTGACCTCTCTGCACCCACTGACCATTCCAGGCCATGTAAAATCCCAGCCAGGTGCCAGAGATCCTCTTCCTGACAAACAGTCCCACCAGAAGCCCAGCACACCTCTTGAGGAAAGCCCTGCCAGCCTTTCCTCCCTTATGCTGCCCTCTCCAGTAGTTTTCTCTTACTGAGAAGCCCAAAGAAGAAGTCCTCCATGCAGGCACAGCAATTTTTAAGATGCAGCCACACCAGAGAGGCAGCCAGGCCTCTCCTGCAGCCTGTGGTCAGCTGGCACGGCTGCATGAGAGGCAGATCCAGGCAGCTGCCAGCCCTTCATCTCCTGCAGGAGCTGGTGCTCCCTGTCCCTCTGAAAAACTGCACGTTACCAGCGAGTCAATGGAGCAGACACTGCTGATCAGCTGTTAATGCTCACTCCAAAGATGAAAACATTTAACACAAAATCAGATCTTAGAGGATTTTTTTTATTACTATTATTATTTTTATTCTCTCTCTCTTCTTCTTTTTTTTTTTTTATTCCCTTCCCTTTTAATTCGCTCCTTTATCTTCCAGGCCTTGATAGTGTCAGAAACTGACTGATGACTACAGTGTTAAGTTGCCTCTGGTTAAATCAAACACTGCTTCAAGCAGAGAGTTTCTGGCTGGGAGCAGTTCAGGAGTGAGTGGAGCAAGGGAATAAAAATTCCTCTTTGATGGGTGGAGGGAGCCACGCTCCTGGATTGATGGAGAGAGGAAGAAAACATCCCTGAGCTGGTTTATCCCTGTCATGTGGCACTCACAGGGAGGGTTCAGATCATTTGGGCAGCTGTGAGGCTGGTGCAGGGCAGGAGAGCATGACTGTAGGAACAAAAGCTCTCAAAAGTGACAGCAGCTTCCACTCAGAGGGGACAGAGGATCCTGTGCTTTGTCTCCTCACAGAGATATGCACAAAAAATCCAGTGCCTCCTGCTGGAGTGAAGCTCCACAGCCTCTCTCCCTGCAGGAGGAAATCAGTGGAAATGTTAGTCCAGGGACTCATTTTGCTCAGCAGCAGCTGCCTCTCAGAAGGTTGTTCAGCCTCTGAACCAGCCCCATCCAGTTGTGCTTCCAGGTGCACACCCCGCTGCAAACCATTCCCATTATGCCAAGCAGCCTTTCCAGTGGCTCACAGATGTCCCAAATCTGAGCTGAGTTTCCTTCAAGGTCAGTTCCTGCCTCTGCTCCCACAAGGTGAAGCTTTTCTAGAAAGCTGGTGAACTCCTCCTGCTCCACTTTGTGCCATTCTGCATTAAAATCAACGTCACTTGGAGCAGCAAAGTTGTGCTCTTTATTCATTCAGCAGGGCTGCTCATCCCCCTCATGCAGATGAGCACCAAATACATCCTGGGAGCATCCAGGGAATCCATCCCCCACTTCAAAGAGACATTCTGGTTAACACAGAAAGCTGCAAAGTCTGGAGAAAGGGGTTATTTTATTTTTAATTTTTTAATTTTATTTTTTTGGTGAAGGCTGCCTCTCTATGGATGAGTACTGAGGGATGGAACACATCACCTTGGTGGCCAGCTGGGGTTTCCAGCATGGCTCTGAAGTCACACAGCAGCTGAGATGTTGTCTCTGGGATATTTAAGTCCCTTGGAGCCCAAACACTTCTCCTCCCAAGGCCCTGCCCAGCCTTTTATGTGCCATGCACTAGAAGTTACTGAGCTATCCCATAATTTAAATATCCATGAGATGTCCCAAGTGGGGTCACAAACCCAAATTCCCTTGAATCAAAGTTGGATCAATTCCTGTAAGATCTCACAAACTGCTCTGCTGGGTCAGACTCCAAATTTTGTGGCTCCAAAAATCATCAAAAGCAGATTCCCAAGGAAAGGATGAGAATTGGGTAAGAGGAGAACTTCCCACAACTCTCCCAGTCTCCAGCACTCTCCACATTTGGTACTACCAGGGAAGGGAATGGAGCTGGGGAAGGGGCTGGAGCACCAGGAGGGGCTGAGGGAGCTGGGAAAGGGGCTCAGCCTGGAGAAAAGGAGGCTCAGGGGGGCCCTTGTGGCTCTGCACAACTCCTGACAGGAGGGGACAGCCAGGGGGGTCAGGCTCTGCTCCCAGGGAACAGGGACAGGAGGACAGGAAATGGCCTCAAATTGCATCAGGGGACGTTTAAATTGGATAATAGGGAAAATTTCTTCATGGAAAGAGTTGTCAAACCCTAGAACAGCTGCCCAGGGCTGTGGTGGAGTCTCCATTCCTGAAGGGATTTAAAAGCCCTGCGGATGTGGCACTTGGGCCACAAGTGGTGGCCTTGGCAGTGCTGGGGGATGGTTGGACTCAATGATCTTAAAGATTATTTCCAGCCTAAATAATTCTATGATTCCACCTACACACATGGATAGTTGGGCTTTTTTTTTTCTTTTTTCCAAATTTCCCTTATTCTAATGAGTTTTTCAGTTACATAAACCTCCAGAGTCTACTTCTCTCTTTCAGCAATGAGTTCCATGAAGAACTGGATCATAGAACCATAGAATATCCTGAGCTGGAAGAAACCCACAAGGATCATCATGCCCCACTCCTGGTCCTGCACAGGACACCCCAACAATCCCATCCTGTGCCTGAGACTGAGATGATCTTGGACTGGACAAGTCCTTCTGAGCCCCAGCACATTTTTGCAGCACCCACATTTTTCCCCCAGTGCTTTTGCCTTGATTTGCACTGCCCAAACCACTCACCCACATCCAAACATCACCTCTCTGGTGGTGATTTCCAGAGTATGGATCCAGCATCTGCATCCTGTGGGGTCCTAGTAGCTCAAACAAGTCCCGTGCCTCAGTTTCTCCTGTGTTTTGATTGCAAATGCTCTGGATCTGGGGCTGTTTTCTCCTCGGATGCACAGAAAACACTGAATGCTGGATTACATCACGAGTTTCCCAGGAAAGGAAGGCAGCCAGTGGGGTTTAATTCTCCCATTAACAGCCCCTAAAACTTCCAGACACCTGGCAAAGGGCAGCTCTGCTTGCAGAGCTTGATGAATCCAGAGCCTCCAGGCCACGCATCCCAAATCTCTGCTAGGAAATAAAATGGGTCAGGGCCAGTTCTCTGAGGGCAAAGCAGCATGGCACAGCTCACATCCATATGGACAAACTCTCCCGTCCTCCAAAGCAGGCTGGCACAGAGCCTGCTGGAAAACATCCCTGCTAAACCCTCAGGCACACCCAGATATTGTCTGGGAGAGGGGTGGTTGGTCTGGGCCCAGCCCGTGTTTGGGATCGTGGCGTGGATTTAGCGCCAGGGATGATCCCAGAGGTGGATTCAGCCTCCTGCCCTTGCCCTGCTTGGTTTGCTTGGTGTGGTCCTGGGGAGCTCTGGGCTTTCACACACAGATTGTACCTGCCAGGACCCAGCACCTGGGCAAACAGTGCAGGACCCTAAAATGTGGCATTGTGGATAACTCTGCTCCAGAGTCCAAGCCTGGGGTTAAATTTGCTGGTACAGACAGACCCTCCCCACCTGGATACATCCTCCCTCTGCCCACCTCCCTGCCCATTTTTCCCAGGAAAAATCAGCTGAACAGGCACTCCTGCATCCTGCAAGGTGCTGAAGGGGAAAGTGCCACATGTGGGCACGGTTTGCTCCCACCTTGAGTCATCCCAATCCCCAGAGAAATGGAAGACACAAGTATTGTAAAACAGGAGGACTCAGGAAATGCTAAAATGGTTTGGGTTGGAAGGGACCTTAAAGATCATTTCATTCCATCCCTATGACATGTGCAGGGACACCTTCCAGAATCCCTGGCTGCTCCAAGCCCTGTCCAACCTGGCCTTGAATGTTTCCAGGGATGGAACATCCACAGATTCTCTGGGCAACCTCTGCCATTGTTTTATCACCCTCATGATAAAAAAAAAAAAAAAATCTTTATATTTAATATAAATTGACTCTCTAGTAGTTTAAAACCACCACCCCTTGTCCTGTCACTACAGGCCCTAATAAAATGTTTGTCCCCATCTTGCAGGCCCCAGGCCTGGATCAGTGGCAGATCTGAAACCCTGGCTCTGTTAGGCTGCTCCCGGAGCAGGATGCTGCCTCTCCAAGTCCCTGCCTCTCCATTGCAAACCCTATTTATCTCAGGACGAGGGCAGAGATCTGAAATGTGGCTTTCCATTTGAGCCGATCGTGGAATCATTAAGGTTGCAAAAGACCTCTGAGATCATTGAGTCCAACCATCAACCAGCACCACCTTGCTCACCATGTCCCCAGGGGCCACATCCACACATTTTAAACACTGCCAGAGGTGGTGACTCCAGCACTGCCCTGGGCAGTCTGTTCCAATGCCTGACTGCCCTTGTGGTGAAGAAATTGTTCCTAAAATCCGGCTTGAATCTCTCATATCACAGCTTGAGGGCATTTCCTCTTGCTCTATCTCTATCACTTGTTACCTGGAACATTCTCTTTCTTCTCTTGCCAAACTCAGCTAAAACCAGGCTTGAGTCTCAGCCTTGACCACCCAGCTGTTTATGGCCTACAATGCTGTAAAATAGATTTTTCTTTCAACAGTTTTAACAGTAGGAACCTTTACACTAAACCCAACTTCAACTTGCACCACAAACATATTCCTGCAGGAATTAAATTATTAAACCCCATAGAAATGTGATGGGGGGAAAAAGTTAATTTATCTGCAGAATGACCCACTTTGCTTGGGGTCTTTCCAAAATAATGATGGTAATGTCCTTAATGCCAAGAGATTCAGAGGTTTAGCGAGGATTTGGCCTTATAGAATAAAATCATGCCATGGAAGGGATGCTCAAGGATCATCAAGTCTCACTCCCGGCCCTTCACAGAACAACCCCAAGGATCACATCATGTTTTCCTGGGAGTCTGAATCCATGCCAGCCTGCCTGGAAGAGGAGGGTGAGCAGAGGGCTCTGAGTACATCCAGGAGGAACAACAACTGCCCAGAAATCAGAAACTTCCTCAACTCATAAAAATTGCAAGGATGCATATTTCCTACAAAGAGAAGAATTAGCCACTGGCACAATTTACCCAGGAACATGGAAAAAGCCTTGTTTCCTGCTGTGTTTAAATGAAGGTGGATTTCCTTCTGAAGCCCCCTCCTTGGGCTTGGATGAGGGTACTTAAAGTGGCTATTTTTGACTCAAAACCTCAGAAACAGCTGATCTCAGAATCACATAATCACAGAATAGTTTAAGTTGAAAAAGACCTCCAAGACCATGGAGTCCAACCATTCCTTCAGCACCACCATATTCACCACCAAACCTTGTCCCCAAGTGCCACATACATTTGTTTTTGAACACTTCCAAGAGATGGTGACTCCATCACTTCCCTGGCCAGCCTGTCCCAGTGCCTGAGCACCCTTTCAGTGAAGATTTTTTTTTCCCTAATCACCAATCTTTGGATCAATCCCCTGAGGATGTCAGGGAACTCTTCAAGCTGGACTGGTTCAACTTTATGTGCTTTGAGTTTGTTGTGTTCCTTCCCAACAAATAACGCTGTGCACGCATCATCCACTGCTTGTTCTGTAAGGCTCCAAGAAGAATCCATGGCAGGGGGTGGAATGAGATGAGCTTTAAGGTGCCTTCCAACCCAAACCATTCTATAATTCCATGATTTCTCTGTGTCCTTCATCACATTTCTCATTCACATCCTCTGTGGCTCTCAATGAGAGCTTCCCCTATGAGTGTTCCATCTTTGCTCCTGAGCTCCTCCTCAACACATCTGAAAGGCTCTAAGTCAGTCCTGAGGGTACATTCATCATGACAGCTTTCACATTTGGATTTTTAACCTCCTTGAAGGCTTCCCAAGGATAGCCAGAGGAGGGATCCACTTTTAGGTGCATGAAGCAGATGAAAAAAACCACCAAATTAGCACTTAGTGCATTTAGCGGACTGGCAAGTGTTTGAGCTCATCCTCAGGTTGGAAAGGGTTGGATTTCCTTGTGCAGAAGCCAGACAGCACCTCCTCCTCCCAAATCAAATTTCAGCCTCCAGCACCAGCCCCTCACAGGCTGTGGTTTCAGGGGATATTTCCAAGAGCTGGGAGCACGTGCCTGCCCTGTGTTAGGCGAACACACACAAACGGAAATTGCACAAACAAATTCCCTTAATTCTGAGTGGAGGGGCTAGAAAAGCTCCAGTGCACCCTGGAAAAATGTTAGGAATCCAAACTTGCAACAGCAGCTGCTGCAAGGAGCTCAGGGACAGACTAACAAACAGCCTGTGCAGGAAGGCGCCGGGCGCTTTCTGCACGCAATCCTTTCCTGGCAGGGAAGTGCTGTCAACCCTGAAGTGTTGGAAGTGCAAAAGGAGGTGGGAAGTGTCCCCAGACACAGCCAGGAAGTCGGGCATGGAGGTGTTTCTAAAGCAGAGGGCATTGCCCTGTGACCATAGCAAACCCCACGGACTCCTAAGTGATGGGACGGATCAGCCCCATCCAAGCTCCCTCAAAACCTGCTGAAAATTCCTGTGTTTTCCTCCAATCCAGCTGTGACAGGGAGAGGGTTATAAGCCAAGGAACTGGAAGAGATCACTTTTTTGATGTTTCATTTTGGGTGTTCGCCCTTTCTCCCAAGTGACAGAACAAGAGGAAACAGCCTCAGGTTGAGCCAGGGGAGGTGTATGTTGGATATTTGGAATAATTTCTTCACAGAAAGGGTTGTCAACACTGGAACAGCTGACCAGGGCAGTGATAGAATCAGCACCCCTGGAGAGATTTAAAAGAAGTGTGGATGTGGTGCTTGGGGACAGGGAATAGGGAATGGTTCTGTTGGCAGCAAGTGGGGGATCTGCCTTGGGAGGAGAACCCAAAAAGGAAATTATTGTATGGGTTGATATAGAATTATAGAATTGTTTAGTCTGGAAAAATCCTCCAAGATCGAGTCCAGCTGTTAACCCAGCACTGTCAAGGAAGTGGCAGCTGTCTTGGTGGGGCTTTGGCCATCCCAGGGTGTGATTTAAAAAAACCATTTGACCCCTGAGTTCACCAAGTTCAACCCTTGGGATCAACCTGTGCCAGTTTCCTTGCCATGATCCAACACAGGGACACCTCTACCCCCAAGGTCAAGGCAGAGAAGTCTCCTTGCTAGTGGCTCCAAGACACAGGATGCTTCCAGCTGCTGCCCCAAATTCCTTCTGTTATCACCCTAGCTGATCAGTTTGGGATGATTTGGAAATAGATCACAGAGCCACGGAAAAATTTGGGTGGGAAGGGAACTTTAGAAGTCAAACTAACCCTCTCCTCTGGACTTGCCTCTGAACTCTTCCCAGTTCTGGACCCACCCTGGGTGTGCCAGGAGCACCAGAAATGGGGGCCAAGTTCCAGCCAGGGCTCCAAGATCAGATGGGATCAAGCTGGCCCAGAGACACTCCTGATCCCCCCTCCTTGCTCAGCTTCCAGGCTACATTTTCCACCTTCTGATCAGTCCACACTGGTTTTTTCTTTGTGTTTCCTGCTGTTTCTAAGCCAAGCCCCCTCCACCTTGGCACAGTGAGTGCCAAGCCCATGTGCCCATCTCCACCTGCTCCACACCTCGCTCCTCAAAGCCAGCCAGGCTCATCTGACTTCTCCCTGCTCCCCTCTCTACATGCAGGACATGGCAGCCCCAAAGCCAGGTCTGGAGGCCTAAGCTTTGTGGGGGCAGCAGAAACAATCCCAATAATGTGAGTTCCCAATAAATCAGGTCTTTGTGCAAGACTTGCCATTTCTAACCAGTAATTCCAATTTAATTTGTAATACAAATGCTTTTTGCAGCACAGCATGTGCCAGCTCCTGTAAGAAGAGCAAAAAGAGCAGCAGCAGCTTCTGGGAATGCACCTGATTTCTCCTGGGATGGGGCATGTGCTGGTGATTCCTCTGTGGAGCAGGGCTGGAACCTCCTGCTCTTTGTTCTGAGTGACTCAGAACTTGTGCAAATCTTTTGCATTTCCACTTCTCTCTCCTGCTGAAGCTCTGCTCATCCTGAGCTCCTGGAGCACATGGAATTTCTCAGAAAAAAATACACTTCACAAGGAAAGATCCTTAGGAAAATGAGATACTTGGTGAAAATCTTTCCCTTTGCCTTTCCTCCCAATTATTTTTTAAGTACTGTAGACGTGAAATAAAATATTTTTTATTAAAATGTCGGCAGGCAAACAAAAAAATCTGACGAGATATTCCACAGCAAAGCCAAAATCAACTCTGAAAAATGACTCAAGCAGAAGGGTTAACCCTCAGCCTGTAATTTCTTTCCCAGGGAGACAGCAAATCCTCTCGAGTTCTCTGTACAGAGGGACTCCTGCAAAGTCTGGCATTATTTGATTTTATTGTTTTCTGAGTAATAACAGCCCTTCTCTAAGGCTGGGGACTGGATTTGTCCTTATAAAATGACCTTTTTGTAGCCTACAAGTAGTGACAAAAGGACAAACTGGTAGAAAACTGATGAGACCTGTGGCTTTCTGCTGGTGCAAAGTCAGGTTTTATCCACCCTCAGCTCTGAGCCACTCCAGAGACAGGAGTGTGGAGATCTCTGTTATCCCTTGGGACCTGCCATTTCCAGAGCTCCTGGAAACCACGTCCACAATGTGGTTTTGTTTTTCCTGCAATGGTTGAACAATTCCCCCCTCACTCTTTGGAGCCTTTTCCCACTGCCAGTTTTCCCACAGATGCCAACAGTCTTCCTGTGACATCATTCCCTCTCCCAAAATCACACCCATCCTATCCAAAACAAATGTTTTTTCTCCAAAACCACAAGGAATCATGATATGCTGGAAGATCCAAGTGCTGCTGTTCAGGTTAATCTACCCAAAATCTTTCAAATCCTGCAAAGTCCCTGCCAGAACATCACAGAACAAAACAGAAGTTTTATTCCTCATTCCCCTGATGGGATTTTTTTTTGTTTTTGTCTTTCCTGCAATGGTTGAGCAATCCCCCCTCATTCTTTGGAGCAGGTAGAGCCCTTTCCCACTGCCAGTTTTCCTACAGATGCCAACAGCCTTCCTGCTCTTCTTGTGACATCATTCCCTCTCCTGAAATCACACCCATCCTGTCCAAAACAAATGTTTTTTCTCCAAAAGCAGAAGGAATCATGATATGCTGGAAGATCCAAGTGCTGCTGTTCAGGTTAATCTACCCAAAGTCTTTCGAATCCTGCAAAGTCCCTCCCAGAACACCATAGAACAAAACAGAAGTTTTAGTCCTCATTCCCCTGATGGGATTTTTATCTCTTCTGGTCAACTGCTTCTTCATCTCCACTAAGAAAACCTGGGAACAACTCTCTGTCTGTTTGGAAGGTGCAGAAGCAAAGGAAAATGGCCAAATACTGAAAAAGGAGGATAATTTGCTTCCTTGGGTAGATCACAGCAGGCTCATCTGCACAAAACCCATCCCTGCACACAGAGCTGAAGTGAGGAGCTGCTGGGAATCTTCATTTTCAAACCCACATTTTCAATGGGGCTACAAGGAGAGGGAATGAGTCAGATGACAGAAACTGAGTGAGGAAGCATGAAGACCATCCCAAGCAAACCGTCTGGGCCTGAAATGTCAGGCAGATCCTTCCTGGAGGAATCAATCAGAGCAGTCTTTCTTCCAGCGTGCGCACGAGTGAGCGAGCACCTCAATTACGGCTCTGTGTTCCACTGCACATTGACCTTAAGAGCTCAGTGCTTTATAGGAAGGAGATTAATTCAATTAACACACCCAGGGGCTTCCAGCCAGGCTCAAACTGACCTGCTGGCAGCAGGCATTGGAAGCAGCATAGGGCACTGCAGTTCAAATGTCCCATCTTCCCCTGCTTTCCATCTGCAGCAAAGAAAAAGGGACATTGGTGACACCATGAAGGTGGGGTTTGTTTGAAAATAATCCCAAGGGTTTGGGGTTTTATTGCAGTTAAAGGCAAGGCACTGAGAAAAGCCTGAGCACATCCACTTCTTGATAGGATCTGATATTGTTCATGAAGTTTGGCCAAATTGGGGAAATTGTGACCAGCGACTTGATATCCCAAAATCCTGTCATGGTTTGGGTTGGAAGGGACTTTAAAGATCATCTCATTCCTCTCCCTGCCATGGGCAGGGACACCTTCCACTATCCCAGGCTGCTCCAAGCCCTGTCCAAGCTGCCCTTGGACACTTCCAGGGATCCAGGGGCAGCCACAGCTTCTCTGGGCACCCTGTGCCAGGGCCTCACCACCCTCACAGGGGGCAATTTCTTACTGAAGTCTCACTGAATTCTCCCCTCTGTCAGTTTAAAACAATTCCCCCTTGTCCTGTCACTCTCTGCCCATGTAAAAAGTCTCTCCCTCTTTTTTACAAGCCTCCCTAAAGTACTGAATTGAGGTCTCCCCAGAGCCTTCTCTTCCCAAGCTGCTCTGCCATCAGGAATCCTGTTTTCCTCTTGACTGTGTGAATTCCAGCATTTCTTCTGGGAAGAGAGAGGGAGATCTTGCACTCCACAATCAAAGTCACTTGAGCACCAGAGCATCTGCACAAGCGACATTTTCTCTCTCCTCCATCCTATCAGAGGAGGACTTGAGTGGGGCAGCAATGTTAATCCTAACCTGGAATACCAAATTCCACCGTATTCTAAACCAAGTTTTTTTTAAATCCCCAAGTCTTTATGCAGTTGTATTTTTCTTCTTGAGGTGAGAAAGGAATCAGAGAATCATGGAATTGTTAAGGTTGGAAAAGACCTTTAAGATCAACAAGTCCAACCATCAACCCACATCACCACCGTGTCCTCAAGTGCCACATTAACACATTTTTTGAACATTTTCAAGGATGGTGACTCCACCACTTCCCTGAGCTGCCTGTTCCAGTACTTGACAACCCCTCCTGTGAAGAAATTATTCCTAATATCCAATCTAAATCTCCCCTAATGGAGCAAGCCAAATTGGAAGATCCAAACCTTTTGAAACACCACTGATGCCACCAACTCTGTCAAACCACTGGCTGTGCCCCACTTCTCCAGCCAAAACATGGATAATTCTGCATCCTTGGACAGGATTTGGTGGCTTTTATGGTGTTCATGTGAGTGGTCACCAACACCATGTACCTTCAGCATCCCACTGGATGTGCAGCAGTGCTGAAAGCAAGAGAAGGAGGCAGCAGAGATCGCGAGGGAACTCAGGGAGAGTGGGAACTGCTGAGGTGCACCTGAGCTGAATACCCAGAGGGATGGGCAGAAGGGGTTAAAACAGGAAAGCTTTGAAAACTGGAGGCTGGTTCCCAGTGCTTTTGCTCCGTGGAGCACCGACAGCTCTCCTCCTCCTTCTCCAGGGTATCTCAGAGCTGCGGGGAAAAAAAAAATAGGAGAAAAACCGTCCAGCGACCTCACTGAAATTAGAAACTTAACAATGAACACGCTCCACATACAACTTGCCCGTCTCTGTCGTCATGGAGACGGGTACAAATCTGTGTCAGCTGCAGTCCGCTCTCCAGTCCCGAAAATTTAAACGAAAAAGGAGGGAGCGCGGGCTGGGAGGCGGGAAGAGGGAATTCCTCTGCTCTGCTTGGCTTTGATGTGCGGCACGTTTAAAGGCACAGGGGATTATCCGAGCCCGGTGCCGGAATGAAGCGGCAGCCGTGGAGCAGCTGATGTGTGCTGGCCACGTTTGCCTCCAGCAGAGCATCTCCCCAGCCTGCAGAACAGCATCTCCCCAGATTCCAGCAAAACATCTCCCCAGATTCCAGGACATGATCTTCCCAAATTTCAGCAAAACATCTCCCCAGATTCCAGCAGAGCATCTCTCCAGCCTGCAGAACAGCATCTTCCCAGATTCCAGCAAAACATCTCCCCAAATTCCAGCAGAGCATCTTCCCAGCCTCCAGGACATCATCTTCTCAGCCTCCAGCAGAGCATCTTCCCAGATTCCAGAACAGCATCTCCCGAGCCTCCAGAACAGCATATCCCCAGATTCCAGGACAGCGTCTTCCCAAATTTCCTCTAAACATCTTCCCAGATTCCAGCAGAGCATCTTCCCAGATTCCAACAGAACATCTTCCCAACCTCCAGGACATGATCTTCCCAAATTCCAGCAAAACATCTCCCCAGATTCCAGCAGACCATCTCCTCAGGTTCCAACAGAGCATCTTCCCAGCCTCCAGGACATCATCTTTCTGGATTCCAGTAGAGCATCTCCCCAGATTCCAGGACATGATCTTCCCAGATTCCAGCAAAACATCTTCCCAGATTCCAGCAGAGATCTCCCCAGCATCCAGGACAGCATTTCCCCAAATTCCAGGACAGCATCTCCCCAGATTCCAGGACAAAATCTTCCCAGATTCCATCAAAACATCTTCCCAAATTCCAGCAGAGCATCTCCCCAGCTTCCAGGACATGATCTTCCCAGACGCCCAGAGCATCCCCCGGCCTCCACAGGGGCTGTGTGGAAGCCTCCTGGAGCCCAGGATGAATCCAACCCCACGGCATTCCCAGGAGGATACAGAGCCTCAGCAGCACCCTGCGGGCAGCAAAATGAGGCAGCACCCCAGAGGGGATGGAAGGACTGGGATGAGACTGGGAAAGGAGCATCCCAGGGGTCAGTGGAGGTGCTCAGTGGGAAAACACCCAGCAAGGAGGTTGGTGGTGTCTTCAGGGCAGAAAGGGCAGAGTCAGACAGGAATTCCTGCTGCTGGCATGGCAGGGGGGCAGATGAAGCAAAAAGGAGAAAGATGGGACCAGAGATTTGTTTGTTGTGGGTTCAGAGGTCACAGCTGGGATTTGGGGCATGGACACCCTCCATGTTAGGTGGCTATACAGAAAAATCATGGGAAATGGCCCCTGCAGCTAGGAAAGAGCAAAGCCAGGGGATACAGGATGGTAAAGGTTGGAAGGGAGCACCAGTAGGGTCATCTGGTCTCAGCTCCCTGCTCCAGCAGGGTCATCCCAGAGCACAGGGCACAGGATTGTGTCCAGATGGTTCTGGAATATCTGGAGACTCCACAGCCTCTCTGGGCAGCCTGTTCCAGTGCTTTTCAGTTCTTCCCAAAGGGAATGAAAAATAGACACTCCACAGACCTTCCTCGACAAATTCTCTTCCATCTTGGCAACTCAGCCCCCACCTCTGACAATTCCTAGGATTTGCGTGAATTTTTTGTATGGCTGGAGGCAGTTATTGGACAGAAATTCAGGAAAATGGAGCAAAAGCAACCTGATTTCCTCCTGCATTCATTTCCTGCTCCACCATGTTCCCACTAATATTAAAGGGAGATTTAGGATGGATAGGGTGGAGAAATGAGAAGTGACCCAACAGGGGAAAACTCTTAGGACACTGTCCCTTGGGCAAGGATGCAAAACAGAAATACACCTCACAGTAACTGCAGTAACAGAGACACCAGAAACTCCAAATTCAATAACCTCTTCTGTGAAATAAGAATTTTTCCAACAGGGGTGGAGTTACCTTGCTCACTGTGATGCACTATCCAATATGTAACCACAGGATTAAGATCTAAAATGTACATGGAGGATTTGCTGAAATGGTCTCATTTGCTGCAAAGCAATTAATTAGAGATACATTCCCAGCCAGGTATGTTTTTAATGCTATCCAGAGATTAAGGCTAAAAAAAAAAAAAAAGAAAAAAAAAGGAAAGAAAAAAGGAAAAATGAGTTTAAAATTAGTTAAATCCATAAATTAAACACACCAGTGTAACTCCTCTTCCTAGAACACAGATGTTTTGCTTTTCCTTCTTGAGAAAAACCCCTCAGAAGGCATTTTTGCTGAATTTTGGATTTTTCCAATCAGTGAAGTGCAGCTGAAACCAGAACTTAGACTGGAAGGAGGGGATGAACAGGAGCACTTGTTGAACAGAGCTCCATCAACACCCCACCCTGACCAATTAGCACTGCCTCGTTATGTGCACTGCAGTAACTCCCCAATTAATTCCTTCCTCTTTGCAGAGCCATTGCAGGAGACAAAGCATTAAATATGGATGCTAAATAAAAGGGAATAAATAGCAGGCACCACTTGGCTCTCCAGGTTTCCAGGCCCCATCAGTGGGGATGTTCCCTCCCTGCCCAGAGCAGGCTCCTTAACTAAGGCCTGTAAGTGCATTATTAATTTTTCAGCAGCATCTACGAGACATAATGAAGGCACAGTTACTCTGGGCATGAGGAGTCTCCCCAGAAGAGCTTTAAAATCTCCAGCCTTGTGGCTGGAAGGGTCAGTGCTGCTCTGCATCCCAGCCAGAGCATGAGCCAGGCATGGAGAAGTGACCCCTTTGCAGCCAGGAGAGCTCCTGATGCTCATTTTGTATTCCCAGGACACCTTCCACCGTCCCAGGTTGCTCCAAGCCCCATCCAACCTGTCTTTGGACACTTCCAGGGATCCAGGGGCAGCCACAGCTTCTCTGGGAAACCTCAGGGCCTCCCCACCCTCACAGGGAAGAGTTTCTTCCCAATATCCCATCTAAATCTCCTTTCAGTTGGAAACTATTCCCTCTCATCCATGACACCTCTCTGCACATCCTCCACAAGATCCCTGTTGAAACCAGGCCCTGGTGACCTGCAGGACCCTGCAGAGCTCCTCTTCCTCAATGAAGGCTCTTTGCAAACAGTTTCTACACCACAACATCCTTGTTCTGATCTTTGCACTGATGAAAGAGAAAAAATAGTCCTGTCTTCAGTAAAAGCTTGAACAAAGGATTTGAGTCCAACCCAACGGCTCTCAGAGGCAACAAAAGACACCACTACTATGAGGGTATTGGTGGAGATGGCCTCTTTCACAGAAGCCCAGAATTATTTAGGTTGAAAAAGACCTCCCAGACCTCCTGTGACCAATCTTTGTCACCCAGCCCAGAGCACTGAGTGCCATGTCCCATCCTTCCCTAGACACCTCCAGGGATGGGGACTCCATGACTTCCCTGAGCAGTGCCCTCCAATGCCTGACCACCCTTTCCATGGAGAAACTCCTCCTGATGTCCGACCTGAACCTCCCCTGGGGCAGATTGAGGCTATGAGGACACAGAATGATGTGGAGATGCTCCTGAGAGCTGGGCACCTCTTGGAAAGGATGTGATCCCAGTCTCTCATTTGCTGACTCAGAGGGAATTTC
Organism: Molothrus aeneus; assembly: GCF_037042795.1. NCBI lineage: Eukaryota > Metazoa > Chordata > Aves > Passeriformes > Icteridae > Molothrus > Molothrus aeneus. Next base: position 110,242,051 of record NC_089648.1, on the reverse strand, counting down.
AGCCTGAGCCTGCACTGGCTGTACTTCTAAAAATAAAACAGCACTAGCAGGTTTAAAACACTTTGAATTCAGACAGTGAAGTCACCTCCATCACTTGTGGATCTTCCACAGCAGCCCAGACCTGTGGGGTGGCCTCCAGAGAAGGTATCAGCTTCCTGAAATCCATCCCCAAAGCATCTCTGTGTTCCCAAATAATTCCTTCCTACCCCCATTCACATCACCCACTGCTGTTTCATCACTTGTGATGATCAGGGGGCAGCATTCAAAACCCAAAAATCTTCTTTGCATGTCCCTCCCCAGCCTGCAGGTGCTGAGGGGACAGGTTGATAGTCTGTGCACTCAGCTGGTGTGTTCCCTTGGTTTAGGATTACATCAATTATCCCTATTTTTAGGCTTGAGGGCACAGCCCTGTAGACCACAACAGAGGCAAAATGACTCCCAAAGAAAAGGTATAAACATATCTTTATATTCCAGTCTTTGTTAAGCTCCATGAGGGATCCATCAAGGACCAGAAGCCTACCAATTTCCAAAGCCTGGAGTATTTCCAGGAGTCAGTTCTGCTCCAACCCAGCTGGGATTTTTTCCCCCCTTTCCTTTTCTTTCCTTGTTCTCTGCTCTCCGTGGGAGTTCATTTGCCTCAGAGTACCTTGTACTTGGTTGAGCTTGTGCCATTATTATCCTCCCTGCAGAAATCCTTGTATGGGGGGGTTTAAAACACCATTTCTTCATTTGGGGCCTGATCCCCAATGCAATCAGCAGACAAGAAATTCAAAACCCCTTATTGGAATTTTCTCATTGATTAAGCCAATCCTTGCCAAGGTTACCTCGAGAAGAAAATCACTGAAGGGTTTGGGTTGGAAGGGACCCTAAGGATCATCCAGTTCCACCCCCTGCCATAGGCAGAAACATCTTCCACTATCCCAGGTTGCTCCAAGCCCAATCCAACCTGTTTTTGAAGCTATCTTGCCCCAAAACTCATTGTACATGTCTTATTTTTCAAGATATTATAATTAATTTGCACAAGCGCTGTGGGTTCTGTGCTGGACACCACACAACAGAGGTGATGCACAAGCATCAAGCAGAGCTGGAAAACCTCTGAAGGATGCTCTGGACTCTTCACACCCTCCTTTTGGTCACTACACCACCCCAGCACAGGATTTGGGGTTATGCAGTGAACTCCCCACTCTCCAATGTCACAAGGAGCTTTCTCGTGCCTCCACCTCTCCTCCATGACATCATTTTGCCTTTTCAAGGGCAAGAAGCAAACAAAAGAGGCTTTTAAGCCCCTGCACCACCTGGCTGCCCTGGCTTTGTTTCCCCAGCCTGTGTGACAAGGCAGCTCCCAGCAGAGAGGGAACAGCAGCTGGTACAAAGCTGGCACTTCAAGAGCTTTTGGACATCCACCCTCCAATGCTGCAGAGGCTGGGGACAGTGACAGGCCCTGAGCCACCACAGGCTTTGTTATTCCCATTTGGAGGCCAGCTGTGAAGTGGGACAGGGCAGCAGGAAGGTCGTGGCTGGAAGTGGTGTGGGACACCTGCTTCAGGAAGGGAGGAGGGAATTTCTGCCACTCCCTGCTAAAGGTGTGTTCACCAGCAGAGGCATCACCTAATGAAGGCTTCACCTAATGAAGTTTTCATTTAGGACTCTGCTCGATGGAACCTGTGGGTTTTAAGGAAAATAAGGTACTCCAGGCTGCAGGGCAGTGGTTGACCAACATCCCTCTCCACAAACAGGGAAATGGAGAAGGGTTGGAAGGAACAGGCGGCCCAAAACACAGCCAGGGTCAACAAACAGGAGTTCTTCAATGTTTTGAAATTTCCACCTAAAATGTAGAAGTGATGCTGAGATGGAGCACAGGATTCATGTATTACATCCATTTAAAATAAATCTTACATTTAAGAGAAGGTCAGCATACTCCTGCAATGGCAAACAGTTTATTTAAGAATAATCATAGAATCTTAAAATGGTTTGGGTGGAAGGGACCTTATAAATCATTCAGTTCCACCCCCTGCCATGGGCAGGGACATCTCCCACTATCCCAGCTTGTTCCAAGCCCTGTCCAGCTTGGCCTTGGACACTTCCAGGGATCCAGGGGCAGCCACAGCTTCTCTGGACATTCTGTGCCAGGGCCTCCCCACCCTCACAGCCAAGAATTCCTTTCCAATATCCCACCCAACCCTGCCCTCTGGCAGTGGGAAGCCATTCCCTGTATCCTGTCCCTCCATCCCTTGTCCCCAGTCCCTCTCCAGCTCTCCTGGAGCCCCTTTAGGCCCTGGAAGGGGCTCTGAGCTCTCCCTGGATCCTTCTCTTCTCCAGGTGAGCATCCCCAGCTCTCCCATCCCGGCTGAGCCCTGCCCAATACCAGACACAGGAGAAAGGCAGCTCTGGGGGTGGATGCAGCCACACATGAGGCCCTGGAATCCCAACATCTCCTGTGTTACATGAGCCTGAACATGAATAAACCACAGAGTCACACTTAAAAGGGCCCTGATAGACCTTCCCCTGCTACCTCCCAAACCCTGTAGACAGAGTTATTTAACACAGCTACAAAAATAGCACCCAGACTGCCCTGCTGTGCCAGACAGAGCACAAACATCTGGCAGGCAACAGATCTTGTCCCCAGAAAACTTAGCAGGAGGTTAGTGGGTAGCTCAATTCTAGATCCATATGTCCCAGGACCCAGGGAAGTATTTTATCCTCTCTTCAACACTGATTCTCCCAGCAATGCAGGAAAAGCTATTCCTGCCCACAAAACAAGAGGGCAGGAATTTCCAACTCGGGAAAGCACAATGCCCAGCCTGGCTTTTTGTACTCAGATGTGAAGAATCACAGGCTGTACCCAAAAGTCACGAGTGACACTGTTAAAAGGGAAATTCATATTAAATACAAATGCAAAGCAGCCCTTGGAGTGGAAACAATTCCTGGTGTGAAAAGAAAGTGGAGGCTGCGCCGTTGCTCAGCTGTCTCTGCACTCACAGCTCCTTTTGAATTCAGTGTTGGTACAAAAACACACTCCCACCTGGGACTCACCTCCCCCACGTCTCTCCCTCTCTGGGAGGCTCCCAAAACCCTGGAGAGCCTGCACAGGTAATGGGATGTGCATGATTTCCATGGGATGTTCCTGCCTTTGCACTGGAAACTTCATTGCTCTGCCATTTATACCCATCATGGAATCATGGAATTGTTGGAGTTGGAAAGGACTTTATAAATCATTTAGTTTCAACCCCCTGCCATGGGCAGGGAAACTTTGCACTATCCCAGGTTGCTCCAAGGCCTGTCCAACCTGGCCTGGGACACTTCCATGGAATGGGGCAGCCACAGCTCCTCAGGGCATGGATGATGCTTTGTGGATGTGGCTTCATCCCAGATGTAATTCCCAGCCCACCAAAAGGCAGGTATCCACATCCAAGCCTCCTCTCCAGGCTCCCACTGCAGCTCCTGGTGAAATCTCCAGCAGCCAGAGGAGGCTGCAGTGGTTTTCCCCAGGAGCTGCCTCCCACGTGTGGCTGTAGGAGGAGCTGAACACAATCCCAGCCCTGCGGAGCCTCTTCCCTATCCTTATTCGACCCCTCAATTCACACACAGCTCCTGCTCTGGGAGCTCTCCTCAGCTGCTCCTTGGCCTGCCTGTCCTGTCTGTGCTGTGGAGATGCCTCTTTTGGGACTGTAGCACTTGCTGGGATCACAGGAGGACAGAGCCATGGATGGCGTGCTGGTGCCGAGGGCAGCTGGGGGCTCTTCGTGCGCGATGGGATTTCCTCACGGAAAACAAACATTTTTGTGCAGAGGTGGGGACAAACACCTGAGCACAGCAGCTCTTCTTGCAGCAAAAGCAGCGAGATCAGCAAAGGTGGGAGCAGGGCTCCCACAGAGCTTCTCTGAGTGATGGCTCTCAAATTGCATTAGCGAGTGAGATTGTCCCCAGAGGCCTCAGAGTGAGGAAATGCTGGAAGTGAAGGCACCACAGGGACCAAAATCCACCTGGCAGCTCGCTGACAGCTGCACTAGCTCTGGGGCACAGCCTGGGAACTCCTGCAAACTCAGCTGGAGGCTGCTGAACCCAAACATAATCCAACACCTCAGCCAGCACTGCTGGGAAAGGGGCTCAGGACAGAGAAAAGGAGGCTCAGGAGGGACCTTGTGGCTCTGCACAACTCCCTGAGAGGAGGGGACAGACAGGGGATGTCAGGCTCTGCTCCCAGGGAACAGGGACAGGAAAAGGGGAAACAGCCTCAAGTTTGTGCCAGGGGAAGTTTTGGTTGGATATTAGAATATTAGGGAAAAAATTCTTCATGGAAAAGGGTAGTTAGGGACTGGAACAGGCTGCTCAGGGCAGTGGTGGAGTCCCCATCCCTGCTGGGATTAAAGAGCCCTGTGGATGTGGCCCTTGGGGACATGGGCCAGTGGTGGCCTTGGCAGTGCTGGAGGAATGGTTGGACTGGATGACCTTGCAGGACTTTCCCAACCTTAGCAATTCTCTGCCTCTGTGCTCTAATGAAGGAACCTGAGGTGTTTCCAAGCTGTCAGGAGCACTTTGGAGCTCTCCTCCAAGAGGTTGAGCATCCCAACTCTTCTCTCAGCACGAGAGCCCACTCTGGTTCTCCTCACCAATTCCAGCTCCCACACAGCCTCATGTCTTTATCTGCTTGGCTGGAGCTCTGCAGCTGGGATTCAAAGTGGCTGCACAAGGTGACACCAGGAAATTCTGCTCTCTCACTTTAATAGTCTCTTTTTTTTTCTTCATGAACAAAGAGTAAGCTTTGTGGCACCTACAGATTAAATGGTAAATGCTGGTTGCTGCTTTCTGCAAAGACAGTACACAAAGACACAAAACCTGGGAAGGCTTACAAGCTCACTGTGTGGAACTGCAAATACAAGGAAAAATTTTCTCTACAGTTGGTTCATATTTGATGAAATGAAACCATAATATTTTGTAACGTGAGCATCTGTGTTAAAGAACTTGAAAATTATTTGTTTATCTTGAGAAGAGATAAAAACACTCAGGGCAAGATAGGACAAGAGGGCATGGCCTCAAGTTAGGCCAGGAGAGGTTTAGGTTGGATATTGGGAAAAATTTAATCACCAAAAGGGTTGTGAAACATTGGAACAAATTGCCTGGGAAGTGGTGGATTCACAATTCTCTCAAAGTGGCTGCACAAGGTGAAACCAAGAAATTCTCCCTCCTGCCACCCTGGCCAGTAGTGCTGGTTCTCTTAGAAGTCTTTGAGAATTTTACCCCAGGAATTGGTGGTTTTTTATTTATTTATTTGAAAAAAACTGGCATTTTTGAGTGGACAGAAATCTTCCTGCCCACACACAAAGAAATAGAGCTGCAGGCTGAAAGCTGCTGCTCCTGGGGATTTCTCCCCAGGTTTGGGTTTTTAATTTTGAACATAAAAAGCCCTTTTTTTTTTGTGGCCACAGAACCACACAATGCAACTTCTTGGAAGTATTGGTTGGAAGGGACATTAAGGAGTATTGCATTCCACCCCCTGCCATGGGCAGGGACACCTTCCACTATCCCAGGCTGCTCCAAGTCCCATGCAACCTGTCCTTGGAAATACCCAGGGATCCAGAGGCAGCCAGAGCTTTTGTGGACAACTTGTGCCAGGGCCTCCCCACCCTCACAGGGAAGAAATTGTTCTTAATATCTAATTTAAATTGTTTCATACAGAAGATCCAGCTTGACTTCATTGTCTCCATGTGCTCCTGTAACTGCTGTGATTCCCACACAGAGCCTGGATTTCTGTAGCAATCAGACTGGGCAGCTCCAAAATGTCACAGGTGCTCACAAAGGGAACCACTGCACCTTGAAAGCATCTGAGTAACCATGAGAGTCATTCAGTTCAGAGAAATGGCTGATATTTAAGCTACAGATGGAGAAAAATTATGTCAAGAGCATGGTTCAAAACCACTGCAGTTTAAATAACCTCCTCCAGGCAGCTTTGGTAAACACAATGCCATAAAGGAGCCCTTGTGCTGCCACAGAGAGCTCTGAAGGCAGCAAATGACAGTGGTGGGTCACTCTGCTCCTGCTCTCTCCTCTCATAAAGGGAAGCTGCTCAGAGGGAGCACAGCCTGGCTGCCACTCCTGATCCAGGAAAATGCTGCTGTAAAGGAAGGAAGGATTCCCTGCTGGAGCAACTTGGGAGACTGGAAGGTGTCCCTGCCCATGCAGGGGGTTGGACTGGATGGTCTTTAGGGTCCTTCCCACCCAGAGCACCCTGTGGTTCTATGAATTGAGGCTCAGGTCCTACATAAAATGTGCAATAACCTTTAAGTGATGGTTAATCCTCCCCTCCTCTCAGCCCCTTCATTTCTCTTCTGCAGACCAGAAGCCCTGCAAACAGAATCCCAGAATGGTTTGGGTTGAAAAGGACCTTAAAGCTCATCTCATTCCACCCCCTGCCATGAGCAGGGACACCTTCCACTATCCCAGGCTGCTCCAAGCCCTGTCCAAGCTGCCCTTGGACACTTCCAGGGATCCAGGGGCAGCCACAGCTTCTCTGTGCCAGGGCAGACCTGGATGCACTCCCTGGTCCCCATAAAGCCTCACCTCAGCCTCGTTAGCTCCAGCATATCATTATCATTTTAATTGCCCAAACCTGAGTGCTTGTAATACCTTTATTAGATTGCACTCATCCCCCAGTGCCAGACACAGCCTGATTTAACAGGTGCAGTGCTGCATTTATGAGCAAGCCTGAGCACAGCCTCTTTCATTACTGTCTGAAGGTAATTCCTCTTGATCCAAAACTTCCTGGAGTGATACCCTGGAAGGGAGAGAAGGGAAAACTGCCAGGCAGGTCAAAGCACCCAGCTGGGGAGCTCGGAGCACTCCTGCCCTGTCCTGGAGCTCCCCAACTCCACCAGAAGCAGCCAGAGGGAATTTGGGAGACTCCCAGACACACAACCTTCAGCAACAACTCTCACCGGCCCTGATCTTTGCAAACCAGATCCCAAACTGAGGTGGACTGAGCTGCCTGATGGTGTTGAAGAGCCTCCCTGGCTTTCCTGTGCCCCACATGGGCAGCAAATGTTTGGATCCTCAGGGCAGGGGAACCTTCCTGGTGTGGAGATGGTGCCTGGGGGGATTGGAAGGAGTTTGAGGGGAAGTCTTAACAGACCATGCAGGGGAAAAACAAGGTTTAAAGCCCAATATCTTGGTCAGCTTGTGATTTGATATTTGTAAAACAGAAGAGGGAAAGGATTCTCCACACTGGATCCTCCACTTCTGATTTCTGCTCTCTGTGAGCAGGGACAGGACACAGGAATGGCTGAAGCTGTGTCAGGGGAAGGTTAGGCTGGATATTGGGAAAAGGGTCTTCCCCAGAGGGTGTTTGGGCACTGAGCAGGCTCCCCAAGGAGCTTGGGGCGACCTGGGACACTGGAAGGTGTCCCTGCTCATGGCAGGGGTTGGAATGAGCTGAGTTTTAAGGTCTCTCCCCACCCATCCAAATCATTCTGGGATCCTGGAACAGCATCCCAGTTTTTCAAGGCACTACAACCTCAGCATCTTCAGTATCTGAAGCAAACACCACAGGCAGTGTCTATTTTAGACCATATTATTCAGTTTCAATACTTCTCAACGCTGGTTTTCTACCTTTTTAATTGCAACTCCACCTTTGGGATTAGTGATTTTATTTTATGATGGGATATTAAGAGTAGGCAACCTTCTTTTTTTTCTTTTCTAGTCCAAGCCAGTACTTAGAAGGAATAGCTTAAATTATTAAATACACACAAGCACAGGAAACACAGGAAACTCTCAGCCATTATCCTATGAAGACAATGCCAATGCAAACACTGTAATAAAATATTCTTCACTGAAATCAACACTAATTTTCCCAGGCAATCAAATCCATCCCTGTGATCCCTCCTCCCAGGGAAAACAGCCAGCACAGCTAAATTCAGATCTCTGTGGCTCCATGCTTAAATTTGGCTCAGACACACTGCAAATCAATGACTCCAGAAAGGTTTTCTAAGGAAAAAATTCCCAGTGGGCAAAGTTTGCTCCAGCCCACGGCAGCTCTCCTGACACAGCAGCAAAGAGCCCGGGGCTGCATCGATCTGGGAATCCAGGAAGGCTGAAACTTCCAGTTGTGAACTTGTTGAGGTCACCACTGCTGGAACATGGCTCCTGTGTCCAAGGGGACAGTCCCCAAGGACAGCTCAGCCATGAGGACACCCCCAGAGGATGATGCACGAGTCTCTACAAGCTCCTCCCTCATCCACACACAGTGAGGATGAGGATGGGACAGAGAAAGGGATGGAGCAGGTCTGGTCAGCACCTGCCAGCTCAGGAGGAGGAGGAGGAGGAGGAGGAGGAGGAGGAGAGGACATGTGACAGGGAATATTTTGGGTTGGAAAAGGCTTTTAAAGGCCTTCCAACGCCCTGCAGTGAGTGGTGACATCTTCAACCAGATGAGGCTGCTCAGAGATCCACCCAACTTGATCCTGAATGTTTTTAGGGATGGAGGAACCAGAACTTCCTTCCCCAGCTGTGGGAAATCTGTGGATTGCCCATACTCAGGGCTGTTTCACATGACACACATAAAACACCATTTTCTTGTCTCCAGAAAGTGTTGGTGCCTCTCTTTGATGTCCCTGAACTCTTACTCAGTAAGAGGATGAATAAATGTTCCACAGAGGTATTGTAAGATGGATGCAAACCCTCCACGATTTCTTTAAGGATCTTGCAGCACCTTGGCCTCAAGACCATGGCAAAATAACATAATCATGGAAGATAACCATTTCCCAGCACTCCCAAGGCCACCACTGATCCATGTCCCCAAGTGCCACATCCATGTGGCTTTTAAATCCCTCCAGAGATGGGGATTCCACCACTGCCCTGAGCAGCTGTGTCAGGGCTCAGCAGCCCTTTTGGTGAAGAAATTATTCCTGATATCTAACCTTAATCTCTCCTGGGGATCTTGAGGCCATTTCCTCTCCTCCTGTCCCTGTTCCCTGGGAGCAGAGCCCGACCCCCCTGGCTGTCCCCTCCTGTCAGGAGTTGTGCAGAGCTACAAGGGCCCCCCTGAGCCTCCTTTTCTCCAGGCTGAGCCCCTTTCCCAGCTCCCTCAGCCCCTCCTGATGCTCCAGCCCCTTCCCCAGCTCCATTCCCTGCCCTGGACACGCTCCAGCCCCTCTAGGTCTCTCTTGTCAGGAGGGTCTCAGAGCTGTCTCCAGCACTGGAGGTGCCCCAGCAGCTCCAGCACAGGGGACAGGCACTGCCCTGGTCCTGGTGGACACACATTTCCTGGAACAGCCCATGGACCATTGGCCTTTTTGGCCACCCAGGCACACCTGGCTCTTGTTCAGCTGCCCGTTATCCATAGCATGGAAGTTCCAGCCCCACCAAACCAGAGTTGGAGCCTTTGTCCAGCTTTTAAAACACCCCCAGCGCTGTCCCAGCCTGTGCCCCCAGTCCTGCAGAGCAGTGATGGTGACAGTCCCTTGGCCAGGCAGCCAGAGCTGTGTCATCAGGCTCAGAAACAGCCCAGCACCAAAGTGACAGAGGCTGAATCATTTCTCCTTCCATACCCACGGCCCAGGATCAATGAACCTCTGCCATGGCTCCTCCTGTGAATCACTTAAGAGGGGAACAGTGAAACCACTTCATAGGAAGCAGTTTTAAAAATGACCTATCTCTGCATAAGATGAGTTTGCCACAGAGAAGGGGGGATAAAAATTCAAGCATGTTCAGCATCTTATAGATTAATCCTAGGCCTAGAGTCAGGATAATTACTGCCAGAAGGAATAAAAGTAACATAAATATAGGTTAACACACAAAGGGTCCCGTTTGTAAGGTTTTACACATCACCAGCTCACAGGCGGATTTGTAAACTTAATTATAGAAAGATTTATAAAAGCAGGTAATACCCAAAGGGTCGTAAAAATAATTTTACTACAGTGAAGAGAACAAAAAAAAAAAATTAAAAAAAAAAAATAAAAGAAACTCCAAACATTTGAAATAAAGTAGGGCATCTGATGGATCTCCTGAAGCCCTTCCACAGGATCCAGCCCAGACTGCAGAGCTGCATCCGCCACAGCCTCCCAGAAATGCCATTTCCAGAGGAGAGCAGATAAGTCACTCTGACAGCTTTGTGACCTTCCAGAGCTGATGTGTTTAAAAAAAAATCTTCTTTTTTTTTGTAGAGGGTGCTCCTGGTATGGTCAAAGCCTTGTTAGGATGGGGGAGGACAATTCCAAAACACCTTTGCTGCAGGGGTGCTGTGAAATGCCTGGAATTGCTGCTTCCCACCAGGATTAATGGTGTTTTTCTGCCAAGGACAGCTTTGGGGGAGGATGATGGTTCCCTGTCCATGGCAGAGGGGTGGAATGAGATGATTTTTAAGGTCCCTTCCAACCCAAACCATTCTGTGACTCCGTGATTAAATATCACTGGGATGGATTTAGGTTCTGAAGGAGCTGTTGCCAGTGAAGGAGAAAGCAGGAGCAGGGGCTATCCAAGCAACTCAGCATGGAAAAACAGGGATATTCTCTGCCAACCATGCTACAAGAGTGTTATAAACTCTCTCCTTCTATGAATGCTGCATTCTTGAAGAAAAATGAAAAATTGTTACAAGGTGAGTATGAAAGGAAGGCACAGGGCAGGAACAGAGAGCAGAACTCCATTCTGGGATCTCCTGGGCTTCCCACTAAAATGCAGCCACCCTTAGAAACTTGAAATTGTTACCTATAAACCCCATTTTTGGTGTATAAACCAGGTTTCTGACCTATCCAGTGCTTTCTGCTCCAGGAGGCACTTCCTGAAAGATCCCTGGGAGTGATGCAAATGCTAAACAAAGCTTTTGTCAGTCCAGCAAAACATGCTGTCACTTTTAAATGCATCTTTTGGGGACTTCAAACAGCTCCTGGCTGGAATGCTCTGCTACCCCCATACCGGTGTGTGTGTGTGAGGAGAAAATGTTCAGGATGCTGAATGCCTGTAAAAAAGCATTTCAAAGGATCACAGACAAGGATTTTTTTTTGGCCTGAAAATACACATTTATTAGGAAGAAAACTTATGGGGTTACAAATATCATAAATAAAATGTAGTGTGATAAAAATACCCTCAGGACTGAGCAGTAAATCTCGGGAAAATGGGGACAGGACCCTCCACTTTGCCACGATCACCATCAGTTCTGCACAGGTGGCTCTTGGAATCTCATTTCACACCAGTTGTTTCAGGGCACAAAGATCCAGGCTGGACATTCCAAACCCTTTTTGCATGTAAATCTGTTCCTACAACTTGAAAACCTCCACACAGGACACCAGAGCTGTTTGTAGTTTAAATATACATCAATGTATATTAATGCAGTGAGCACCCAAAACAGCTCGGGGAGGGTAACAGGGAGGGTAACAATCCCATCTGCCTTGGGAAGGCTGATCCCAAAAGCAGCAGCAGCGTTATGGGATGGCACAGGATGGAATGGGATGCAGTGATGGGAATGCAAATTGAATCTCAGTATCAAGGAAGTGCCACTAAATCAGCAGACAGAGCCAGGAGGAGCCCGGTCCCCCCAGGCCGTGTAAAACTGGATTAGGTGTGAACTTCAAACCCAGTGTGATGTGGAATAATCCTATGCTGGCAGAAAGGGATCAAAGCTAATTTCCCTATCTTGCTTAATCTTCTGCGGTGATGTCTGAACTGGGGAGACACAGCAGGCAGGGAGTTAAAGCCCTGCTCTGTCAGAGGGTTCAGCAGGGGCTGAGGGAGAACAGAGCACGTTAAAAATCCTGGGGAGTGGGGTTGTTTCTGATGAGCTTTTAGAAAATTAGGGAATCACAGGATGGACTGGGTTGGAAGGGACCTTAAAAATCATCTCATCTCTTAAAATTCCTCCCTGGAAATGTCCAAGGCCAGGTTAGACAGGGCTTGAAGCAACCTGGGATAGTGGAAGGTGTCCCTGCCCATGGCAGAGGGGTGGAACAAGATGGGTTTTAAGGTCCTCTCCAACCTAAACCATTCTGATTTCATGATTCTCTGTCTCTATACCTGGCTCAACTCTGCTGATGTAAAATTCCAGAAACTTAAAGTAACACAACCAAACAACAGGGAAAAAAAATAAAAAATCCACTCCTTCCCACATTAAATGAACAGACTGATCCAAGCACTGGAACATCTCACCACCCATAAAAACCTTCCATACCTAAAAAACAAAAAAAAAGAAAAGAATAAAATTAAATAAATAATAATGCTCAAATCTTAACTAAATCATTATGGATAAATTAAAGCTTAAATGGTGAAATAAAAAGAGGATGTTCAGGAATTCCTGATGGAGTGGCAGAGCTCATCCCACCAAAGGTTCAGTGTTTGAGGTGCAGACCCAGTCAAAACTGGAGCCAAAAGGTCAGGATTTCTAGGAGAGGACACATGGCAGTGTCAGTGAATGAGGGAGCCAAGACCAGCAGCTCTGCCTGGGCACCTCACTTGGAATCACTGAATCTTTAAGGTTGGAAAGGTCTTTAAGGTCATCGAGTTCCCCCAGCACTTCCAGGCCCACCACTGGCCCATGTCCCCAAGTGCCACATCCACATGGCTTTGAAATCCCTGCAGGGATGGTGATTCCACCATGGGCAGCCTCTTCCAGTGCCTGAGCACCCCTTCAGTGAAGAAACAGATAAATGAAGTCCACTGGAATAAAAAATCCCAGCAGTGTAAATTAACCATTCCTAAGTTTTTAAGAAAATAATTTTACAGGTGAGTGCCAATTGATTGGTAACTACATCTTAAACTGGGACAGGAATTGGGATTTCTGGTTTGGGATGAGATCCTTCCACACTCAGTGCTCCCTTTATGCTGCTAAAAGGATGCTGGTAACTGATGAACCCAGAGCTCCAGGAGAAATAGTCTACTTTGAGGTGTAAATCAGCTCTTACACTGCAATCTACAAATGATTCTGCTGGATAAAAAGCACAAAAAATTAAGTACAAAGAGGCTCAATCACCTCAAATAACGATTAACCATAAGTGGATACATTATACCACAGACATGTCTCTGCTCTGTTAAATATTAATTTAAATGGACACATTTTAAAAGACATATAATAGGGATAAGCACTTTTTGTTAAAGGAGACCAACTCCTGTTAGTGAGTAAGAAAGGAACAGCTCAGAGGAGAGCAGAAGGATTTCAAGCAAGAACAGTCCAAGGATAAGAAAAATATAGGTACAGTAACCTGATACAATTATATGCATGTAAACATGTGCATTCAGTGCAGCTTTTCTGCATAATTCCTTAAACTCTTGAATTGCAAGCTAAATAAGATAATATATTGCTGATCTCCAGATCTGTGAGATCATTCAGCTTTCCAGAATGGAGTAACACTGAGCTAAAACACACACAGAGCTGAAACCAGCCCAGCTTTGGCTGCAACTCGAGGCAACGTCAGCAGCTGCCACTGCAAAATGTGCAGAGAGGCTCTCTCCAAGCTTCATACACACCCCCTAAATAAATCCTGTGCCAAAACACAGCAAATACTCTCTGTCAGAGACCAAGCTGTAAAGCTGCTTGGCTTGGGTTTTTTGCTTCCTTAAGTTCCAGCTTGAGGAGTGCTTGGGAATGCTCTGACAAGGGAAAGGAAATAGCCTGAGTATGTGTCCATCTTGTTTCCTCCACTGGTGGGATTATGATATTATGATATTATTATATATAAATTTTCTGCTGGCAATTTACTGAGAAATTTGGTACATTGGCCAATTACCTGTCAACACAAAACTTTATTTCATTCTTAGTTACGGAATCATGGAATCACAAAATTACAGAATCAGGGAATGGTTTGGATGGGAAGGGACATTAAAGACCATCCAGTTCCACCCCTGCCATGGGGCAGGAACACCTTCCACTATCCCTGGCTGCTCCAAGCCCTGTCCAATCTGGCTTTGGACACTTCCAGGGGCAGCCACAACTTCTCATGCAATTTTTGGCATCGAACAATACTGCCTAAACTCCCCTCTAGCTCCCAAAGCACTTCTGGAGGGAATTATGGGATACCCAGGACTATTTGCAAGAGGAAACCTACGGAAAAGGAAAGAGAAGCTTTGGAAAGCAGCAGTTGTGGCTGAAGACAAGAACAGAAGAGTGACAGCACAACAGAAGCCTTTCTTGGTCTCATTACCATTTTGTTGGAAGTTTTCCAGAGCGCTGGTCTCCTATAGCTCCTTCTATGATGGAATCAGGTGATGTCAAAATAACCCCAATTCTGCCTTAGTGCTTCATTCTCTTTGGTTTAGCTAAAAACAAAGACACACATGGATGATTATGGAATGAAAAACACAAGAAAATGAAAATAATGGTTTTTTTGCAGGATTCTGAATTGTCATGAACAGTGAAAACAAATAAATAAATATAAACAAAGAGCAAAAATGCTTTATCTTAAACAATGGGTATAATATATATATATTAAAATATATATACATTGGAACAAAAGGATGAAAATAACAGGTAAGAAACCACATTGTGTTTGCAACAGATGATAGAAATGAACAGAAATCTGTTTACAGAAACTGAAAACACGCTGCCACGGTGTAATCCTGACTTTTTTCACCACTTACCCAGCTGCAATTACCATCACCTCAGCCACAAACAGCACATCTGGGGAGGGAGGGGGATTATTAGGGGCTCCTATGTCATCCCGAATTACCTGTCCTCCGTGTGTACACAAGCAGAGGCTTAAACATTCAAAGGAATTTGCCTCCAAGAAAAGTCATCTTTATTGTCATTGTCCCCAATTTCACGGCTAGACCAGCGACACATCCCGGCTGTGTGTCAGCACAGCCCCCAGTTTGAGGAATCCACACTGACACGACAAGAACTAATCCTATTATTTCCTTAACGGCATCTGAATAGGCATTTTCCAAGTCCTGCTTCTTATTGTAAGTTTAACCCATGTGTTAATTCTCTTACTGAGATCTCAAGCTGCTTTCTCTAGAATCAGGGATTTAAGGGAATCAAATCCCTTCTATTCAATTTGCTACTTAAGAGACAAACCTTTCAAAATTAAACTTGCAGGCTGTTTGCCTGAAAAACATTTCTTCTCTTTCCAAGGAAAGTATCTCTAAAACCCGTTTTAAGCACAGAGAGAAGAAGTTTTTAGCAAATCTCAAGTTTAAACCTGACAGCAGCCGCCTTGAAGTAAGAACCAGGAGGGCAGAAATTCATCGGGGGAAAGATTTTCAGTTTATTTTAATACCAATTTGATGAGTGAGCAACCAAGCAGTGCTTTATTTGAGTAAATTATTTCCTCTTATTGTGATTCTCCTCCGGTAAACCACAATCACAGAATGGTTTGGGTTGGAAGGGATCTTAAAGGTCATTTTGTTCCAACTCTCTGCCATGGGCAGGGACACATTCCATAATCCTAGGTTGCTCCAAATCCCATCCAATGTGGCCTTGGACAATTCCAGGGATGCAGAGCAGCCACAGCTTCTCTGGGCAATATTCAAAGGTGATAAAGTGGGCAAAGAATTGGGCAAAACCCAACTCCTCACAGACGCTTCCTGTGGCTGAAAAAATTTTTGAGCACATCATGCTCAGGGGAGTTTTCCTTTCTGTAATCAAATATTAAGCTCTGAAGCACCATGAAAACAAACACCTCACTCTACACACACACACAGACACTTTCTGTGCTTTCCAGCTAAGCCACAACAACAGACTTGCTGTGGGTCTGCAAGAACTTATAGGTAACATATTAAATATTGATTGAAAATAAATCCAAATAATTAGGCTTAAATTTTAATACCCGTGTAGGTTTCTCTATAATTCATGATGAACGGCATTTTCTGATGTTCCACGAGAGGCTCTGAGTTTAATTTTAATTATGCATTTATTACATAATTCACCAAATTCAGTAATGTGCAGTGAGTCTCCCAGCCATTGAAGTGAGTAACGAGATTTATCAGCCCAGTTTGTCACACAACAAACAGGATTCAGAGCCTTATAAAGGCGGGTGATGAAAGATACATAGAGGGAGGGAAGAACCAGCAGCAGCTTTATTTCCATGTAATAATGCTAATAATATGCAAATAATTCCCCATCTTAATGAATACTTCAGATGAATGCCACGTTCCAAGCGGGGATGGCACAGGGAGGGGAGGGAACTCAGCTGCTGGGAGTGTTCAAAGCTATTTGGAAACCACAAAGTTACAGCTGTGGGTAAAACCGAGCTTCCCTTCTCCCCCCAGAGGGAGGCTGGACACTGGAGCAGGTCCCAGGGAATGGGCACAGCCCCAAAGCTGCCAGAGCTCCAGGAGAGTTTGGACAACACTCTCAGGGATGCAGAGGGTGGGATTGTTGGGGTGCCTGAGCAGGGCCAGGGGTTGGATCAATGATCCTGATGGATCCCTCTGAACTCAGGATATTCTGTGATTCCATGATCCTCACAAACTCACTGTCACATGGCAGAAGGTTCCTAAGCTCCTCAAGCTCCTTACATCCTGTTTTTAGACAGTGACAGTCACATCAAAAATGTGGATAATTTTCAAGATAGGCAGGGATGCACACACATCCCTGTAGGGATCTCTGAGGCTGGAGCACAGACAGCACTTTATAGACCCAAAGCTCCATGGGTCTGAGACCTGCTTTTCTAAATACTTCTGGTGACTCTTCAAATCTGCATTTGAAGTTCCTGAAATCTGAAGTTCCTCCTGAACCCCTGAAACTGTTGGAGAATTGAGTCTTGCTGTCCTTGGACAAACATTTCAATGGATTTTTTTTACCGTTTCCCAAGCTTTTGCAAACTTCCCCCCTTTCAGCAGGAATCATCTCCCCTGGGACACAGGCCATGTGCTCAGAAGCCAGCGGTATCAGGTACTGTTCTTTTCCCTTATTATTTTAGCCTCAAACATCTTCAGGGAACTCAAATATTTAAGTCTTACAACCTCCTCACAAAGCCAAGCCAGCATTCCTTCCCACGTTCTCACTTGAAACCCACATTTTTTCAGTCCTCCTCAGGCATCCCTTTCATTCAGCTTCCCATTCCCACACATCCTCTGGGATTTCCAGTCTATCTCCTCTCTCAACAAAGTGTTAGGAGAAACAGAAACCTTTGGGGGCCTTCCTCTATCTGCAAGAAGATGCCCCTAAGCCTCCTCTTCTCCAGGCTGAGCCCCTGAGTTCCCTCAGCTGCTCCTCATAGGATTTCCTCTTTAGACCCCAAATTCCTGTGGAACAAAAGGGCCCCAAATCCCCCAAAAGATCACCCTGATGATGAATGGGGGTGGTGGATCCTCCTCTATGCTCATCCTTGGGGAAAAAAAGAAAGTGTGAACCTGTCACTCCTCAGGCACCAAAGGATCTGCAGAGAAGAGAGAGCCCTTTAAATGGCACAAAACCTTCCACCAGTTCTCTGAGATTCCCCCTGGGTCCCAGAGCAGCTGACTGTGAGACAGACACCCCAGGACATCAGGCTTTGTTAGGTCTGGCACTCACAGCACTGCTCCTGGGATATCCCAACTGGAGGACAACAAAATCCTTCCCCCTATGGAATCTGCAGCTCCAATGCTATCACAGGACTTGACTGTGGAATCACAGGCCCTCAAAATATTTTGCTTATTTTGTCCTCAGACACTGAGGGAAATCTGCTGCTTTCACTGTCAGGTGGGACCAGCAGAGAAAGAATTTTTCCAATGTCTGATCCAGCACCAGCAGAGCTCATTGCTCACCAAGTGCAGAGACACTCTCTGAACTGAAAAATAAACTCAATCCTCACCTCTGCTTAAAGGATGCCCTCAGACACCAGCTGACAGTGGACTGTGACCAGGAATTTACTGCAAGATATAAAAGCTGCTGCAGGAATGAGGAAACCCAGAGCTAGAAAAGGCACAGAGGCTGGGCTGTACCCACTGAAATGCAGTGTTCCCAAAATAAAGGGTTTCCATTTGACACCAGGAACACAGAATGGTCTGGGATGGAAGGGAACTTGGATATCATCTCCAAACCCCTGCCAAGGGAAGGGAAACCCCTCAACAGACACTGCAGCTCCAAGCCTCATCCAGCCTGGCCTTGGACACTTCCAGAGATCCAGGGGCAGCCACAGCTTCTCCGGGCACCCTGTGCCAGGGCCTCCCCATTCTCACAGGGAAGAATTCCTTCCCAATATCTCCCCCATCCCTGCCCTCTGGCAGTGGGAAACCATTCCCTGTGTCCTGTTCCCTCCACCCCCTGTCCCAAGTCCCTCTCCAGCTCTCCTGGAGCCCCTTTAGGCTCTGGAAGGGGCTCTGAGCTCTCCCTGGATCCTTTTCTTCTCCAGGTGAGCACCCCCAGCTCTCCCAGCCTGGCTCCAAAGCAGAGGCTGCTCAGGGAAGACAACATCTGAGACCAAAACTGCACAAATTACACTTCACTGCTCCTTTTCCATGTACTTCATGGGGAACACAAGTGTGAAGAAGAGGAAATCCTCTTCCACCTCTGAAACATTCGGCTCTAATAAAAACCACAGCACTGCCAAGTAGAGCATTGTGAAATTATTCAGATTCCAAGAAATATCACAAATTTGCAATAACCCACAAAGCCCTTAATTCTTCCCCAAATAATTTCTGAGTAGATCCAAGCACACAAAGGAAAACAAGCAGGGAAGGAATGAGAGAGTGACTTTTTACATGGGCTGATAAGGGATGGGACAAAGGGGAGAAGGAGGAGAGATTTAGATGGGACATCAGAAGGAAATTCTGCCCTGTGAGGGTGGGCAGGCCCTGGCACAGGGTGCCCAGAGAAGCTGTGGCTGCCCCTGGATCCCTGGAAGTGCCCAAGGCCAGCTTGGACAGGGCTTGGAGCAATCTGGAATAGTGGAAGGTGTCCCTGCCCATGGCAGGGGGTGGAAGCCTTGCAGCAGAACTGTTCCAACCTGTTCATTGATTATAGAATCTAAATAAAATAAAGGAAGATGGACAAACAAGCAAGTAGAGAAGCACATCTAAGCTCCCAAGTGGGGAAACATCACTTAATAAGGGAATTTTGTGGGCAGCAGCACCAGAGCTGGAAACCTTTATTCTGGCCTCTACAATCAGCACTTGCAGCACTTTGTTGACACAACAGAACATGGCTCAATTTCAAGCACCGTTGAGGTTGAGTAATTTCAAACATCTTTTAATGTTTGTAGAGAGTCCAGAGGGAAGTTGGTTGAAAAGATCTCCAAGGCAGCCACGTGGAAAGAAGATACAAACCCCTTCAAATCACTGCAGTGCCAGGCAGGAGGCAGGAATGGAGACAGAGGAGGGAAAAGGGGAAAGGTGAGGATTCACACTTCCAGCTAAACTGCTTAAAGCATTTATTTATGTCCAGTGGCTCCATTACAAGTTCACAGTGTGCCTTGGGGAGCAGTAACAGACCAGTTCCATGAACACAGATTGGTAATTCAGAAGTAAAATTTTAAGTGTAATCTGTACTCCTGCTTCTTCCCATGGCAGGAACACTCCTTTTAGAGGGAGGTCATCCTCCTGTTCTCTTCTAGGTACCAAACTTGTGCATGAGAAATCGGATAAGACATTCATACAGCTGGATTTAACCTGAGTATTATACACTAGGGCATTGGTGCTTTTAATGAAAATCTGGGAAAGATTGCTGATAAACCTGAGTTGGGAAGAATGACAGTGAAAATAGGCTAACACTCATCTACAGAGCTTCCCCTAAACTCATGAGGTCAAGGGAGAGCCCTTTGAAAGTCTAAATTAAATTTACAAAGGACAAAATCAGCTGCTCACTGTTGGTATTAGAGCATTTTTCAGAGCAGGATCCAGCAGCAGTATCCCAGCCAGGAATTTCAGGATAACAAACAGTAAATACAAACCAGCACTTAGGGTTTGTGTTGATTTTTTTGGTCACTCATCTTATGATGATTCAAAATAAGGAAATTTGTCCTGAGAACATTGAGGGACACACAGCTCTTCAGGATGCCCAAACAGAACAGGAATGCCCTGCAAAAGTGTCCCTGGAATTAGCCAGCAGTGGAGGATGTCAGGGAAAAGAGGAGCACACCTCCAGCAACAGGTCAATGCTCTGAGGCTGGAGGATCCATGGCTAAAATCTGCTCAAGTCCTGCTGGCAGCTCTGGTTTCTTCCTGACCTTGTATCTCCATGCACAGACTGGATTATCACTGCTCCAGAGGCTGGGGTTTAAATCTGGCAGCAGGGAAAAACAACCAGGGCCACAAACAGCCCAGAAACCCTGAGGCAAGTACAGAGGTGATGGGTGCAGAGTGCTCCATCCTCCTCTGGCTGAGCACAAAGTCTCTGCTTCTGCTCCCAGAAGCTTTCTGGGAGTGCTCAGCACTCTTGGAAGTCAAACCAGATGTGAATGTTAATGAAGTGGTGCCCACAGCACTCCTGTCACATCTGGAGTCACAGAATGGTTTGGATAGGAAGGGGCCTTAAAGACAGCCCAGTTCCAAACCTCTGACATGGACAGAGACGCCTTCCACTACCCCAGGTTGCTCCAAGCCCTGTCCAACCTGGCCTTGGGCACTGCCAGGGATCCAGGGGCAGCCACAGCTTCTCTGGGCACCCTGTGCCAGGGCCTCCCCACCCTCACAGGAAGAATTTCCTCCAAAAATCTCTAATCCAAACCTATTTTCTTTCAGTTTAAGCCATTTCCCCTTGTCCTGTCCCTCCATCCTTTGTCCCAAGTCCCTCTCCAGCTCTGTTGAAGCTCCTTTGAGCACTGGAAGGGGCTCTGAGGTCTCCTTGGATCCTTCCCTTTCCAGGCTGAACACCCCCAAGTGCTCCCGGCCTGTCTACATGGGATATTTTATGTTTTTATATTACAGCAGCAGGACTGTCAGATTTGCTGTGAAATCAGCAACGGGGACAAGTTGCAGCCTCACCCTGAGCCATGGGACAGCTGCTGTGCAGGTCTGCCTGCTTCCACCACATCCTGCTGCATCTGCCACTCCTGGGCACCTCTGGCAGCACCACTCTTAGAGGAAAGCCAAGTGAAATCCTTCCTGTCCATTTGCTTTCTTCAGGACATGATTCAACCCCTTGCACAGATCCACACAGCTGTCCCAAAGTGCATCAGGATGGATTAAATTATTTTCTAAGTTTTATGATTATTTCAAAGGAGAAGAATGAAAAAAAACAAAACCTTCTCCCCCATCACCTCAGAGAGCAGAGAAAGCCTCAGAGAGCACCAGCAGCTGCTGAAATTGCTCCTTCCAAGCCTGTCCTGACACCTAAAAACCTGAAACCTTTTCCTGAAGGAAGATTTTTCTCAGTGCAGCATCAGCTACACTGCATCAAGCCCCAGTTAATCTGCCATTTGCTCCTACCCAGCAGAGGTAAGGAGTAAATCAGCACCTCTGTGGCTCTGTCACAGATGCCACAGGATTTTCCAGACAGACAGACAGACAGACAGACTGTAAGTGCTGCCCCTGCTGGGACTCTGCAAGCCACGGCACCGGCACATTAAGAGGATCATGATCCCAGCATTAGCTGTGGGAACATTCCCAATAAATAGCTATTTTTCCAGCCTGATTGTTCCAGCTTCCATCACTTCACATTTTGATGCAGATTCTTCCTGTGAGCAGACTCATCACTGCCCAGCTAACTCTGTCCATCCGGCCCAGACACCACATTTGTTTCATAAAGGCTGTGGCATATGGATTTTTCCTTCAAAATTGAGGAGTGTCAGCATTTTCCTATCATTCTTCTGGAGCAAAAGTGATCTTAACTACACCCTCTTAAAAGCTGGAGCACATTTCACGAGAACTCCACTTTGTCAGGCCATGGTGAGGTCACAGATCAGGCTGGCAGGTGGAAAAGAAGGTTTAAATGTGTTTTTAGGGTCACCAGAGGAGGATCCCTCAGCCATTTGGGTTTTTCAGCAGCTCTCTACTGCCTGAATGCAAAGCAGTCTCAGCTGAATTTCACTAATTCCTTCAAAGGCTCTCTTACACTCATCTGCACAGATTATGCAGTAAATACTCTTTAAGAAAGCACTCCCTAACCCCAACAAGGCTATTCAAAAAATAAGGCTTAACCAGCTGACCTCTGATTATCTTCAGCAGTTCACCCATCTGTCTCCAAAACACAAATTCCAGCTTCAAAGCAATGCTTCCTTTAGGTGTCTGAACTGTATCTTAACAATTACAATGCTCTTCAATGAAATGGTGACATGAAAGTGTCCAAACTGTTCCCACAAAATCTCAGTGAGGGTTGTGAACACTTAAACCCCTCTTGAAAGTCACCATAACCCAGGCACAGGACATTGAAGCAGCATTTCTGCTCTCAAGGGACACATCAGGATCACCCCATCAGGATCTGTCCCCCATCTCACAGATGGACAAAATCAGCCCAGATGAAGTGAACCCAAATCCTTCCTCCCCCAGTGGCTTTGGGAAGAAACCTTCCCAGTAGCTTTGCCTCTTGTAGTGACAGTGTTTACAAAATTTGGGAGCTGTGAAGAAAACTGGGATTGCTCAATGGCAGCTTTCATGAAGTGCTGCAGGCTGCAAAATAAGTGGCATTTGAAGCTAAAAATTAGTGAATTATTTGCCTAGAGGTGGAGCAGCTCCTTCTTCTCCCTGGACACCTCTGTTACCATTCCATAGGAGCTGCAGGAGACATGGCACCAATCAGGAAAATAAAGGGTTATCCCAAAACTCCTAGGGTATCACAAACTTCAATTTTCCCCTTCTGCCTCAGGTTATTTTGAAGTCTCAGCCACTTTTAACTGCAGCCAGGAGCTCACTCTGCCACCAGTCATGGAATACAGAATAGCTTGGGTTGGAAGGGACCTTAAAGTTTGTCCAGTGCCACCTCCAGCCATGGGCAGGGACACCTTCCACTGTCCCAGGTTGTCCCAAGCCCCATCCAGCCTGGCCTTGGACACTTCCAGGGATCCAGGGGCAGCCACAGCTTCTCTGGGCAATCCATGCCAGGCTCTCCAGATGCTTCCACCCTCCTGATGTCTGTGAACTAAGAGAGCAATTTCAACCACTCCAACCCTCTAAAAGTGGTGTTTGACCCTTTCCAGCCTGGAATCCAGCCTCTTTAACATCTAATATGGACACTGTAAGCAATGCTTTTGAATTTGAAGGGTTTCCACTGAGTGCATTTTAAAGTTAGGTCTCTTCAGGTTCAGATCTTTCTCACAGTGCATTTGAAATCACCCAGAGAAATCCTGATCCTGGCAGGGCTTGGAGATTGTTTTGATTACAAAAGAGAAAAAAAAATGTACAAATACATCTTAAAGAAAGGGGAAGATGGAACAGGAGCTTTCAAATGGATGCAGCTTTGCTAGAGACAGGAAAAAAATCACAGGAAATGAGGGAGCACCAGTCTGGAAAACGAAAGACCTGCAAAGAGGCTGATTATGGCCTTGATTAACAATCCCTGCTCAGGGCTGGGGCAACAGGAGCAGCAGTGGGCAAAGCCACCTCTGGGAACAGGTGAAGGAAGGCAGGAGCTGCTTTCCAGGAGAACTGAGCTACAGGGACTCTTCACACCCCCATTACCCATGAGGGAAAAGCCCAGCCCAGGGCTCTTCCCATGGAAATGAATCTTGGCTCAGGAGTGAGACAGAGCTGTGAGAGAGGAGGAAGCACCCACACCCAATTTTCCTGCCTTAACTCAGAACAGATCAGTATTTTATAACCTTTCACCCTGAATATTTGGAGGGTTGTTCATTTCAGGAGAAAAGGAGGCTGCAAACCCACAGCAATGCATGGTGGGGCACCCAGCTGGCTCAAAAAGATACCTGGACCCAGTCTTGCACCTCCAAATTCCTACAGTGCAGCCAGACTGAGGACACTGCAAAGCTCATGAGATGTCACCTCTCAGCCTGAGGCCACCAGAAGTGTAAGAGGGGCTCTGGGGCACTTGCAACCTGGGTTTATGCAACAAAATTCTCTGCTCTAACTCATTATGTGTCGTCCTATAAAGAACACTGTGCAGAGTGTAGGTTTAGATGGGATATTAGGAAAAAATACTGCCTTGTGAGGGTGGTGAGGCCTTGGTATGGGTTTCCCAGAAAAGCTGTGGCTGAGCCAGGATCCCTGGAAGTGTCCAAGGCCAGGCTGCACAAGGCTTGGAGCAACCTCGGATAGTAGAAAGTTCCCTGGCCATGACAGGGGTTGGAATGAGATGAGCTTTAAGGTCCCTTCCAACCCAAACCATTTTGTGATTCTGTGATATAACAGAGCAAATTCTCTCCCTTCATCTCAAATTAAATCTAAGCATGAAGCAAAAGCAGCTGCATTTGTGTAGTGATACATGAAAGTGTCTGCAAAGCATTTTAGGATCCTTCAGGAAAAATGCTAAATATCTGTTCTATAATTCAATGAATGTTAATATATTCATCACAGATTTCGACTCTTCAATTGCATGGGAGAAAAACAAGAAAATTGGTGCTTGTTGAAACGTTATGATGCCAAGGGATGGAAGCAGTCCAGGGTCTTGGAATATTCAAGTTCTGTGTGGGATGCAGGGAAATCCCTCATGAGAACACAAGCAGAGCCTGTGTGCTGTGGGATGAGGAGTGAGCTCACACT
Organism: Molothrus aeneus; assembly: GCF_037042795.1. NCBI lineage: Eukaryota > Metazoa > Chordata > Aves > Passeriformes > Icteridae > Molothrus > Molothrus aeneus. The sequence goes on along the minus strand of NC_089648.1, from coordinate 110,217,568 downwards.
CAGGCACGCTGGCTTTGACCTCCAGAGCCACAAACCAGATGTTGTTTTACCTTTTTGTGGTTGCCAAAATCAAACCCAAAGCTGCCTCTGTCCTCACACCGAGGGCCCTGGTCCTGCATGCCAGGCAGAGCTGGGTGAATCATTCTCCTCGCTGGTTTTTCACTTTGTGCCCTTCTAAAAAGCTCTACCTCAGGTGCCTTCCTGTGCCAGCAGCTCTTGCCTGACACGACCTCGACCTGGTGAGGACAGAGCTCCAGACCACAAAGGCAGAGCACTTGCCCTCCTTTTCCCAGGCACGCCATTCACTGCTACTCCAAGGTATATTTGTTCGCTGCTTGGAGCGACTCTTTTTGAACTGCCCTCCTTTGTTCAGGCTCTTCAACAAGAGAACCCACTGCTTTTGCAGTGTGCTCAAACTTAAAAGACTCTCAGCAATACCATGTATTTAACCTGGGGCTAGTTTAGCATGTGCTGCATTAGGGGAGTGTTTGTAATGCACTCACCTAAGTGATCAGTGCTCACACACCTCCTGCTTTTACACCAAGGTGGAAAAAACAAATCCCTGCTGCGGTGAGTCCACATGGGAATAAGGTCCTCTGTGGTCCCCCTGCAATTTCCCAAAATGCCCTGCCATTCATCTTCTCCCCCAGCATCCTGGGTGTTTCAGTGACCATTTAAGCAAGTCACTTCAGAGGGCTGGAGCTCCTCTGTGCCAGAGACAGGCTGGGAGAGCTGGGGGTGTTCACCTGGAGAAGGGAAGGATCCAGGGAGAGCTCAGAGCCCCTTCCAGAGCCTAAAGGGGCTCCGGGAGAGCTGGAGAGAGACTGGGGACAAGGGATGGAGGGACAGGACAAGGGGGGAATTGTTTTAGGGAAGGAATTATTGGCTGTGAGGATGGGGAGGCCCTGGCACAGTGTGAAAAATGCCAGTCACTTGTTTTTAAAATTTTAAAAATTTAATAGCAATAAAATGGTTATAAAAATAGTAATAGAATTAGAGTAATAATAATTTGGACAATTTGGATTAGGACAATATGAGACAATAAAAACAAAGAGTTACAGATGTCCGGGTACCTTTTCTGGGCAGCACGAGCCCAAAAAAGGACACACATTAACAAAGGATTAACCCTTAAAAACAACAGCCTGTTGCATATTCATACACCTCATACATGATGCATAAATTCCATTCAAACACAGGATTCTGTCTGGTCAGTGTCAGCTTCTTCCTCTTAATCCTCACAGCATCTTCATAGCTGAGTGAGGCAAGAAGAAGTTCGTTTCTTCTGATAATGGAGCAATAAATTCTCTTTCTTTGAAAGATTCAGGTGTCCTGTGGCTGCTATCTGGTGCAAGTACCTCATTCCTTTCTTAAAAAAATATCTCACATACATAGTTTCTATTTTAACATTATGTTATAACCTAAACTATATTTAACACACTACTTAAAAAATTAATACAGCATAACTTTCCAACATAACACATATAATATTCATTTTAATATTTGCAAAAAGCCAATCACAAAATACGCATTTTTCACACACAGGGTGTGTGAAAATCCTGGAAGTGGAAGTGCCCAAGGCCAGACCGGACAGAGCTTAGAGCAAGCTGGGATAGTGGAAGGTGACCCTGCTGATCACAGGGGGTTGGAATGTGATGCTCTCCAAGGTCCCTTCCAACCCAAACCATTCTCTGATTCTATAACTTTTGCCCCCAGCCCTGTTACAAAGCTCCTCCAGTTTTTCTCCCAAAATATCCCTCATCCTGACAGCTGGAGCACTGCTGGAGTGGGCTGGAGTGCCTTTGCAGGAGGGGAAGGAGAAGCACCTCAAAGTGAGATGATTATTCTCCAGCAGTGGAGCACCCTTCCCTCCAGCCTGGAACCACAGCAACCCTTCTGTTCCCCTGCTTTCCAACAATTTCCACCCCCTGCTGTGCTTATAAATCAGCCCTTAAAACAACGTCAGCAGTTTTTAAACCCCGCTAAGCTGTGCACTGGAAGGAGGAGGGGAACAAACTGGCCCCAAAGGCAAACTCCAATTCAGCTCCATTCAGCCACAGAAACTAAAATGTTAAAATAAAATATGTGTGCATAGTGGTGAACCTCTGAGCTGGCAGGTCACAGGGTGGGCAAAGCAGAGGGTGGAACAACCTGGGATAGTGGAAGGTGTCACTGCCCATGGAAGGAGGTTGGAACAAAATAAGCTTTAAGGTCCCTTCCAACCCAAACCATTCTGTGATTCCAAGAAATACAGCAGGGTTACAATACTTTTAACACTGGTTACTGTTTGATGTTATTCTCAGAAAATGTTTGCAAAATGGCCATCCAGCATCTCATCTTGATTATCTCAATGCCATCAAATCCACACAGATTTTGCCTCACAGTAAATGAAGAGTATAATATTTAGGCATTTCAGAGTTTCAAGGCTGGAAAAGCCATTTCAATCTAAAGAGCCTCAAGAAGCAATAAATCATAACAGCTCAGACAGGAGTTGTTTTTGACTCAGTATTACTGAGGTAAATTACTTGTAGCGTTACAGAAGAGTAATTCTCTGTGTGAGAAGCGAGCAGCAGCACTTTGGTGATAAGGTTAGAGAGATATTTGTGCTAACGAGGAAATTTAAGCTCCATTTCAAGGCAGACTCCAGAGCAGTCAGTGGTGTCTCCTGCCTTTCTCCAGGGACCAACTTAGTATCACTCTCACATCCTTCTCTGGAGTGATGAAAGCACATTATAGGCTGATAAAGGCAATCCGTGGTATTTCTTACAGGTCTCGAAAGATCAGCAATTTATTAAAAAGCGCTTTTCAGGAACTGGGCAAAAACAAAACGTTCTTCATCAACACCTCACACCGAATCCATCTTGCCTTAAATAAATTCACAGCTCTGGCAATACAAACTCACTCCTCCCTAATTGCTGCTGTTCTACATTTGCAAATTCCAAGTGGTGATGCCTCTCTGCTTGTCAGCAGAGATTTATCAAGCCTGCTCTGTGTCCAAAGGTCACAGAAGTAAATCTGAGTGTGCTCTAAGCAGGAATCCCTCTGCTCCTGAGCTGTCCCATCCACAGCAGTGCACAGACCCAGGGTGACACAATGCAGAATACAACAGCTTAAATAATTAAAACCAAATTGATAATTATCAAATGGAGGAACAAAGCAGCTCTGAGACACAACGAGCTTTGCTTTGCTTTATCCTCCCGTGACTTATTTGCAACAGGTCTCGCAGGCTCTGCTGAGAATTAACAGCAATGAAGGGATGCTCTGGGGCTTGGTTAAAGGCTACTGCACCCAGCTGTTCATCTGTCATCAAAACACAAAGAAACCACCAGAAAATTGAAGGTCTGAATCTCACTTCCCACTTAAAACCACCCTGGCAGTGCAAACATGAGAATAAATTATACTCCTCCAGCAGCAGCGTAAATGAGCTGTAGTGGAAAGGCTGATCCAGCTGAAGATTTCAAGTTAAAAACTAAAGCAAATCCAAGTACAGATGTTTTGTATTTTCATGCCTTGTGCGAATGCTGCTTTCAGTGTGTGCTGGAGCTGCTCAGCTCTCCTCTGAACTGGGAACTGTAGTGTCATGTCAGACACTAAAACCAGGCACAGAAATGCCCAGTAAATGAACCATCCAAAAATTTCTTTTACTGTTTCTGCACCTTCGTTGGTATCAAAATCTCTCTCCAGCCCACCTGCTGCCATGGAGCTCTTTGATTCATCCCCACAGCTGAGAAAAGCTTAAGCCAAGCCCCTGTGTGTGAAATCAGGGGAAATCAGTTAAATCAGCCAAGTCAAGTGGAATAACCAGGCAGGGAACTGCTTCTTACTGGAGTATCCTTATCCATTGTGGGTCACACTGCTGGAATTCAGGCCTGTTTTTCCCTTGGCTTCTCAAAGCTCTCTGCACACAGAGTGATACCTTCAGCTGATGGGGGTCACCACCCAAAAATCCACCCCTCTAGCTCAGTGTCATCACCCCCAGAAGCCCAGCAACGAGGGGCTGCCAGGGATGTAGGACACCAGGGCAGGAGAGGCCTGGCACAAGCCCTGGTGTGTTCCCAAAGGTGTTTGTTCCAGGACCTGGCTGACCCTGACTTCAGTGTTAATATCATTTTTCCATGCTGTCACTTTTTTAAACAAATATTACTAAAATTGGACGATGTACCTTAGTGGCTCAGACACAACCTGCCCTGATAGGGGGACAAGGTCAAGTAACCCTTTGATTTATTGACTCTGGGATGTCTGAGTTATAGAATTATAAAATCACAGAATCACAGAGCCTGGCTGGAAAAGACCTCTGAGATCACCATGTCCAGCCACCAACACAGCACCACCACCATATTAACCACTAAACCATGTCCTCAACTGACACATCCACACACTTTTAGAAAGCTTCTAGGGATGATGACATGGATATCCTACTCTGAAAACCACAGTTATCCAGCCTTACAGTCCTTATTAACCTTATTGGGACCTACAGTCCTAATAAAACCTTATTATCCTTTTTCTCCCAAAATTCTGAGGGTTCTGCTTCACCACTTAAGACTTCAGAATCTATCACCTGAGTCTGTTATAGTGCACTGAAAGCAGTAAAATTGTCAAAATACACATCCCAGGCTGATACTACCAAACTGAATTGGGTGAGGTCAGAATATTTTGGTAGGGAATGATTTGAGCAGCTCATTTCTCTAAATTACACTGCGGTGCTGAAAGCGAGCGGGACTCAGTGTTTTGCTCAAAGCCTAATTCAATTTTACTCTGTCTCAGAAAAAGAAAACAGCACATTAATCCCAAATCCTGTAAACACAGAGTTGTAAACACTCCCCAGCACCCTCCTCACCCATGCTGAGGAGGGCAGGCCTGTTTTCCAAGCCTGTGTGAAAGCAGATGGCAGCCACCTAATTCGGATTCGGTGCAATCTGTTGCTGGTGAGGAAAAAAAAGAAAGATACTTGACTGCTTTTCCTTATAAATGTAAAACCTGGGAAGTTCAACCCACTCCATAGTTTTGTGAGATGTTTGGTAGCAGTTTTGCCAACAGAGCCAGCTCTGCTGGAGGAGAACACATGCTTCTTGCTCTCAGCCTGAACTTTGCAGTGAAAAATCCCTTGGATCAACTGGGAAGGGAGAGTCATCTATGGGTTCAGTTCTTACTCTGGCTTTGCACCCTTCAAGTGCCCTAATCATAACAACATCATGATACACTGAGACACTTTATCTACCTCATTTTTCATCACAGCAATGAAGACCTTATTGAAAATAGAAATATATTACAGCAGATATAAATGCTTTTTTGTGTCCAAACACCCCATGCTGTTGGTCTGATGGTGAATCCCCTCTGGTTCAGAGTTTATGAGGCACAAAACCGGATGTGGGATTTTGTGTATGACCAGCAAAGGGGGTCAAGTCACTTCTCTCTTGTGGTTGGGCTCCTGTTTAAACAGCCTGAGATGCTGCTGGTGTGTTCCCTTTTCTAGGAAGGGAACAGAGCTGGGGAAAGGGCTGAGGGAGCTGGGAAAGGGGCTCAGCCTGGAGAAAAGGAGACTCTGGGGGGACCTTGTGGGTCTGCACAACTCCCTGACAGGAGGGGACAGCCAGGGGGGTTGGGCTCTGCTCCTGGGAACTCCTTCTTTGCCTGCACACACCTAGAAATTTGTTCAAATTGTTCATCCTACAATTTCTTCAGGGGTGAAAATGGAGCTGACTGCCCTGTAGCTCCTTGGATTTGTAGCCTTAGGAAGACAGGGGCAATATTTACCATTTTCCCATCATCTCCATGGATTTTCAGAGTGGCACAGCCACTTTGACACAGCCACCTCTCAGCACCCAGTGGAACCCAGCAGGTCTCATGGATCTGCAGGTGATCCCTCACCCCACTGTTATCCACTGCTGATGCTCCTCTTTGGCTCAAACCCCTCTGCTCTTTGCTCATGGCAGAGGCCAAGGAACACAAGCAGAGGATCATGGAATCATTTAGGCTGGAAAAGCCTTCCAAGATTATCAAGCCCAACCATTCCCCCAGCACTGCCAAGCCCACCACTAAATCATGTCCCCAAGTGCCACATGCACACAACCTTTAAAAACATCTTGCTCTTCCTGACATCCCTTTGCAAGCATCAACTGTAGGTGAGTTCTGCCCTTCCTGACACAAACCTAACACGCCTGGACAATGTTTAAACCTCCACTCTTGTAACCAGACTCTGCTTCTACCTCCTGAATATAGCTTTTTTTGCATATTGAATGCCAAATGAACCCACTGCCTTGTGCCTCTAGCACAGGTCACAGCACGATGCCTCAAAGTGAAAAACCTCTTCAGCCCCACTCAAAACTCATGGCTTTGATAGCTCTTCTCTCCAAGCATGAAAAACTGGATAATGCTGCCAGTGATTAGTTAAACCCCTTCACAGCAGCCTGTAAATAACCCTGGCTTGACACAAATGCCAGTGGTCACAAAGCTTCAAAGTCCTTCTTCAAAACTGGCCGATTTTATGTGACTGGGTTTCTCTGCGCAGGAATGAATTTGAGAGGTTGATTCTATGTGATACAATCAGGATGTTTTAGTTCCTGGAGATAAGTTGACACTTCTCCTCCTACCCATAGCTATAGACTTGAGAAGCGTGACACAGATTTCCTACAAACTTACAAATGTTTGCTTCGCTGTTTCAGCAGCCTCAAAGTGCCTTAACTGCATTTTTTTTTTTTTGGTTAAAAATAAAAAATCGCGAAATGCTGAAGTTACAACATTTCTGTCATCCCTGATGTTTATAAACATTAAATGAAGCTTTCAATGAGCATGTTCATGCTGTCACCAGCACAGAGCTGCCTTGCTTTGCTTTTTGTCTCCTGAGGAGAAATGCAGCTGTGAATTCTCCTATCCAAGAGTAACAGGAGAACCTGGACACCAGCTGGTGAGTCAGGTTGAGCTGGGAACTTTACTGGAATAATGGAAAATATACCAACACACAAGACTAGAAAGCTCTACTGGTTGTTCTTTTTCTTCATGGAACTATTTACTTAAATTCCTGCAATTTTTTTCCCTGATCTCAGTACCAACAATGCTTTTCAACACTTTGGCCTAAAAGCTCCTCCCATTATTGCTACCATCAACTCTTCACCTAAATAACATCAGGTACAAGGTGACATTGGAACACTCTTCCATATATTTGATGCGTTACCTTGGGGCATTAATCCATCAGATAAACAAACTGAAAGGGGGGAGGTTTAGATTAGATATTTTAGGAAAATATTCCTCCTGTGAGGATGGTGAGGGCCTGGCACAGGTTTACCAGAGAAGCTGTGGCTGCTCCTGGATCCCTGGAAGTGTCCAAGGCCAGGCTGGGTAGGGATTGGAGCAATCTGGGATAGTGGGATGTGTCCCAGCCTGTGATCCTGCAACATTAGATCAGTCACCCACCTCAGATGATGTGCTGCCTTTCTAAGGGACAAAAACCCTTCAGGAGATGGCAAAAGGACCAACCCACAGCTTCCACTTCCCTCTGTGGAGGACAATTACCAGAAACTGCCCTGCAGCCTGGAAGAGGAGCTGGAGGAATTTGTTCCTGACTTGCTCCCTTGCTAAAGCACAAAGCCTTTTTAACCCATTTGGAATCATAAAATCACTCCAAGACTTCTCCTCTGCAACTTCAAAGAGCCTCAAGGCTGCCAGAGCTCAAGGAGTGTTTGAACAATGCTCTCAGGCACTGGGTGGGATTGTTAGGGTGTCTGTGCAGGGCCAGGGGTTGGACTCCTGGTGTGTCACTTTGTTTTTCTTAAGTTTTTCTAAGCCTTTTGATGTTTACATTTTGGTAATGAACTTTTTCACACACTTTATGTAAATAACTTATAGTTTTGCATTCTTTTATGGAGGAGGAGAAATTTGATAGATTGTTAGTTTGTCCAGTGTCATTGGAGAGGTGTCACTGTCACCCTCCAATCCACTGTCACTTTTAGAAATCTATAAATGTTAGAGTCAGAAATTAAAAGTTCTCTTTTTTACCTTGGGAAAGCTGTGTGTCCACGATGTGTTATTTTGTGTCCTACAGCGACACTGGTGGGTCCCTTTCATCTCAGGACATTCTGTGATTCCTCCTGAGAAGCTCCTGGGTGAGCAGAGTGAGAACATCTCTGCTCAAGCAATGCAAGGTTGGGTATTTCCCACCTGCTCCGCCTTGGAACAGCTGCTGTGGCTGAAGCTCACCCAAATCTGCTCTGCTGACAAAGCAGCACCGTTGTACCCCGGCCTCCTTCACTGCTGCTTGCCCCGGATTGGGAACTTTGGGGGCAGGACCTGAGGCAGCAGCTGGGACACACCAACACTGAATAAAGGAAGGCTGGTCTCAGGTGATGCTGCTCCACTGCCAAAACCACTCTGAAGATGGTCTGGCTGCTTCATTTGGGTTCTAAATCACCACTTCAGGGCTCTCATGAGATGCTGGACCAATGTCCACCCTCAGGGTCCATCTGTGTGCATCAAATCAGTCCCTGGCAAAACAATCCTGTACTAAATCCAGCTCAACTCTGTCATACCAGGGGCTTGGAATTATGTGCTGGCTCTTGACCCATCAGGTTCTCTGTTAGATGATAGCAAGACCAGGGGCTGAGTTTTAGTGCCCTGGAGCCAACAGAGAGACTCCCCTCTGTCTCTTAACAGTGTAATTTCACAGAATCCATCTCTCCAGAGGTACTCCTGCTCACTTTAAAGGTTACAGACGTGGTTTCACAAGATTTATTTTTATGAAATGAGACTTTTATACTCCTTTTTATAAATCATCTGATCTCCCAGTATACTTCAGCTGTGATATTAATTGTAAAACCCCCACATAACCAGGCAGAAATGTTAAACAGGGAATGCTCAAAAACTGGAGAATTATATGAGGGATACAGAAGGATGCTCAGTGCAAGGGCAATCCAGCATCCTGCTGAGAACAGAAGATAGGCACATGCAACCACCTTTCACTAATCATGTGAAAAAAACTTTGGGAAAGATGAATAAATCCAAGGGATAATTAAGAAGGGACTGTTTTTGAGAGGTGAACTGCATGAAATGTGGAGAAGGATGTCAACACTTTGTTTTAACACCGCCTCCAACAAAGCCTTCCACTTTCAGCCTCTGCCACGCTGTGTACATCAGTTCTCAAATCTTTTAAAGCAGAGTGCAGCTCTCCAGTCTTACACTACTTCCAGTATATTGATCCCAAGCATGCAAAAATCAGCAGCCATAATTATTATGTGTTTTGGAAGCAGCTGCATTGTTGTAACTTGGACAGAAATTACACATCAGTGAGAAGTAGGTGAGATATTGTTGCCCCTACTTGGCCTACATAGTAACAAGTCTGTGTGTCTGTAGCAAAATGGGGAAGAACACAGTTGCCTAATAAGAATGTAATTCACTGACTCAGAATGGAAGTTTTGGCCACATCTCAATGCTGTAAAAATTACATTTGTTTCAGCAAATCTCCCTCTCATTACTTCACTGCTATCAGGATTCTGATATAATTGACATGATCACTTTCAACAGGAAAGCCTGGATTTCAGAACAGCCAAACTTGTCCTTTTTTTCTGTAGTATTTACACTCATTCATTTATACAATCAGATTTTTTCCATACTCCCTTCTAGAAAAATACATTCGAAATAGTTCCAATGTCCACCTAATTAAGAATACAAGCTGAGTGAAAAACAAAAAGAGTTTCTAAAGGGATGAAACCTCTTCCTTTTTCATTTAAGATGACCAGGCTTCCTAATTATTTGTGTCCAGGTAAGAGCTTGTCCCCAACATGGTGACACAGAGCACTATGTGCCCCTCTGAAGGCTCTCATTCTCACCTGGCTGTCCCTACCTGCCTCCAGCTCTCCCCTCTCCAGCACAGGTCAGGGATGTGACAGCCCAGGCTGTGACCTGTCCTGCTGAATTCTGCCCCCAGAAACCCTTCTTGGTGACAAAACTGATTTATAGAATAACTTCTGCCAGTGCAAAGAACAAGGCTGCTTGTTGTAAAGTCCTGTCCTGCTACCAAACAGTTCTGACATAAATCATCCTCTGCAGCACCCGAGGCAGGTAAAAAACCTCCACAGAATCATGGAATGGGTTGGGTTGGAAGGGAATTTTAAAGATCTCTGTGTCAAACCCTCCTGCCATGGGCAGGGATATAAACTTGCTCAGGGATCCAGCTGATCTGACCTTGAATTTTTGCAGGGATGGAGCACCCATGGTGTTGGTGTTTCACCACCCTCATAAAAAATGTCTCCTTTATCTACTCTCCTATCCATAACTGTTGTGACTGCCAGGTCCTCTCTGCACAAATTCCTCTTCCCTGGGATTTTCTCACTCCTACCCCTTCCTCTGTGCTTGCAGACCTCCTCCTGCACTGCTCAAAACGTGGCTGGCTGAAAACCCAAAAAAAAAAAAAATCCCTAAAACAAAAGAACCTAAAGCTTAGACACCTGGAATTTCCTCTTAACACCTCTTCAAGCATTCACTGTTCACTGAGCCTTTCATTTCCTTCTCAAATAACCTCCCACTGAGTTAAACCAACACAATCGAACAAAATCGCTGTAACCAGGCCAACACACGGAGCTCCCATAGATGCGGGGAACACGTGGAGATCTGGCACACCCCGAAGTGCCGGGAGCCTGAGCTGGGATCGGCAGCTGCAGGAGGAAAAACAGAGCCCTGGCATCAGATTATGGCATCACTTCTCCCAAAGATTTACCTGCAAAAGAGGAAAGACCTTGGAGATTGACAGAGATAAGAGCAGAGGAGTGATGAACTCGGTGAAAAATAATCACAGAATCATTTAGGTTGGAAAAGAACTCTGAGATCATTGAGTCCAACCTGTGACTGATCCCCACCTTGTTAACTGGAATAATTGGTGTGTCCTGGTAAACTCACAAACGTGGCAGCTTTTACTCCATTGGACCTGTAATAGGTTTTTCTCTCCCCTCTGTTTTCAGGGACCCAGCAACCATTTATGATCTGAAAAATCTGCACTGAAAACTTCTGGTTGAAATGGGTCAAATTCAGAAGCTACCACTACTACACAGGCTCTGTGTCTCCTGCACACCTGGAAAACACCACAATAAGGATCAAATAACTTCCCAAACCACAGAAGGGTTCGGGTTGGAAGGGACCTTAAAGCCCATCCCATTCCAGTCCCTGCCATGGGTTCCACTATCCCAGGCTGCTCCAAGCCCTGTCCAACCTGGCCTTGGACACTTCCAGGGATCCAGGGGCAGCCACAGCTTCTCTGGGCACCCTGTGCCAGTGTTTCCCCACCTCAAAGGCAAGAATTCCTTCCTAATATTCAATCTAAATCTAAAAGATTCAAAAGAGCCTAATTATGCAGTGCTTTATGCTGTGCTTTTTCATGATTCAGAAGCTCTGATTTCATAATTCAGGACATCAGGAAAAGAAGCTAAAGATCACTATGGAAAACACTCACCATGTTTTCTCCAAAGTTTTTTTAGAAAGCAACATAAATACAACCCCTATTTCTTCTTAACCACCCTTTTGAGGAAAACTCAGTAGAAGTGGCACACTTTAGACATCTTTTCATTTCACTTTGACCACAACACCCTCTTCTAGTGACTTCTCCACCACAGTACAGACACTTTCAGGACTTCCCCATTCCAGCTCCCTCTCTGCCCCAAATCTTGGGCTCAGCTCTGTCACGTATCCTTCCCCACGCTCCAACTTGTGACTCCTTCACCATTTACCTCCTCAGGAACATGATACCTTCCAAGTGCTTATTTTAAGCTGCTCAGAAGCTGTTCAGATCCATGGAGAGCAGCAAATCAACTCTCTGCCAGCCCCTGCTTCAGTTTCTCCACCAAACTGGGGCATCCTGTGAAGGGATCTGTGAAGGGAGCATGGAAGATCCCACCTCCTCCTCTTGGCCTCCATCCTCCTCCTGAACTTCTGGCTTTCTTTAAAGCTCACACTGCCAAAAAGGACACCTCTCTCTTGAGAGAAGAGTTTTCTTTCCTCTCCTGCAGTCTTCAGGGTGGCAAAAGCGAAACACGAACATTTTTGTTTCTCTTCTAGTGAGAATTCCCTGGCTTTACATTCAGAGCAGAAAAACACCAAAGTTGGAAAAAACTGGTTGTTCCTGAGGAACAGATACTCCCTCTGTGGGAAGGGATGTGCTGTGAGCCTGTTCTCTTCCCACAGGGATGTTCAGCACTTTCCTAACTGATCAGAGACATCCTGAGTCACCTGTGTCAATCAACACCATCCCTTAAAATACAACCACCAGGCTATTTTCTCCCAGCACATCAAAACCAGGTACAAGAGAATCAATCATGGAATTACAGAAGAGTTTGGATTGGAAGGGACCTTTACAGATCTTCTCATCCCACCTCCTGCCATGGGCAGGGATACCTTCCATTACCCCAGGTTGTTCCAAGCTCCATCCAACCTGGCCTTGGACACTTCCAGGGATCCAGGGCAGCCACAGCTTCTCTGGGTAACCTGTGCCAGGGCCTCCCCACCCTCACAGGGAAGATGTTTTTCCTAATATCCATTTTAAACCTATTCTCTTTTATTTTGAAACCATTCCCCCTTGTCCTGTCCCTCCAGGTCATGCTAAATAGTCTCTCTCCATCTTTATCACGGGGTCCCCTCTTGAGGGGTCAATAAGGTCACCCCAGAGCCTTCTCTTCTCCAGGATGAACAATCCAAATCCTTTCAGCCTTTCCTCATGGGAGGGGTGCTCCTTTCCTCTAGGATTTACCACCAGGTACAACTCCTCTGCAGTTTTCCTGCTTTCCTCCCACCCCACAGATCCACTGTGGATTATAAGTGAAAAAATCCCAAGTCCAAGATAAACCAGTGATGACAAGGCCCAGATCTACTGGAATAACAAATTCCTGCTCTGGCTGCAATGTCAGCACATCCACAGGCTCTGGACTCTGCCAAGACAACACATGGATATCACAGGGACCCTGACACAGGCTGACAGAGACCTTTTCCTTAGACCCTCTGCCAGGTCTCCTGTGTGCCAGAATATTCAAGCACCTCCATCCCCATCCCTGAGAAACACCCCCAGCTCTGCTTTACCCTAATCCATGGACAAGATCAATCTGCAGGACAGAAAGCAGCAGCTCAGGTGATGCCAACCAGCCAAGGTGCTTTTTATTTCAATTTTCCCATGCTCTGGAGTGGTACCTGATGGCTGCTGAGCCAAACCTGCAGAGCCTGGCATTAGGAGCTGTGTTTTGTGCTTCCTCAGAAAGCCAGCAGTTAATGGCATTCAGGCTGCCTCCAGAATCATGAAAATATCTTTATTAAGCATGTCAGGAAACGCAGCAAAATGCTGTGTCGAACAATTGGCCGTAGCAATGCTACTCAGCTCTGCAAAGCGAGTCTGGATCACATCTGATGTGCTACATAAAATATATGTCAGCATTTTCCTGGCAATAACAATAGAGCACTTGCTGAAAAAAAAAAACCCTTAACACACTGCAAATAAAATATTTGGAAGTGTGGTCACTGCAGAGCTTAACACACTCAGCTGGAGACTCACATGTCTCAATCGCCTTAGAGGAGAGCTGAATAAGCCCAACTTTTTCAGGTATATTTAGACACAGTGTTGTGTCTAAGGGCTTCTTATATATTTCAGGTATAAAAGACATTTTTACTTAGCCCTATCTATACTTTCCTGCATATAGGAATATGACCTGAGGGGAAAAAAAAGGAGATGAAAGCAAGAAAGTAAGGCCAGAGTAAGGAAGGAGGTGCAGGAAGAGAAGTTTTTTATGAGGCTTGAAAACTGCTGTGCTTAGTCATGAAGGAAATCAGAAATATGAAATAAGAGGTAGAATAATAAAATATGCTGAGTTGGAAGGGACCCATTAGGATCACGGAGTCCAACTCCTGGCCCTGCACAGACACCCCAAAAATCCCATCCTGAGCTTGAGAGCATTGTCCAAACACTTCTTGAGCTGTGACCATTCCCTGGGGAGCCCATGGTTCCGTGCCATGGTGTTCCATGCCCAACCACCTTCTGGGGGAAGAAGCTCTTCCTAATATCCAACCTAAACCTCCCTTGGATGATCATGTCAGAACAAGAGAAAAAGCACTAAATTGAGGGGATGGGAAAGTTAAAAAAAAAAAAAGAAAGAAAGAAGTAAGCAAAAAATCCAAACAAACAGGGAACTAACTTTTAAGGAGTTTTAGTATTGCCTGGGGGCTTTTAAGAGTACCAGGAGCAAGAAATTTACCCTCAGAGATCATTAAACACGTGATCTCTGCTGGGGACTCTGTTCATTTCATGATTTTGTGATTATGAGTAAAAATCCATCTGGCACAACAAAAATACAAGAACAAAATTCAACTTAACTTGAGAAGTCCCACAGAGGCAATGACTGAACACCGGTTCAGATTAAATTCAGCATTTCTTGAAACTCCAAGACTTCCCAGCTTTTCACACTGTAATATTCCAGGATCACCACTTACTCAGGGCTGGAGTGTTCATTTCAGGAGCATCTGGAAAAGGAGGGGCTGTGCACTGGATATCCCCAGCTCTGTGCACTGGATATCCCCAGCTCTGTGCACTGGATATCCCCAGCTCTGTGATGCTCTGAGAGGAGCAGGACTGGGCGGGTGGCTTTGCTGTGCTTCAGGTACCTTTGAAGAGACTGACACCAGCAGAAACAAAGCACTTGCCTTTCTGTGAGTGCAGTCATCCCAGGAGAGCACTTCTGAAAGGTTTAGGAAGCCTTTTGATTAGAGGGGAAATTGGAAATCCTAGCTACAGATCCTAGCACATAATAGGCCAAAACCTGCTGTCACCAAAACTACCCATTTAATTTTTTTTTCCCCACAGCTCTACCAGAAAATGAGTTACACAGAAAACAAGATTAAGGGGAAGGAAGAACAGAGAGGGCTGTGAGTGTGGTCTCCCCATCACCTCCACGGATGATCCCTCCTTCAGGTAATTCCAGCTTTGTCCAAACTACCACAGAGAAACCCCCTGTGCTCACCTATTTTATCTGTTATTTCTCTTTAGAGACGACATGACTGGGGGCTAATTTTGATGCATCTCGATATCTAACAATGCTCCTGATCTTACAAGTAGTGCAAGGTGCCCTTTCCACCCTTTCCAGCCCTCATTCTTCCTTGAAAATCAGCAGCAGACAAGGATTTAGCCCTAATCCCAGCAGTTTAAAGTAGTCATTGTGCCACTGAAGGGTGGTGCCCACAGATTTGGTGGTGGAGGGGTTAAACATGACCAACAGTCTTTTGCTACTGCCATAAAAAAAAGGAAAAAATAAGTAGAAATTGGGCCAGTCTTGAGCCAGAATTGAGTGGCTGATCCTTCTCCCAAGTACTGCCTGCAAGGATTTGCAGCAGGGGACACAGGACCCACCCCACAAGGATGTTGGGATGTCCTTGTGCAAAGGAGAGAGCAGATTCCAAACCTGGCTGTAGCATCCTGGGACCTGACAGGCCAGGTGAGTTCCAGAGGCAGAGAAAAAAAGGCTTGAGGAGGCAAAGCTTTACAGGAGCAGCAGGGTGGGGAGATCTGGCAGGCCCACTGCAAATGTAAATTTGCTTTTCTTAGATTATTTAGGGTCTCCCCCTAAATCTTCCTTGGCCCTGCCTTGTCTAATGCTGGCCCTGCCAGAGACACTAATTTTCCCTGCCCCATCTGTTTGGATTTGCTTACTTCCTAATTTATCCAACGCCTAGCTCCATGGTGGCTAAGCATTTTAATCACAGTGATTAACACACTGAGCAAGAACAAAACAAAAATGGTTAATCAAATGCTATTAGCAGTGTTTGAATGTCTAGACGCCGTTTTACACATGAATGCTGGTTAACGATCATCTCCCCAGAACGTTCCCTGATTTATTCCTTCCCTTGCCAGCTCCACAGTTTGCCACCACCACGGCAGAGATTTTGACCCATTTGGCACCAGGAGAACACAACACTCTCCTGCAGGAAACACTCAGGCTTTTCAAGCTGCCTGAAGTGCTTCACACCACCAGCAATCTCCAGCAAGGGGAAATCCTCAGCTCCATCCCTCATGCAGTGGGATGGAGATGAAATCCACCATGCTCTGAATTCCCTGTGCCTCCAACATAAAGAGGATCCTTCCCAAATCGAGGAGGAAATGCCAAGAAATGTCATTATTAAATGCACAATGTCTTAACCAGTGTTTGTCGCACTCAGGTATTATTTATGCATGAATATAAATGAGTTGGGGATTAATAAAAGCCTGGGTTTGCTCCTACAACCTTGGCTGTTGAACTTTCCACCCCAAAATTACTCCCAAGAAAGAGCCTAGTGCCCAGCTGGGAATGAGAACTCCCAAGAGTGAAAGCATGTCTGTCCACAAAAAGGCTCTGGCTCAAGGATTGCTCACAGGGATACACAAGGAAAGGAAGGGATGCCCTAATACCTGGAGAAAGCACTAATTTAGGAAGCCCAGACCTCTAAGAATGAGTTATGTGGGCAGGGAAAGTGTCTTATCTGTGTTTGTAAAGCCCTGTGTAAATTAACAGCCTTGCACAAACAGGATTTAAAACAAAAATACAAGTGCAGCAACAGGGTTTATGGCTTTAAATACATCTCCAGTGGTTTAGGCTGTGAGCACAGTGCTCAGTGGTTTATTTACGAGTCACAGCAGCTTCAAGTAAAGCAGAACTGTAGGTTTGTTGGGTTTTTTTACAGTTAATACAAATAAAAACAACCAAAAAAGTCTGGCCACTTTCAATTCCGCTGTCTTCAACTGGTCCTTCTGTCACTGAGCTTTTTCTGAGGTCCCTTTGGCCATGTAAGTTTTATTTTTCTTATAAAATAAGGCCCCACAGCTGCAGTACTGGGCTCTGGGCAGTTTCTGGGTTCAAAAGGCTCCAGTAAAAGTCGAGTGCTGGGTGAATCATAGAACCATTAGGTTAGAAAAGATCTGTAAGATCATTGATTCCAACAGTTAACCATGATAGCCATGATAACCAGTAAAGTTCAAAATGCTACAATCCCATACCAGCACACACACAGTCATCTCCCTCAGGATAACAGAGGTTTATTTGGTGGTAAACTGGAAAGAAATGGACAGGGAATTACTCTTAATTCTACCCAGATTTTTACTTCCCCTTTCCAGCCAATCATCAATCATTTTAGCTCAATCTTTCCTTTCCTTGGAAGGGTATGTTTACAGCAAAATAGCAGTTTTGGGGGGTTTATCTCTGATGAAATCCTATGAAAACACCTATCCAAAGTCTCAGTGCTGTGCAAAAGAGAAGATGGACCTCAATTAGCTCAGTCAAACCACTTCTCCAGTCACTTAAGTCCCTTAAAACAGCATTACCAGCCACAGGAAGCAATAACCCCACTGAATCTGCACATTAGTGATTTAAAAAGCCTGGCTGGTAGATCCTTACATTGACCATCCCAGCTTTCCACCAGTTCTACTCCACTGTTGACTGTTTATTTATAATTTACTATCCAGGTGTCTCTGGGACAACTTAATACACTGTGATAGTCTCTCATCTCTTCCCTGCTAATGAAGGCAATAAATAACTACAGTAAGCATTCCAATCAATATTACACTCTGCTCATATCCTGGAGAACACAAGGTCTGTGGCCTGCAATCCTGCTGGAGATGAAAAGTCTCCCTGGGATCTGCTCAGAGCAGGTGGATTAGCAGCACAGGGCTGGGGTTTGTGGGCTCCAAAGGGCTGGGAAGGCACCTGCAGCTCATGGTCTCATGTTTCAGCTGAGATACAAGAATGGTTTTAAACTAAAAGAGAGGAGATTTAAGTCAGATGATAGGAAAAAAGTCTTCCCTATGAGGGTGGGGAGACCCTGGCACAGGGTGCCCAGAGAAGCTGTGGCTGCCCCTGGATCCCTGGGAATGTCCAAGGCCACATTGGAGCAACCTGGGATAGTGGAAGGTGTCCCTGCCCATGGCAGGGGCTGAGATGATCTTTGAGGTCCCTTCCAACCCAGACCTTTCCATAGTTTTATGAAGAGACATCCAAGTTTTATGCACTGAGTAACCTCTGTGAACAATCCTAAAGATCCATTTGTGATTTGGAAAAATAAACTAATTTTATGGGAAAATACTAATAACTGCATGAAATTAAAAGGCTGCAGCTGCTTGGAAGTTTCCTTCCTACAAAGCAGAATCACAGAAAAACTCTCATGATCCTGAGTTCAACTGTTTTTTCTTTTCATCTCCTGCCCTTACAAACTCAGAACTTCACACAAGACCTCACACTGCCTCTTGTTGAAGCAGTGATATTCCTCCATTCATCCACCAAGCTGCTCCAAGGCATGAGCCAAACCACATTATCCAGAGGCTGAAATCAGACATGAGCTGTTCTTTTCAAACCATCCCCTCTGAGATCAGTCATTATTACACACCATGGTACCCTCCCAGGAAATATTTAGCCAAGCTATCTCCTTGCAATTCCCACTCTCCCTTCTCAGTGCTTGCCCCCTTCCAGGATTTTTCCTCAAATCCTGCTGTACATCTCAGAACCAGGATCACAATCTGCTGCAGAGAAATCTGCAGGGACCAATTCTCCCCAGAGCCTGCAGGGAGTTACTCCAAGTGGTAAAAGATGAGAAAAAGGAGAGAAACTACAACTAATGACTCATCTCAGAGAGGAGCTTTGCTGCTGAAGCTGTTCCTGGTGTGAAATCACCTCTGTTCATCAGCATGAGCATCCCATGTGGGAGGCAGGATTTGATCTGAAGGGGGTCCTGTTTTCCTTGGGTCTCCCTCCTCTTCACAGCTCAGCTCTCTGTGTAGAGAGCACAGGCATTTTTAAAATGCAATTTTACCTTCTAGAAAGGTGTCCCTGCCCATGGCAGGGGGCTGGAACTAGAGGAGCTTTAAGGCTCCTTCCAACCCAAACCATCCCAGGATTCTATGATTCAATAAAATCCTTCTCACTAAAACACCCTTTGACTGCAGAGCAAATAACACATTCACACTAAAAATTCTGACAGCACAAGAGTATTTTCTCTATACATATTCCCAAAGTCCAATACACACAAAACATAATTACCCAATAAAAATATTGAATCCAACCATCAACACTGACACCACACTGAAGCTGGAAAACTGACTTTGGAATATTCAGTACCTTGCTTCACTAAAAAATAAAGAGTGTCCACAATTAATCTATGGAAAGGTTTTTGTTGCACAGGTATTTTCTCTCTCTGCATGGGGCAGAAACTCACCCCACTGGTTTCAGTTCCTCAGGATAACTTACTATTTGTAAAGCTCAAGTAATCCCTATTCCACAGAGGAATCTGTATAAAAACAAACCAAACTCCCCCCAAAAAGCCCCAAATAAAACAACTGTCATTGTCCCACTCTCAATATTTGCAGAAAAGCAGTTTCAAGCCCTCAGAATTCACAAAATCATCAATCAGAATGGTTTGGGTTGAAAGGGACCTTGAAAATCCTTCAGATCCAACACCCTGCCATAAGCAGGGAACCTCCCACTAGAAGATCCCTATTTGGGAATTTTCCTGATGAAAAGAGCAAGAAGACACCAAGCAAAGCAAAATAAAAAAAAAAAATAAAAATAAAACAAAGAAAATTTTGCCAAGCTCCAAAACCCCTCAAAGGACTAAAGCATTCACTGTGGGCTATTAAACACACACCACCTCCTGCTCAGAAACTTTTAAAGCCACAAATGCCAGATGATGGCACACGAACCTGGAGGAAAATCAGGATGTACCTGCCCAGATCCAACTCCTTTTCCTGGGCCAGCTGTGCTCTTTTCTGCTCACCATCAGAAAGCAGATAATGAGCTGCACGGTGCTTTGGCCTGAGATCTCTGAAGGTACTTTCCTATACTGTCAGAAAGGCTCTTTCAAGCATTGTGAACTGTTTTCAGTAACTGATAAAGTTCAAAAAAAAAACCAAAAAAAGCCGGTATTTTACACTTAAATCAGAACTACTTTAAAAACGCCAAACATTGCTGCTGCTCTGTGGTTCCTTCCTTTAATTCCAGCAGTTATTACAGATCACAGGGAGCTGTGCACAAAAGCTGGTTATCCCTGTCACTCTGAGCTCTGAACCATTCAGGACATGCAGTTACTTCTTTAATTCACCAAAGGCACGGTGGAACAAGTGCAGGACACCCCAGGAAGGGCCCCCATCAAAGGCAGAGCAGAGCCGGGTCGGGAAGGACAGTGGAGCAGACAGCCTCATTTAGATAATCCCACTGGTTTGACCCAAAGAGATACAACTTTATCAGGTAACAGAACTCCTGTGGGGGGAAAAAAAGAGTGTGAGATCATAAACTGACAAAAGCTGACTCTGCTGACTGAATCCAGAGGTTTCAGATGTATCTGACACTTCACTGCTGTGGCTGAATGGGAAAATGCATAAAGGAAAATAATGGTTATGCCAATGGTTATAGAACTGGGTAAACAGCCTCATTTAAAGCAGGAATTCCTTTTTCTAATTCTATTCCTATGATTAGGACAAGTAATAGATACCCTTTAATAGGCAAATAATTTCAGTGTTATCATGAGAATCATGGGCAAAAGGATGTGGGAGCAAATTTTATGTCTGGGATGGTGAATTTTCATGGTCATTCCCTGCTCCTGTGAAGAGGTTTCTCTGAAATCCAATAACACCACTTTCAGTAAAACAAACTTTGGTTTGTTATGCCTTTAAGATGCATTTCTGTTAGGAATCTTGTCTTTTATTAAAAAACCAAAGGTACCCAAGCTCCAAAAACCTAAAATTTTCTGAGGTAACCCCAGCAGATGATGCTTGAAGGGCAGGGAGAGCCAGCCTTGGACAGGTATCCCATTTCTTAGGTGATCCAAGAAAATTAACGTGGATCAAAGGAAACTGAAGCCTGAACTATCTGACAGGAGGTTGTGCACAGGTGGGGGTTGGTCTCTTCTCCCACATAACAAGTGACAGGGTGAGAGGAAATGGCCTCAAGTTGTGCCAGGGGAGGTTTAGACCAGAAATCAGGAACTATTTCTTCACCAAAAGGATGCTCAAGCTTTGGAAGGGGCTGCCCAGGACAGTAGGAGACACTGTCCCTGGTGCTACTTAAAAGTTGTGTGGATGTGGCATTTGGGGACATGGGTCAGGGGTGGCCCTGGCAGTGCAGCAGGAACTGTTGGACTCTCTGATCTTAAAGAGCTTTTCCAAGCTTAGTAATTTTCTGATCCTGTGGTTAATAAAATGTTGCAGTTCCTGGGTTTCTGCCACTCAATTCCATAAAAGCAGTGAGCAGCCCAGCCCTGGAGACACTCAGTTTAAAAGCAACAATGACCACAGCAACTCCAGGCACTGATTGCACAGAAACCCTGGGTTTGGGGAAAAAAAAAAAAAGAGTCCAAATAAAACACTTCAACCAACTTCAACAATACTGAAGAAAACAATACCTTCCAAGCTGGGAAAAGGTCTGGAGCACCAGGAATGGCTGAGGGAGCTGGGAAAGGGGCTCAGCCTGGAGAAAAGGAGGCTCAGGGGGGCCCTTGTGGCTCTGCACAACTCCCTGACAGGAGGGGACAGCCAGGGGGGTCGGGCTCTGCTCCCAGGGAACAGGGACAGGAGGAGAGGGAACAGCCTCAAGTTACACCAGGGAAGGTTCAGGCTGGACACCAGGAAGAATTTCTTCCCTGAAGGGATAACCAGGCATTGGAAGGGGCTGCCCAGGGAGGTCTGGAGTCCCCATCCCTGGAGGTGTCCAAGGAATGACTGGATGTGGAATTCAGTGACAAGGTGGGGATCAGTCACAGGTTGGAGTCGATGGTCTTGGAGGTCTTTTCCAACTTTAATGATTCTATACTTCAATAATTCTGTGAAAAGTTGAACACACTCCCACAGAAGGAAAAGGGTAAAGAGCAGAAAACAGATGAGGGGCAATGCCAAGGGAGGAGGACAGGACACACCTCATCTCAGAGCTCTTTACAGTGTCACAGAGTCCCACCTGCCTCACAGGCAAGAACACAAACTTGCCCTCAGAGTTAACACAGATTTAGTGTCCTGCTGAAAGGCTTCCTCTTGGAAAAGGAACTGGAAGAGAAGTGAGTATACTTAAAGGAGTCTGATCAGTAAAAATGTCCAGTTTTATGATGGTGAAATTGTTCCTAAGAATGCAGACTCCTATTCTGAGTGCCTAACAGATGTTTTCATGGAGGATTTAGGACAGAAAAAATACAAATGCACTGATAATGGCAGCCTAATGAAGTTTAGTCCTCAGTTAATTCACACAACCAATTAATCCTATATCCAGTGGAAAGTGGCAGCAAGGCAAGGACCCTTTTGCTGACCATAAGGAGCAGTGCTAGGCAGAATATCCATTCTGAATATCATGGAATTATGGAATGGTTTGGGTTGGAAGGGAACTTAAAGATCATAAATATGTGCATTTTCATTCTTAATTAGGGCTGTGGTCTTTTATGAGCCTCACAGCAGCACACAAGGACCCAGCACCAGATCCCAACCAGGTACAATTCCCAGCCTGGCTCCTCCAGCAGTCAGGATCCTTAAACAGCTTTCTGCTCCAGTGAGACCCATATTCCATGTAGGAATTGGCTCTAAACAGTAATTTTTCAATTAGTATATCCTCACTGATCAATTCCTACTTAAAATTCCTCAGCAGAATTATTCCAAAATAAACATTCAAAATTAAAAGCATGAATTCCTCACCATTCCCCCCAAAAACTACTTTCAGGATGGCAAAAGCAATTCATTCAAAGTAAATGGAGGAGGTGTAAAGCCAGTGCCTCAGACACCTTTGTTAGGAGTGCTGCTTCCCAAATAAATCCCCTAATCCCCTGAAAAAAGGGGGAAATAATCCATTCCCAGGCAAAGAAGTTGGCAAAGCCACCAGAAATGCAACTTAACCCCTGAATTCAAACTTAACCCCTGAATTCAAACTCCCCTCTGAAGTTACATGGCTCCCAACAATTGCAGGAAATTGGAAAAATTGTCTTTTTTTTCCTCTCAGAACACCCTTAAATATCAACAAAAAAAAAAAAACAGGTAGAAATAATTTGCCCTCACTGATAAAAAAATTGGTCACTTCCCAGGAATGTCAAAGATCTGATTCCCAGTGAAAGGAGCAGCATGGAATTACAGGGAGATCTGTGTGTTCAAACAGAAAATTCAGTGGTTAGTTGCAAGCAGAGCTTGATCACAACCAAAAAAAAATAATGAGAGCCTTTAACGAAGCTCTAATTGTGCAATAAGCCATACCAGGGAGAAAAGAAACAACAAAACCCCAAATGTTTTGATAAATGGGATTATGAAACTCCAGAGCAGTAAAACAAAGACTAAAAACACAAATGGTAATAAAGCATCATTATAGGTGCTGTTTTGAAGCTCTGCTGAAGCACAGGTAAATGTCAGGTTACCCAGGCAGAGTTTTTACTCAAAAACAATGTTTAATCTGATTTTTTGCTCTCCTGAATTTCTGAATGGAAGATATTCCCCTTACTGAGGAATAATTTTCATTTTCCTATGAGGATATGTGGATTTTTTCAGCCCCTTCTGAGACATGGGGCACTATGAGAAAGGACCAGCCCTACAGGGGTCATTTGTCCCCTTTGTTCACTGCCTGACAAACAGATTTCAAACTGGGCTTTGCATCCCCATCGGAGGAGCCACACCAATCTTAGAGCAAGCTGAGGAAATGCTGGAGAATGTTCAAATTTAGGGATGCCAAGATTTTCCCACAATAAAACCGGGGCAGATCAACCATAATTTTTTGCAAAATTATAAATGACACCTGAAGTCCTGGCTGGCTTCACCTACTGAGGGATGATTAAGCTGCAAATCTACAATTACTTCTAATCTTAAATAACTGATAGGATTTGAACTCCCAACATACAGTAGCTCAAATGTGATATTACTGGGAGCTTTTTGAAGCCAATCAATAACTATTAAAGCTGGATCCCATCAGCTACCACCAGGTATTAGCCACTTTCTCAATATTTCAAGGATTCAGTTATTCTTAGCTACAGTTAAAGTAGTAAAATGAAGTGGTCTCATACTGACACTGCAATAAATACGAGATTAAATATAGAACAAATTTATTACTCCCCGAAGTCCTACTGAGTGTCCTGATTTTTTTTTCCTTTTTTTTTTTTTTTTTCTTTCTGTATCCACAACAATCTGGTTTACTTTGATGTTTTATTATCCCAGATCTAAAGCTCAGGATTGAAAAGCAAAGCTTGAGCTGGTTCAAAGAACCCAACCCCGGCCACGCCGGGGGAAGGGAACAAATTCCAAAGGGAAGGTGCGGATGGCAGAGCCGCCCTGTGACAGCCCTCATGCCCCACTTAGAGCAAGTGGCACTCACAGGCGAGTGATTTGTGACACTGAGCGGGTGTGACACGGCACAGCACCCCTGGAGTGCCTTGGGCTGCCAGAGGATCGTGCCTGCAGGAGCCGACTTTTCCTAATACCCCGCGCTTTGAAGAAAGCGGAATAATCAACCCATTTTTAAAGCACTGGTTTGAAGGGCTCCGAGGAGTTTTAAAGGAAAGCAGTTAATTACTTGGCTCGCTTTAAAAATAAATTAACCCACAAATTAGAGTCTGGGTGATGATGGGTGACCCCAGAAGTGTGCATTTTTGGCTCGTTGCATGTCCTGAGCTCCCAGGGATGATCCCAGTTTAACCCCAGAGGGTCTTCCCTGAGGAGCAAAGCACTCCAGAAAACTGTGGAAGCAACAAACCACATCCTCCTCCACCAGCATCCAAGTGGGATGAGTCCACAGGGACACGAGTGTTTGGGTCTCAGCTAAATTCCCTGGAAGTGTTCAAGACCAGGCTGGACGGGGCTTGGAGAAACCTGGGACAGTAGAAGGTGTCCCTGCCCATTGGAGGGGACTGGAACTGGATGAGCTTTAAGGTCCCTGCCAACCCAAACCACTCTGTCATTCCATGATTTATGACATGTCCAGGCATTTCTCTGCTCTCCTCACCTGGGATTCACCCCTAAGCATCAATTCCAAAGTGGCTCACTGAATATAACTCTCCCAAAGATGACAGTGACAATCTAATCCAATGAAGGGATCTGGCCTCCACTACTGACGCACACACAGGAGTAATAAAATAAATTTAGTCCCAAACAGGTAAATCTGATGGTGGTGTTCAAAAGCTAGAAGTGGATTTTGCTGGAGACTCTGACAGGCTGGATACACCCTCATCAGCTTGGAAAAACAAGCCCATGGTCTCATAAGAAAATAAAAATTAACCCTAAGTAATGGGAACATTTTCCTTGTGTTGCAAGGATGTGTTGCATGCTTCTGGGCTCTTCCTTGTCTACTATGCAGGGGTAGTGTTGTCTTCAAGGCTCAACCAGCACAGGATCATCCCTGGGATGATAATCATCCCTACAAGCCCTCACCTCAAGAAGCACCACCAGGACTATTCCCAGCTGGCATCCTGGAGGCAGCCACCCTCTCCCAAAAGCCAAGAAAGCTTAACATGACAGAAACAGCCACGCTGTGCCAGCCCATCTCAGGGCCAGAGGGGAAATCCTGCCACTACCGAGCTGCCAAGAGGAGATGTGGCCACTGAAGATGAGTTCCTGGCAAGAGAGATGAAAAGGGCTCTATCCTTGATCAGTGCACATGGTTGGACTTTGAAATGGAACCACAAAAGGGGAAAGGTGTCCCTGCCCATGGCAAGGGGTTGGAATGAGATGATCTTTAAGGTCCCTTCCAGCCCAAACCATTGTGAGATTCACTGAAGGGCTCTGGTATCATCACACTTGGGGCTGGAGCCTTTCCTGGCGTCAGTGGCACAATGCATTTACGTCAGCGTGTGACAAGGGGCCCGGAGTGACAAGGACTAAGGTAAGATTAAGCATTCAGGAGCCAAGCGTGTCCTTCACTAAAACAAGGGCGCCGGAGCCTTATCGCGCTGCCTTTCGGCACAGCCACGTGCCCAGGCACAGCCTCAACCTCCAGCCCTGGCTCAGATGCACATGACTTGGCAAGGCACTGCTGCAGCTTCTTTCTCCCAAGGAAATCATTCCTTGCCCAGCCCAGCCGTGACAAACACTGGGAAATAAAGCCCCGAGACAAGCTCCCGCTGCATCGCCGACGTGTCGGCGCGACAGACTCCGTGTGGTGACTTCACACCCCAACGTGAGCCTCTTCCCTGCATCTGTGAGTGTTCCACGAGGGAGGAACTGATGGATTTCTGCAGCCGGTGTGCTTGGAGAGCTGTTGGTGCACACTGTTCCAAATTATTTCCATTTCTAATTAATATTCATAAACGAGTCACAATACTGCGCCTTCCATCAGCCGTCACACGCCACCCACGCTAGATGAAAGGACAACTACACGAGATAAGCAGTTTATTGGATCAAAAGTCCCCTTTAGACGAGGAGACAGCTACTGCAACAGCCTCCAACTGATAGCATCCCATCACATGGAGGGAGTATCAGCAAATCTCCCTCTTTAAACCCAAGATTCAGCACACGGAATGCACAACGCAATTATTATGTTAATTTAGCTGCATTTCGCTGCCTGCTTGAGGCTTGAGCTGGAGGGAGGAACTTCTGGTTTGAAGAGCTGCCACTGAAAATGGCTACTTCAAAAAACTCAACTGACACCCAATTATACCATCAGCCGTCAAGTTTAATCCCCTTTTGTCCCTGTTGTCAGCACTGCTGCCTCACCTGGCTGGTTTTGGGCAAGGACTCTGCCCTTCAGCTTTTGCCTTTACCAACCATCTACATCTTGCTCCAGCAGGATCCTGAAGGAGCTTTACCTGTCCTCCTCCCCAAACTCAGTTTAGGTGGCAGAAAACAAGGATCTCACCTGCTTGCACAGAACATGGCCTGGGAATAACAGCTGTTATTGTCCACTTCCTCTGCACAGACAAGAAATAAATCAGAAATACACTTGACATTCACATCAAGCCCATGCAGGATGACAGAAAACACTGAGACTGTAACATCACATTCCCCCCTCTCCACTGATGGGAAACAAATGTTTCCCAGGTTTAAACTGAAAGACAGTAGGGTTAGATGGAATATTGGGAAAAACTCTTCCCTGTAAGGGTGGGGAGGTCCTGGCACAGGTTTCCCAGAGAAGCTGTGGCTGCCCCTGCATCCCTGGAAGTGTCCAAGGCCAGGCTGGACAGGGCTTGGAGCAACCTGGGATAGAGGAAGGTGTTCGTGCCCATGGAAAGGGGTTGGAACTGGAAGATTCTTAGAGCCCCTTTGAACCCAAACCATCCCAGAATTCCATGATTAAAAAGAGCAGAGGAAGGTGCATTGCCCACTGCTCTCCAGAGCTGTTCTGCTTCTCGTCCAGGAGGGACCCAAACAGTCTGCCCAAGAAAAAGCATATTTACACCCATTGCCAGAGAGGGAAAGTATAAATATTTCCAAAGCTTTATGAAGGCTGGTACTTACAGTCATGCTTTGAAAGGGAAAGAATAAAGCAAAATATTCAATTAGAAAAAATTACTATAATTGCAGGTTCTATTTTATCCCTCCATTAAAGCAATAAAGTGCCTCGAAATATTGCTAAGCTGGGATACAGAGCTTAGTGCTACTTAACATATTAATATACATCCAGGGGGGTTTATTTAATTTAGATCTGCATGAGGGTCTTCTCTCCTCCCTGGCCCCTATGGTCTCCCCCTGCACTTCCAGCTGGATATCCATGCATTCCTCTCCCCCCATTCCAAGGGATGGACACACAATGAAGAGGCTGGACATAAATTCTGACATGTGCCACACACCTCTGGAGCCAGAGGACATCAAGCACATCCATGCACAGCTCCACACACACAGATTCCCAGCTTAAACCATGTTTGCCTGCCCCTCAAAGCTCTGATGTCTGAGTATTTGATTTTCTGTTGGACAAAAATGTCCAATTCCTGCTCTCTGAACATCAAACAAAATCCTCTTGGAAATGTAAAATCATCCCATTTTGCTCTAATAGCACATAAATCCCATGGGAAGGGATTTGCTGTTGAAAGTCACTGAGCAAGGAATTGCTGAGGCTGAAGAAGGGGCTCTTCCTCCCAGCCTTGGCTCTCTCCATGCTTTCTCCACACTACGGTGCCACGAGCTGCAGTTTTCCGGATATAACCTCGCTTTTCCCTGCTACAGAAGATAAGTGAATCTTATTTTAGGGAGCCCTTCATCCTTTTAATTAAACAAATGTATATCACTTCTCCGTATCTCATAGCCTCCATTATCTTTTGTGAACTCCTACAATTCTGTTGTAAAGATATATTGAAAAGCGCTAATTGAGATAATCTCTGGAATTCAAGAGTTGCTGTATTTTTAGCCATGTTTTAAAACTATTTTCCCTTTGTTTCTGGAATGCCTCCCATCCTTCCTCCCATGCCAGACTGTTTACATTATTTAAATGCCTTCTGCTTATACCACTCTTTACAATTTTTACTTCAACAACATCGGCCTCCGTTGCTCTTTTTTCCCTCGCTTAGACATAACTGGGATGAATTCCAATCCCAAACTCAAAACCACTCCTGGTGCTTCACTGCTGTCTTCTGTGTTTGGTAGATCAGGCAATGTATTTCTGCCATCCTGTCATCCAGGGCTGCCTGTGTGGGGGATCCAAGCATGAGGAGTTAAACTGATCTTTTTTTTTACAGGAGAAAATGGGAGAATGGTGATTTTCCCAGAGACTGGAACTTTTTAAACTCATAGGGATATGTGACATATCCCTGCTTTAAGAGATGATCCTGAGCCACCCCACTGATAGGATGGGGGACCTCATCTCTCCTGGACTTTTTTTTGGAGAGTTGTGATGTCCAGTGTCCATCACAGAAGCAAAATATGATCCTGCTCCCTGCCCCTACAGAAAACCCCACAGAACCCCATGAGCTGAGGGAGGTTCTGGCAGCTGGACATGATCCTCCCTCACTCAGGTTTGGGTTTTTCCCACAGGCTTAATTAGCAAAGTGATAAAGGCAGCTCCAGCTGCCAGAGGCTTTTGCATCACGGCTCCTGAGGAGTTTTTAATAAGAGTTCTGCCAAAATGGTGAGGGTTTTATGGGAAACTTCTCCCACATCTAGCAGACTTGTGAAGTAGAAAAGCTGATGTAGCTCAGCAGCTGACAGGAGTTTTCCAGCAAGAGCTGAGACCTCTGCAGTGTCCATTTTTGTGTCTGTTCACAACAGGCTTGGTTTTCCCAGTGCCCATTCAGCGACCATCTACAGGGCACTGAGAGATTCCTGTCCTAGTCCTATTTCCCACGGGGTTTTGGGACAGGGAGAAGATGCCTATTCCCTCAGCCCATCCTGTACAAAGGGGGGTACTTAAACAGGGTGTATAAAAAAGAAGAGTGACTTTCACATAGACAGATAGTGATTGGACAACTGGGAATGGTTTTAAACCAAAAGAGGAGAGATTTAGGTCAGATATGTGGAAGGAATTCTTTCCTGTGAGGATGGGGAGACCCTGGCCCAGACTGCCCAGAGAAGCTGTGGCTGCCCCTGGATCCCTGGAAGTGTTTAAGGTTAGGTTGGACAGGGCTTGGAGCAACCTGGGATGGTGGAAGGCGTCCATGGCAGGAGGTGGAACAGGATGGGTCTTTAAGGTCCCTTCCAACCCAAACCATTCTATGACATGATTCTATTCCGTGATAATACAGGGATATTTCTTTGGGATGCCAAAATCCTGCTGTGGGTAAACCAAATCAGAGTGGAGCAGAGGAAGAAGAGGTCATGATAAAGGCTCTGGGCTTGAACACAGAAGGTTTCAACAAAGCTGCCAATTCTGCAAAAATCTTCTGTGCAGCTGAAGTCACTTAAGGACAGACTGTGAATATTTCAGAGGTGAACCTGAGCTCTCACAGATTTCCAAAAAAAGGAGACGTGAGGAGCAGCACAGTCTTCAGGTCCCATTATAATTTTGGGGACACATTTGAGATGGCCTTTTGCTCTACTTCTCTGTCTCTTGGCCAAAATTTGAATTTCTTCCTGGTTCAAGATATGGAAGTAAGGAATAAAACACCCATTTATACTGAAATAAAGAAAATCCATCAGTGAAATTTGTTCAGGGATGGACAAACAGCAAACCCTGAGACTCTTCCTCAGCACTGTGAATGTGGTTCCTCTGCTACAGCATTTCCATATAACCAAACACAGGACGAAACTGGAATACAGGGTGGTTGGAAATGTAAATCCCAAATGGAGAGAGTGATAAAAAATATAAAAATAAAAATCCATCCATGAAGAGATGCAGTGGGCTGCCCCTGGGACACAGCTAAATGCTCAGTCCCACAATCCAGAAGGTTTTGGGAGCGTCTTTCACGCTGAAGCCTAAAGGATATAGGATGTGCCTGCAAAGATCAAGCACTTTACAGGGTTAAAAATACAGGTATTCCTCCCTCCATCAGACTGCTGCTAGGTTGGAGGATTTTCTAAAAGATCCTCCTCCCCTGGAAAGCTCTTTCCCCATTTTCTTGGGATCCTGTTTGGAAAAGCATCTTGGTGCCCTAAAGCATTATGATAGGCTTGGCCATCATTCTGAATCCCAGCACATCAGAAGAAGGTGGGTCAATGAAGTGACAATATTTGGCACATGTTCTTTGCTTATGCCTTTAATTACAATTTAATTTTCTCTCTAGCAAAGCTTTGCTCTGACTCACAATTCCTCCTGCTTAAAAGCTTCCAGGTGTTAAAACACTGCCTTGTACTACTGCTGATTTTCACTACAGTCAGGTGCTAAAAATCAAGTCAGGATTCAAGGGAAATAAAATGAGTAGAGAGTGGAGTTGTGTGAGGGATCCAGACTTTTCCACAGGCTCACCTTCATTCCCCAAGGAAAATTACAAATTTAATGTCCCATTTCTGCTCCTTGCAGTCTCAAGGCAGAGCAAGCAGCTCTCCTCCAAAGAGATGCTTTATCACCATCAGTTCTTCCTCCATCCTTTTCATTAAAAGAAATGCTCCCTGAATAACCTACATTTGTTCAGAGAGAAGAACCACTGCAAGGAATAAAGCTGGCTCAGTGCAGCTGAAAGCAAAATGGAAGTGTCTGGAAAGGTGGAAAATACAGAGCCTGGAATTTTAACACATAAAAAATGGTGAGCCATCTTTCCCTCCTTCCCTTGGCACCCTGCCTCCCCTCCACCAGGAAAGGCACTGTCAGGCTGCCACTGGCATTAGAGATAAAGCCATAGGGAGAGTGGGAAAAAAACAAACAGCTGTTTTTCCTGGAGTTCAGCTTGAACAGCTGAAAAGGGATGTTGTGGTCAAGGACCACATGGGTGGGAGCATTTAGGAAAGCAGCCTGCAACACAACTTCAAAGCAGTTGGGTTCCCTTCCAGTTTTTGGACTCCTGGAGATCCTGTCCCCAAAATACCTTGCAACGGTGTCTACATCTTGAAAGCCACGGAAATTTTATGCTGGTTCCAGTAAGAACTAAGTCAGGTCACCCAAGCAGTTCTGCTCCCCTTTTCTCTTCCCCAAAACCCAGGGGTGATGAGCTGCTGTCACTGCTCAGCCACAGGGTACCATGTAGCTCTTCCTCAACAGCATCCAAGAGCAAACCAAACTCCAGTTTCTCCTCCAAATCCCACTCCCCACCTGCCCAAGCCATGCTGTCTCTGCAGAAACACTGGGTTGCATGGGAAAGGGAGCTCCCAGCAGCTCAGGGCAGGATATTATTTCTCCCAAGGAAAGGTTTGGAGAAATCTCTGCCCTCCCAAGGCTGGCCCAGCAGATCCGCTCCAACATCTGTGGTTGGACCCCCTCTAGTGGGAACCACTCAACAAGACACGGTGCATCACCACCACCAGCCACCCATGGAGACCCCACTCAAGGGATAAAGCCCTTTTTCCATCGTTATTATGATTATTATTATTATTATTTCCACTCTCTCACAACCTATATGCTCTGTAGATGTTGTTGGACCTCTACACCCACAGCCCAGCAATTCCTTATGGAGATCCTGCAGAAATGGGGGTGGAATGGGTAAGTTTTTTGAAAGGGAGAACAACCTCACTGGAAAAAATATAAAAAGTTATACCCCAGACCTGATTTTGTAGGGAGAACATATTTATCATCTATCCCAGAATGTCTTCCCTCTGCCAACTTGTCAAAAACTGACAAAACTCCATACTATAAAAGCAAGCTGTTAAAACTTGGCTAAAAGGAAAAACTCAGCTGCCAGACGAGCTAACCAGAAAAAGCTGAAAAAAATATTCCAACATGCCAAGGAAGGCAGCAAATTTACAGAAAGTCTCTACAGAGCTGAACATCCCAAACCAAGACAAGAAGGCAGCATTAGGTCAGCAGCTTCTGGTTCATCTGCTGTTTGACAAGCAGATGGCTTCCACTTTGAGGGATTCAGGCGGAGAACTTCAGAGTTGTAGCTGCCTGTATTTCTAAACTATCCAAAATAATGTGTCTCCAACTCACAAAGCTCATCCCAGACAAAGTATTTTAGGAGAGCCTGAATCCACTCAAACACAAAGTCATTAAATGCCATATATTCCATTTAAACCCATTGATTCATCCTTCCACCTCCAAAGATGAACAGCTCACAGATTTGGTCTTTCCACTAATAAAAAAGATGCCAACTCTCTGCCTAAATGTTATGAATTTCTCACCATGTACGTACACAAGACAATTTTTAATGTCACAACAATGACAAGGTTTGTTGTGGTTTGCTGGGGTTTCTTGTACAGAATGTTTTTCTCCTAGATCTGTATTCAAATCTGTTTTAATTACAAACCCCATAAACAGAGCACATTCATGTCCCAAAACTCACCATCACTGATAGTTTAACACATACACAGAGATTTCCAGCTGGTCAGCATTCATTTTAGCTCAGCTCCACATCCCGTTAATCCAATGGAATCCAATAATGTTTGCTTTAACAGCATGGCACAACTCAAGGGATCTGACTTTCCACTCTAAACCCCCTATTCCAGGGCAGCATCCATGACCCAGTAACCCACTTCCAGCAGAGGTTAAGGAGAGGTACATCAGACAGGGAAGTTCACTCCTGTCATTCATACAACCTGTGCAACTACTCAAGACTTCTCCTGAAATTATATGGCTGAACAGCTCCAGCAAAAGCAACAGCCTTGTCTTCACCCTGTTTCCAGCAAAACCACAGCATCCCTCCTCAAGGAACAGCCCTTGGCAGCTTGCACTGCAGCACCTCTATAATGAGCATAACGTGCCTCAACTGGCATCCTTCACTTTTTGGATAGTCTGGATGAATTGTTCAAGTCCTCAAGACAATCTAAGATTTGAGAGGAAAGGTGAATATTGTAGGTTTATGAAGGTAAAAAGCCCAGGAGCTAAGCTTTATTGGTGGGAATGGCATTGGAGATCAGACTACTGGCATCCATTTGAGATCAGACTACTTCCAGCAAGAATTCAAAATAAATGTATCTAGATACACACACATATGTTTTTACTATTTTTCCAACAACCACTACAGACAGACAGTATTAACACATCCTTCAGATCCCAGCTGAACTAAAAAAACCACAAAAACTCCAGGAATATCACTAAGTGCCCCCTCAGCACTCACACTGCCCCCTCAACCCTCCTGCCTGGTCACGATCCACCCTCTGAATACAACACAAACAGACAAAGCCCTCATCCAGACTGCTCCAAAACAAGCTCCTTCTCCCACAACCCTGACAAAATGAAGAGACAGCCTTGCTAAAATAAGATCCCGATGTATATTTATATTTCTGCCATAAAATGCTATTTATTCACCATCTTATTGGCGAGTCTTCCCAGTATTTACGAGAAGAAGCCGCCACAGGAATTGTGTCATCCCTCAAAATCCAAACGCACATTTACCTAACGTATTCAGGATGAGAATTCCTGCACTACTCCAACCTGCCCCCCTCCAATTCTCCACGGTTTGGCTCCCAGCTGCTGAGCAACACCCACGACATCCCCTACGTAAGGTACGATCCCAATTACGCTCCGTGCAGCGGCAGCGCGGATCCGTGATCCCACGGGAGAGCAGGCTCGCAGCATTACGCACTGAACTTACGCTGTCCCAGCTTTTCCTCCTCCATCCCCACGCCTAAACTTCACCCCCAGCAGGCAGCGATTGTGCTGCAGGCAAAGGCGGCCAAACCAGTGCGATCCAGTATTAGTCCCATCACCGCATCCGAGATTAATTTTAATGGCGTTGGCAATAGCTGTAGTGGGAATGCAAAAAGACACCCTCGTGGAGGCTGCTCCACAGATCCCAGGAAGTTAATTCTGGCTCTGGACAGATATTGGGAGTCGGCTCCACGCTGTCCAGCGTGCCTTAAAGAGCGGGAGCTGGGTGCTGGTGGGATTAGAAATCAACAGGAGAGAAAGATCCCTGATTTCACCTAACATGATCCGGGCTGCAGCATTCCTTATCAGTCCCCTTTGGCATTCCCAGCCCTGCACAATCTCAGAAGCAAATGTTTTTCCTCTGCATTAGCATAGCAGGGAAAAGTCTGGGCAACTTGAGCTTTGTTTCTTCCTATTACCCAAAAATCAGCCCCCTACATGAATCCCCTCTGTTCCTGCTGGCATCCCTTCGGCATCCCCCTCCCCACATGCTCACTTGAGCGTGCCACGGCATGGGGTGTTTATGCACAGCTAAAACACAATCATTTCTTCTGCCTGACTCCAAGAAAGGAAAAATCCAACTTGCCAGAGGAGCATCTGCATTGAGAACTGCTTTTGCTGATGGGATCAGCACTTGGGAGTACCAGGGGAAGCAGCAGAAAGGGTCGCGGACCAATTCATCCTCGCACGCACCACCCGCAGACATCCCCCTCCCGCCACCCCCCAGCCCAAATCCCGGCCGTAAAAAACCCATAAAAATAGAATAAACCCCCAAGCAGAAGTTGAGAACAAATGTGCTTTGAATGCTGCACAAATGACATTGAAGATGCAGAAGAAATATGTATTTGCTGTTGCACTGCATGATTGCATGGGCTTATTTCCTACGTACACATCTCACGTACCCTTCCCACGCAGATCCCCTCCCCTCCACCCCCGCGGCTTCTTCAAAAAAAATTGGGAAAATAAAAATCTTTGATCCCTAAGGATTATTTGAAAAGCTACAAACGCTGAGGGACCCCCATCTGGAGCCTTTTCCCTACAGCCTGACCCATCCATGGTGTGGAGGGGGTGCAGCCACCACCCTGTGATACAACGCAGAGTTGTCCCTCTACCCCCACCCCAAATCTCACACCCCTTCCACGTTACCAACCCGCGCCCCAGCTCAGAGGATGCTGGGCCACGCCGGGTTTTTACAGCTGTCCTTACACCACCTCTTTCGGTAAGCCCGACATCTCTGTGGCAGTGTTTGCATCCACAGGCTTTCATCCTGGAGAATCCCTCCCTGCCTCCTCCCACCTCTCTTTTTGGGGAGGATAACGTAATTTCCAGCTCGCACTGGAGGATGTTTTTTTATTCCTGCCGAGCCCGAGGTCACTTTCCAGACTCGTCCTCTGGCCAGTGTCTCCTCCACCCCAGGACCTCTCCCTCCGGCAGGGAAGAGTCCCTTATCCCTGACCTTCAGGCTGGCACCGGCAGCCCCACCGCCGCCGTCCCCACCGAGGAGGCTTCTCCTTTCTCCACAGCCACAGCCGAGGCATCACGCTGCGTTTTTCCACTCCCACCACCCGCTCCTTCGGCTCAAGGGGAGTCAGCGAGCCAGCAGCTCCCGCTCCACGGGCTGGGGAGAGGCTCTCGGGCATGGATGAGACCCTCACCCCTCTCATCCCCACGGGATCTGTGCCAGGAGGACGTCAACCCTCTGGAACCAGCAGTTCCCAGTGCTTGGCAGCCACGGGTCCATCCCCCCGCAGACCCTCTCTGGAGCAGCCCCTGTGTTCCATGGGGGCTTTTCCGGGCTGCCCCCTGGCTCCAGGAGGGGGGTGATGGGGTGAGTCCCCTCCAGGGACACAGGACCTCCCTCTGCAGTGCTGCCACTGCCAGGGTCACCCCAGCCCTGGGCCTGTCCTGGAGGGAAGAGCAGCTCCATGAACCCCCCTCCCAGTCCTGCCCCATGCCTGTGGAGCACCATCTCATTCCCACGGAGCCAGAATCCCTTCCATCCCACACCATGGGGGGCACAGAACTGTGTCCCCTCCAATCTGTGAGGTGACAGCAGCCCTATCCCCCTCTCCTCAGCCCCACATGCTGCATCTGTGCTCCCTTTGGGGGTCTTCTCAGTGAAGAAGGGGTCACCCCAAATCTCCACGTGGGGAGCACCATCTCATGTCCTGCTTGCACCAACCAACGCTACTCTTCCCACCTCAGCCCCACAGACATATTTTGGGGGAACTTCTCTCCCCCTCAAATGTCCCCTTAGCACAAGGGGGCCCTTGACACCTTCTCCACCATGGGGAGCACTGGCAAGGGTCCACCTCAGACAATGAGGTGACAATGACCCCCATGTCCCCCCGGCTCATTTTGTGGGAATCACTCCTCCCTTTGGAGTCTTTGGGTCTCTCCTCACTCAAAGTTGGAGTTACCCCCAAATCTCCCCTCTTTCTCCACGTGGGGAGCACTGCACTGACCACCACCACCTCAGACCACGAGGTGACACTGAGCCATGTCCATCTCACACCACAATTCGACAACAGCCCCCATCTGCCCTACCTCAGCCGGGGACAGTGACCCATGTCCACCTCAAATCATGAGGTGACACTGACTCTCATCGGTCCCACCTCAGCCAGGGGACAGCGATCCACCTCAAGCCATGAGATGACACTGCCCCACGTCTGCCTCCAACCATGAGGTAACAGCAATGGCCATCTGGTCCACCTCAGCTAGGGGACAGCCACCTCAGCCTATCGAGGTGACACTGACACCCATCTGCCCCACCTTGTCTAGGGGACACTGACCCACATCAAACCATGAGATGACACTAACCCACACCAAACCATGAGATGACACTGATCCACCCCAAACCAGGAGGTGACAGTGACCCACGTCCACTTTGGACCACTGAGAGCTCCCCACCTCATCCAGGGGACAGTGACCCATTTTAAACCAGAGGGTGACACTGACCCATGCCCATCCTGGACCAGCAGCTGACAGTCACCCACATCCACCTCAAACCAGGTGCCGACAACTACCTACAGCAGCCCCTCCTCGGCCAGCGCACACTGACCCACGTCCACCTTGGACCAGGAGGTGACACTGTCCCCGTCCATCTCAAACCAGGAGGTGACACTGTCCCCGTCCGTCTCAAACCAGGAGGTGACAGTGCCCCACATCCCCCCGGAGCAGAGGCTGACGCTGCCCCATGTCCCCCTCGCACCGGGCGCTCGCAGTCCTCGCTCCCGCCCCTCCGCCGCCACCGTCCCCGACCCAGCGCGCCGCCCGCCCCGCCGGGGGCACGGCGGAGTCCCCGGCCGCCCCTTACCTCCAGACCTGCCCCATCTGCAGCAGGTGGATGACGGACTGCCAGACCCAGACGGAGATCCTGCAGAGGCGCTGCGCCCCGGGGGTGGCGGTGCCGCCGGCTCCTCCTACCCCGCCGGCGGGTCCCCCACGCCGGCCCGCGGTCCCCCCCATCATGGGCGGCCCGCGGCTGCTGAGCCCCTGCACGGCGCCCAGCCCGCCGCCCGTGTAGTCCTGCACGAACCAGCGGAAGCTCAGGATCTGCACCAGCACCGAGGGCAGCAGCACGAAGGCCAGGGTGAGGCCGCACCACAAGTAGTCCCGCCGGCCGTAGTGGTGCAGCGCCAGCCACAGGTCCGTGCCCACATCCCCCAGCAGCACCAGCAGCGCCAGCACGATCCACAGGCAGTCCAGCCACGGCCGCTCGGCCGCCTCGCCGCCCTCCGGCGGCCCTTCGGCGGCGGCGGCGGGGGGGCGCGGGGCCAGCGGCTCGGCGGCGGCGGTGGCGGCGGCCCGCCCGAAGAGGTTCCGCAGGCAGGCGCTCCGGCAGCCCCAGTAGCAAGACGACGTGTTGCAGCAGTGGCAGATGTGCAAGGAGCTGCTTGCGCCCGGCTCCTCCGCCACCTCGGCCGCCGCTGCCCCGACGCCGCCGCCCGTGGCCGCCGCCGCCTCGTCCAGGTTGTGCAGCTGGGCGAAGCCGCTGCCGCCGCCGCCGCCGCCGCCGCCGCCATCCGACTTGGCCGCCATCTTGCTGCCGCCGCCGCCGCGTCCCCGGCCCGTTCGCCGGGCGCTCGCTCGCTCTGCCCCCCCCGTGCCCGCTCCCCCCGCCCGCCGCTTCCGGGGGCGGCGCTTCCGCGGCGCGCGGGACGGGCCGGGGCCGCCTGGCGGCGACAGCGACCGGCGGCGGGGCCGGCGCGGACGGGAGGGAGCGGCGCCCTCCACACGCCGTGCCCGGGTACGGACAGCGCCCGCCGCAGCGGGATGCTCCGTGCCCCGTCCCACCTGGCCCCGGGAACCCACGGGGATGAGGCCTGGAGAAAGGGAGGATGAGCGGGGAGCTCAACTTGCTAGTGAGCGGGAGAGGAGGAGCAGGCGCTGGGCTCTGCTCGGTGCTGACCCGGACAGGAGCCGAGGGAATAGGCTGGGGTTGTGTCAGGGGAGGGTTCGGCTGGATACTGGGGAAAGGTTCTGATCCCAGAGGGTGACTGGGCGCTGGAACAGCTCCTCAGGGGATGGTGACACTACCAAACCTGATAGAGCTCGAGGAGCACTTGGACAGCGCTCTCAGGCACAGGGTGGGATTGTTGGGGATGCTCCTGTGTGCGGCCAGGAGTTGGACTGGATGATCCTTGTGGGTTCCTTCCAGCTCAGTTTATTCTGTGATTCTGTGGACAACCTCTGCCCTCACAGGTCTCCACACCCTCACGGGGAAGAATTTCTTCCTAAAATCCCTTCTAACCTTGCCCTTTTTCAGCTTAAAACCATCCCCTCTTGTCCTGTCACTCCATGCCCTTGTCCAATGTCCCTCTCCCGCTTTCTTGGAGCTCCCTTCAGAGTTAGGTTGGAAAAGACCTCTGGCATCACCAAGTCAAGCTGTTAACCCATGGACATGATCACACCTAAATTGTATCCCCAAGTTCTACATCTACACATTTTGGAAACCTCCACGGATGGGCGTTCTGTTGCCTGACCACTCTGTCCATGAAGAATTCTTTTCCAAATATCCAATCTAAACCTCCCCTGATACAACTTGAGATCATTTCATAGAATCACAGAATCACAAAATCATTTAGTTTGGAAAACATATCTGAAATCATCAAGTCCAACCTATGACCAAACACCACCTTATCAACCACAGCAGAGAACTGAGTGCCATGTCCAGTCATTCCTGGAACAGCTCCAGGATGGTGACTCTACAACCTCAATGGGCAGCCTGTTCCAATGTCTAATCACCCTTTTTGTGAAGAAATTCCTCCTAATGTCCATCCTGAACCTCCTCTCCAGCCATGTAAGACCTAGGCTCTAAGATCTCCCCAGGGCTGTCTTCTCCAGGCTGAACAACCTCAGTCCTCACAGGCTTTTCTCATAGGTGCTCCATCTCTTTAGTCATCTTGAAATCACAACATCTACACTGAATCATAGAATATTCTGATTTGGAAGGGACACACAAGTCCAACCCCTGACCTTGCACAGGACACCCCAGCTATCCCATCCTGTCCCTGAGAGCATTGTCCAAACACTCCTGGAGCTCTGAGGTCCATATCCATTCCCTGGGGAGCTGTTCAGTGCCCTGCCACCCTCTGGGGAAGAACTTTTCCCTGATATCCAACCTAAATCTTCCTGACACAGCTCCAGCCATTCCCTGGGTCCTGCCTCTGTCACTGGGAGCAGAGATTGGAGCTGCCTGGAGGAGCTGCGGCCCCCAGCGAGGCCTGACCTCCATCTCCTCCAGCTGAACAAACTCAGTGACATCATTTGCTCCTCAGATGGCCCCTGAGACCCTTCACCCTCTTCCTGGCTCTCCTCTGGACACTTAAAAATTCCATTGTGCTTCTTCCCCCAAGGCCCAAGTGCTGACACCACCTCTCCCCAGACCAGCCTTGGCTGGACCCCCTTGTGCTGACCCCATCCTGCTCCCAAATCATCTCCCCAGTCCGGTGTCAACTGCCCTGTCCCTGCTCAACCTCAAATCCCAGGATCACCACTCAGTTCATCCTCAGCCAGGCTGCTTTCCACCTTCACACCTCCAGGAGCTCCCAGGTCCCTGGCAGATCTGGGACCTCCTCTGGGTTTCCTTTTTGCCTTTTCCCTTCCCATGGTTGTGCTGGGGAAGGGGGGCTCCTGTCCCACCCCATCCCACAGGTCGCTCTCCTGTACTCAGAGGGTGGTGGAGCTGTGGCTTCCCCATCCCTGGAAATGTTCAAAGCCAGGTTTGATGGGACCTGGAACAACCTGGGATAGTGGAAGGTGCCCCTGCCCATGGCAGTAGTGGCACTGGATGAGTTTTAAGGTCTCTTCCAATCCAAACCTTTCTGGGATTCATTCTGTGTTGATAACAGCTCTCTCCAAGCACACCTTGGCACCCTGACCTGACACCATCTTGTTGCCTTCTCAAATCCCCCACCTTGGTGTCTTCCTGTCCTTCTCCTTCTAACCCAGGGATTCTCCATCTCTTTGCCTGTTCTTTGTCACTCCTTTACTAATTTTGGAGGGACACTGCTTTTCTCACCCTGTAGAGTCAGACAGACTCTCCAGGGGCTCAGCTCTGTGCTGGAGAAACCTCTGGCAGGCTGAGGAAGCAGCTCCTGGCTCTGTTTTTGGGATCTGCCTGGAGCTGAGCTGCACCCCAGGCAGCTGTTTTACCAAAGGACCCACTGTCAGTCTGGGAAAGCCAAACTCCAGCTCCTTTCCCCCAGTTCCATGTCACACATCTGTTCTTTCATCATATCCATCTTTTCTGAGCTGTCTTGTGCTGTCCTCTGTAGGTTACAATCTCTCATCTTTTCCATGTGGTTTTTTTCCCCTCATCATTCAATAAGAAGACTCCTTCCAGATGCTCCTTCTCCAGTGGCTGCTTCTGCCTCTTTCTGTGGGAGTTTGAATTCTACCCTTTCTCCCTTTTTTTTTTTTTTTTCATTTAAATTGTGTCAAAATATCAGGGCTGAGAATCTCAGGACTCCAGAACTGGCTGAAAAAGTTGCTGCTTTGCAGAGTCTAAATTGCAACATGGAGAAAAAAAGAAACAGCTCCAAGAAGGGAGAAAAAATGTGATAAAGTGCAGATAAAATTCTTTTTCAGGGAGGAAAAATTAATTTAATCTTAAAGAAAAAGTGGGAGGACTTTCATGGATTAAACAGGCTATCTGGGAAGGGTGTATTTGGTGTTTCTGTGTGACGTCAAAAGAGCTGAAAAGTTTTGTGAAAACTGAAAAAAATGCTGCTGGTTTTGAAATGGTTGGATCCTCCTGTAGCAGAGAAACAGAAGAAAGGGAGCAGAAAGCAAAGCTTTGGGCATGATCCACAGGGATGCACCTGATGCACACCTGGATGTGGACAAATTTCACTTGGAGTGAAACTCTGGCACAAAGTTCCCCAAAGGGAGAAAACTGCTATTATGTACAATATTATTTAGTGGGATCAGACAAAACAGGATCCCACAGATCTCCATCATAATGCATTCAAATGTTGAAGATATTTTCTTATTTTCTGCAACTTCAGCTATTACAAGAATATGGAAATAAATAAGAGCAAAACCAGCCCTCGACCAAATTACTTCATGTGCATAAGACAAGTATAAATATAAATATATATATATAACTTCAACTCCCTCTCCTGATAGATACTTTCAAACCTAAATATGGCTGTTAATTCTCACAGCAGTAAGAAATAAGGACTCTGGGACCCATATTTTTGGGTGAGAAGCACCCAGATTAAGCTTCGACTTCTGATTTGCTGTATAAGGAGATATAAATGGAAGCATCCCTCATTCCTTCAAACTTTTCTGTGTGGCAGATTTGCTACATATGATTAAAAAGATTTAAAAAAATCTCCCAAAACAACAGAGAAGTAAACAAACTATTTCGTCTTATTACTTATATAGAAGTGTAGGTGAACCAGTAAGGGGGCAGACGAGTCATCTGTTTTGATACAAAACCAACCCAAACTTGTTTGATGAGACATTCTGGTGGGAGAAGGCAGCAGTTGAGGATTTCAGTGTTGGCACGTGGAGTAAGAGAAGCAGCTGCTTGGACAAGGGATGACACAATGACAATACCCTGCTGGCACTGCCCCCAAACTCCTCGGTGCAGCTGTGGCCACCTGTGCCCAGCCCAGGAAGGGTGAATTCGGTGTTGATCAGAGCTCAGGACAATCTGTCTTTTCTCCTGTGGACTGAAAGAATTTGGCTTGTTTAGCTGAGCTAAAAAATGAGGCTGGAGAAGGAATATGTTTCTTCCTGCCTATAAATACATCCTGGAAAATAAATGCGAGCAGAGGGAAAGGCGTTGGGACACTGAAGGGCAACGGTGAAAAAGTAAATGAGTAGGAACTGGCCATGAATATTTTTAGCCTGGAAATCGGAAGATCTTTCCAGTAGGAGTATCAGAGACTGAAATAAAAAAGTAACTCATTTAACACATCACTTCCTGATTTTATCAAGAAAAAGGCATGCCAGTGTGGAGGGACAAACAGCTGGGATGGAAGCCCTTTAAAGGTCTTCCATGCCGGATCATCTCTCCTTGGAAAGATCCTGTCCATTTTGATGCACGGTACGCTACGTTCCTTCCTGCACCAGGGGATGAGTCATGGCTACATGACTCCGTGGGTGGCCAGAAGTGATATCTCCACCACTTACATCTTAATTCCTGATTATCCCATGATGTTCTCCAGCTCCTGCTCCCTCACTTAGCACACAGCAGAGATGTACCCATGTCCCAGTCTCCCCAGAACCCCCCGATTTCCCTGTTGCCCACAGCTGCTGCTGTGGGGTTGCTTTGGCCGAGGACATGGGGGTGATGCGTTGCCCCTTTAGTTCACAAGATCTCCCATTCCTTTGTAGTCCTGGCCCTCCCAGAGAGCCAGAAGTCATTGCTCAGAGCCTGTTTCTTTTATTAGCCGACACTCTGTATTTTTAGGGATTTTTTGGAAGTTGTGAGTGTCAATCACACCCATGATGAGATCTCTCAACTCATATTTTTGAGAGGAGAAATCTTTTCTCGGCACTCAGCAGCATCCCACGCTTCCATCACGCTGGATGCGCTTGTGTCCGGAGCTCTGGGTAAACTCTGGGTGACCCCAAGATCTGCAAGTATTTATAAAACATGTTTAGCCAGGGTTTTCCTTCACAGCACTGGGAGCTGATCTGTCTGTGCCTTGCATTTTGTGTTCCTGCTGTTCTCCAGGAGCACCGGGGAGGCACTGGGAAGGGGAGGCGTGCTCGGTGCTCCAGCAGCGCCCCAGCATGGGATCACAACCTCCTTGTGCTGCTTGGTTAAAGGCTTTTTTCATCCTGATCAATACCCTAATTGAGCTGTGTGGTCTTCCATCTTCCAGGCATTTATTCAGATCAGGGGAACAAACACTAAATATAGAGAGGTATGTAAGCCAGAATCAGAGTTGTGTAAATCTGGAGCTACCTCATTTAAATAACTGGGGGATGGATCCAGCTGAGTGTTTGGTGTACATGGAGTACAGATAATTACAATTAATGGGGATTTACTTTAAGCAAAGTAGGTCAGAAAAAAATGACATCTTATTGTGTCATTAGTTTCCATCAATTACTTCCATGTTGTTTGCTCAGTTCCCAAGTCAAACGAGTGTGGGCTGACAGCCTCGCAAGCTCAACTTGGTATTGTCTCTAAAAATCAAACTGCATTATTTCTGCCTCATGCATCATCACTAACAATAAAGCATTCACTGCTGGAATATAGCAGGTGGCTTTGTTATTCATGCATGAGGCAGAAAAACCTCCAGCTTCCGTTGCCACCAACGTTCATGTGTCCACAGGATCAAAAGTTGGATGTGTTGGTAAACTTAGTAGTTATTGTGTGAGCTTGACTTAGAAGACTCACTTAGGCCAGTTCTTCTGTTGATTAACTTTGTTAATTTCCATTAATCTCTTTGAATGCTACATGTATATACCAGGGGAGGATCAACAGGATGCTGCTTTTGCTGCCACTTGTCTCCCTCTGGCAGCGCTGTCTAGAATCATGGAATGGTTTGGGTTGGAAGTGATTTCTTAAAGTTTATTCTGTTCCAGCCCCTGCCATGGGCAAGGACACCTTCCACTATCCCAGGTGGCTCCAAGACCTGCCCAATCTTGCCTTGGACACTTCCAGGGATGGGGCAGCCACATTTCCTCTGGGTAACCTGTGCCAGGGCCTCACGACCCTCACTGTAAAAACCCCATTTCTTGTATCTAATCTCAACTAACCCTCCTTCAGTTTAAAACCATCAATCCTTTTGTCCCCATCTGTCTTCCAGGTCCTCTTCAAGTACTAAAAGGCTGCAATAAGTTCTCCCTGGATCCTTCTCTTCTCCAGGTGAGCACCCCCAGCTCTCCCAGCCTGGCTCCAGAGCAGAGGGGCTCCAGCCCTTGGAGCATCTCTGTG
This sequence comes from Molothrus aeneus, assembly GCF_037042795.1. Lineage (NCBI taxonomy): Eukaryota > Metazoa > Chordata > Aves > Passeriformes > Icteridae > Molothrus > Molothrus aeneus. The sequence continues at coordinate 110,173,153 of NC_089648.1, read as the reverse complement.
GATTCCTCTGGTCTCTCTCCAGCAGCTCCACATCCTTCTACTGTTGGCCCCAGGGCTGGAGGCAGCTCTGCAGGTGGGGTCTCACCTGAGTGGGACAGAGGGGCAGAATCCCCCCCTCCCCTGCTGCCCATGCTGGGGGATCAGCCCTGGGCATGGGAGGTTTCTGGGGTGTGAGAGCACATGGCCAGGGCATGTCCAGCTCTCATCCGCCACTTTGTCACACTGGGCTCTCTAGCAAAAAGTGCAGAAAGTCCCAAATGTTCTCTATTGAAAAGCCATTTCACAGCCATCATAAGAACTGCCTCTAAAACAGTGTGAGGAGTGTTTGGTGAACCTTTCCAATCCCAGCCCTTCTCTTTTATAGGAGGGCTCAATCTCTGAGTTTTCATTTTAGCAATGCAATTGACTGGGAAGTGATATCAGTGACTGCCGATAGTGTTAGTCCTTCATGATCATAAAATCATGGAATCACTGAATGTTTTGGGTAGGAAGGGACCTTAAAGACCTTCTTGATCTATTTCCTGCCATGGGTTGGGAATCTCCCTCTAGACCAGGTTGTTCAGAGCTTCATCCAGCCTGGACTTTAAACAAATGAACCTGGTTTGTTCTCATATCTGGACCAAGTGCTTCACTTCCAGTTCCTTACAAGTCCCTGAAATGTGTTCAGGTCCTCAGGTGTTACATGATAAAACCTGGATACCAATTCCCCACTAAATATGAAGTTATATGAATCTCAAACTTCTCTCTATTGGGCAAAAATGTTACATTTAAATCACTTTACACCTCCTGACAAATTTAAGAATTAGTGTGGTCTTGAGACGTGTGCGTTAGCAAACTTCATCGTTCCTGTTATCTAGATCTTACCTGCAGTGACAGGGTTTATTCAGCTCTCCTCAGGCTCCCTTTAATCTCCTGAGAGCTGCAGCTGTTTTCATTTATTACTGTGCATCAAAAGGAACCTGTCTGCTCTCTCTGCTTCCCCCAAAATACCTTTGTGGGATGCCATTTCAGAGCCATCAGCTGAACCAGTGACATTGGGTGCCTGGTCCTGGGGCCACCTGGGGAGTGGGGATGGCCAGGAGAGGGTGACTCCAGGATTTCCATCCTTTTTCTGGAAGTTCTTGCATCTTTCCCATTAAACCAGGCATGGGATAATGCCCTTGAGGAGTGTCCTGCTCCTTAAGGAACTCGTTACCCAGTAGGAAGGAGCAACATGACTTCATCAGCCAAAGAAGGTGGTGAGCAGTGCAGGGAACTGTGTTTCTCCCCTTGGAAAAGCATGAACAGCTCAGGCCTCCAGTTTGATGGACTTGCTCGGTGCTTTTCCAAGCTGGGATTTAGGAAAAGTGACTACACAGCATTTCCTACTTCCCCCCATGGGATTCCAGTGATTTAATTGTCTCTGAAGGGCAGGGATGTATCTCATAGAGTAGCTGGCTGCTGTTGTCACTGTGCCACGCTGCTCTTCAGAGCTTAGTGAAAAATAAAATTATCAGGCAAGGCTTCTCCTTCCAAGCTGGGTGAAGTTTGGCCCCTGTGCCAATGGGAAATGTGGGTAACATCCAAGGCACAGTTTTTCTGTTCTGCTGGGTCACTAGAAAAGCCAATGTGGAGCCATGGACTGTGGGAGGAAGTGGAGCTGGATTTCACACCTTAACCAAGGTAAGGTATGTTCCTTGTAGAATAATTCTCCTTCCCACAGTCCCTGATGCTTGTTTTTTTTATAACTGATAATCACTGAATCACAGAATGGTTTGGGTTGGAAGGAACCTAAAAGTTCATCCACTTCCACCCCCTGCCATGGGCAGGGACACCTTCCACTTTTCCAAGTTGCTCTAAGCCCCATCCAGCCTGGCCTTGGACACTTCCAGGGATCCAGGGGCAGCCACAGCTTCTCTGGGCACCCAGGGCCTCCCCACCCTCACAGCCAAGAATTCCTTCCCAATATCCCATCCATCCCTGCCCTCTGGCAGTGGGAAGCCATTCCCTGGGTCCTGTCTCTCCATCCCTTGTCCCCAGTCCCTCTCCAGCTCTCCTGGAGCCCCTTTAGGCCCTGGAAAGGGCTCTGAGATCTCCCTGGATCCTTCTCCAGGTGAACACCCCCAGCTCTCCCAGCCTGGCTCCAGAGCAGGAAGGACCTTCAGAGCATCTCCATAGCGTCCTCTGGACTCAGTCCAACAGGTCCATGTCCTTCTTATGTTGGAGGCCCCAGAGCTGGAAGCAGCACCTCAAGTGGGGTCTCATGAGGCTGTAAACCTCCACTGAACCTCTGAATGTAACAGAATATTTTTCTGGTGTTTAACACTGTCACTACAGAATTGTTAATTAAATGCATGACCTTTTATATCAAACCAAATTTAGACAGGATAGTGCACAAATCTGAATGTACCTGGGTTTCCCCCTGGAAAAAAGTCAAGGAAAAGGTGACTGGTGACTGCAGCTTCTTCCATCTCCCTCTGGCTGAAACATCAGCCCAGCCATTGCTTCTTTCCAATGTGGGCTGCTACCCCTTGGTGTCTTTACTTCTCTTCTTGGCCCTCCTCTAGACAAAGTACTGCAGAGAAATCACCTTTCCCTGATTCCCTGCTGATCTTCTGAGATCCTCTATGGCCCATTTTCCTAATGTTCTGTCCACACCAGGTCGTCTTGCTTTTCTCTCCTTTTTCATCCTGAGGGCAGAATTTCCATTTCCATTTAATTCCAGTTGTTTATGGTGTGGACCTTGGAGTTGTGCTGTGCAGGGCCAGGTATTGGATTTTGATGAACCTTGTGGGTCCCTTCCATTTCTGGATGTTCTTTATTTCTGTGTTGGTGACACATTTGCAGCCCTCCTCTTTTCCCTATGAACCACAGGATTGTGATTTTTGTGTCATTTTGCACTCAGTAAATCTTTTCCCCCTGCCTTGGCTCCACTTCAACCACCATTTGTCCCACTTTGGTCCTGAGTAGGAATGTAGTCTCAGAATGGTTTGGGTTGGAAGAGACCTTAAAAATCATCTAATTCCAGTCCCTTGCCAGGGATTTTCCCATCCCATGACTTTGTCCTCTCCTAGATCTGCTTCTCTTGGCAGGAACAGGCTCCAGTTTCAGGTAACAGCATAGAATTTTTACCTGTTTTGGGGAAACCCATTCACCTGCCTTTGTCACTTGGCATTAAGTGTAAGTAGATGGGGCATAAAGACTATTATTCCATAATGGTACAAAACTCTTTTGTAGGATAACAAACACTTTCTTTCTTTCTTTCTTTCTTTCTTTCTTTCTTTCTTTCTTTCTTTCTTTCTTTCTTTCTTTCTTTCTTTCTTTCTTTCTTTCTTTCTTTCTTTCTTTCTTTCTTTCTTTCTTTCTTTCTTTCTTTCTTTCTTTCTTTCTTTCTTTCTTTCTTTCTTTCTTTCTTTCTTTCTTTCTTTCTTTCTTTCTTTCTTTCTTTCTTTCTTTCTTTCTTTCTTTCTTTCTTTCTTTCTTTCTTTCTTTCTTTCTTTCTTTCTTTCTTTTCCTTCCTTCCTTCCTTCCTTCCTTCCTTCCTTCCTTCCTTCCTTCCTTCCTTCCTTCCTTCCTTCCTTCCTTCCGCCACTTCCTTCCGCCACTTCCTTCCGCCACTTCCTTCCGCCACTTCCTTCCGCCACTTCCTTCCGCCACTTCCTTCCTTCCGCCACTTCCTTCCTTCCGCCACTTCCTTCCTTCCGCCACTTCCTTCCTTCCTTCCGCCACTTCCTTCCACCACTTCCTTCCTTCCGCCACTTCCTTCCTTCCGCCACTTCCTTCCTTCCGCCACTTCCTTCCGCCACTTCCTTCCGCCACTTCCGCCACTTCCTTCCGCCACTTCCTTCCGCCACTTCCTTCCGCCACTTCCTTCCTTCCTTCCTTTTTCTTTCTTTCTCCCACCATATTAAAAGCATCACCAGTCCCCCTTCTGTGTTTTTAAATGCTTTTCATTAATTTGGCTTTGCACAGGTCATTTAATAACTCAGGAGACGGATGAGATTTGCCCAGATTGAAATGGACACTGGGAGTCTCTCATCTCTATGGCAAAAAATTATCACGTGGCTGTTTCAAACAACATCTCAGAATTAAGTCTGGCTATTCTGAAGTCCTGGTTCAGGCACACTCTGTGCTTTCTGATATGTGCAATCACCAGCATTTCCAGCTTTGCCAAGTGTTCTTATCATTTCTTCCATCTGTCAGCGCACACAATATTTCTGAATCTGTTAATTAAGGAACTGAAGTTTTGCCCTGAGACACCAGAGTAACTGGTTCAGTTTCTTTGCAGGGAAAACTGATGCCTGCCTTGTCCATAATTACCTAAATTGTAGAGAAAAAAAAATGATTCTGCTTTCATGTTGATTCACTTTTGTAATTTCATTGCTGGGGCTAAGTGTGGCGCCCATTTAAATTATCTCTTGCTCTCATTTTACTCAAGACATGTTATTTGCTAACAAAGATTCAATATGGAAAAACTGGAAGGTGACAACTACCTCCTTCATCAATGCAAATGACAATAATCTCCTCTCCTCCACCGTGTAAATATAAACACTGAATCATCCCAGACAGAAATACCCTCCTGCATTTAGAAATATGAATGTGCAAAGGAGGCACCTGCTCTCATTTATGGAGTCATAAAACTCCAGTTTATCCAGTGATTCCATGGCAAATCTTTCAGGAGATTAGCAGCAGTGTGGACACAGACTAAAAGTGTCCCCAGTGTTTATTCCAAGAATATGGACATTCTTCACCCTTTGGTTACACTTGCACTTGGAAAGAGAAGATTAATTTTCCTTGTTGTCAAATTATTGGAATTATTTCTTTTAAAAACCAGCTCATACAATTCCACTATAATTTATTTTTTCTAATAGCTCTTTGATATTATTAATAGCCTCTATAGAGCTTCTAAAGCAACATCAAACCTTCCACAAGTGATCACCTCCTGGACTAAGTGCTGTTGGGTGTGCAGAGGCTTCTGGTGAGGATGATCTCAGGGTGATGCTCCTTTTTGTCAGAAACTTAACTGATGTTAAGCACAAGGAAGTCTTTGCCATCAGACTTCCAGATGTTCAGTCCTGTAGCTGACAGTACTTGAGTTCAACCATAAAATCCCAGAATGGTTTGGATTGGAGGGGAACATAAAGATCATCCCCTTCTACCCCCTGCCATGGGCAGGGACAGCTTCCACTATCCCAGGGTTCTCCAAGCCCTGTCCAGCCTGGCCTTGGACACTTCCAGGTATGCAGAGGCAGCCACAGCTTCTCTGAGCAACCTGTGACAGAGCCTCCTCACCCTCACAGGGGGGAATTTTTCCCCAATATCCCATCTAACCCTGCCCTCTGTCAGTTTGAAGCCATTCCCTCTTGACCAACATTTGAAGAAGATGATGAAAGTTTGTGACTTCCAGAGGATCTGTTGACTGCGGTGACCTCTTTGCCTCCTGAATCTCCATGAATCCTCTCAGTGGCACCGAGCAAACTTCACCCAAATGTGTGTTCAACAGGAGCATTGCAGACCTACAGCTCCCTGCCCCCTGTGACAGACCCTGCACAAGAGGAACATCCCCGGGGCTCAAACTTTTCTCAGCCCCACTTGGGGCTGTTGGAAGAACCCCCAAGTATGGGCAGCTTTGTGGGGTCTGGGTCTGAAAGGTATTTTGGTAGAGGTGTGAGGGTCCAGCTGTGGTGTAAAACATCTCTGAGGAGCTGAGGATGCAAAAACTTTGTAAAAATTATTGAACAAGAGGAGAAAACCCTGTCAGAAAATCTCCCTGGGGTGGGTTTGACTTCATTGTGCCACAACCCAGCACAGCAGAACACACAGGGGCAGTTCCTGCTGAGTTACTTTTTGCATGAGAATATTAAACCTAAATGCATAAAATAGTACCATCTTTCTTCTCAGAGACTGTATCATAGAATCACAAAATGGTTTGGTTGGAAAGGACCTTGAAGATCATCTCATTCCAACCCCCTGCTTTGGGCAGGGACACCTTCCACAGACCAGGTTGCTCCAAGCCACTGCTTCCTAAACAAAGTCAATCAATAAACCCGCACATGGATCCATGAGTCTTGCAGGAAAGACAAAAGTTAACACCTCTAAAGGCAACCCTTCTCTCACCCTGCTGAAAATCCAAATTTTCCAGGCTCTGCTGGCTTCTCTTTTCATTCCTCCTTGTGCTTTGAGCCATTCTTTTCTCCACAAGGATGGGTGTTTAGATTCTCGCCTTCTAATCAGCCACAATTATAGCCTTTCCCAGGATCTTCTGCTGCCAAATTGGAGGGGGAAAAGAGAGAAAAGGTTTTAAAAAATAAGAGAGAGAGGCTAATTCTTGCAAAGACATATGTGTTTAGTGTTGTTGGCAGATTTGTAAACTTATTAGTGCCTCCACACACCATGTAATTAAGATCTACTGGTAATTAGTCAATAGTTAAAAATAGGGGTTGGTATTGTGCTGCTGAAAACGCCTACAAAATAATGTGTTCTCTGCTCTCAAGATGCAGTTAGTGTCTCCAAAAAATGTTAATTTAAAAAATATGTATTTGTTGCAGAAGCAGATTTTTCAGCAAAGGAGATTTCGGCGAGTTTGTGTGTATGTGTGTGTGTGTGTGCATGTGTGCATCCAACCTATTTATCTTTCAACATTTCTGTGTGTTTGTGTGATGTCCAAAGAGCCTGAGTGCATGTTTTGTCTTGGATAAAAATGTTAAGCTACAAAACTGCAGACTCGGCAGAGCCATGGAGAGGGAAGGGGAGCTGTTCTCATCTGTCGATTTCCATTGGAATAAACCTGCTCATCAAAGGAAATTGTTCAGAAATCCATGGGAATGGCAGATGTGCAGCACCATGGGGCAGATGTCTGGTGTTTGGAGAGCCGTGTGTGTATTTTCTAAATATTCAGGGATTACCACAGTCTATGGATATAATCCTTTAGTAACCTGGAATGTCAAAGACAACACAAAAGCTCTAATGCCTTCCAGCAAACAATTTGGCCAAACAGCCCTGAAAGAGCAGGTTAGAAGTCACTTGTCTTTATCCCATGAAAGAAGACCCAAAAGAAGTAATGTGGTTTTTTAAGATTTCTTAACTCCTGCTGTATAATGTGCTCCAGAGCTGTGAGAGTTGCTGGTGATGTTCTGAAAGGATGTCTCATTTGGCTGTCATAAGCAATCTGCAGTGATTTGTTGTGCAGACAGGCATTTGTCTCAAGTAATCCAAAGGGCTTATTGTGATTGCTTGCTAGATCCAAGGAACGCAGAGTCGACTCGATGGGGGATTCATTTATTATGCTCCCAAACCTCTCCTAAATCTTTCCTTATGTCATGTCAATGGATTTGTCAGGCCACCCTCAGACACCAGCAATGCACTGGTGAGGGAGATTTACCTTTGCCAAGCAGAGTTGGTTGCTGTGTTGATAGAGCTGCTCCTGGAGTGCCTGTGGAGAGGAAAATTCTGCTCCAGGAAAACTGGACTTAGTTTCATGCTCTGGAGAGAAGCACCTGTTGTTGACCTTAAGAGAAAAAACCCTACTCCAAATCCAGGCTAAAGCAGAAAAGACCAAGCCTGGACCATCCTACCAAGGACGACAAAGTTATTTCATGGGTTGTTCATGATTCCACATGAGTTCAGGGAGTCATAGAGTAATGGAATGGGTTGGAAGGGACCTAAAAAACCACCTCATTGCAGCCCCCTGCCATGGGCGGGGACACCTTCCACTATCCCAGGGTGCTCCAAGCCCTGTCCAGCCTGGCCTTGGACACTTCCAGGGATCCAGGGGCAGCCACAGCTTCTCTGGGCACCCTGTGCCAGCACTTCAGAACCCTCACAGGGAAGAATTCCTTCCCAATATCCCACCTAACCCTGCCCTCTGTCAGTGTGAAACCTTGTCCTGTCTCTCCAGGCCCTTGTAAATGCTGTTTCTCCAACTTTCCTGTTGGCTCCTTTTAGCCACTGGAAGGCCACAATTACGTCACCCCAAAGCTTTTTCTCTTCCAGGCCGATCAGTCCCTACTCCCTCAACCTTTCCTCTCAGAAGAGATGCCCCATCCTCTGGTCATCTTTGGACTCACTGTCCTTCCTGTGTTGGGGACACCGGGTGGGGTCTCACTTGACTGGGCAGATGGGCAGAATCCCCCCCTCCCCTGCTGTCCACGCTGTGGGATCAGCCCAGGACATGGGGGTTTCAGGGCCAGGGCATGTCCAGCCTCTTGCTAGCACCCCCAAGTCCTTCTCCCAGGATTGTTCTTGATAGGTGACATCTGAAAAACCAACTGGGTTGCATCCCTGCTACCCAGACACCTGGCATTGTTACCTTTGAGTTCACAGTAGGATTTATAGTAATGTTTCTTTGACGCTGAAAATGAATTTCAATGTCATTGTGTTCAACTGTGGCATTTATAGAGCAGGTTTTCTGCTCAAAAACCTGAGAAACGTTTTTAAATAGCTTTTTCAGGTATGAATGTGTCCTTTGAATCCTCTAACTCTTTCCCAAGTCCTCTTTCCCTGGTTAAGAGTGGCAGTTAACCAGCACATGGCAAGTACTTTGGGAATGTCATAAAGTTCATTGCACATAACTCATGAATAGAACGATGTTATATGGTGATAACTAAAAGGTATAGATGCATATTGGGGATGCAGTTTGTTTCTAATGAAACAAAATCACTCATTGGGGAAAAAAAAAGAATCCAAACAAATTATAGAATCACAGAATTTGGGTTGGAAGGGACCTTAAAGATCATCTCACTCCATCAGCAGGGACACTTCCTCTAGATGAGTTTTCTCAGAGCCCCATCCTCCAAGCCCATCCCCAAATGAAGTGAAACCAACAGTCTTTGAACAAGGAGTGGCTTTAAGATTTCTCTTCTTTGGGAGCTGTGCCTGTCATCTGCAGCTTCACCTGGGAGAAGACATTGATAGGATGTCTTCTGTCTCCTTGGAGTCTAGTAGAAACTATTGGATGGATGAAAGAGTTGTTGGAGCAGATAGGAGTGAAAAAGACACAGAAAATTAGAGATGGGCACTCTGAGGATGTGATCTCCCCAGCCCTGTTTCCTCAAGAAACTAGAAAAACATAAAAAAAACCCCTTTATTCCCTCAGCTCTTTTCTGCTTCACTTCTTCCAGCTCTTTTATAAAATCACCATTCCCACATCTCACTGTCCAGCCTGGACTCACCTGGGACTCAAACACATTCTGCAGCATCACCTTGGGGTAGGTGCACATTTCTCCTGGAGCAAATCTCCATTTACCAGCTGATCAGCCACCACTGGGGAGCACCAGCTGATCCCCACTCATGCCAGAGCTTGGGAAGAAGTCACTGCATGAGAACTGCTGGGGCGTGAGGACCTCTGGGACACGCGGCTGCCGAGGCTGGACAGTGACAAACCTCTCCAGAGGGACTCAGGACATCTGAACAGCCTGAAAAATCCTGCAGGACTCGAGGACTGGGAATAGGAAACAACTGCTGCTCTGTTCCAGAATGTGAACTAAAAAGAAAAGCCCATTTGAGGCAAACAGCAACAAGTTCAAGGAGTCCTCTGGGGTGAAAATGTGTGGAAAGTAGAATTATTAAAGACAAATAAGTGTTTTCCTTGATCTCAGTTTTCTTATAGGACCTTGCTAAACAGCAAACAGTGAGGAGAAAATGAGAGGTGAATCCTCGATTTCACATACAGGTTGGAAAAGTCTTCAAAGGGCATCAAATCCAAACTTGAACCACTTTGTCAACTAAACCAGAGCATTCAGTGTCACTTCCAGCTGTTCCTTGAACACCTCCAGGGATGGTGATTCTGCCATCTCGCTGGGCAGCCTGTCCCAATTTTAAACAACCTATTTTGTAAGGAAAGTGCAAAAATTTGAAGCAATCCAGCTGCTGGGACACTCCTGGGGCACCATGCACAGGACCAGGATGGCCCAGGGTGAGGAGAGGCTGGAGCAGCCCCTGTGCTCCTGTCCCTGCAATACACAGCCCGTCAGGGTTTGTGGCCCAGTGATGTCTTTTCTTCTCAGTTTGGAGTTTTGCTTTGAAAGGCAGTTCTGGTGACTCTGATTTGTGATGACAGCAACTTCAGTGGCATTTAAAGAGACTGGAAGGAAGAGATAAATAAGCTTGAAGATTGCTTAATAAAGCAGTGGAAGAATTGTTCTTCCCTGTGAGGTTCCTAGACACGAAGCCAGGCGTGGGAATTCGTCTCGTCTTGTTTTAGCCATCTAGAAGTTGGACATCTTCCTTGTCCAAGCTGATCCTTCAGAGTTTCTCTGGAGGATTTGGAGAGGATGCCAGCACAACTGGAAGGCAATTCCCCTCCCTGTTTTAGGCACATATTTTGAGACAGGAGGAACCATGCTCTGGAAGTGCCCATTTTTTTTTTTTTTGCTGACTGCACAGAAATTTAACTTTTAGAGGGGTGAAATTAGGCAAGGGTAACCCCCCAGACCAGACAGAATGAGAAGAACCTTGTTGAGAGATAGATCCTTTGATTAGGTGACACTTTGAGTCTTGCTTCTCAGGTTGCCAGAGAGCCAGGAATGGTGAGTTTGGTCTTTGGGAAGTGTCACAAACTGTTCCTTGTGGCATCTCCCACGGAAAACCCAGCCAGAACTAGAGAAACCCACCTCCTGCTCTGGTCAGGGGATGGGCAGTGCAGGACAGAGGGAATCCCATGGAGGTGAAGCAAAGCTGGAGGACAGCAAGGACTCCTCAAAGAGAAGTGTGAGGAGCTCAGTTCTCTGCTGGTTAGGCTGATCAGAAGGGGCATGAGGGAGTCTGCGGCACAAATGCTCAGGTTGAGTCTCAGAGAGGATAACAAGCTCTGGCATTTTTAGGGCAGAATGGAAAGAAGATCTTAAAAAAAAAAAAAAGAAAAAAAAGAAGCTGAAACAGCAGCAAACAATAACTCTTGATCTAAATCTTACAGATCACTGTACTTGCAGTGGGGCAACTGTCCAGATAAAGACTGCAAAACTGGGCCTGTTGAATGAGACCCACCTTGACCCAAAAAGTTCTTAATTGTCCTTCCACCACCAGCAGAGATTGTGCAGGCTTGACTAATCACTCTGCAGCACCTGTAATATTTCATATTAAGAGAGGAAAGAATTCCCATTCCTCTGAAACATTCCCATCCTATGGGAATGTTTCCTCTGAAACATTCCTATCTTGTTGCTGTGGACTCCCTATCCTGGAGAAGTTCCATACCAGGCTGGGTAAGGATCTCAGCGACCTGATTTAGTGGAAGGTGTCTCTGCCCATGGCAAAGGGTTGGAGCTGGATGTTCTTTAAGGTTCCTCCCAACAGAAAACATTCCATGATTCTATGATTCAATAAAGAGAGACTTCATTCATAGACCTGAGCAAGAAGAATAGTCCTGGGAATGGCAGAGGGAATGGTTTTAAACTAGGAGAGGTTCAGTTTAAAGATCAGGAAGGAATTGTTCCTGGAGTGGGTGGGGAGGCCCTGGCACAGGTTTTCCAGAGAAGCTGTGGCTGCCCCTGGATCCCTGGAAGTGTCCAAGGCCAGGCTGGACAGGGTTTGGAGCAACCTGGGATAGTGGAAGGTGTTTCTGCCCATGTCAGGGCTCAGACTAGATAAGCTTTGGATTCCATTCCATTCCAAGCCCTGCCATTCTGTGATTCTATGATCCTGCTGATTCTGCTTAGGACTGGTCAGAAATGCCCCCAAGAAATTTCCAGATGAGAATGGCACTCATTACTCTTTCAAATCACCGCTGCTCAAGGTGCTGTGAGGCTGCAGCACTCCTGGAGCTGGCTGTTCATTCGTTAACATTCCAGGGAGGAGCCGCCACTGCCGGTTCCACTCCCGTGAGCAAGTTCCCCTCCTCGGTGTGGCTGCAGCTCCCAGCTGCCAGGAGGATTTGGTGCAAGGTTGTCAGGCCAGCAGGGTGAGAGGCAGCAAACTCCTGTTTTCAGAACCTGGGACACTCGAGGGGCAAGCACACACCCTGTTCCTTTGCTCCAAGTTTCTCACAGGGAGTCCAACAACCTTGGATTGCTCATGTGTGCTTTCAGGATATCATGTACAGCACAGCTTGCATCTCCTTGTCAGCGGCTCTTTTATCACTTCTTGATTAAACAAAACATTTAAATCCTGATCCCTTATCATGTCTCGATCCTGAGACGTGTCTGTGTGGCAGAATATTTAAACCAGCTCCCAGTGCCACTTGTTTCAAGGAGCACAGATGGGCTTCAGGTTAATTTTAGGTGTAATATTTTGCTGCATCAGGATCTTCCCCTGCAAAGGACAGCTTCCTGGGTAAAGAGAGGGCAGTGCAAGGAGACATCCCTGTCACTGCAGGAGACACAAGCTAACATTGTTTTTGCAGGAGAAAATGTGCATGGAAGGACCTCACAGCTTCCTCCTGAGCCTGCAAGTCTACCTTGAATTACTTAATGGGGGTGTTGATAGAGGGTGACTTGGGAGCTGGAGTCACCTGAGAGTTGAAGCCATGACAACCATCCAGCTTTAGGAGGGATCTCAGTGTTTTCAAGTATTTTCTGTCCCTGTTGTTCATTCATCCATCCAGGCTGTGCATGGGCCTCAGTCAATCCAGTTCTTGTATTTTTCCTGTCAGATGGGGATGTATTTATTTACTTCTGAGTTTCCCATCTAAAACACTTGAACCACAGCTCATGTCTCAACAGGTGAGTTGTGCCACAAATCCCCTTTTGGAGTCATCACTGCTGGGAAACAGAGCCATGGAATCATGGAATGGTTTGGGACAGAAGGGACCTTAGACATCATCTCATTACAACACCCTGCCATGGGCAGGGACACCTTCCACTTTCCACCATCCCAGGGTGCCCCAAGCCCCATCCAGCTGGGCTTGGACACTTCCAGGGATCCAGGGGCAGCCACAGCTTCTCAGGGCACCCTGTTCCAGGGCCTCACCACCCTCTGAGAAGTTTCTTCCTAACTCTTTCCTCTGTCAGTTTAAAGCCTCTCCACTTGTCCTATCACTCCAAAGTCTCTCTCCCTCTTTTTTATAAGCTGCTTTTAATTACTGGAAGGGGTCACAATGGTTTCTCCCTTTCCAGACTGAACAACTCTTGCTTTTTCAGCATTTTTCCTGGGAGAGGTGCTCCAGCCCTCAGATCATCTTTGTGGCCTCCTCTGCACCGCCTTCCCAGGACCTCTCCTTTTTTCTTCAGAAGAGCCTGGAAATGGCCCCAGAACACTCTCCCCGAGTGGGCTGTGTGGGTTTTGTGGACAGAGATGATAGATGGCCCTCCCCCCAGCACTGCAACAAAGCCTGTTTTCCATAGTTCCCTCTGTACTTTCCCCCAGAGCTGGGGGAATTGTGGATCAGGTGCATTTGACAGTGTGAAGGCAGAGTAACAGTCTGGCAGCTGGGCTCTGCTGGGAACCTGTGCCTGCCTGGTGCTGGCCCCTGATGTCAGGGAGATGCAATCATGGCCAGAGGTGATACCTGCATTTCCAGGTGCTTCTGCTCTTTCAGCTATTTGCCTCCCCAAAATCACTCTTTATTGCTACGTGTGAAAACCTCCACCACTGTGTGAAATTACTGTGGATCAGATGGGAGCGGATCCCTGGCGCTGGCTTTCAATAGGATATTTCACAGCTCTCTGCTTGCTGGGGAACATCCATTTCTGCTCCAGTCTGTGCTGACCTGCACAAATCACAGCTTTCACAGCCTCCTGATGCAGAGCTTGGGCCCTGTAATCAAAGGTGCAGCCCCCTGGGTGTTTAGATTTGAAGGGCACTGATTTGGGGTCCCCTGTACCCCCCACAGTGGGCATTTTTGTCTGAGCAGTTTTCACATTATGGCTGGATGCACTTTTCTCCAAGGTGCTGCTTGTCTGTGCCCTCTTCTTTCCTCCAAATATTCCAAAAAAATAAATTGTTACCTGAGAGGGTGGTGAGGCCTTGGCACAGGGTGCCAGTGGAGCTGTGACTTCCTCATCCCTGGAAGTGTCAAAGGCCAGGCTGGATGGGGCTTGGAGCAACTTGGAAAAGTGGAAGGTGTCCCTGCCCATGGTAGGGGGTTGCAATGAGGTGGTTTTTTAGGTCCTTTCCAACCCAACCCACTCTAGATGGGATTTTAAGAGCTCTGCAGTGCCTGTTTTGTGGTTTTTTTTTTTTCTCTTGCATATGTTGGAGAAAATAGTTAGGGTGGGTCTACACAGGTTCTGATTTCTCTGATTTATCCATATAAATACATGTAGATCCCAATCCTCAACCCCCATCAATGCACCCATCAGGGTGTTATGATTCCTCTCTGATTTGCAGTAGAACCATAGAATATCCTGAACTGGAAGGGACCCACTAGGACCATTAAATCCAACTCCTGTCCCTGCACAGGACACCCCATGCAGTGATAGCACCATGGCTGAGCTTTTCATTGACATGGAAACCAATGGCTTGTCATGGGAGGGAGGTCAGCGTTCCAGTGTTTGCTGAGGGTGGAATTACAGAATCGCAGAATGGTTTGGGTTGGAAGGACCTGAAAAACCATCTCATTCCACCCCTCCTGCCATAAGCAGGGACACTTTCCATAGACCAAATTTCTCCAAGCCCTGTCCAACCTGACCTGGAACACCTCCAGGAGTGGGGAGTCCACACCATCTCTGGGCATCTATGAGGGCTCCTTCATCACTCTTCACTCCTGAACTGGGCAAAGTGTCACCTGCAGTCTCCCAGGATATTTCAGACTCCATTTCGTAAATGCCCTGTGGTGCTCTGCCGACATTCCAGGCCAGGGTTTGCTGCTGGAGCGATCTCTGGAGCCACGGATTTCCCCGTGCACGGTGACTCACTGTAGCACACTAATCACACCCAGCCCCTTCCGTGATCTCCCCAGCTCCTGCGCAGGAATTGCCATTCCCACTTAGACCACCAGCTCATCAAACCCCTTCTCTTGCCTCTGGCAATGACCAAAACTGGAGGCTCCTGAGGTTGCCTCCATCACACTCCAAAGTGTCTGCACAGTTCTGGGTGTTGGGTGGAAAAGCTCTCCCCCGGCTGCTGCCCAAGATCCACTTATGCGCTGGAGCATGAGATTTGATTACCTTTATTACAGGATCTTCGCATGCAGAGCTGCAAATGTTCGTGGTCATGCAATTATCCAGTCACAGCAGTTGACTCAGTGACCTTCTTTAGCAGTGAAGTCCATAAATTGGCTTTACACAATGGAGGGACCTCTGAATTTCTCCTCCTCCTCCATTGAACTTCATCTTCACCAAGTGACATCCCGTGACTTGTATTATACAGGGCAGGGAAAAATGGAAACAGGGTTTCGTGCCTGTGGTTTCCTTCTCTTTTTTTATTTGAAAATCCTCAAACTCTTCTGTTGTCTTTACAAAACATTTTTGGATTTTTGACTGTTTTCTTTCCTGAATCAAGATAAACTTGTGCAGCTCTTCAGGGTGTTCTGGCACCCTGGAGCACAGGTGAAGATCACCCATGAAACGTCCAACACATCCTTTGGCTTCTCAGGGCAAAGTTCTCATGTATGTTTAGGAAAATACACAAATAATTGTGGAATACCACAATGGTTTGGTTGGAAGGGACATTAAAGCTCATCCAGTTCCACCCCCTGACATGGGCAGGGACATCTTCCACTATCCCAGGCTGCTCCAAGCCCTGTCCAGCCTGGCCTTGGACACTTCCAGAGATTCAGGGGCAGCCACAGCTTCTCTGGGCAACCTGTGCCAGGGCTTCCCCACCCTCACAGCCAAGAATTTCTTCCCAATATCCCATCCATCCCTGCCCTCTGGCAGTGGGAAGCCATTCCCTGTGTCCTGTCCCTTCCATCCCTTGTCCCCAGTCCCTCTCCAGCTCTCCTGGAGCCCCTTTAGGCTCTGGAAGGGGCTCTGAGCTCCCCTGGATCCTTCTCATCTCCAGGTGAACACCCCCAGCTCTCCCAGCCTGGCTCCAGAGCAGAGGAGCCCCAGCCCTTGGAGCATCTCCATGGCCTCCTCTGGACTCTCTCCAGCAGCTCCACATCTGCTGTTGGAGCCCAGGGCTGGGGCTGCTCTGCAGGTGGGGTCTCACCTGAGAGGGGCAGAATCCCCCCCTTCCCTGCTGCCCATGCTGGAGGATCAGCCCAGGACGTGACCATGGCTGTGTCACATCCAGTTCTCATCCACCAGCATCTCCAAATCTTTCTCCCTAGGACAAGTCCCATTCTCCTCCCTGCCTCTTCTTGTGCCTGGGATTGCCCAGACCAAAGTGCAGGACCTTGCAGTTGGCCTTGTTGATCTTCATGAGGTTCACATGGAAGATCTTGATGAGGTTCCCACCTCTCCAGCCTGTCCTGGTCCCTCCAGATGGCAAAACGCAAGGAAGGCCATTTCAAGGGCTGACACCTTCTGAGACCCAGCAGGAGAGGGCAGATGATGAGCTCACCCCTTTGCATTTCAGGGCAAATTGAAAGACAAGAAGCAACTCAGGGATCCCAAGTACAATTTGGCCAGAGCTCGCATTTCCCAGTGAAAACGCATCAGGTAGCACAAGAAACAGGGGAAACAGCTATTCAGAGAGAAGGAAAAAATATTACTTTTAGGGGAAACAATGGCACAAAATAACATTTAGCATCTCTTCCAGCACATGCTGCTGCAGCCTTGAGTGCAAGGAGCCGTAAAAGTGACTAAAGCAAGAGTCTCCAGCACGGATTGCTCAAGTGAAAGGAAGCTGGGATGAAATGCCAGCCAGCCCCGTCGGTCCCTCACCCAGCACTGCTCAGAAATGCCTGATGCTTTCTGACTGGATAGCCAGGCTTGGAGTAATTACTCAGTTCCAGCATTTTCACTTTTAAAGAGAAAAAGAGGCTTCTTATCTTTGCATGAGTTACAATTTTGCCTCGTGTTTTATGAGCTGACACTGCTGGTGAATGTTGGGGTGTTGTGAGGGTCTCCAGGATGAGGTGAGAGATGAGAATTGACTCCAAGTTCTCAGAAGGCTGATTTATTATTATGTTATGTTATGTTATGTTATGTTATGTTATGTGTTATGTTATGTTATACTATATGAAAATTATATACTAAAACCATACTAAAGAAAGAGAGAGGATTCATCAGAAGGCTAGAAAAGAATAAAAACTCATGACTGACCAAAGTCCCAACTGGGCTCCGTCATTAAGTTAAAACAATTCACATGGAACCAATCAAAGATGCGCCTGTTGGTAAGCAATCTCCAGACCACTTTGCTTGGAATGTGTAATTATTTATTTATTTGTAATTATTGTTTACATTTCTTTTCTGAGGCTTCTCAGCTTCTCAGGAGAAAAATCCTGGTGAAGGGATTTTTCAGAAAATATCATGGTGACAGGTGAAGGTCTTTGTTTCTGGTTTGCTCCACTCCTGGTCCTTGTGGCCACGTGGCCCCTGTCCTGCTCCACCCTACTTGAATTAAAATCCCTGAGGCTGTGGCTACAACTGGAATGAAACTATTTGGGGCACAGAGAGTCACCCCTGTTGCTGAACTGCTTGTTTCAGCTCAGGTGGGACATTGGCTGGAATGACCTGGGAAGCTCAGGAGTCAACATGGATAAGGGACCATTCCCAATGGACCATCTGGAGGGATCATCCTGTTTTGAAGACTGAGAAAGTTTAATAGCAGTTCCAGCCCAACTGGCCACTCTTTCTTGGCTTTGGGGCATGCACGAGACCATGTTTAAATTGTGAATCTCTTAAGAGATTTATAAATTTCTGGAGAGAATCTAGGTGCTCTGAGGTGCTCTGGTGCTACACAGTAATTATGACTGGGGTCATTAGTCACATTTAGGGGCTGAAGGCCTGAATCCCCTCTCCAGAGGAATAGCAGGAGCTGGGTGTTGACTGCTGGGTGATCCAAGTCAAGTTGGCAAGGCAAAAATGCTGAAAGAGCCTTCCCAAGGATTCTGGAAGGGCTGTTTGGCCACAGGTTGGGCTGGCTGTTGTCCCAAGACCTGTGGGGTGTGACTCTTCCCTTCCGGTGGCACCCAGGCCAGACTGGCCCTGGATTATCCCTAAATCCTCTTGGTCATCCAGGCACTGCACCCATTGCCTTTATGCCCTGACATCATTCCTCCATCCATTTTTCCCCTCTTCAAGCCACATTTCCAGCACCTCACCATCCCTTTCCTGTGTCAGATCCTGGGATCCTGATAAAGCCACCACATGACCTTGCTCAATGTAACCATTCCCTTCCTGGTCTCTGCTCATGTTCTGCTCCTGGAACTCCCCCTACCCACATCCCTCCTGCCCTTGTGGCCATCCCACTTCCCTTCCCTCTTCCACACCTCCCTTAATGCCTCATGCTGCTTCCCAAGGACCTTTCCTGCTCTCTCCCAGCCCTCACAGCACCAAGAGAGCTGAATGTCTGGCCTCCAAAACCTTGGGATTCCCAACACCAGGGGGATACCCCACATTCCAGCTGAAAAGCAGAACAGTTTTTGGGGCAATAGCATCACTTTGCCTGTTTTTCAGCTCTCCATGCAGCCCACAAGTCCTTCCCTCTTACCAGACCACTCTTTCCTGAGGGGAATCACAGCCATCAGCCTCCATGATCCTCTAAAACCTGGCATTGCTCAGCCATTGCCTGTTTCTGCATCCCAGCCACCTCCCCCACACTCTTTCCTTCTCTAATATCCAAGGAGCCACAGCTTAGGAGCCCCAGCTTAGCATCACCTCCTCTAATAGCATAAGCCCTGGATGAATTAGGGCACAGGGTGTTACTGGAATTCCTTGCCTTGTTCCACATGCTGGGGTCTTTTCTGTTATTTCTGTGCTGGATATTCAGAGCATAGGAAGATGGGTTATTATTGGGATTTTAGAGTCAGTATTTGTTTTTAGAAAAGAAAATGGGTGCAGCAGAGGGGTCTATATCATACATCCTCAGGAGGCAAAAACTGAGTGACAAGTTAAAGTCATCATGGTAAAAAGTTCCCTTAAAAAAAGAAAATCACAATTCTTACAGTCTAGACCAAATATTCCCATTATTGGTCAGCTTGATCCTCCTCCTATGCCTGCCAAAAATGAAAACAGCTTTAGGACAGTCACTTTATTTGAATTTGATGCTTTTTTTGGGTCTAGGTTAAAGGTCACAGCTTGGTCAGAGGTGGCACGGAGGACAAACAATGGAGATGTAGAACTGACAGGCATGTGGGGCTGGAAAATCCTGGAAGCGCTGGATATGTTGGCTCTGATTTTATTTGGGTTTTGTCAGGCTAATTAGAAAGTGCTGCACACTCATGCATTGGCAGATCCTAAACATTGTGGTGTTGTCTGGCTGGGTAAACACGTATGGGATTGGAGGGAGAGGAGTTCTTTGGGATATCCTGGAGAGATGGAGCAGGGTGGAACAATGAGGCAGAATTGGGGATTTTCTTTGGCTGTGCAGCACAGACCATTTCCCTTTGTCCATTATGGGGTAAATTCCTCATTCTTGGAAAGGCATGAGCAGACTGGTGTCATGGACATATGTTATGAAAAATCTTTTCATTAAGAAATTTTCTCTTGAGAAGCTGGGAAGTTTCAGCCTCTCTATGTTTTGTTGTTTTAGAATGTGATTTAGAGAATTGTTTACTTAGCATGTGAAATTGTTTTTACATGATAACCAATGACAGCCACCTGTGTCGAAGCTGTGAGTCAGTCACAAGATTTTATTATCATTCCATTCCATTCCATTCCATTCCATTCCATTCCATTCTATTCTTTGCTAACCTTCTGATGAAATCCTTTCTTCTATTCTTTTAGTAAAGCTTTAATATATTGTTTTCTTTAAATATAATATACATCATAAAATAATAAATCAACCTTCTGAAACATAGAATCAAAATTCTCATCTCTTCCCTCATCCTGAAACCCTTGCAAACACCACTACAGACTGGAGGCACAAAATGGAAGGAAAACATAATGGAGACAACCATAAGGAATGCTTTGGAGTGGGGGCATAGCAGTGGTCCCAGCAGGAAGCCATTTATTCTCGGGATACTCACAAAGGGGCTTTGCCCAAGACATGTTTAAGCAGCTTATGGCCATTAGACAAATGTTTAATCTGCAGGAAAGTGGGCCACCAGGCAGGCAGGTGCTGGGATGCTTTTTGAGCCATGGAGCAGCTGGGTCTGGGAAGAGAGGGCAGTGCAGGGGACCCTGGGGACAGGGAACCAGAGGAGGGCAGGGTTTGCACCTCAGGACAGGTGTGACCACTGCAAATGCCAAAATACTTCCTATGGAAAGGTGAAAGGAGCCCTTGAAATCACCTGAGTGCAGCAGGGATGGGCAAAGAGGCCCCAAAAAGGCTGTCCCAAGTCTCTCCCACCTGTGTGTGACCTGAGGCAGCCAGGTGGGAGGTGGTTCAAATAAAACTCTCCAGATTTGCAGCCCCGCAGAGGCAGCCACGGCCGAAAGGCACGGAAAGCCAGACAGAAAATCAGCTCATTCCCACATCTGATCCCGGTTTGCCCTAAATAAAGCCCTGGATCGGCCCGTGGGGGGCACGAGCAGAGCAGGAATAACTTCAGGGGATGCCCTTTTCCGAGAGCAAGGCTGGAGCTGCCATCCCTGGGCTGCCCGAGCAGCGTTTCCCAGGCAGCTGCCGTCGTTTTGCAGCTATCCAAGAGATGGCAGCCTTCCCTAAATCTTCTCCGGGCTCTGACCACGGGCACGGCTTTCACCTTGAGCCCGACACGGCGGCTGGCGCAGCCCCTGAGGTCTCAAGCTGCTAAAAGCCGCCTTTCCAGCCGTGCTGCCAGGATTTTCCTGGTTCCTGCCTGCAGCAGTGATGGTGGAGAAGAGATCTGGGTTTTCTCTTGGTTGTACATCACCCAAAGTTGCCTTTTTTAGCATCCGGGCTGTTCCTGTGGTTGTTCCTCACCATCCATGGTGCCTGGAGCAGCTTCTGTGGGAGGGGGCGTTTGGGTTGGGAACTCCAGGAGGAGGTGTAGGAGCCAGGAACACACTGGCCTGGGCTCTCAGCTCCCTGTGATCTCTATTCCCAAACTCTTCTTCCCTGCAGAAGGACACAATGAGATGGTGGGATGAGCTCTACCTGCTGGTGCCTTTGCTGTGCAGCTTTGTGGTCATCCACCCACAAAATTCCAACGTTTCCCCTCAAGAAATCACAGACTCACAGAGAGGTTGGGTTGGAAAAGGCTTTAAAAACCTTCTCAGTCACCCCCTGCCATGGGCAGGGACACCTTCCACTGTCCCAGGCTGCTCCAAGCCCTGTCCAGCCTGACTTTGAACATTCCAGGGATCCAGGGACAGCCACAGCTTCTCTGGGCACCCTGTGCCAGGGGCCTCCCTATCCTCACAATATTCCCATCTTCCTCCCCAGAGATTTCACTCTGCCTCAGTGTTCATTGCAGGAGCTCATCGGGATAGAAAATGATTTTTTATGCTCCCATCTCGTGCATCTCTGTTCTCCAGATCTTGAAAGTAGAAGATGAAAACACAAATATAAACCCCATTCTTTTCCAAGCATCCCTTTTATCAGTTTGCCCTTCTCTCCACATTATATTTGCAGCCTGTGGAAAACTACGGAAACCAAAGTACAAATACAAACCAACGCCCTCAGCTCTGTCCCCCCACCAATGTTTCCCTGAGCCAGACAGTCCTAGAGAAAGAAGTCACACAGCCTATTCCTGGCTCTGTTCCCGTGGCCTTGGACACTCTGGAGGTGTCTATTCCAGTCCATTAAACAGTGCCAGGGCCTGTTTGCTGGGCCTGAGGCCAGCTGGCATTACCTGGCCATGTCCAGACTATCACTGGTGTGTGAGGAGCCCCCATCCCTGCTCCTTACTGGTGAACACCTTTGCTGTTGTCCCCACCTGGCACTTGGACTGACACAAGTTAGACCTTCAATAGGCTCTGTTCATCCCTGTGGATCCCAACCTCCCTAAAATATGAAATTGTCACTATCCACGGTGCATTCTCTGTTTTTCTCAGATAAAACCGTGGTGATCCATTTTTTTTTAATTTGAGTTTTTAAATCCTTTCCCTTTGCTGTGCATTAAAACTGAGCAAAACATGATTTCCTTCCTCTCAAAGAGAGACAGGGGTGCACTTTCCTCTGGGCTTAGGATAACTTGGAGGTGCCATTGGGGGTGACACTGGAGTCCACAGCTGAGGACATTGACGGGAATGGAAGGAAAATTGATGGGAATTGAAGGAAAAACCAGCCTTAAAAATCTGCAGAAGATAATTCCCTGAGCCATGGTGAGCTCTTCTCCAGGAAACCCACCCAGTCTCCCCCAGGAGCAAGGTGTGGTGGCAGCACAGTCCCTGCAGCAGGGGCTTTCAGCTGCTCCTCCTGGAGACATCAGGAGGAAAATCACAGTGACAAATGGGAACTAGGATCAGCAAGGCATGAAGCTGATTTGGGTTTGTCTGTGCCTTGTTTCCCAAGGAAATGGTGAGCAAAGAAGAGCCCTAGATCATGGAATCAAAGAATTTTTGAGGTTGGAAGGGACCTTAAGGATCATCTTGATCCAATCCCCTGCCTGGGGCAAGGACACTTTCCACCATCCCAGGTTGATCCAAGCCC
Organism: Molothrus aeneus; assembly: GCF_037042795.1. Taxonomy (NCBI): domain Eukaryota; kingdom Metazoa; phylum Chordata; class Aves; order Passeriformes; family Icteridae; genus Molothrus; species Molothrus aeneus. The sequence continues at coordinate 110,150,677 of NC_089648.1, read as the reverse complement.
TGTCCAACCTGGCCCTGGACACTTCCAGGGATCCAGGGGCAGCCACAGCTTCTCTGGGCACCCTGTGCCAGCTGCAGCTCTGCTGGGTCAGGGATCACTTCCACGTTCATCAGATTTTTCTCCTTCAGGTGTCCCCAGAGATGCCCAGAGATGCAGCCTCAGCTAAGAAGGAGCAACTGGAGGGCACATTCCCCGTGCTGTGTCCTTGGGAAGAGTCTCCAGGAATGCCATGGGCTGCTTACCCCATCAGGCCAACTCCAAAACAGGGCTCAATGACACATAAAAGGACAAAACTAAAGTCTTTCTGGGGACAAAACTTAATTATTGGTGGCAATTTTCAGATCCAGAAGGCACAGCGCAGTTTTTAGACTGCACTAGCCCTGGCTGGATCCAGTCTGTTATTAATCCACAGCAAAGATTGTGCCTCTGCCCTCCTGCTTCACCCTCCAGCAGCTCAATCCCAAGGATCCTGCACCTTCCAATGTTCCTGTGCTACCAACAGAGCTGCTTACACAGCCATGGTCATTTCCAAATTATTGGCAGTGCAGGGGTGAGGGTTGGAGCCCCTCTGCTCTGGAGCCAGGCTGGGAGAGCTGGGGGTGTTCACTTGGAAAAGAGAAGCATCCAGGGAGAGCTCAGAGCCCCTTCCAGGGCCTAAAGGGGCTCCAGGAGAGCTGGAGAGGGACTAGGGACAAGGGATGGAGGGACAGGACACAGGGAATGGGTTAAACTGGCAGTATTTGCTTTTGGCCACATCATGTCCATGAACAAGGACCTCTCTGGTAAGACTGACTGGATTTTTCCTGGTCCTCTGTGTGACCGTGTTCACAGGGGTCTCAGGTTGAGGGAAGAGATGAGGATCTGAATCCATGTTTCAGAAGGCTTGATTTATTATTTTATGATATATATTACATTAAAACTATACAAAAAGAATAGAAGAAAGGATTTCTTCAGAAGGCTAGCTAAGAATAGAAGAGGAATGATAACAAAGGCTTGTGTCTTGGACCCTCTGTCCGAACCAGCTGGGCTGTGATTGGCCATTAATTAGAAACAATCAACATGGGTCAATCACAGATGCACCTGTTGCATTCCACAGCAGCAGATAATCAATGTTTACATTTTTTTCTTGAGGCCTCTCAGCTTCTCAGGAGGAAAAATCCTAAGTAAAGGATTTTTCAAAAAAGATGTCTGCAACACCTCTGCACCCAACTTTTTAGAACACAACAAACCACACAGCAAATTTCAGGGTATTTTAAATTGAAAGGAGCAAAATATTTTTCCATCAAGGAAAAAAAAAATGAAGAAAGAAGAAAAGAAAGAAAAAACAAAGTTTTTTCCAAACAAGAAGAAACCACTGCAAGCATCACTTTCCATTCTCCTCTCTATTTCCTTTTCCTGTGTGTCAGGCAGCAGTGCATCCTCCCGCAGTCCTCAGTGTGCTCCTCCCTCTCTCCTTTGCCACAGGTCCTGGAGCAATGTCCTCTGCAGCTCCTTTTTGGCTGGCTCTTGGCTGTGGAAAGAAGGAAAGATCTGCATCCACACTGACTGACTCCTCATGGTCACCAGCATGGTCCAGTGACCATGGCCAGGCCCAGTTCCCATGGAGACCCACAGATGTTGGATGGCTAAATTTAGGATGGGGCGATTCTGGAGCTGACCTCCACTCCAAAAGTCTTTTGAACCAAACCCAACATAATTCTCCTCGCAAGTCCCACCCACACCTACTTTCCTGGAAAACTTTTTTTACACAAAATCCCAGAGTGGTTTGGGTTGGAAGGGACCTTGGTCCAGTTCCAACCCCCTGCCATGGGCAGGGACACTTCCCACCATCCCAGGTTGCTCCAAGCCCTGTCCAACCTGGCCTTGGACATTTCCTGGAACACTTTCACCTTAATTCTTTTATGGTTCTTGTCTCTCATTCTGCTCCACACAATTTTCCACCTCACCTGGGGTGGCTATCAGGGCCATTAGGAAAACAGCAAAGACAACATAGATGACCCTCATGGCTGGATAACCACCAGGACCACAGCAGCTCTGGAATGCAGCCTTGCAGGGAGATCTGGCTCAGAAAAAGCCAGGAGACCCTGATATTTATAGACATTTTCTGACAGACAGGACAGAGTTAAGAGTAGTGTGACTTTGCTGGTGCCCAAGGACACATTGTTTGCTGCTTAATGGGAACTTATGTCACTCCAACCCAGTGGCCATCTGACAATGAGACCTCCACTCTGTGCCCATTTGGCTCTTTGAAGGGCTCTTGTGTGCCCTGTGCCAGTGTCCCTCACAAACATTGGTCCCACAGCAGCCTTTCTTTCTTGGTCTGGCTGCCAAGACTTTTAGCACAGACAATTGTGACTGTCCCCCTGTTGAGGGGACTTGGTGCTGGCTTGTAGGAATGGCTGGGATGATCAGTGCTAAAGCAATGAGTTTGAGAGCCTTTTTTCTCCCTTTCTAAAGCAGAGGCCTGAGAGGATTGGTACTACCCTGGCCAATCCCACCCTGGGCATTCCCAGCTGCCTGTCAAGATCCAGACCCTCTACCAGAGCCCCAAATCCTGTGGAAATGGATGAGCAAGTTGTTATCAAGTTGAAATGTCTTTCCTATCAGAAGAACCCTCTGGCTGCCTGAAGGTAAATTGTACACATAAATTAACAGAACGTAGCAAAATGCCAATGGCAGAGATGGCCACAGTGGCTCAGGCCTCTGCTGCCCTCCCAAAGTGTCCTTCACCACAAACTGGGAAGAGTCAGAGAATCACAGAGTGGTTTGGGTTGGATGGGACCTTAAAGGTCATCTATTTCCAAACCCCAAGACAGGGACAGGGACACTTTTCACTAGAGCAGGTTACTGCAGAAGAACCAGAAGTCCTGGCATTTACACTTACATCAGATTGTGATTGATGTGTTCCTTTCCACATTTCCCTCTCCCTTGTGGAGAAACAAAACAAATTCCTTCAGCACCTCCAGTCCAAGGAGAGGCTGAACCCAAACAGAGACTCTGCAGCTTGTGTTCCTGGCAAAGAATGGATGTTTGAGCCTGAACAATGTTGGCACTGCACAACGCTGCTCCCTCTGGAATGGCCTGACAGCAGCCTGGGGCTGCCTGCCCTGGGAAACAAAAGCTGGAAAAGCTCTTGCTCCCAGTGTGGCCACGTGAGGGGACTGGGAACAAGGGGCTCCCTTCCACATCCAGCTGGATGTCACAGCTCTAAGGTGCTGAATGGATCCCCAAGCCCTGTGGATTTGCTGCTGTTCTCTCTCTGCTCTGAATGCATCCATTGCATTGCAAGGTAAAAGCAGGAGAGAAGTAGAGAAGATAAACAGAGAGTTAAACTGTCCCAAATGTTCCTAATGCACCCCTCTAGCTGTCCTTTCTCCAGATGGGAAATGATCCCTCAGCCCCTCTTTTGGTCCCTGACTCCTTTACAAATTCCAGTTTGCTTCAGGATGGATGTGTCACTGGGTAAGGCTGAGCCCATCAGAGACAGTGGCAGCACCTCTGGGATAACAGAGGTAAGAAAAGAGGGGGAAAATGCAAAACAGCACCTGGAGAGGGGAGTGAGAACGTGTGAGAACAGCCCCTGCTCCAAGGGCAGAGCAGCAGGAGGAGCAGGAGCTGCTCCAGGCACCAGAGCTGAGATTCCCAGCCCAGGGAGAGGCAGCTGTGCCCCTGCAGCCCATGGGAGCCCAGGGGAGAGCAGAAATCCACCTGGAGACCCCACACTGGAGCAGGGGACGCCTGAAGGAACCCGGGGGAAATCCAGGCTGGAGCAGGGTCCTGACAGGACTTGTGAGTCCATGGGGGACCCACGTGGAGCAGCCTATTCCTGTAGGACTGAGCCATGGAAAGGACCCACACTGGAGCAGGGGAAGTGTGTGAGGAGCCCAGACCCTGAGGAAAAAGGAGCAGCAGAGACAACTGACCACAGCCCCCATTCCCTGCTGAGAGGGGGAGGGAGAGGATTCAGGACACCCAGAATGGGAAGAAATAGCAGCCAAGGAGGGCAGAATTTTAAGATTTTTTTTTCCTTCCTCATTTCCCTCCCCTGACTTTCATTTTCAATAAATTATGTCCAATTTCCCAAGTGGAGTCTGTTTTGCCCATGGCTGCTGAGGGATCTCCCCCTGCCCAACCCATTGCATGGGACCTGTGAGGATTTTGTTGTTTCTCTGTTTCCCACTTGCTGAAATTTTCATGGAAAGAGGGCTGTCTTCTGCTTGGGAAGTGACATTGCTGAGCCACAGGCACTTTTAACATCTGCAGATAACCTGAAAAGCAGCAAGGAGCTGAAAGAATCTCTCCTGTCTCCAGAGGGCTGTGTTAAGGGCCGTGGAGAAGTCAAGAGGAAAAATAGCACCTCATTCCCAAATCCCCACCCTCTCAGACCCCTGGCAGACCTGCAGCTCTTTGACAGTGGATGTTCAGGCTCTTTTTGGTGCTGCTGAGCCTTTGGGCTGGACTTGGGGAGCCTGTTTTAATGCAGGGACCATGGGGACACCAGTAACCGCACCACACACGCCACAGTTCCATCTCTTTTTTTTTCTTTGTTTTATTTATTAAGAGGAGGGGATGGCAATGGGGTCAGACAGCTGGCAATCTGCTCCCAGAGCCATTGTGGTGCCTCCTCTTCCCCAGGTGCTCCCTCTTCAGCTCCTATTTCCCCTTCCAGCTGGTTGGGATGCAGCAGGAGTACTTGCAGTCAGCAGAGGTGTATTTCAAATCCACCGCACGACACTTTGGGGAGCAGTACCCCGCAGGAGCACAGGTCTTCCTGAACTTCCCATAGCCTGGAAGGGGAGAGGGAGAGTTGTTCCTCATTTCTGTTCCCCATTTCCCCATCTCCCCATTTCCAAATTTCCCCACCTCTGTTCCCCATTTTCCCATTTCTGTTCCCTATTTCCCCATTTTTCCATCTGTGTTCTCCCTTTTCCCATTTCCCCATCTCCCCATTTCCTCATTTCATTTCTGTTCCCTATTTTCCCATTTCCCCAATTTGTATTCCCGATTTCCCCATTTTCCTTTTTCCCCTTTTCCCCATCTCTGCTACCCATCTCCCCGTTTCCCCATTTCCCCATCGCTGTTCCCAATTCCTGTTCCCCATTTCCCCATTATTTCCCCATTTTCCCATCCAATTTCCCCATTTCCCCATTTCCCTATCCCTGTTCCCCATTTCCCCATTTCCCCATCTCATGTTCCCCATTTTCCCATCTCTGTTCCCCATTTCCCCATTTCCCCATCTCTGTTCCCCATTTTCCCATCCCTGTTCCCCACTCCCCCATTTCTCCATCTCATGTTCCCCATTTTCCCATCTCCATTCCCCATTTCCCCATGTTCCCATCCCTGTTCCCCATTTCCATGCCCTCCCACCCCCTCCCAGTCACAGTGGGCAGCAGGATCAGACCCTGTCCATAGGGATGTCCTGCTCAATCCCCTCACATGTCCAACACTCCTGTCCAAACCCAGCTCAGGACTGGAAGGTCACAAGTCTGAACAGCTCCTTGTGCACCTCCCTCCCCTCATTTTTAGAAAAGATGCTCCCAAGGGAAGCAGATCCATTTCCCTCCTGAGAGATGCCCCAAAAACCAAGTTCCTAAAGATGTTCCCCTGTGCCCAGAGATGTTTCCTTCCCTTGTGCCTCTCCAGAAAGGATCAGTGTTCTCAGGGCAAAGCAGGAAAAACTGCATCAAGGATGCTGCAAAGGTCTGAAAATTGGTCCCACAGCAGCCTGGCACCAAATATTCACCATTAAAGGGTTAAAATTGGGCCAAGGGAAAGACTTACCCCAGGTGGTTGATAATTGACACCTGAGGGGGGGGTTCTAACACCCTTTTGGGAGATCTCAGCCCAAAATCCCCTCTTGATTTCTGGAGAGGGACCAGAGAGCAAGAGGAATAGCAGTAACAGTTGTGTCACAGCAATAAACCAAACATGGAATCATGGAATGGTTTGGATTAGAAAAGACCTTAAAGATCTCATTGTTCCAGCCCCCTGCCATGGGCAGGGACACCTTCCTCTATCCCAGGTTGCTCCAAGCTCCATCCAGCCTGACTTTGGGCATTTCCAGGGATCCAGGGGCAGCCACAGCTTCTCTGGGCAACCTGTGCCAGGACCTCCCCAGCCTAACAGGGAAGAATTTCTTCCTCATATCCAAACTAAATCTTTCTCAGCTTAAACCATTAAACACACACAGGACTGAGCTTTGACAGGCACTGAGCTGCTTGAAAAACACCCACAGCACTATGAAATTTTCCAAATCTCTGGGAGAAGTGGCCACATCCAGACTCTTGTTTGGAATTGTCTGTCCTTGGCTCACTCCTAAACTGGACACTGATGTTTTAACCTCAATTATTCCCATACAAATCTCTCCAAGGTAGTTCTCATTTTATTGTCCCTTGAAAGAAGTCATTTAAGTACCTGCCCAGGTTATAGCAGCCACCTTAGAGGGTAAGAACTGAGCTAAAGTTATTTCAAAAGAATCCCAACCGGCATAAAGCTCATCCCACCCCATTTCCCAACTTACCTGGAGTGGCCAGGGAGAAGAGGAGGAAAAGAGCGAAGACAAGGTAGAGGAACTTCATGGCTGGAGTTGAGCTGGGATCTCAGCAAGGCTGGAGAGAGGAGAGCCAGAGACCTCAGAGGGAGGAGGTGATGTACAGGCAGGCTGGAGCTGCTGGGTTTTATAGGGAATCTCCCTGAGGAGCAGAGGATGCTGGGGACACGCGGGAATTCATCCAAATCGTGCAGGGATGGCACAAGAATTCCCCAATTGTGCTGGCAGGCACCTCCTGTCTGCCCCAGATGTGGTTGCCCAACATCAGATAGGATCCCAGCCCTGATGGGAACACAAAGGAATAGGGGATGTTGATATCTGGGTCCTCGGGACGGGGCTGTGGGTCAGAGGGACCTGATGGAGATCTGTGGGTGCAGCGGGGAGGGGAGAACAAGATCAGTATCAGGATCAGTATCACACAACTCCAGGCCTTTCCCAACCTCTGGCAGGGATGCAGAGGGATGCAACAGGGCCACCATGCACTGATAACTCTGCCTGCATTGTCCAGGCTGAGCACCATGTGGGACTGATGGCCTGGAAAGGATCCCTGCCCTCCCCGTGTCTGCAAAATCTCCCTGATAAATTCAGCCAATGCTCAGGGAGGTGCCCTTGGCTGTCCCCTCTGAGGGATGTGTGGGTGGCAGCTCTGGGGCTGGCAGCTCCAGGGAGCCTGGAGGAGACACTTTGATCATCACCTCGACCCCAGAGACCCCTCAGACAGTCCTGGGCTTTCAAACAAGAGCCAAACTCTGCGAGGGAACTTTTCCAGCCCCAGCTCACTGGGCTGTTTAATAATTTGATAAACAGCCAGGGAGAGAAAGAGGCTGAAGGGACAAGAAGCTGCTTCAGAATTACTCAATATCATCAAACCTGAACCCTCAGAGTGCAGCAGGTGAATCTTACAACACAACAGGGCAGTGAAATGCAAATTTTGAATCAGCGAGCATTTGGGAAAATCTATACTCTCTGTACAGATGGGGGGTCTGAATTACCTAAAGCCAATTGAGAAGGAGGTTTGGGCATCCTGCATCCCCCTGTGGGATGTCACTGGTCATCTCCCCATCCCTGATGGGGAAAGGAGAGGTTAAAGAAAGGTGGCAGAGCTGGGGGCTTGTTTTCACAAAATTAAATGTGCTGGAACTTATCAGCTCAGGGTAGAAACTTAGTGAAGGTGAATCACAAGCTGCAAACATTTTAGAGGCCTAAGCAGGACAGAACTACAGTTCTGCAATTTTCCTAGCCCAAGAAATAGGTGGGATATGAAGGTAAATTATGTATTTATCATAAAAGTAAAAAAAAAAAAATCCTCTTTCACACTGAGGATAGCTGAAATGAGAACAAGAAATGCAACAAGTTAAAATGCACCAAGAGGACAAATGTGTTGGAAAAGCAATTTATAAATTAATGTAGTAGGTGCAAATTTAAAAATAAGGTGCAAAATCTCCTTGGGGCATTTGCCCAAGTTCATGTCACTGACTTCTCATCCTGGCCACCAACAGATCCCCTTTGCTGGATCTGAGTGCTGCCATGTCTTCCATGTCTTCTCTTTCCTGATCATGACCATTCCACTTGATGCTTTTGTTTTTTCTGGCAGGACACACCTTAACCACAGAATCCCAGAATCATTTAGGTGGGAAAAGCCCCTCTGAGATCCAGTCCAGCCATCCCCCAGCACTGCCAAGGCCACCACTGATCCATGTCCCCAAGTGCCACATCCAGTGCTCTTAACGGGATGGGGACTCCACCACCACCCTGGACAGCCAATTTCAATGCCTGACCACACTTTGAGTGAATAAATTTTCCCCAATATCCCATCTAAATCTCCCTGGGCCACCTTGAGGCTGTTCCCTCTCCTCCTGTCCCTGTTCCCTGGGAGCAGAGCCCGACCCCCCTGGCTGTCCCCTCCTGTCAGGAGTTGTGCAGAGCCACAAGGGCCCCCCTGAGCCTCCTTTTCTCCAGGCTGAGCCCCTTTCCCAGCTCCCTCAGCCCCTCCTGGTGCTCCAGCCCCTTCCCCAGCTCTGTTCCCTTCCCTGGGGGATCAGCCCCTCAATGTCCCTCTTGTAAGAGTCCCAGAGTTGTCCCAACACTGAAGGTGCCCCAGCAGTGCCAGCACAGGGGATGGGCACTGCCCTGGTTCTTCTTGGTGACCCTGAGCCATTTTCTGAGCCCTCCTGAGCCCCTTCTCTGTTTCCCTGGAGCACACAATGGGATGGATGCCCTTCCCAAGGGCCATGCCATGGGTACAGCCTGTGTTTTCCAGACCCAGCTCTTGTTTGTGCTTGCAGGACAATTGGTGCTGCTTTCCCAACACCCTGACTCGGCTCTTTGGTGCCTGCATGTGATCTGCTGCCACACAAATGATCCCTGCAGAACAAGGAGCCAGAAACTCCTTGTTCTGTGTTCTCCAGCTCATTATCTTTGTCTGTATAGGCAAGGGAACTTCCACTATTACTTAATGGTTTTTTAACATTATGGTTTTGGCAAGAGGAGATCCACTGGGTTTCTAATCCTGTCCTCGAATGCTTTGCAGTCCTTTCCAACCTCTTATTTGTGAATTTTTGAAGCATTTTTTCCAGAAAATCATGGAAATTATTACGCAGAATAGCACTGGAATCACACGAGATTTCTGATCAGATGTGGTGTGGCAATTCATTTCCTTAGTTTCATTTATATATTTGCCTACATCCCTTTTAATCAGCATCCTTTTGGAAAGATTTCAGATAAAAAAACCAAAAAAAGGCTTGGGCCAAATCAAAGTGATGAAATTCAGGCCAAGTGCAGGGTCCTGCCCATGGGCTGGGGCAGCCCTCAGGACAAATCCAGGCTGGGGATGAAGGGGTGGAGCAGCCCTGGGAGAAGGACTTGGGGGTGCTGGGGGTGAGAGCTGGACCAGCCCTGACCCAGCCCTGAACTCCCCATGCCCTGGGCTGGTCCCCCAGGGAAGGGAACAGAGCTGGGAAAGGGGCTCAGCCTGCAGAAAAGGAGGCTCAGGGGGGCCCTTGTGGCTCTGCACAACTCCCTGACAGGAGGGGACAGCCAGGGGGGTCGGGCTCTGCTCCCAGGGAACAGGGACAGGACAAGGGGAAATGGCCTCAAATTGCACTAGGGGAGGTTTAGATGGGATATTAGGGGAAGTTTCTTCACTGAAAAGGTGATCAGGCACTGGCACAGACTGCCCAGGGCTGTGGTGGAGTCCCCATCCCTGGAAGTGTCCCAAAGGGATGTGGATATGACATGTGGGGACTTGGTTTAGAGGTGAACACAGTGGTGCCAGCTTCACTGCACACAGGGATCTCAGAGGGATTTCCCCACCTTCAGGACTCTTTGATTCAATAAGAAGGATGTGGAGCTCTTGGACTGAATCTGGAGGAGAGCCACGGAATTGATCACAGAACTGGAGCCCCTCTGCTCTGGAGCCAGGCTGGGAGAGCTGGGGGTGCTCACCTGGAGAAGAGAAGGATCCAGGGAGAGCTCAGAGCCCCTTCCAGAGCCTAAAGCGGCTCCAGGAGAGCTGGAGAGGGACTGGGGACAAGGGATGGAGGGACAGGACAAGGGGCAATGTCCTAAAGTTGAAGGAGGGAAGGAATTTAGGTGGAATACTGGGAAGGAATTGTTTCCTGTGAGGGTGGTGAGGCCCTGGCACAGGGTGCCCAGAGAAGCTGTGGCTGCCCCTGGATCCCAGGAAGTGTCCAAGGCCAGCCTGGACAGGTCTTGGAGCAACCTGGGATAGTGGAAGGTGTCCCTGCCCATGGCAGGGGGTGGGACTGGATGAGCTTTAAGATCCCTTCCCACCCAAACTGTTCTGGGATTCTGTTCTGTGACTCTTCAATCCTCAGTGCCAGAGCACTGGTCAGGGTTGGATGCTCCACAAAACCATTCCCTATCATGGATCTGACACCCCATTGTGTCCATTGTGCCTGTGCCTTGCAGACAGAGCCCAGAGCTTATCAGGAGCCATCCCAGGCTGAATCCCAGCTGCCCTGGGAGCAGCTGTGCCGTGGGCAGCCCCGGCTGGCACCGCTGGAGCCCAAGAGCCGGATCTGGAGAGCAGGACCAGCCCCACGTGCCCATGGAGCACAGCCTGGCTGCCAGGAGCCTTTGTGAGAGGGCCCAGTGGGGCAGGGTGACACTGCCCAGCCTGCAGAGCAAACAACAGCCCTCTGCAGATGGCTTTGCCCAAGGTTCTCCTCTGGCCGTGCTGCCGGTGGCCAGAGTCCCTCTATAAAACCTCTGCCCTCAGACACCTCAGGCACCTCAGATCTTGTGTGCCAAGGTCCCCCCTGGCCTCCAGCCATGAGGGTGCTCTGCCTGGTCTTTGCTGTGCTCATGCTTTTCTCCCTGGCCACCCCAGGTAAGACAGGGAGGTGTGGAGGTGGAGAAATTGGGGTGGGCTGTGTCCTCTGCAGCCTCTGTGCCTCAGGGGGAGGGAGGGGGTTCATTGCTGGGGTGGTGGGGATCAGGGCCCTGGTGATTTATTCAGCCTGGAGCTGGGATGGGGTGATGCCACATTGCAAATCCCATCTCCCACCCTCATGCAGAGGGATCCAGCATGAGTAGAGGGATGGTTTGTAAGTGCCCAGTTATCCTCCAGCTCAGTGGGGACATGAAATGCATCCAGTCCTGGGTGGGGTACCCAGAGCATCAGTACCACTCTGGAACCAGCAAGAAGACAACTCCAGGTGCTCTGCCCTCCTACATACCTGTGAAAAACGCCAATCACTTGTTCTTAAAATTTTAAAAGTTCAATAGTAATAAAATGGTTATAAAAATAGTAATACAATTAGAGTAATAGTAATTTGGACAATTTGAATTAGGACAATATGAGACAATAGAAAAAAAGAGTTACGGACATCCAGGTACCATTTTCTGGGCAGCACAAGCCCGAAAATTAACAAAGGATTAACCCTTAAAAACAACAGCCTGTTGCATATTCATACACTTATACATGAAGCATAAATTCCATTAAAATACAGGATTCTGTCTGGTCATCCTCAGCTTCTTCCTCTGAATCCTAACAGTGCCTTCGAGATGGGAAGAAGTTTGTTTCTTCTGATAAGAGGGCAATAAATTCTCTTTCTCTGAAAGATTCAGGTGTCCTGTGGCTGCTATCTCACTGCGAGTCCTTTCTTAAAAAAAAAGGATCCTACATATCATAGTTTCTATTTTAACATCTTTTATAACCTAAAACTCTATTTACCACACTACTTAATAGAATGAATCCAGCATAACTTTCTAACACAGCACATGTAATATTCATTTGAATATTTGCGAAAAGCCAATCATAAAATACGTGCATTTTTCACAGTATCCACGATTTCCTCCGTAACCCCCCTTCTCTGTCTCTTCCCACGGCAGGGCAGGGGCAGCCCAAGGGCTTTTGTGACGGGTACTGCGCCCACACCTGCGGCGAGACCGAGGAATGGTCCTTCAGCCCCTACTGCGAGGAGCTGCACTGCTGCATCCCCTCTCCCAAAAAGGGCAAATGACCCTGCAGGAATCCAGCCCCGCAGCTCCCGGGGATGTGCCCAGGCCGTGGCCAGGGCGGTGCTCAGTGCTTTGAAGTAAAGATGGGCAGATAAGATGGTTTCTGTGTGCTGCGATAAACTGATTTCTGTGATAAGATGATTTCTGTGTGCTGTGAGGGAGGGGACGGCCGGGAGAGGTTGGCAGCCAGAGCTCCCTGGAGAGTGGTCACACACACAACCCTGGCAGCCCCAAACCCCTTACACCAAAATGCCAGCCAGGAAAAGCAAAGGTTTTGGGGTTTTCAAAGCAGATTGGTGACAAAGGCTGGGAGAGGGCTCATTGCTTAATCCAGTGTTTAATCCAGTGGCTCCCTCCTCCACGAGCTGAATCCCGGTTTATTTGGAGGGGGAACAACAGCTCCATCATTCCCATTCCCCATCAGAACCCTCTGCTCTGGGGTTCTCAGTCCCACTGAGAGGTGGGAATGAGAGACACAAACAGCACCACCTTCCCCTTGCCCCCCAAAATCCCATTCCTGGGGTGCCCACAGAGCAACCAATGCAGCCACTGAGGCTTTGGGGTTGTCCTGGACTCCCTCACCAAGTGCCTTTTCAGCAGAGTCTGTCACCAGATAATTCCATGGGGATCATTCCAGATTATTCCATGGGGGTCACCAAGAACAGGAGAACAGCTGAGGGTTTCCTCAGTGTCCCCTTCCCTGCCCCATCCCCTGTGGGATAACTCAATCACTCCAGGTATTCTGCAAGGGGACATGGACTGATCCACAGTGGGGTGGCTCAGAACACCCCACAAACACTTCAGCAACCCTGGAGGCTGGGATGTTTGTGTCCTAAAGAGCCCCAGGGCAGAAATCAGTTCTGTTTCTCTGAAACCCTGCAGGAAACAAAGGAACTTTCCAGCCCCTGGGGCCTTGCAAACACAGAAAAAGGCTTTGAATGGGTATTTGTGGGACTGAAAAGTGCTGCAAGAGAAGAGAGGGATTCAGACCTCTCCCTCTTGTGGGATGACTCCCAATTCCTGCAAGAGGAAGGGCTGTGTGTCCTCTTCTCAGCAGCATCCTTTGTGACCAGCAGAGATCTTGGCACATGGAGCTGGAGGTAAAAGTGATTTCTTCCTCAGAATAATTTATATGTTTGCCCAAAATTCCCATTTTGCAGGACACATGGGGCCTGCTGGTGTGTGTGAACATGCAACATGAGGTGCTCCAAGTGTTTAGTGACCACCCTGGTCTGAATGAGTGTCCCTGGAAATTTTGGGGCAGACAGGTAGAAAAAAAAAGAATAACAGGAAAAAAGGGGACCAAGCTTATGCTTCTTTATTTATCTTTAGGATAAAATTTTCATCCTTAGGATAAACTGATAACCTGAAACAGTTTATCAGCTGAAAGACTGACCAGGGATACAGGAAACCTGGTAAAACTGGAGGATTTCTTAGGGTATGGACAAGAGGACTGAGTGACTGGGTGAGATGCTGGGTGTGAGGGGGTTAAGGTCCAGATTACAGAGTCTGAGGGCTGGCAGCAGGTAAAAATCCCATTTGATACAGGATGGCCCAGCAAGAGTCACAGATTTTGACAAGATTCACCTGAGCCCAGAAAAGAAGACACAAAAGATGGAAAATTCACCTAAACCACCCTTGAGCTGGTGACACTTCACAGACACACAAGGCTGAAAGTTTGATTAAAAGATAAAAATTCCAGAAGGAAACATTAAAAAAAAAAATAAAACTCCTTTTCTTTTTCTTTCTATTTTTTTTTTCCTGGGAATTGTGAGAGGAGAGTGAAAAGAAAGTGAATGAACTCCAAAATGGGGTTTGGAGCACCCTGGGATAATGGGAGCTGTCCCTGCCCATGGCATGGGTGGGATGAAACAACCTAAAAATGCCACTTACAACCCAAACTATTCTGTGATTCCATGAAATTATAAATTCTAACTATGCCAAGAAACAGATTCATATCCTGGAAATATTTTATAGGAGAAATTAGTTGAATGTCTATTTATTATACCCATGAATTACAAGGGTTACTCATATTTACAAGGAGAAAACAACAGTTACTGGGCTTGGTTCAAAGTTATCCCCTGGGAGAGCCCCTCTAACTCAGATCCCACAGAACTCACACTCCATTTTATGTTTTACCACTTTTTTTTCTTTTCAGGGCAGCAGGGGATGGAAAAGCCACTGCTTCTGCACTCAATTTCAATAAAGAGGTGATATAAAAATGGGGGAATTGTCAAAAAGGAGGTAACAGGTGCAGCTAAAAGAGTTAAATGCTTGCAAATAGATTCTTTGCAAGCACCTGGGGAGGTGTTTAAGGCCACTAAAAAGGAGACTCAAGGAAAATCTATGACAGGAATTAAAAAAAAAAAAAAGGCCTGAGAAAGAGCAAAAAGGAAAAGGTCACAGCAGAACAGTGGGATGAGGGAGGTGGTTAGAAAGGAAAAGCTGAAATTGTGGCCAAACATGGAAAATAGAAAAGATAATAAACTGGGCCTGACAAGGTATAAAACACAACAAGGCAGCTCAGCAGAGAATTGCAGGAAGAGTTGAAAAACGTGAAGAAACCTCTTCAAATCAGACTTTTTTTTTTTCTTTTTCCAAACGCATAGTGAATGTGCAGCCTGACAAAGAGGGTGGGCAGGGAAATAAAGTTAATTAAAGCTCAGGCCACTCCACAGGAGCTGAATGAAATGTTTACATTGGTTCTCACCTGGCCAGAAAGAAGAGAGGCCTTGATGCTGAACCCTCCTTGGTGGGGACTCATCAAAGGGCTTGTCTTCAATGTAAAAGCAGTGGAAGAGAAGAAAAAGCAGCAACAAATCACCGGCACCCTGATCTTTCCCCTCAAAACAAAAAAAAAAAAAGAAAAGGAAAAAAAGAAAAGAAAAGAAAAGAAAAGAAAAGAAAAGAAAAGAAAAGAAAAGAAAAGAAAAGAAAAGAAAAGAAAGAAAAGAAAAAAAGAAAGTCTGAAGAGAATTCAAGAATGAAACAGCCACTTCTGACTGCAGTGTGTGATCTCTGCAGCCTGGAAAAATGAAGGATCCAGGGAGAGCTCAGAGCCCCTTCCAGAGCCTAAAGGGGCTCCAGGAGAGCTGGAGAGGGACTGGGGACAATGGATGGAGGGACAGGACAGAGGGAATGGCTTCCCACTGACAGAGGGCAGGGATGGATGGGATACTGGGAAGGAATTGTTCCCTGGGAGGGTGGGGAGGCGCTGGCACAGGGTGCCCAGAGAAGCTGTGGCTGCCTCTGGATCCCTGGAAGTGTCCAAGGCCAGGCTGGACAGGGTTTGGAGCAACCTGGGATAGTGGAAGTTGTCTCTGCCCATGGCAGGGAGTGGCACTGGA
This sequence comes from Molothrus aeneus, assembly GCF_037042795.1. NCBI lineage: Eukaryota > Metazoa > Chordata > Aves > Passeriformes > Icteridae > Molothrus > Molothrus aeneus. Next base: position 110,135,296 of record NC_089648.1, on the reverse strand, counting down.
TGATCTTTAATGTCCCTTCCCACCCAAACCATTCCATGATTCAGTGAAATGTTTCTCAAGAAGCTTTTGCTGTGCAAAGATGGGACATGGTAGTTTGATAAGGAAACAAAATCCTTAAGTGTCCTATGGGATTGCAAATCAGGATTTCACCAGTTTAAATTCAATAACAAGGGGGGGAAACAGGAAATCAGGAAAATCCTGTCCTAAAACCAAAGGACAGGGCCCAGCACTTTGGGGCTGAGCTGCAGGACAGGGGGTTAAGAGGAGATTTGTGGGGGGAATCAGCAGGAAATTTGATCATAAAAAAAAATCTGGAAAAGGGATGGGAGGGAATGGAAAGATGCCTTGTTGAGGGTAATAAAAGTGATGGCTGAAAAAGGACCTGGCTTGGGTTGGAGGTGTGACTCCTCTCCTGGCTGGTGAAATCCAGGTGGATCTTGTGAGGAAAAATGTCACCCTGATTTTTTAAGATTTTCTGAGCCTTCTGATGTTTACATTCTTGTACAGAACTTTCTCACACACTTTCTGTAAATAACTCATTGTTTTGCATTCTTTTATGGAGGAGGAGAAATTTGATGGACTCTGATTGGCCATTAATTAAAAACAACCACATGAGACCAATCACAGATGCACCTGTTGCATTCCACAGCAGCAGATAACCATTGGTTACATTTCATTTCTGAGGCCTCTCAGCTTCTCAGGAGGAAAAATCCTAAGGAAAGGATTTTTCATAAAATCTGTCTGTGACAGAAAAATCCAAGTCCTTTTCCATGTGGAGTTCATGGCTCCATGTGGGTTATTTGATTGTAGAGACTGGGAATGCAGGAGCAGGGGAGAACAGGGAGCACCAGCAGCATCACACTGAGCTCTTTGCTAAACCTTGGGAATTCCAGCCAGACATTTTGGGACTCTTTACTTGCTCTTCCTTTTATTTTTTTTTTTTTTTAATTTTCCCATACATTTGCTGCTCCCATGACAGGGAATATCCCTGTGAAAGGAGAAGGAAGAGCTGAAGGCACCTTGTGACCACTCAGGGAGTGAAACTGGTGTGCTGAGCCTTCAGCCTCCGTCTCACCAAGGAAGGATCACCTAAAAAAACCCTGCTGGGATTTTGGGGGTTTTTTGCTGTTTACACAAAGTGCACAGATCAGGAAGGTCCCAATGTTTAAAAAGAGGCAGTGCAGGCCCTGCCCTGCTCCCTGTCTGTGCCTGTGTGGGGGTGGCAGTGGCAGGGAAGCAGATGGGCACGTTAGCAGGAATCACTGGGCCAGACATTCCCGTTCCTCTCTCTCTCCCAGGGCAGATGCACTGACTGTCACCACAAGGAAAGACACATCTTTAAAATGTATAGCACCAGGCAATATGGGAACTCCAGATTTGTAGGGAAAGCAGGGTTTTTTTTGTTTAGTTGTGTTTTGTTTTTTGCTACTTTGTGTGGCTTTTCCTTTAAAAATGTTTCTGTTGAAATCTTATTTCACTGAAAATAAGATGTAGAGGAAAACAGAGGGGGAAAAAGAATCTTACAACCAGGATCCAATCAATTGTCATGAAATCCTGGAATGGTTTTGGTTGGAAGGATCTTAAAATTCATCCCATTCCCATTCCTGCCATGGGCAGGGACACCTCCCACCATCCCAGGTTGCTCCAAGCTCTGCCAGCCTGGCCTTGGACACTTCCCGGGATCCAGGGGCAGCCACAGCTTCTCTGGGCACCCTGTGCCAGGGCCTGCAGCTTCCAGAAGCAGGATTCAGCAAAACACCCTTTCTTATGGACCTGCAATTTTTGGGGCTGTTTTAATTGATACTCATCACATCTCAGGCACCTGATGGGATTTTTGGGGATGTCTGTGCAGGGTTGGACTGGGTGATACTTGTGGGTCCCTTCCAGCTCAGGATAACCTGTGATTTTATGCAGATTTCTCAAGTTACTCTGTTTATATCAGATAGCAAAGACAAAGAAGTTTTGGTTTTATTTTGCTTTTTTTTTTTTTTCCCAAATACCTGTCCTTTCCAGATGTAGAACACCATGAGAGCAGTGAGAGGAGTGTGTAAATGACTGCTTTAAAGTGGTGCAGTTTTAGCTGAAACTCCACAGCAATTCAGGGTCACTTCATTATTTTACTTCTGCACTTGTTCCCCTGCTCTGCTCAACTCCCTGACAGGAGGGGACAACCAGGGGGGGTCGGGCTCTGCTCCCAGGGAACAGGGACAGGAGGAGAGGGAACGGCCTCAGGTTGCTCCAGGGGAGGTTTATGTTGGATATTAGGAACAATTTCTTCATCAAAGTCTGTCCAGCCCTGGCACAGCTGCCCAGGGCAGTGGTGGAGTCCCCATCCCTGCAGGGATTTAAAAGCCCTGTGGTTGTGGCACTTGGGGACATGGGGCAGTGGTGACCTTGGCAGTGCTGGGGGATGGTTGGACTGAATGATCTCAGAGAGCTTTTCCAACCTAAACAATTCTGTGATTCTATTGATGTCAATAAACATGAGGGTATCTCTGCTTTCTCATTGGAAATTATGGTTTCTTTTCCAGATTTATTTGGACCCTTGTGAATCCCAAGTCTTAAGATTTTTTAATTTTAATTTTATGTTTTACCACTTTTTTTTTTTAACTTGCTGAATTCAGTGGTCAAAGAAAACGTACTAGGAGGGAAATACAAGTGATGACTGAGGAGGATCCCTCTGCTGAAATTTCTGCAGTGACTTCACATTGCAAAGACACAAAAATCATTCAAATACATGGGCTCAAACACACCAAACCCAGCCCTGGATCAGTGGTACAGAACATCCTGAAAGGGATTGTTAACAATGTCCTAATTCTACAATTCTGAAATTCCTCCAGAGTTGGTGAGAAGGAATTTTTGCAACACCAGAACCACTGGGAGGTCAGAGCTACTGCCAGAGATGTGCTGCATTCCCCAAATTGTGGGTTTTTTTTAGGAACAACCAAGTGGGAAACCCAAACTGTGAGTTTTTGGCCCCTTTCCTCACTTGCTGTAGAGATCTTGGCTCTGTGTTTCTCTTCACCTTTCCCAGTATCCATTCCCCATCCAAGACCAGCAGAGGTGCCTGGAAATTGGGTTTACTCTGGAAATTGGCTTTACTCCATGTATTTGCTGGAGGACAGGGAGATGGGATCTGCCCTGTGGCCAGTGAGGGTTAATCCCCTTTTCAGGAGCTTCCTGAGCACCTTCTGGTCATCCCTGGGTGGTCTCTCCATGCTCCTTTTAAGGTCCCTCAATTCCATTTTCCCCTTTCACCAGCCCCTTTCACCAACATTTCATCATGTTTCCTCACAATTCTTGGGTTTCTCCAACCTGTGGCCCTTTTTCCCCCTTCTAAATGAGGAAGATGCTGGAGAGAGTTTGAGACCTTGTCCCCATCCTTCCCTCTCATTCCCCAGCCATGGCCACGACACTCCTGCCAGGATCTCCAATGAACACTGATTTTTTGAGTGACCCAGGGGATTTGCTGTGAGGCTCAGTGGGGGACAGGGACAGCCAGGGGGGTGCTGCTCCAACCACGCCTTTGTCACCCAGCACTGCCTGAATTCCCTGCGGGAAACAGAGGGGGAAACTCCAACTCTTTAATACTTCCACTGTGAAATTTGGGGAAAAGGACAGCGGGACATGATGCCAACAAGTCTTTGTGGCTTGGGGAACTTGTCCTAATGCTTTAAATGGGATCATGAGCACACAACAGATTATACCTCATTTTTTTCTTTGTTTTATTTATTAAGAGGAGGGGATGGCAATGGGGTCAGACAGCTGGCAATCTGCTCCCAGAGCCATTGTGGTGCCTCCTCTTCCCCAGGTGCTCCCTCTTCAGCTCCTATTTCCCCTTCCAGCTGGTTGGGATGCAGCAGGAGTACTTGCAGTCAGCAGAGGTGTATTTCAAATCCACCGCACGACACTTTGGGGAGCAGTACCCCGCAGGAGCACAGGTCTTCCTGAACTTCCCATAGCCTGGAAGGGGAGAGGGAGAGTTGTTCCTCATTTCTGTTCCCCATTTCCCCATCTCCCCGTTTCCAAATTTCCCATCTCTGTTCCCCATTTCCCCATTTTCCCATTTTCCCATCTCTGTTCTCCCTTTTCCCATCTCTGCCCCCAATTTCCCCATTTTCCCATCTCATGTTCCCCATCTTCCCATTTCCCAATTTCCTCATTTCTGTTCCCCATTTCCCCATCAGTATTCCCCATTTTCCTGTTTTCTCATTTCCTCATTTCCCCATCTCTGTTCCCCATTTTCCCATTCCTGTTCTCCACTCCCCCATTTTCCCATCCCTGTTCCCCATTTCCTCATCTCTGTTGCCCATTTCCCTATTTCCCCATTTCCTCATTTCTGCTTCCCATTTCCCCATTTCCCCATCTCTGTTCCCCATTTCCCCATTTCCCCATCTCTGTTCCCCATTTCCCCATTTTCCTATTTTCCCATCTCTGTTCCCCATTTCCCTATCCCTGTTCCCCATTTCCCCATTTCCCAATTTCCTCATCCCTGTTCCCCATTTCCACATCTATATTCCCCATGTTCCTGTTTTCCCATTTCCCCATTTTCCCATCTCTGTTCCCCATTTCCCCATCTCTGTTCCCCATTTCCCCATGTTCCCATCCCTGTTCCCCATTTCCATGCCCTCCCACCCCCTCCCAGTCACAGTGGGCAGCAGCATCAGACCCTGTCCATAGGGATGTCCTGCTCCATCCCCCACATGTCCAACATTCCAAGCCCAACCCCAAAGCTGGAAGGGACCTTGCAGGGCCCAGAGCAGCTCCTTGTGCACCTCCCTCCCTTCTGGTGGCCACTGGATGACCCTGGTGCACTTTGTGACAGATGGGAGAGCATCCCAAAACACCCCAAAACCAAAACTCATGAAGATGTTCCTCAGGGCAAGGCTTCACCAAGGGCCAGGCACCAGGGTGAGAAGCTGCTGGCCTGAAATAGCTGGGAAATGATGTCCAAAGTGAAGGAATATTGGAATGGGAACCTTCCTGAGCCCCAAATCTGCCTTTCAGTCAGTGAAGGGGGAGGTGAGGACCAGAGCAGAAGGGATGTGTGAGCACTGCACAGCAGAAATGTCAGGAGCTTGACCCTGAAGGTATTGCCAGAAGTGGCCTGGCACAAAAGGTGGTATCAAGCAGAGGAAAGTTCCAGAAGGCTGGAGTCTCTGAAAAGGACATCCAGCACTCACTTGGTGCTTCATGGTTAAAACAATTACACCACGGCCCAGCTCACCTTAACTTAGGTGTAAAGACATCCAAAACATCCCAAATGTGCCTCTTAGAGTACGTTAAAGTTATTTTTTTTTCTTTTTTTGGTAAAATTTTAGATTTTTATACAAATCTAATTTTTAATTAGATTTTAATAATAGTTTTAATAATTATTTTTAATAATTAACTATTAATTAAACAATTAATTATTAATGATAGTTTTAATAATTACGTTTTAATAATTAATTAGTAATAGTTTTAATAATAATTTAATAATAATAATAATTTTAATAATAAAATCTGAAAATTTTTTAGATTTTTATACAAATCTATTTGTATAAAAATAGATCCCCACATAAGACAAGCTGGGGTAGCCAAATCGTGTCACAGAACCACAGAACCCTGAAATCACAGAATCACAAAATCATAGTCATGAAATCACAGAATCATGAAATCATGAAATAACAGAATGATGAAATCACAGAATCATGAAATCACAGAGCCATCAGGTGGGGCTGTTTGGGCCATCCTTGGGTTGGTGGGAGACACAGATGCGCACCCAAAGGATTTGGGACATTTATGAGAGCATCAAAGCCTCAGCTCTAAAGCCAGCAGGGCCCGAGTTTTCTCCAGCTGCTGCAGCCCAGGCTGACCCTCCTCATCCCACTTTTCCCCTTTATCCAGCCCACAATTCCCCCTCTTACCTGGGGCAGCCAGGGAGAGCAGGAGGAAGGCAGCAAGGACGAGGCAGAGGAACCTCATGGCTGGAGAGGAGCTGGATCTCAGCGAGGCTGGAGCAGGAGCTGGGTGCTGTGAGTGCCACTGCTGAGCATCCTCTCCTTTATAGGGCAGAGAGGAGGGTCTGGGGGAGGTCCTGCTGCTCATGGCATGGCCAGCAGCCCCTCCACCCTGCTGGCAAAGCTCTGCTGTCCCCAGAGCTGGGATCAGCCCCCGATTCAAAGGGAAAACCACGGAGTGTGACAGGAGCGGCCGGGGAGCAGATGGAACAGATGTCCTGGGGCAGAGGGACCTCTCAGGGAACAAGATCAGTATCACAGGCCTTTCCCAACCTTTGGCAGGGATGCAGCAGGGCTGGGATGTGGCCAGGATGCACTGACAGCTCTGCCTCTGCTGTCTGGAGCTGTCCCCACATGCTGAGAGGAGCTGGTGTCCGTGTGTCACCCTCTTGCACACCCCTCTGGTAAATTCAGCAAACACCTCATTCCCTACAGCCTGACCTGTTGGCCCCTCTCACCCCTCTGAAGGGAGGAGTCCTGGAGCTGAGAGCCTTTTCCCAGGAAGATTTGACCACTTAAAGGCACTTGGATCAGCCCCTCTCCCTCACAAACCCTCCAGACAGCTCTGGGGGCTGAAGTGTGTTCAGTTTTGGGGTGGACATGGCCTGATCCAGGCTGTCAGGGGTGCTCTGATGGCAACAGAAGATTGTTCAAAGCAGGGAAATGAGAACTGACTGCAAGGAGTTTGGAGGCAGAAGGGTCTCAGCACTGAGTGGCAGCTTCAGCAGATGGCAAACGAGACTGGCTCAGTGATGGCAAACTGATTTTCACCTTCCAGGAATGAGACATTCCCAAAGAGCACTCAGGAAAAAAAGCCAAAAAAAACCAACAAAAAACAGTGCCAAGAGTGCTTGGGTTTGCTGGAATGGGTGCTGATAGAAATTGGGGTGGTTTTGTGATAGTTTTGAGGGTGCTTCATGCTGCAAACTGTGCTGGTGTCCTTCTCTCTGCACATGTGGAACAAAAAAAGAGGTACAAAGGATGGCAGGGAGGATGGTGAGAGCTGGAGACTTATTCCCAAGACAGTAATTAGAGTGGGAACTTCCACTGTAGAGGGAGAGGAGTATGTGGGAATGTGTGACAGCACTGTCAAAAAAGTGTCCTGAAAAAGAGAGAACTCTGTTTTTCCCTTCCCATAGCCAGGGAAGCAGGTGACACACAGGAATTTGATGCACTGAACAAAGGAATTGTTCTTTCCCACTGCTCACAGTGGTGCAACTCAGTGTGCAACTGACAGCATGAGAGGAAACAGCCTCAAGCTGCACCAGGGGAGGTTTAGATTGGGTATTGAGAAAGATTTGTTCACTAAAATGGTGCCCAGGGCAGTGATGGAGTCCCCATCCCTGGAGGGATTGAAAAGTTGTGTGCATGTGGCACTTGGGGACATGGGTCAGTGGTGGCCTTGGCAGTGCTGGGGAATGGTTGGACTCAAAGACCTCAGAGGGCTTTTCCAACCTCAATGATTCCATGGCTGCCATGGATATTGTGGAACAGGGAGCTGTAAATGTCTTCAGAGGGTGACTGGGCAGCCAATCTGACTCTGAGCAGCTGGGCAGGCTGGGCCAGGTGATCTCCAGAGCTCCCTCCCACTCTGAGCTCCTCTGTGCTTCCATGAAATCCATGAAATCCCCTGAGGGGCATTCAGCACAATAATATTCATCCAACCCAGAGATCAGACTGCTGGAACTGGGTGGGGTTTCCAGTGTAATGCTGCTCTCTGTGGCTGTGCAGCTTCAGCTCTTTGTCACTGTCACACTGAGGACACCTGGCTGGACGGGGACCTGCTACACAGACAGCAACAGAGCTGGGGAAGGGTCTGGAGCACCAGGAGGGGCTGAGGGAGCTGGGAAAGGGGCTCAGCCTGCAGAAAAGGAGGCTCAGAGGGCCCTTGTGGCTCTGCACAACTCCTGACAGGAGGGGACAGCCAGGGGGGTCGGGCTCTGCTCCCAGGGAACAGGGACAGGACAAGGGGAAATGGCCTCAAGCTGCTTCAGGAGAGGTTTCTGTTGGACATTGGGACCAATTCCTTCATGGAAAGGGTTGTTCAGCCCTGGCACAGCTGCCCAGGGCAGTGGAGGAGTCCCCATACCCAGAGGAATTTAAAATCCATGTGGATGTGGCACTTGGGGACATGGATCCGTGGTGGCCTTGGCAGTGCTGGGAGATGCTTGGACTTGATCTTAGTTAGAGATCTTTTCCAAACCTAGATGATTCTATGACTCTGTGACTCCACGGCATGGTTTGTACCCTTCTGTTACAGTTTCTTAACAAATCAACTGTCCTGGCACAGGAGCTGCCTCTCCCTGTTGATAAATTTTTATCACAACCCTGGCCAGGTTTTTTTCCCAAGGCTGCTTTACACATTTGCAAACACAATTCCCACTGCACCTCCTGTGTCTCCATGAGACAGACCTGATTTCCAATGGGACTGGGACCTGGCCATCCTGCTTGGAGGGGAAGAGATTTAATATTGTGGATGTCAGCAGGGTGTGACCACTGACATCAGGGCCAGGGAATGCGGCATGGAACTGCTGCAACCATGGAAATAGTGTGTGTTATCAAAAATGCATGGAACCACAGTGTCCAAGCAATGCCACAAAGGTGCTCCAAGGGCTGGAGCCCCTCTGCTCTGGAGCCAGGCTGGGAGAGCTGGGGGTGTTCATCTGGAGATGAGAAGGATCCAGGCAGAGCTCAGAGCCCCTTCCAGAGCCTAAAGGGGCTCCTGGAGAGCTGGAGAGGGACTGGGGACAAGGGATGGAGGGACAGGACACAGGGAATGGCTTAAACTGAAAGAAAGTAGGTTTAGATTAGAGATTAGGAAGGAATTCCTGGCTGTGAGGGTGGTGAGGCCCTGGCACAGGGTGCCCAGAGAAGCTGTGGCTGCCCCTGGATCCCTGGAAGTGTCCAAGGCCAGGCTGGACAGGGCTTGGAGCACCCTGGGATGGTGGAAGGTGTCCCATGTCAGGGGGTAGGAACAGGATGAGCTTTAAGGTCCTTCCAACCCAAACCATTCTGGAATTCAGTGATCACAATCTCAATTCTTACAGATTTTTGTAATTGATCATTTTCTTGGTCCTGTGACCGTCTCAGCCCTCAGCTCTCTCCAGCTATTCCACCTCCCCTTGAAGCCTGGTCCTCTTGGCAGCAAACAGCACCACCTGGAATTCTAATTCAGAATAATAAATGAATTAACTGACGCGCCTGACATGTGATAAACCTGGTGGTTATTTTTATTGAAAGAATAATCAATTCCTGCCTTTTCCAGAAGGGAACAGGATGATGTTCTCCCAGTGTGTGCACCTTGGTGCCCACTGCAGCCCCACATCTTTCCTGCAGAATCCCTGAATTGCCAGATATTGCTTATTCCAGGTTCTTCACCAATTATTTCTGTATTTTCCAAAAACGAAAATCAAATCCCCAGCACCCTCCAGAAGAGAGCAGCTCCTTTCAGCTTATTTGCAAATTCAGAAAGGAGCTTTATTCCATTATGGAGTTTTTTAATGGAGACCTTGGGTAGTTCAGGACTTAGAACAGCCTTGTGAGATGTCCTACCATCACCATAGCAACTGGAAATTTATTAACTCCTGCTCATAAACCATTTTTTCCTTAATTTCCTTTGGGCTGTGATCAATACTGGGGAAAAAAACAAACAAACAAACAAACAAACAAAAACCCAAAAAACAACAACCAAACTCAAAATTGAGACAAAACACCCCAAAAAATGAATGTGATGAAGAGAATCACGTTTGGGAGAGGCCCTTGAGGGTCCTCAGTGCCAGAGCACTGGTCAGGGTTGGATGCTCCACAAAACCATTCCCTATCATGGATCTGACACCCCATTGTGTCCATTGTGCCTGTGCCTTGCAGACAGAGCCCAGAGCTTATCAGGAGCCATCCCAGGCTGAATCCCAGCTGCCCTGGGAGCAGCTGTGCCGTGGGCAGCCCCGGCTGGCACCGCTGGAGCCCAAGAGCCGGATCTGGAGAGCAGGACCAGCCCCACGTGCCCATGGAGCACAGCCTGGCTGCCAGGAGCCTTTGTGAGAGGGCCCAGTGGGGCAGGGTGACACTGCCCAGCCTGCAGAGCAAACAACAGCCCTCTGCAGATGGATGGAGTCGTCTCCAGGCACAAAAGTTTCTGGTTTTTGTTGTTTCATCGGCGTTGTTCCATGCTGCCGGCACAGCAAGAGCTCCCCTGGCCTTGCAGCCATTAGGTTGGATATTAGGGAAAACTCCTTCACTGGAAGGGTGAATGGCACTGGAATGGGCTGCCCAAGGCAGTGGGGGAATCACCATCCCTGGAAGGGTTCAATAAAACCATCTAAAGGTGGTGCATGGGTCAGTGGTGGCCTCAGCAGTGCTGGGGAATGGTTGGGCTCGATGGCCTCAGAGGGATTTTCCATCCTCAGTGATTCCGTGGTTCTGTTTTCTACACTGTTCTGCTTCTCTCTCATTTTTCTCCATGCCTACCCAGGTAACACAGCAGCTGGAGAGGATGGAGAGACTTGGAAGGACAAAATTAGGAATTGTCACCTCCAGAGTCACCTTACTGAGACACCCTGCAGTGACACATCCTTGAAAACAAACTCCACTGGCCAGTAACTCTCCAGGAAACTGGAGAAAGTCTCTTCCCACCTCACCCCTGTCACTCCTTTACCCCTTTTCTAGATTTCTCTATTCTTTCTCTCTTTTTTATGCCTCCATCCAGCTATTATCCATATCCACTTATTGTAACTACATGTTCATACCCTCTCGTCTTCCTTCTTCATTCTTTCCTTTTTCCTTTTTCTTTCCACTTCATATTTTTTTGTTTTCCATGACCACTGCATGGAAATAACCCTGCTCATTTCTGCTGTTGACCATTTATATAACCTTTTAGAAGGAATAATTCCATTTACTGGGATTCTGAAGGAAAATAAATCATTGCACTGATCATTACACTGCTATTGAGCAGTGTTTTTTTTTTTTTCTTCTTGACAAGAAGCTGGGTGGGTTTTTTTAAGATGCAGAGTTTATTTTGTAGATATTGAATGTGTTGTACAAATGTTCAGCAGAGAATCCCTCAGTCTAGTTCTTCATGTCCAAATTCAAACAAACAGCAACAATTGCTGCTTGTGTCGTTTATTCTTTTTTGGATTCATCCTTTCTGGATGCAAAACCAAAAGCTAAAATCTCCTCTGAGTTAAGGCCCAAGGAGCAGGAAGGATGAGTCTGAATCAGCTGAGAAACACCCCAAAAAATCACCACTGCTGGGAGATGCTGAAGCCCTTTGCACCACAGGAGGAAGAGCAGAGCTGGAGAAAATCCAGCACAGGAGAGGAAGAATATTCTGTGTTCCTTCACAAAAAAAAAAAATTACTGTATTCTGTATTTTTGAATGGGATATGATTTAGCCTTGATGTAATTTTTTTTTTTTTTTTTAATCCCAGAAATTCCAGAAGCATTTTGCCCCCGGCAGATCTGTGGCTTTGCACAGATGTTTTCATCGGGCTCATTTCTTTCCCTGGCACACTCAGTGACCTCTGTGGTCCTTGTGTCATTGACAGGAGCTGAACCCTGCACCAGTAAATGAAATATTCTCAAATGTGGCAGCAAAAAATGTCTAGCCCATCCTGCTGATGTAAATCTGGGAATATTTTCCCTCATTTGTCACCTTGCAATTGTGGTGCCCTAGGGACCTCCCTTTCCCACTGCTCTTGGTTTGTTCAATGCAGAAAAGGGAAAGACGAAGAGGTGAATGTCTCAGGCAGGGAAACAGCAAAGGAACTGGGATCTCTTCACTCTCCTCTGGCTCTTCCCAGTTAAAAATTTGAAGTCAAGTCCTGGGCATGTCTCTCAGGTGAGCTCTGTGCTGGGCAGCAGGAAGGTGGCTCAAGCATGGCCTGCTTTGGCCATCCCCATGGGATTAAACCGCTCCCAGCTTCCAAAAACAGTGGCTTTTTACCCAAATACTGCATGTGGTCTTTGGTCTGTGGCCAGTCCAGAACTTGCACTTGGATCTGGTGAACCTGCTGGTTGTCCTGGGGCACAGCAGCTCCTGGGGCTGTGCTGACCCTTTGGGAACACGGCACGGCTTAAACTGGAGTGCGGGCACTCCCTAGGGCGGCTCCAGATCACAGCAGCTCCCAGGATTACAGGAAAAAAGAGGAAGAAAAGGAATCAGAACTCCTGGAGTTCAGAAGTTGTGGAGCTGCATTTGTGGTGAAAATTTTCCCTGGTGAGGAATATCCAGTCATGAGCTGAAAATCTCCAGGCACTGAAGTCATCACCACTTCTATTATTATTATTATTGAATCTCACTTTTAATAATTCAAGTTTCTTTATAGACTCATAGAATAGTTCGGGTTGAAAGGGACCTTTTAGGACATCTACTCCAAGCCCCTGCCATGGGCAGGGACAACTTCCATTATCCCAGGTTGCTCCAAGCCCCATCCAGCCTGGCCTTGGACACTTCCAGGGATTCAGGGGCAGCCACAGCTGCTCTGGGACACCTGAGCCAGGGCCTCACCAGGCTCACAGGGAGCAATTTTTCCTAATTTCCAATCCAAAGCTACTTTCTTTCAGTTTATACCCTCTTGTCCTGTCACTCCAGGATCCTGTAAATCGTCCCTTTCCATATTCCCTGTAGGCTCCCTTCAGACCCTGGGAGGGCACCCAGGTGCTGGGTTTGGTGGTGGACATGTGGGGCTGGGTCAATGCTTGGACTCAATGATCTTAAAGGGCTTTTTTAACCTTAATAATTCTGTGATTCCATTAAAAAAAAAAAAAAGAAAAAAAAAAAGCCACAGGACTGCAGCAGCAGCTCTGCATTGTGTCTGATCTTACAGGTAAAGAGATTTCCCAGCCCTGCTGCTGAGCTCCAGCACAGCTGGAGGATTTTCCAGCGCTCGCTGTCTCCGTGTCCTGTTTGATTTCTGGAATGACAAGTCACGGCTCTAAATTTATCCCACTGCCTGAAACAGGGAGTGGAACAAAAGGCATTTCAGCTGGTGGGAGCATCTCTGACTCTGCTGGGCTGCCCTGGCTCTCATCTCTTTGTCACTGGTACTTTGGCCAATTGTTCTTTATTAACTGGGATGATTAATTGGATTCTGGAAGAGAAGATTTTCAGTTCTCTGCATCCAACAGAGAGGACATTTACTCCCACACTGAGAATCCTTTTTTCCCCTCAATAACAATGGTTCATACTTCAAGCTACTCAGGAGACTCAGCCTAACAAATCCTAACTCAGCCTGCTCATATTTGATCTTAAATACTCAGCACAACCTCAGCAGTCACTGCTGAACTGAAAACACCAGAGGGTGACTCCAGATCCATTTAAAACCATTTTTCCAGGTTGTGAGCCCAGGCTGGACAGGGCTTGGAGCAACCTGGAATAGTGGAAGGTGTCCCTGCCCATGGCAGAGGGGTGAAACAAGATGAGCTTAAGGTTCTTTCCAACCCAAGCCATTCTGTGATTCTGTGAAGTTCAAGTCTCCCTGCCCACCTAAAACAAAATTTTCTAAGCTCCATCAGGCTGGGGAGGGCTTGGTTTTGAAGATGTATTGATTTATGCTCTTGAAGAGGCAATTCAGCATTCAGCTTTCTCAGGAATGATCTGGCAATTTCCTGAATTGGGTCAGACCCCAAGAACCCAGTTTTGGAGTTGTGAGGAGTTACCCCAACATCTGCAGCTCCCAGGACAGAGAGAACCTGAGCCAAAACTCATGGAATTATAGCAGCCCAAATGATATTTTCAAAGCACTACAGCTTCTAAACAGCAATAAAAAAACATCAGTTCATAAACAATTTGTCACCTCACATTATTCCCATTTCCCTTTCAGAAACAGGTCCTAGAACAATCCTGTTCTTGAATGACAGAATCAGAGAAACATGGAATGGCTTGGGTTGGAAGGATCATCCAGTTCCAACCCCCTTGCCATGGGGAAATGATAATAATGCTTCCTTGTGGCCTCCAAAGAAATCACAGTTGTCTCTATTGCAACCTGTAGTCACTGTAAAAATATCTGTTTCATTATCTTTCAACTTAAACTCAAGTGCAGATGAAGATAATTTCATTAATGCCCCTTATTTCACATTCCTGTCCAATGGAAAGCCTTTTTAACTGTGAGAATTGGAAAAACAGAAACTTCCACAAACACTGAAGAGTTGTATCTGCAGCTTAAAAAGAAGCTTAGATTGATGTAAAAATACAATACACAGGTATTAAGCAGAAAAATCCTACACTTATATTTCTATAGTTAAATAGAAAACTTCAAAAAATCATAAACTTATATTTTTACTGTTTTATCAGTGCAGTTTCTCACTTAAGTAAGTGAGAAACTGCACTGATAAGATGGGAAGGGTTTAAAATGTAGGGTTGAGGTTGTATGGAATAAGCTGAGAGTTTAGAAGTTATAATAGAAGCATCTGTGTGCACATGAGTTAGAAACCCATTAGATAAAAGTATCCCCAGTACAGTAGAAGTAAGTAAAAGTGATAAGTTAAAAAAGCAGAATAAATTCTGTGGCAGCTATTAGTTTAGAACATTATATATTGCCTTGTAACAAAGAAACTTGTGACCACTCTTGAGCTATGGCCGACTGCTTGCTCCTTTAAAATCTCATGGCCTCTGAAAATGATGTTTATCTGAACAATAAATCATTCTTAGCTTGAAAATAGTCCCATCCCTTCATTTCTAGCAGTGACAATGATATCAACAAAGAAATCACAGTTGTCTCTATTGCAAGCAGTCACTGTATAAATATCTGTTTCATTATCTTTCAACTTAAACCCAAGTGCAGGTGAAGATAATTTCATTAATGCCCCTTATTTCACACTCCTGTCCAATGGAAAGCTCTTGTAACACAGGGGTTTCCCTCCTCTGTCACTAAATTATCTTTTTTTCTATTTTTCTCCCTCCAGGGGTCTCTGAGCCCCCAAAGTCAAATCATATCCAAAGCAAAACTCTCAAAGCCACTCACCTAAAAAATCAGATCATGGCACAACAACACATTAAATATGTATCTGACCCCTGTGCAGTGGCCTGAGTGGTTTCCTCAGAATTCAATGGGTTTTGAATTCATGAAAAGGTTGGAATTTTCCCCCTGAAAATTTGAACAAGCCAAGTACAGAGATAGATACATAGATCTGATAATATAGATCTGATATATCAGATATGCCACCCTTCATAGCCAGGCCCTGATAAAGGGAAGATTTTGGGGACTGTTTGTACCTGGGCAATTGTTCTCACTCACTCAGAGTAATTCCAAACAGCTCTGGCACCAGGCTGTGTACTCTGTGTGCTCCAGGAGCACAGAGACCTGGAGCTTTGTCCCTGGGGAGTGCCTGGAGATTTCCATGGCAAGAGAAGATTTTCATAAAGTGAGGAGGAAAAAAAAAAGAAGAAAAAAGACAAAAAGTTTAATGGAAAAATGCTAAATTTAGAATCCCAGAATGGTTTGGGTGGAAAGGGACATTAAAGCTCATCCCATTCCCACCCCCTGACATGGGCAGGGACAACTTCCATTATTCCAGGTTGCTCCAAGCCCCATCCAGCCTGGCCTTGGGCACTCCCAGGGATCCAGGGGCAGCCACAGCTTCTCTGGGCACCCTGTGCCAGGGCCTCACCACCCTCACAGGGAACAATTCCTTCCCAATAACCCATCCATCCCTGCCCTTTGGCAGTGGGAAGCCATTCCCTGTGTCCTGTCCCTCCATCCCTTGTCCCCAGTCCCTCTCCAGCTCTCCTGGAGCTCCTTTAGCCCCTGGAAGGGGCTCTGAGCTCTCCCTGGATCCTTCTCCTCTCCAGGTGTCCAGCTCTCACCCACCAGCACCCCAATCCCTTTTCCTCAGGAGAATTACATGGTGTCCCCTGATTTCTGATGACAAAATGGAAAAGCCTCTCCAGAAACTCGTTATTCCCCAGAGGGGAAAAAAAAAAAAGAAAAAAACAAAAGAAAATCAGCTAAAAATAATTAATGATGGAATCTCAGCCCCGAGGAACACTCGTGCACGAGGTGTGGGGTCCATCTGTCTGTCTGCCTCATCCTGCCAGCCTCCTTCCCCCTGCAGTCTCACTTCAGAGCTGCCCACTCACTCTCTGCTTGCCAAATCCTCAGTGTGGCTTTGCTGTGGAGTTGGGAATTCTGGCTGGGAAGCTCTCCCACAGCTGCAGCTCCCTCCTCCCAGCTGCCAGGAGGGTGGGCCCTGCTGGTGGGGTTGGGTGAGGAATTGTGGATGGCAGCTCCCAGGACACACTGTGAGCTCAGACATCCCGGTGGATGTAATGTGGAAAACAACACCTAAACCAGCTCCAGCTGGATTTCCTGCTACTTTAGCAAATTTCCTACAAACAGGATGGTTTCTCTGCTTCTCCATGGAAGAGTTTTTCTCTCTGCCTCTTCCTCCTGCAGCCCCTTGGCTGGATCCACACCAGTGAGTGAAGCAATGCCAGGACCAGGCTCAGACATAAAATTTCCCCCAGCCCCTGGCAGATTTTGGCTCAGGAGTCAGCACAGACACCAATCCCCAGCCAGCTGCCCACTGTGGATCCCTTTTTGGGGCAGCCAGGAGATCTCAGTGTCCTGTCTGTGGCTTGGCCCTTCCAGCTGGCCTTGGATTTATCCCTGTGGATGTGGGCACTGCACTCACAGATGATTCTCAGCAGCCACAAACCTCCCCTGCCTTGTGCTTGCTGCTCTTCCTGGGAAAACATCAGAGGCTGAAGTGGCTGGGAGCTGGGATAATGGGATCACAGTCTGTTTCAGGAATGGAAACAAGCACAAGAAAGCACTTTTTTTAGAGCCCTAAAAAAACACCAGTGGTTGTCCAAGAGGCAAATGGTCTGCAGCATATGGAGAGTGATCCTCTGCCATCCTGCAGCCATTTACTCCTTGGATTCCACAGGCAAACTCCTGCTGGTGTCAGTGCACACGTGGTGGAGGAGAACTCACCCTCTGGAAAGCCCAAAACCATGGGAATCACTCCAGATTTGGGACACATGGCCTCAAGGGTGACTCCAGAGGAACATCTGCTCGCCAGGGTCTGCCCAACACCCTGGGGGTTTTCAGGAACAGGCCCAGACAGTTCATGATCCTGCTCTCCAGGCAGGAGAGGAGGACATGGGAAGAGCCCTGACTCCTGCTGAGGCCAGACAAGCTTTTGGCAGAGCTCTCCAGCCCACATTCCGGGGCAGAGGGAAGCAGATGGCCGGGAATTTAGGGCTCTGGCAGGAGGAATCTCTGGGCCTTTGGCAGAGGGTGCTGATTTAGCTGCATTTCCTTCTGCTTGTTCAGTTTCTGTTTGAGCTTCTCCCGCTCGTGGGGTTTCTTAGGAGGCTTTGTCAGAGCAAGGAAAAGCAGCTGGTGCCTGGAGCCACCTGCTCCCAGCAGCTGGAGGGGCCTCCTTGACCCATTATCAGTTATTATGACCCTAAACCATCCTTAGAAATACCTGTACAGCCCACAGACCACAGAATATTTAGGTTGGGAAAGGCCTCTGAGATCAATGAGTGTTAGAACCCAGGAAATTCCTCTGGCTGCCCTGGAGGACTCGAGACCCTGCCAGGGGGCTCAGAGACCTTGGCACAGAGCCCAAGGCACCTGTGACTTTGATTTTGACCCATGGAGCAAATTACCAACTTTATATGAAGAATTACAAGCCAAGAGAGTTTAACTAGAATAATAGTTTGTCACGGGGTGAAAAATAGATTTTTGGGGTTTTAGAATGGGGGTTTGGGGTCCCAAGATGGAAGAATTTGGGTGTACCCTGTCCTTCTTTCTTCTTCCTGGCCTCCATGTTCTGGGTAATGCTGGCACTTTTGGGTTGGTTTAAGGTAGAAGCTCACTGTCTAACACAGGTGATAGGTATTGGGAAGTTATGGTAAATATTGTACATGTAGTTTTTAGTATAAAAAGATAACACTGCCCCAGGGGCAGGCAGAGTGCCTCTGTCTGGCCTGCTGAACAGACCTCAGCAGGCCAGAGAAAGAATTTTATAAATAAGATACAATAAACAACCTTGAGACTGAGAATTGAAGAGTTCTGACTCCTTCTTTGACTGCTGGGCTGGGAAAAGAGACTTCCTAACACATCCCGGGGTCACTGTGACCAGCAGAGATTCTGAGGAATGAGTCCAATAGTTCCCCCAGCACTGCCAACGTCCCCATGTCCCCAAGTGGCACATCCACATGGCCTTTAAACCCCTCCAGGGCTGGGGACTCCACCACTGCCCTGTTCCAGGGCTGGACAACCCTTTCCATAGAGAAATTTTCCCTGATATCCAACTGAAACCTCCCCTGGAACAATGTGAGGCTGTTTCCCCTCATCCTTTTTACTTGGGAGAAGAGACCAAGCCCCCACCCCCTCCTGTCAGGGAGCTGTGCAGAGCCACAAGGGCCCCCCTGAGCCTCCTTTTCTGCAGGCTGAGCCCCTTTCCCAGCTCCCTCAGCCCCTCCTCATCATCCCAGTCGTGCTCCAGAGTCCCTTGCCTCATTCAGGGTGAGCCTGTGTACCCCAGCCTTGAGATTATCCTAAAATTGTTGGCATTCACAGCCCAGACCGTGGGTTGGTGTCACCATTAGGTCAGATGTGACATACACACACGTGATCAGAATCCAAGAAAAAAGTTTTTTTACTCTGCACCTTCTCCAGCTTATATACTCTTAACAAAGCGTGAGCTTAAGTCATTAACTACGTCACTAAATAATATAATAATATTATAATGTATATAATAACTATAATAATAACTTATTATAATAATTGGTGCAGAGCAATTAGCATCAATATAATTGGCAAAAGTTTTACAGAAATTTAATAAGGCACATATGCACATCTACTTATGCACATAGCCTAGCTGACAAAAATTTTCATGTATCTTTTCTAATATGTTTCCCTGCTGATGGCCTTGTCTTCTTCCTTGCTACGGATACACTTGAAAATCATCAATTATTTCTTCTATTTTCATCAATTATTTCTTCATCAAATCATCAATTATTTCTTCTATTTTCTCAGCTTTACTTGCAGGCCAGCTGTCAAGCCCTTCCATGGGTTGGGACCTCTCCCATCTAGGGGGAATGCAGGACAGGATGACACGTTCAGCGCCCAGAGATAAGGCAGCACCCAGAGATAAGGCTGGCCAGTGGTTTATTGCACAAGAGATGTGCTGGGCTGGGCTGTGCTGTTCCCTCCCAGTGTCCCCTACATCCCCCATTGCTCCTGAGATTGGGACTATGTTTGCTGACTGATATCAGTGCAGAGCTCTGCCAGGCAGTGCCACAACCCCAAATGTTGATTTTACAGGACTGAAACCAAGGCAGGATGGGTCTCCCTGCAGAGTTCAGGGGTTCCTCTGGGAAAGGTGACGTCCAAACTCAAATTCTTGAGTACATGATGAGTACATGCATATTGGTGTAGCAGCTGAATTGCTGCTGGTATAGTCCAGGATAAGGAAGCAAAAAGAATCTTTGCATAATATCCACAGATGTTTTATTCAGATGTTCAGGTGCCAGCACCCTCGCACAGAGGGGCTGAGTTTGGGTCTGCCAAGGGCCCAGGGGGTGATCCTGGTCTCTGGGCTGTACAAAGGTGAGATCTGAGATCCAGTCAGGGAATAGGGAGGAGAGGGTCAGGGACATAGAAATAGGCACAGGAACAGGGGAAGGAGTAAATGGGGTCTAGCAGCTTTTTGAGGGAAGCTTCTTGTGTCTCCCTAAACCAGGGAATGTCCCCCAGGGTCTCCACAATTCCCTGGTTTTTATATTATTAAGAAATCTTCTCTGAACCCAGCACCCACACCCAGATACTGGAATAAATCACACAAACCTCCCTTTTCTTCATGGTGGAAAAAGCCCATTCTTTATTCCCTTTCCCTTTTATACAGTTTTACAGACCTGTGTCTGAGTCCAATTGGTCAGTAACTTTCTTGCCAATTACTTTATTGGTTATTAACAAGTTGCTATTCTGTATTGATTGCTCACTCAAACCCCATGTGTGTATATGCAGGAAAAGTTGTTTGTGAGAGATAATTTTCATTTTTCTATCTAACAGATAGAAACAGTTAAATAGATACAACAGTATAAAACCAGTTTATACAGGTGCTGGTTGTTTTTCACCCAGGAATAGATGGTTATGTTAACAAACTGCTCACACCAAGATGAATTTGCAAAGTGCTAGCTTCCCTTAAAAGAAATAACAGAGCAGGCCTGATTTTATGAGGCCTTTCTTTATGATTTTTCTACCTTACTGCAACACATGTACATGTACAAATGAGTACAAACCTCATTTTCCTTACAGCACAAAGCAGGACAGAAAAAGGCAGGCAGTGAATTCCATCTCAGTGCCAGCCACTCCTCTTCTCAGGCACGTTCCTAGTGCACCTCTAACTCCTTTTTCTCTGTGTAATATCTGATATATCCCTGACTTGAGGGCTGTATGTGATGGGTTTTTCTCTGAGCTTGGTGATGATCCCTTCCCACACGTCCCCTGGGGATTGCAGAGCTGTCAAGACCAACACTGGGGTAACAATCAGCCCCTCCACTGCCCAAATTTGCCTTTTCCCTCCTTCACAGAGGCAGCAGAGCTGTTTCCCCACTGAAACAGCACTGAAATCCTCAGTTTTCCTTTGCAGCCATTCCAGCTGTGGCTTCCCCATCCCTGGTGTCCAAGGCCAGGCTGGACAGGGCTTGGAGCAGCCTGGGATAGTGGGAGGTGTCCCTGCCATGGCAGGGCTGGAATGGGATGAATTTTAAGGCCTCTTCCAATTCAAACTATCAAGATACACCCAGAGACCCCTCCTCTCTCTGATGATGTGGATCAATGCAAACCCCTACAAGAGGAGAATTAATCGCCCTTATTATGAATCTTTGCATCTATCGAGATTAAAATTTATTTTATTAAAATTAATTTACGATATTAAAATGCCATTAATTAGACTTTCAGATCATTCCCAGTCGCTGAAATCACCAGAACTGCCAGCATTAATGGGACACACGGACAATCTCGGGCTGAACTCAGCAGCAGGATAAAAATCCAGGTCACCAAATCCAAACACCTCTGCAATCCTTCCCAGGGACAGCTGCCCAGAACAGGCTGTCACCCACTGGCATCCATCCAGCCAGGCTGATCCCACCGGGCAGGGGCTGAGCAGCCTCGGAGCTGAGGACCCAGGAGCCGCCCGTCCCCTCCAGAGGGAGCCCCAGCAGCGGCTGCATACTCGATTTCCTCGCTTTGGCTTTGCTCTTTGACAGAGATAAAGCAGGTGGAGGCTGAGGAGATGGACCCTGTCTGGGTGAGTGAAATTTGTGGGATCTGCAGCTCTGGATCACACCCTAGATCCTCCCTACCTTCCAGCAACCCCAATGGCCAATACAGACAGCAGAGCCCATCTTCAAAAAAAAATCTGGATTTTTTTTTTTGTCCTGAAGATCTGGAGGGTCCTTCATCTTTTTCCCACTCGTAGAACTTCACTTTTCCTGGTTTGTGGCCAGCCCTTCTCACTCTCACAGATATTTTTGGGGTAAATGCTGAATTTCAGCATCACCAGCCTTGAATTTGGTTTGGAATCACGGGATAATTTGGGTTGGAAGGGACCTTAAAGCTCATCCCATTCCACCCCCTGCCATGGGCAGGGACACCTCCCACTCCAAGCCCCATCCAACCTGGCCTTGGACACTTCCAGGGATCCACATTCCTGCTCACACCTCTGCTAATAAATTTAGTGCTAAGGTTTAGGTTTTAGCTTTGCCCCAGCTCTTCCTGACAAGGCTGAACTTTACAGGAATAAACCATGGAAAAGCACTCGAGCTTATGCACCCCTGACCCTGCAGCCTCACCAGAGCTTCCAGGGCCTAAAGGGGCTCCAGCAGAGCTGGAGAAGGACTTGGGACAAGGAATGCAAGGACAGGACACAGGTGTGGTGGTGTTCACAGGGGTCTCAGGCAGAGGGAAGAGACGAGAATGTTGACTCCATGTTTAGAAGGCTAATTTATTATTTTATGATATATATTCTATTAAAACTATACTAAAAGAATAGAAGAAAGGATTTAATCAGAAGGCTAGCAAGGAAAGCAGAGAGAATGGAATGATAACCAAAGCTCCTCTCAGAGAGTCTGAGCCAGCTGACTGTGATTGGCCATTAATTAGAAACAACCAACATGGACCAAAGATGCACCTGTTGCATTCCACAGCAGCAGATAATCATTGTTTACATTTTGCTCCTGAGGCCTCTCAGTTTCTCAGGAGAAAAAATCCTAGCAAAGGGATTTTCCAGAAAATATCATGGCTACACACAGGGAATGGCTTCCCACTGCCAGAGGGCAAGGATGGATGGGATATTGGGAAGGAATTCTTCGGTGTGAGGGTGGGCAGACCCTGGCACAGGGTGTCCAGAGGAACTGTGGCTGCCCCTGGACCCCTGGCAGTGTCCAAAGCCAGGCTGGATGGGGCTTGGAGCAGCCTGGGATAGTGGAAGGTGTCCCTGCCATGTAAGGGGGTGGCACTGGATGATCCTTGAGGTCTCTTCCCACCCAAACCATTCCATGATTTCATGGTGGAAACACAAACCCAGTGCAGGAGGGACTCTGCAGCCACAGCTGGGTGGCTTTGGAGAAGAGCCTGAAGGGCGTTTCAGAAAACACCACGTGTGGTGTGGCCAGGCTGAATTTTTGGCCTTTTCCCCATTTTTTGCAGGAGTGGGACGGCTCTGGGCAGGGGCAGCAGGGACCTGGCCGTGTGTGCCCAATTCCCGCGGGTTTGTACCCAAACCGCGGCTGCCGATGGCCTCGGAGGGGACCGATCGAGCCCTGCCCCCGGCTCCGGCATCCTCCTGCTCCTGCTCCATTCCCTATCCCTGTCTGTTCCCTTCCTGCTCCATTCCCATTCCCCCTCCATTCCCGATTCCTGCCTGTTCCCTTCTCGCTGCATTCCCAATCCCTGCCAGCTCCATTCCCCCTCCATTCCCAATCCCTGCTCATTCCCTTCCCAATCCTGGCCCGCTCCACTCTCTCTCTCTGCTGGCTCCATTCCCATTCCCAACCCTTCCTGCTCCATTACCTCTCTCTGCCTGCTCCATTCTCTCTCTATTCCCATTCCCTAACCAATCCATTCCCTCCCTATTCCCATTCCTTCTCTCTGCCTGCTCCATTCCCAATCCCGGCCGCTCCCATTCCTGTTCCCATTCCCGCTCCATTCCCAATCCCTGCCTGTTCCCTTTTCTATTCGCACTCCATTCCCAATCCCTGCCTGCTCCTGTTCCCATTCCCAATCCCTGCCTGTTCCTTTTCTATTCCCTCTCCATTCCCAATCCCTGCCTGTTCCCATTTCTGCTCCATTCCCAATCCCTGCCTGCTCCCATTCCCATTCCCACTCTATTCCCAATCCCTGCCTGCTCCCGTTCCCATTCCCACTCTATTCCCAATCCCTGCCTGTTCCCATTCCGACTCCATTCCCAATCCCAGCCGCTCCTATTCCCACTCCATTCCGACTCCGTTCCCAATCCCTGCCTGCTTCCGTTCCCATTCCCACTCCATTCCCAATCCCCGCCTGTTCTCGTTCCCGTTCCTGCTCCATTCCCAATCCCTGCCTGCGCCCGTTCCCATTCCTGCTCCATTCCCAATCCCTGCCTGCGCCCGTTCCCATTCCTGCTCCATTCCCGTTCCTGCCTCTTCCTGTTCCCATTCCCGCTCCATTCCCAATCCCTGCTCGTTCCCGTTCCCTTTCCCATACCCGCCCCCTCCCATTGGCCCCTCCCCCGGCCCCGCCCTCTCCCCGCCCATCCCCGTAATTCCCGCGGAACCCTTGTGCCGGGGCCGCGCCGCGCGCCCGGACCCTTTCCGCGCACGCCGTCTCCGTGAGGATCCCGAGCGCGGATTGGTCCCGGTGCGCGTCACGTGACGCGGGAGGTTCCCGGCCGGCGCTTCCGGCCCATCCCGCTCCGCCGGCGGCTCCCGGGAATCCCGGGGATCTCGGGGGGCCCGCGCCTCCCGCGGCTCCCTGGCCCTCCCCGAGCCGGCACCGAGCCTCTGCCCGCGCCGCTCCCCTCCATACCGCCCTCCCGACAGCCCCGGTCCGGCCCTGCGGGAGAACGGCGGGCCTCGTGCGGTTCCCTCCCGGTGCCCGGGGAGCCGCCGCCGCCACCGCGGGTGATGCCCCCGCCTGCCCGGGTGGCACCGCGCACGCCCTCCCCGGCTTTCCTGGCCTCCTGCTGGTGTTGCCGAGGCTTCCCCCCCCCCCCCCACCCCCGTTTCCCCGGTGAATTTTCCCGGTAAATTTTCCCGGTGAGTTGAGTTTCCCCCGCCGTCCGCGCCCAGCATGGAGTTCGCCGAGCTGATCAAGACGCCCCGAGCGGATAACGTGGTGCTGCACCGCCCGTTCCACCCGGCCGTGGAGGGCACGCTGTGCCTGACCGGCCACCACCTCATCTTCTCGTCGCGGCGGCGCGACAACGCCGAGGAGCTGTGGCTGCTGCACTCCAACATCGACTCCATCGAGAAAAGGTCAGGGAATGCCTTGGGGGAATCCATGAAATCAGAGGGGTTTGGGAAAGCTGCAAAAGGCAGCTCAGAGACACCAGAACTGTGATCAGAGCTAAGCAGTCGCCATGAGATTGGCCAGCAGAAAAATTATTTAAAATGTAGAAAACTAAAACAAATAGAACAATCGTCTGTGTATTAACAATTGTCTAGAGTAACTCCTTAACCTACAGAAAAGTTTATCTAGGAAGTTCTAAGCTTAATGATGGAGCTCTGTGCATTGTGTTTAAGGCTTACAAGCAGGTATATTGTATTCAAAATAAGCAAAATAATTCATTGTTTTAACAAAGATACCTGTACTAATAGTGGTTGGATAGAACTACTGTCAATATGTTTTTGCTTTGTGTGATTGTAAAAAACTTATAAAGTGAGTTGTAACATTAAGTTCTTGGTCTGCTGCCTGGGATGTGAGCTGCTGGCATCATCTTCCCATTGTCATAACCATGGAATGAGACTGATGCTGGAAAATAAAACAGCTCCAAGTGTGGGAATCCATAAAATCAGAGAGTTTTGGGAAAGCTGCAAAAGGCAGCTCAGAGACACCAGAACTGTGATCAGAGCTGACCAGTAGCTATGAGATTGGTCAGCAGAAAAATTATTTAAAATGTAGAAAACTAAAACAAATAGAACAATGGTCTCTGTATTAATGCTTGGCTAGAATAACTCCCTAAGCTGCAGGAAAGTTTATCTAGCAAGATATTAGGAAGTTTGAAGCTTAATAATGGAGCTCTGTGCATTGTGTTTTAAGGCTTACAAGCAGGTGTTGTGTTTGAAATAAGCAAGCATTTTTTAACCAAAGGTAAAACAATGGATAGAACTACTGTCAGTGTGCTTTTGCTTTGTGTGATTGGTCAAAAAACTTACAAATGAATTGTAACATTAAGTTCTTCTTCAGCATAAAATGCTGCCTGGGATGTGAGCTGCTGGCATCATCTTCCCATTGTCATAATCATGGAATGAGACTGATGCTAGAAAATAAAACAGCTCAAGGCATGTTCCACATCAGTCCCATCCCATTTGTGATTTGTACACAGCCTCTGGCTGGGGATATCCCTTCTCCCACCCCTCGTGGTTGGGAAGGGCTGGCTGACACCTCCCTCAGCTGTCCCAAATCCTGGTGTGGAGAGCAGGGAGGATGCTCTGGGCACAGACTTTGCCTTAAGCTGTGCCAGGGGAGGTTCAGGTTGGGCATCACAAGGAATTTCTCCACAGAAAGGAAGATTTAAACCCTTGAAATACCCAGGGAGGTTTGGAGTCTCCATCCCTGAAGGTGTCCCAGGAAGGGCTGGATGTGGCTCTCAGTGCTCTGGGCTGGTGACAAGGTTGGACTCTGCTGGAATCCAAAATGCTGGGAATTCTCAGAACTTTGGGCCTCTAAGCCAAAGCTTAGAATTAAACCCAGGATTTGATCTGAGACCTTGGGAAAGGCTCCCAAGCTGAGGTGCTGGAAGCAAGAATGTGGATTTACAGTTTAAAGCAGAGACAAGTTAAGCTAAGGAGAAGAAAGTTTGAGGTTTTAGGGTTTAAAATATAGGAAAATAAAAGTAGTTACTGAGGTAAACAAGGAGTTTAAAATGCAGCACTGTAGGTTTGTGTGTCAGAACATGATTGGCTAAGAAAGCTTCCACTGTACCATGAGTCCATAAGATGAAATATTTAAGGATTGGGTCAAAACCATAAATATCCTTGTTGGCAGTGTTTTATTGGTCAATAAATCCTTAAAAGGTCTTGTAACTAAGGTTCTTGTTCTGAACCATGCAGTAAAGATGTGAGCTGAGCTCACCCTTTGTAGAAGATAAGAACAATAAATCACACCATCAAAAACAAACCAGAGGTCCCATCTCTAACTCATTCAAAATTCCTTCCAAAAATCCCCGTAGACTCAGTGATCCTTTTCCAGCCTCAGTGATCCTCTCAAGGCCCAGGGCAGGCTTCCTGTGTTCTGTTTGGACATTCATGTTTGATGTTGCATCTCAAGGATAGTTTTTTTGGTCTTGTAGAGAGTCAGAATTTTTGTGTTTCACCCTTTTTGCTCTGTGTTCATTGCTCAGTGGATTCATCCACCCTTGAAGCACTTTATAAATGCTGCACTGTGCACAGAGAGGGATGTCAGAGCACTGCTGGAGGGCTTTGCCTTGTGTCACCCTCCAAAACTGGTGGCAGAATTGGGCTCTGGACTTGCTCAGCCCCAAATCTTCTCCTGCTGCTCAGCAGCATCATCCCTCACTTTCCCAGCTGATTATGGGAATCAATAACCCTTTAGCAATGTGCTTTTTGTGCTACAGCTCAGCTGTAGCTGCAGAGCTCCATATTTTTTCGTGCCCTTCCCCTTTTAGCTACAGACAGTTCAGAAATTTCTCTTTCCCCCTCATTTCTGCTTTACCTGCACCATTGCCCCTCACTGAGTGTTTGCCCCATCTCACCTGGTCATTGTCTTCTGCTCCCTCACCTTGGTCCTTTTTAATGATAATACTTCATTTTTATATTAATTACAAAATCCTTTCCCTGTTTGTAAAGGCTTTTAAGGAAATCTGGTAGAACAAAGTTCCTTTCTGCCAGCAAGACTAGAGAAATCAGGCAGCAGTGATTAAAAAAAGCACAGAGCCTGGGATGATGGGGGAATTGCTGGGTGCTGCTGAAGTTTGTTGCTGATTAAATTTGCTCATGATTTCCCTGTGTGTTTCTGAGAGAGGAAAGGAGCAGAGGGGTGGAAAACTCAGGGAATTTCTTCCCATGCTCAATCTTCAACCTGGCCTTGGGCACTTGCAGGGGTCCAGGGGCAGCCCCAGCTTCTCTGGGCACCCTGTGCCAGGGCCTCCCCACCCTCCCAGCAGTGTAATATTTGTCATGTAACACCTCCACTCCCTGCCACAGCAAAAGGATGGAATAAGTGCAAATAAAACCAACCTTGCAAATAGCAAAAAAATGGGTTGTGTTTGTTTCTTTATTTTTTTGAAAGGTTCCCCTGCAGACAAATTGCTACTCATGGAGATTTGCCTCTTGGGAAGAGCTGTGCCACTTCTCCTGCCTTAGAGGATCCTATGTTTTATGGGACTCTTTTTTCCTGTCTTGCTGTAGGTTCGTGGGCTCCTTGGGCACCATTGTCATAAAATGCAAAGACCTGAGGATTATCCAGCTGGACATCCCAGGGATGGAGGAGTGTCTGAACATTGCCAGCTCCATTGAGGTGAGCAGTTACCATCAGCCAGAGAACCTGCAGGTCTTGAGCTACCCTCAGCCTTATTTTTTTTCCAGTTATGTTTTCATGTTTTGAAAGGCAAAGTAGAATCTGGAATATTTCACATGGGGTTGCGGGTATTTCCCAGAGGTTTTGGACTCCCCATCCCTGGAAGTGTTCAAAGCCAGGCTGGACGGGGCTTGGAGCAGCCTAGGGTAGAGGAAGGTGGCCCTGCCCATGACAGGAGTGGAATGGGATGAGCTTTAAGGTTCCTTCCAGCCCCCACCTGTGATTCCATGATTTCTCTTGTCCACACAGGCACTTTCCACCCTGGATTCAGTCACCCTCATGTATCCCTTCTTCTACCGGCCCATGTTCGAGGTCCTGGAGGATGGATGGTCCTCCTTTCTGCTGGAACAGGAGTTTGAGCACCTCAGCTCAATGGTGAGTGGGATTTGAGGGATTTCCCAGGCACTTGGATGTTCTGTGAACTGTTTCACCCAGTAGTGGCTGGACTGGAAATCCCAGATGGTTAAAAATCCATTTGGTGCCTGGGTGAGAAGTGAGTGTTGTTGAAATATTCCCTCTGTGACATTAGACATTTGTTTGTTCCTTCTTCTTGTACAAGTGAAGGTTTGAGGCCCTTTCCAGGAAATCACAAAGGTAGGAAATGTTTTTGGCCTTTGGGGATGGTTCTCTAATTGGAAGAACAAATTGAAATCCTTTGTCCTGGCTTTGTTGTTCTTAACTTTGATCTGGAGTAGAGTGAGATGAATCTTTGTCAAACCCTTAATTGAAGTCACACTGGTTTAAAAAAATTGCTCTTTAGGAGGATGACAATGAAGATGCCCAGTTTGAAACATTTTTTCCTTTAATTGATGCTGGGGAAATATTCTTGAGGTTCAAAAAGCAGGAAACTTTCCAGTTCCCTTTTTCCAGGTGCTGCTGAGCACACTGATTTTATTTTGGGTAGGAATTGTTCTTGTGGCATTGCCTGTTGTTTCTCTTACTCAAATTTCCTTTTAGGATGCTGAATTTGCTAGAGTGGGAACTATCTTGGGTGCAGAAACCTGTTTTAATAATTCCTTGGGTTTGCATCTCTGTGTTCCAGGTCTTTGTTTCACATCCAGTCTGTGCTCTTGCTCCAACAGCTCAGGTTTCTGAGCCCACATCCATTAGTGCAGCATCCAAGAACATTGATTTTATTTTATTTTATTTTTTTCCTCTCTGCAGCCCAGCTTGTCTGCAGCCTGTATCATTTCCTGGCTATGAGTAACAACTGAATAATGTGATCAGCTTGACCAAATTCAGTTGATGAAATCACCAGAAAATTGAAGAACATTACAGGGGTTCAGAGGCCTTGCTATTTTTGTCTCATAATTAAAGCACCCTCATGTGTCTTATCTTCCTCTGCCATCCAAAGACAGACCAACTGTTATCATATCCAGCACATGGATCCATTGATGTGCTTTTTTTCCCTTGTTTTTTCAGGGATTTAAATCTTCATTTGTCAAACTCTTGCCTTTCTGAACATATTCTCTGTGTAAGAATTACATTTAAAAACCTCATTACTTTTTAGCACCACATTTCCAGGGCAATCATTCGTTCCTTTAAAATCTCCATGTCTGACAGCTGTTGATTAATTAATTCTTGGCTTTTAACCCAAAACTTCACATTTTGAACAGAATGGTGTCAAAAGCCACCTTCCAATGATTTATATCTCCTGAAAAACAGATAAATGTCTCACTGACCAAATAATTCTTGTTCTGGAAAGACACTGCTTTATGTGACAGGCTGGAACAAGGACGTGGCTGATTTAAATCTTTCTCCCAGAAGTCAAATGAGTAGAATTCCAAAGGTTCCTCCTGCTTCTGCTCAATCATCCATCTGGATCTGTACCTTCCCCAGTAGGATAACAAGTCAAAAACTATTTCACCCACCCTACAGCTCTAGTAATTTATTAATTCCACATTTATCTGCTACAGGAGAATTGTTTCCAGCACTCTCTAATAGCATAGTGCAGTGTAAAAGTTAATACTTTTTTTAAAAGTTAGGTAAATATTAAATATTTAGATAATATAGTTTGTAATTTGTGTTTTTCACTGCACAGTGAGGGGTGAGTGGAATTCAGAGTATGTGCAGGGGGTCATATTCTTTCTGAGCAGTCAGAGGAGAGCCAAAAGGTTTCTCTTCTGCCAAATTCCAGAACTGCAGGATGCTGCAAAATAACTCTGGAAATACAAAAATTTTTCTTCCAAATTTAGTTTCCTGAAATGAAGAGGCCTGAGAAGTTTGTACACTGCCAGTATAATTAACATAAAGATATTTTGTTGCCAAGAAAATAACTTACTTCATTCTCCTTTTCTTTACCCCTTTTTCTCCTTTTATTTTTTCCTCTTTTCTTTTCCTCCTTTGTTCTTTTTCATTACCCCTACTCTCTTTTTTCTTTTCCCCTTTTTTTCTATTTTCTTTCCCCTTTTTCTCTTTTTTTTACTTTTTTTACTTTCCCCTCTTTTTCTCTTTTTTTTTTCTTTCCCCAATTTTTCTCTTTCTTTTCTTTTCTTTTCTTTTCTTTTCTTTTCTTTTCTTTTCTTTTCTTTTCTTTTCTTTTCTTTTCTTTTCTTTTCTTTTCTTTTCTTTTCTTTTCTTTTCTTTTCTTTTCTTTTCTTTTCTTTTCCCTTTTTTCTCTATTTTCTTTCCCTTTTTAGCAGGAAAGATCTCACAGTTCTGAACAACTCAGTTGTGCTTCATCTTCGTGTCAGAGCTCCTTTTAGAAATCAGAATTTTCTGAGTTTGGGCTCAGGTCAAATGGTAATTGTGAACCATATTTTTCTCTTTTCAGACAAGCATCAATCCTTACATCTGTTCTGCTCCTTGTCCATGCACAATCCAATCCCAGCAGGGCTTGTTCCTTGGGAATGGCCTCTGGCTTTGCTGCTTTGCAGGATCTCCCAAGATCCATGCTGGGTTCTTGACTTTTTTTTTTAAGGCCTTTTGGAAGAGCTTGACTTGTTTCCCAATATTTTGTGGAAAACGACCTCTCCTGGCAATTTCCAGTTTTAGGAGGAATGGTAGCTTGGACTTCTGGGAATCAATGTGACTTTTGGGAATCAATGTCTCTATAAACAAGTATTAGGACAAGAAAAGTAGACATCCAAGAGTTGATCCTGCACTGGGTTTAAAAATTGCTGTTTTCTTTTTTTTTTCTCTGGAATTCTCCCTCCTTTCTGTTCCGCCCTCATCCCTTTGCTGCTTTTATCCTTAACTTTTCTTGATTCCTAAAAGCTCAGATGTCTTTCTGGGAAAATTAAGGGTTCACTTTGCACTCCCTGAGTTTCACACAGCACAATTACCTGGTTGGAAGTGAGGTCTCCCTTCATCCCTTTCTCTGCAGTCCTTCTGCGTCCTCTGCTGCTGCCTCTCTCTTCCAGTTACTGATAACCCTTTTTCCTTCCAAATTCCAGCCAGGCCAAAGCTGAAGGAGTTGATTTGGGCAGTCTGGAGCTGGCAGTGCAGAGGTTAATGGGATCTCTGCAGCAGGAGCTGTTGGAGGGAAGACAAATGGTGCCAAGTGCTGCCAGGCTCCTCCTCCTCATCGTGGAAATTACACCGGGATGACATAACAGGATCTCTGTGCCTGCTGTAAATGGGGAGGAGAGCAGGGTTAAATTACCAGAGTGGGGAATAAACCAGGTGCTGCTCCTCCATTCCTTTCCATACTGTTGATGCCAGGGACAGCCAGTCTCCCACAAGTTCCCCAGAGTTCTGATTTTGCCTTTTCCACATCCTATGTCTGGAATATCAATTTGATATTCCAGATCCCTCCATATCTTTTCCATTATAATCAAACTGCACACCCAACAGATACCCTAAAAACCCTGTTAAAAATCCCATTGCTGGTGCATTAAAAGCTGGAGCTGTGACCAGCCACATCCTTTTGTGTCCCAGAAGTTTTCATCTCTGCTCATAACACGATGGCCAAAGGCAATTTGACTTTGCATCTGGGAGAAGCTCTGCTTTTTATAAAATGGAGCTGTTCAGAGGAGCTGTTTTGAGGCTAATGAATAATGAAATAAGGTTATAGCATGGATGATGCAAAACTGTCCAGCTGGGCTGCTGCAAACAGGCAGCAATTACTCCTCTTGATGCTGATATTTTTTTTTTCAGCATATTTTTTAGGCTGCCACCAAAAAGAACAATTTTCCTGTCTCCTAAGCCACACATCCCATGCCTTGGAGCTGCTTCTGCTGAAATAGTGAGACAGATCATCTGATGGAAAGGCTTCATTGCCAGAAGATATTCCTGAATTGATCCCAGTTTTCCACTGGACCAGTGAGCCAGTCAGGTGCATTTTTATAAGCAGGTAGCAATCAGGAGCTGTGTGGCAAGGGATAGTAAGGATCTGGAAGAAAGGAATTCTGATCAGAGATGTCCAGTTAATTCATGTTAAGTCAGCAGACCTGAATTGATGTGGATTCTGTGTATTTTGTCACAGCCTAATTTAGCTGTTTTGCTCTTCTCCCACTTTGTCCTGCTGCCTTATCCCTCTGCCTTTTTGTCTGCCTCAAACTTTCCTTGAACTCAGATGAGCAGAGGTTTGATGGATCTCTGAGGTCTCTCCCTGCTGCAGAAGCTCCTCATTGACCTTTTTTCCCCTGAGCTGGAGCCAAGGCCTCTGGGTGACCCTGAGTATCAGGTAGCTGGAATTCTCATGCCAAGTGCCTGTGAGGTGCCACACTCAGCACTTCTTTCCCAGGGTTTGGCTGCTGGGAGCTGGAGCAGTTACATCACAGAACTCCTGATGTGCCCTCAGTGCTTGGCTGCTGGGCCCCTTCCAGAAGGTGCTTTAGGAGAAAAAACTGTAGCTGAAACCACAGAAAAGCTGGAGATGTTTAAATTGAATTTTTAACCTTCAGCATCTGGAGTGGGTGGAAGTTCTTTGCCTTTCTTGGCCACCTTTGTCTTGTGAGCTTTTCTTTCAGCGCAGATGGAGGGTTGGGCCCATATTGCCTGTATCTAAATGAACTTATTTCCCCTCTTGTTGTGGGAATAGATTTCTCTGTGGGGGTCTCCCCTTGCTGTCTTCTGTGCCTGTGAAACAATTTAAAGCCACAATCACCCATATCTGCCCATGTGGGCTTATTTTGTGCTGTTTGAGGATGTGATAAATCAAAGGGGGAACTGTTACTCAAGATCCAGAGGCATCTGCTCATTCTTCCATTGCTTCCAAGCTTCATCTGCACTCTGGGCAAGGAGCTTCTGGGAGCTGCTGCAAGGAGATGATTGCAGGGAGCACCAGGGGATGTGCTGGAAAAATTAATGGGTCAACAGCCCTGTAAATGGTTACTTAAAGGACAATTTGTGGTGCAAATGGAACAGATCACAAACACGACTCTGTCTGTTTGCTTCATCCTGTGCATGGAAATCTTTCTTCCCTGTTACCCCTCCCATATAATGTCTTTTCTGACCCAAAGCTGTGTTCTGGTGTTTTTCAGACCAATGAATGGCGTCTGAGCTGTGTGAACAAGGACTTCTCTGTGTGTCCCTCCTACCCTCCAGTTGTCATTGTCCCCAAATCCATCGACGATGAAGCGCTCCGCAAAGTTGCCCTGTTCCGCTACGGCGGCCGCTTCCCAGTGCTGAGCTACTACCACAAGAAAAATGGGATGGTGAGCTGGGTTTAACGGGTGCTTCTGCCTGAAGGAAGTGTGGGAATCTGTTGATTTCATGCTCTGGAAGTAACAGAGCTGCTGGATTATTTTCTGGCTTCCTTGGGGAAGCTACAGCAATGTTGGGTTTTGTTTCCCTGGTTTCTTGCTGGTATGACAATGAAAACACAGCATCTGGGCTCACAGGTGCCTTCAGGGTTCAGGTTAAACCAGTGCTGCCCTAGTTTCTGTAGTCCAGATCTTCTGAGGGCACATATTTGACCAAAATATTTTTGTGGAAATTGTTTCCTTTGGCCACCTGTAATCAGAAAGGCTGTGTGGAGGTGGGTGCTTCCCTGGAATTAATAATTCAAACATAAATATTTTCTGTGGGACAAGCAGAACACAGATGTGACAAATCCATGAGAATGAAAGAGGGACCAACAGGTCAAGGGAGGGCAATTTGCCCTTGTGATGTCCTGCCTGGGGTCCCCAACATAAGGACATGGAGCTCCTGGAGAGAGTCCAGAGGAGGCCACAGAGATGCTCCAAGGGCTGGAGCCCCTCTGCTCTGGAGCCAGGCTGGGAGAGCTGGGGGTGCTCACCTGGAGAAGCCCCCAGGAAGACCTCAGAGCCCCTTCCAGGGCCTAAAGGAACTCCAGAAGAGCTGGAGAGGGACTGGGGACAAGGGGTGGAGGGACAGGACACAGGGAATGGCTTCCCACTGCCAGAGGGCAGGGATAGATGGGATATTGGGAAGGAATTGTTCCCTGTGAGAGTGAGGAGGCCTTGGCACAGGGTGCCCAGAGAAGCTGTGGCTGCCCCTGGATCCTGGTTCTGGGTGGTGGAATGAGTGATCTCCATGCTGGAAATAGCCATTAATCTGCTTGGTTGGGAATGTGCATGGCAGCAGTTTGCTTACAGTAGTAAGAACAAGATGAGCCTTGTAAAGTCACTGCTGGCACCCTGGCTGGCTGTGTCTGCCAAGAGTTTTCATGGAAAGGATGGCAGGAGCCACATTGTCCTGTCTGTGAGTGCTGGGCCCTCATCACAGCCGTGGTGACAGCAGAGCCAAGGCTGCTTCTGCTGTGTGACTGTGCAAGGAGGATCAGAACAATCTGTTCTCTGAGCCTGGCAGGGTAACTCGGCAGACTTTAACAAGCCAGAATCTAATGCAGTGACTGACACGTTGTAATTAAGAAATGCACTCTATGAAAGTGTTGGGTAATTGTGTCTCTTGCTGATGTAACCAGTTCTGAGGGTGATGGGATGTCCAACTTGCAGTTTTTAAACTTGATACAGTCTCCTCAAATGCTCTAATGTCTTCTCACCTCCTGAGGCCAAGATTTGTAAACCTTCAATTCGAAGCTGTCTGGTCTGACTCAGGAGTACCTTGGGATTTTCTTTGCTTTAAAAGCAGCCAGCCACCTACTCCACATGAGCTGTGCTTTTTGCTTTTTCTCAGCTCAGCTGAAAACCATTGAAGGAAGATTTTTGCTCAGTTATCTCTCAACATTGTGCATGTTTCATGTGAGGAGTACACCATTATTTGGCTCAGAGTGTTTCAGTTGTTGTGACAGTAAGGCTGTCACTCTCTTTGCCCTCCTGGCTCTGAGTTCTCAGCTGTTGCTGGGGTTGCTGACAGGCTGCCCTCACATTTTCATCATGGTTTGAGCTGCTGTGGTGCTTCTGAATTGAAAGGCATTTGCTAAAGAGAAATCTCAGCTCAGCAGTCTGTGGACTTGAGCTTTATCAGTCCATCCATGGGGTAAGAATGTCACCTTTAACACTTGAGAAATTTGAGTGTTTTAAGAACAGAGTTGGGAACAGGCCTTGAAAATGAAAATCCTGGAAAAGTTGCTTTCATAGAATCACAGAATGGTTTTGGTCAGAAGGATCCTTAGGGGCCATCTAGTTCCAACCCCCTGCCATGGGCAGGGATGCCTCTCACCAGGTCAGGCTGCTCAGGGCCCCGTCCAGCCTGGCTGTGAACACTTCCAGGGATTTATAACACTGCCAGGGTTTGTGAAGGAGCCATCAGCAGGAATGCAGCTCAGTAGTTGACAAAGATTGTACTTGAGGCATAACTGAAGGAATACAGCCTCTAAGATGATGCCTGGCATTTAAAACTTGTCCAGCCAAATGAGTGCTGTATTCAAGAATTTCTAATTCAGTTTTAAATCCTTGAGAGCGATAGAACTTTGTGGTGGATTCACAGGGGTCCCAGGATGAGGGAAGAGACGAGAATGTTGACTCCCATGTTTCAGAAGGCTTGATTTATTATTTTATTATATATATATATATAATATTAAAAGAGGATGATATATTAAAACTATACTAAAAGATTAGAAGAAAGGATTTCATCAGAAGGCTAGCAAGGAAAGGAAAAAGAAAAGGAATGATAATAAAATCTTGTGACTGACCAGAGAGTCCAAGCCAGCTGGACTGTGATTTGCCATTAATTAGAAATAACCAGGTGAGACCAATCAAAGATGCACCTGTTGCATTCCACAGCAGCAGATAACCGTTGTTTACATTTTGTTCCTGAGGCCTCTCAGCTTCTCAGGAGAAAAAATCCTAACGAAAGGATTTTTCATGAAATGTGTCTGTGACAGAACTTGAAACAACTGAAGGATTCAGGGCAAGGCTGGGAGCTCATTGGTGCCTTTCAGTCAGAACTCTCTCCACAGTGCCTCACGCATGGGTTTGTGTCTCCCCAGGCGATGCTGAGGAGCAGCCAGCCCCTGACAGGCACCAACGGGCGGCGCTGCAAGGAGGACGAGAAGCTGATCAACGCCACGCTGCGCTCCGGCCGCCGCGGCTTCGTCATCGACACCCGGCCTCTGAACGTGGCCCAGCAGGCCAGGGCCAAGGGAGGGGGCTTTGAGCAGGAAGTGCACTACCCCCAGTGGAGGAGGATCCACAAATACATCGAGAGGTGGGTTGTTGTGGTGCTGAGGGGTTTTAGGATGAAGTGTGAGATGAGAATTGACCCCAAGTTCTCAGAAGGCTGATTTATTATTTTATGATATGATATATGACTTTTGATATATGAATTTTGATATATGAATTTTGATATATGAATTTTGATATATGACTTTTGATATATGACATGATATTATATGACATGGCAGGATATTTGATATGACATTATATAACATTACATGACATGATATTTGATATGACATGACATATTTGATATTACATATTATATGACATGATATTATATGACATGACGTGACATTTGACATCATATGATATTTGATATTTGACATGACATATTTGATTTGACATGATGATATATGACATGACATGATATTTGACATGGCATGACATGATATTTGACATGACATGATATTTTATATGGCATGACATGATATTTGACATGGCATGACATGATATTTGACATGACATGATATTTTATATGGCATGACATGATATTTGACATGACATGATATTTTATATGGCATGACATGATATTTGACATGGCATGACATGATAGTTGACATGACATGATATTTTATATGGCATGACATGATATTTGACATGGCATGACATGATATTTGACATGGCATTACATGATATTTGACATGACATGATATTTTATATGGCATGACATGACATTTGACATGGCATGACATGATATTTGATCTGACTTGACATGTTTGACATGATATATGACATATGACATGAGATGATATTTGATATGACATGATATTATATGACATGACATTTGACATGGCATGACATGATATTTGATATGACTTGACATATTTGACATTATATATGACATAATACATGAGATATTTGATATGACATGATATTATATGACATGACATGATATTTGATATGACGTGATATTATTTGGCATGACATGATATTATATGACATGACATGATACTTACATGACATGACATTATATTATATGACATGGCATGACATGATATTTGACATGACATGGTATTATATGACATGACATGGTATTTTACATGACATATATTTGACATTATATATGACATGTCATGAGATTATATTTGATATGACATGTCATGATATGACATGACATGATATTATATGACATGATGTTATGTTATATTATGTTATATTGTAAGTTTTATATTATATTAAAAATGTTATACTAAAATTATACTGAAAAGAATAGAGAAAAGATACATCAGGAGGCTAGAAAAGAATGATGATAACCCATGATAGACTCAGAGAGTCTGACACAGCTTGCTGTGATTGGCCATTAATTAAAAACAATTTACATGCTAGATAAACAATTCTCTAAATCACATTCCAAAGCAACAAAACAGGGAGAAGCTGAGGCTTCTCATCTTGCCAGGAGAAGAAATCCTGGTGAAGGGATTTTTCAAAAAATATCACGATAACAGTGGGTGAAATCAGGCTTTCCCCTGAGCTTGGCTGCATGAGGTCATCAGAGCAGTGATACGTCCACAAAGGATTTGCTCCTGTAGGAAGAGTTGTGTATTGTGGTTCCTGGCAACAGGGCCATGTTCCTGCTCTGGCAAAACCAGGATATGTGCATGATAAGGGGATTTTTGGTTTGGTTCCTTGTTCTGAGCAACCTGCAGCAGGTTTCAGCCATCAGGCATCTCCCTGTGCTGTTTCTTTTCCTGGCCCTCTTCAGCCACACTCCAGCCTTCCTGTGTTCCCCTTCGCACAGGAAGGAGCAGGTGCCCTGAGAGAAATCTTCTGCAGGGAAGGATTTGTTCTGTGACTGTCACACTCCTCTTATCCAGAGGATTTGTCCAGAGAAGCTGTGGCTGCCCCTGGATCCCTGGAAGTGTCCAAGGCCAGGTTGGACGGGGCTTGGAGCAACCTGGGATAGTGGAAGGTGTCCCTGCCCATGGTGGGAAGTTGGAATGTGATGAGTTTTAAGCTCCCTTCCAACCCAAACCATTCCATGAGTCTGTGATCCAGTGCTTTTCTCTGGACATCTAATATTGTTCAGTCATTTGGAGACAAGTTGCTAAATAAACAAACTTTTAGTCTGGTAGTGTTCAACTTCTCTTAAAGCCTGAATTTATGGGAATCCTTCTACACAGACATGAAGTAATGTTGCTGGAGCCGTAGGCCAGCTCTTGAGCAGTTAAATAAGGAATTTCCTGGCAAATACCTGAAGTGTTTGGTTTTGCATCTAAAGATTTTTTGTGAACTTACATTTGTTGCTGATTATTTACAGCATCAGAGAGAGAGGGGAATGAATAAACACAATATACAAACACTAAATAATCCATGTCCTCATTCCTGTGTTACTGCTTGTGCTTTCAACAATGTTCTCCTTTTCCCAAAGGTTTCATATCCTGCAGGAGAGCTTCATCAAGCTGGTGGAGGCTTGCAATGACCAGTCACACAACATGGACCGCTGGCTCAGTAAACTGGAAGCTTCCAACTGGCTCACTCACATCAAGGAGCTGCTGACTGCAGCTTGTCTGGCTGCTCAGTGCATTGACAGGTACATCTCCTGCAGAAGATCTTGGGTTGCTCATTCACTGGTTACAGATTGCTCACTAAATACCTCTGGCAGTATCAATAACTGCCCACCGTGGTTTGGCTCACTTGTACCCATGGAGGATTCTGTCTCCTCATGGTGGAGGAATGTTCCTCCAGTAAATCAGGAGGAGGGAGGAAATCTGGGCTAAGAAAAGGGTTTGGATCATGTGTTTAAGGTATATTCCTGTGTCTGTTGCAGCCAAGCTAATTTAGAGAGTTTTGTTGAAGTTTTGGGTTAAAATGGGTCCATGGAAAAGAGGACACAGAGATGTCTTTTTCTTTTTTTTAGCAAATCTTTTTTTCTTTTCAGCTGCAAATTTCCAATACCACACCTCATTTCCAGAGGTTAAAACAATGTCATCTCCTTGTTTTCCCCAGGAATTGGTCCCGTGCTTTTCCCCTCTTTATTTTTATCCCCACAGCCCTATCCAGGCAATCCTGCTCATCCCTTCTAAGTGCTTGTGACCTCTTTTAACCTGATATTTCTTTCACAAATGGTGCTGACTCAGCTGTCTCATGCTCACACCTCTGGCTGTAGAGCCAATGCTTGCTGTCAGCTGCCAGGTTTGTAAGGCCAGATTCAGGAATCGAAATTGGTTTTATCTGTGACTCTGGGTGGGAAAAGCCCATCCCAAAATTTAGGGGAAACCTGGCTTTTCATAGGAGCTTGGGAGTGTGTTCTGCAGGCACACAAGCAGCTGAAATGCAGGCTCAGTGGTGAAACAGCACTGCTGCATTCAAGTGGGAGCTCTGTGCTTTTTAAAAGCTCTGACAGTGCTGGTTTCATTACTGGCTGTGCCAGGAAAGGATTGCTCTGGATCAATAGTTTTATCTGAAATTCTTTCCTGCAAGCATGTAATGGGAAAGATCAGTGGTGAAACCCTTCTGGCTTGTTGGGACAGTGGCTGATTTCATAATTTTTAACCTCAGCTTTGCTTTTTCTGTTTACCATGTGGAGCCATGGTAAGTCAGTTCCAGGTGCCTGACCTGTCTCGCTCAGAGCCTGGAGGTCAGAGCTGGGCTGACAAGGAGAGTTCTGTTGTAGTTTCCGGGGGGGGGAATGGCTGGGACAGACCTTCCAACATCTTAAAGGCCTGAAAGATAAAAGGGGAAAATAGTGTTAGAAAATTAGTGTAGAGATAGATGAAGATGAGGTAGGGAAGGAAGGTTTAGATTAAATATTAGGGAGAAAGTCTGTATTGTAGCAGTGGTGAGGCCCTGGCAGAGGGTGCTCAGAGGAGCTGTGGCTGCCCCTGGACCCATGGAAGTGTTCAAGGCTTGGAGCAACCTGG
The DNA here is from genome assembly GCF_037042795.1 of Molothrus aeneus. NCBI lineage: Eukaryota > Metazoa > Chordata > Aves > Passeriformes > Icteridae > Molothrus > Molothrus aeneus. The sequence goes on along the minus strand of NC_089648.1, from coordinate 110,095,157 downwards.
GATAGTGGAAGTTGTCCCTGCCCATGGCAGGGGTAGAATGGGATGAGTTGCACTTTCAAGCTGTAACTCAAAGGGATGCTAATCTCAAAGAGTGAGAACCACAAGGGAGATCTCACTGTGCACTTCTGTCAGTGTGGGAAAGGATCTGGAGTTCCAGACTGCTCAGCAAGACATGGAGCCTGTAGTGATGCAGAGCTCAGGTCACTGTGGATGAGGATCCATGTGGGATCCAGGTGAGATCCAGGTGGGATGGGGCTGTGGGATCCAGTGGTGGTAAAGAGCCAGAAAATCCTCAGCACTGGTGTCCATGGGATGTAATGGTACCCACTGGGATAGGTTCTGCTCATTCATACTCTTAACCCTTCCCACCTTTTCCTTTCCCAGGGAAGGTGCTTCAGTGTTAGTCCATGGCAGTGAAGGAACTGATTCCACACTCCAGGTCACTTCCCTGGCACAGATCATCCTGGATCCAAGGTGCAGGACCATCCGTGGCTTCGAGGCTCTTGTAGTGAGGGAGTGGCTGCAGGTAAGGAACAACAGAACAACAGTGGCCTGGACAGAGCAGCAACCACTTCCAGACACACTGGAGTTGGGAAATAGCCTGGGAGGCAGCCAGCAGGTTGGGCCTTGTTGCAGCCCTGCTGAGTGTGAGTGTCCTTTGTCCTAAAGAGCAGCGTCATTACCTGAGTCATTTGTCCTCTGGCACTGCTGGGGCCTCTGCCTCTCATGGCAGGTTTTTGATTTTGGGAACTGCCTGTTCTGTGTGCTCAGGGTGAACATCTCTTATCAAGAATGTTTTGGGTTGGAAGGGACCTTAAAGCTCCTCTCATTCCAACCTCCTGCCATGGGCAGGGACACCTTCCACTGGACCAGGCTGCACCTCTTCCATCTCATTAGAGAAAATTGTTCAGACCAAACCACAAAACCTGACCTGTGCTCTTTGTACCTTGGCAGTCTGGTCCTCCAGTGCACGCACCTCAGCTTGTTCCTGCTCACATTCTCTGATCAAACACAGCCTGAGAAAGGCAGGGAAATCAGTCATAGAATCACAGAACCATTTAGGCTGGAAAGTACCTTTAAGACTGTCAAGTCCAACTGTCCCCCAGCACTGCCAAGGCCACCACTCATCCAGGTCCCCAAGTGCCACATCCACATGGCTTTTTAGTCCCTCCAGGGATGGGGACTGCAGGATTGCCCTGGGCAGCTGTGCCACAGCTGAACAACCCTTTCCATGAAGAAATTTTCCCTAATATCCATCTAAACTTTCCCTGGCACAGCTTGGGGCAATTCCCTCTAATCCCATCGCTGTTCCCTGGGAGCAGAGCCCGACCCCCCTGGCTGTCCCCTCCTGTCAGGAGTTGTGCAGAGCCACAAGGGCCCCCCTGAGCCTCCTTTTCTGCAGGCTGAGCCCCTTTCCCAGCTTCTTCAGCCCCTCCTGGTGCTCCAGCCCCTTCCCCAGTTCTGTTCCCTTCTCTGGACACTCTCCAGCCCCTCAATGTCTTTCTTGTCAGGAGGAGCCCAAAACTGAGTCCCAGATTGGAGGTGCCCCAGCAGCAGAGGGATAATGCTTTCTAACAGCATGGTCCTGAGCAGTTGCATGGACAGAACTCACTCCCAAGTGTTTTTTCCACATGTCCTCCCATCCCATTGCTTGGTGTGTGATGCTGTCCCTGATTCCCTGCAGGCTGGCCACCCTTTCCAGCAGCGCTGTGCCCAGTCAGCCTATTCCAACAGCAAACAGAAGTGGGAGGCCCCTGTGTTCCTGCTCTTTCTGGAATGTGTGTGGCAGATCCACCGGCAGTTCCCCTGCTCCTTCGAGTTCAACGAGCATTTCCTCATCCTGCTCTTCGAGCACGCCTACGCTTCCCAGTTTGGGACCTTCCTGGGCAACAATGAAAGTGAAAGGTTGGTAAGGATGCTTGACTTGAATCCTTTAAATCTTGGGCTGAATTTGACTAAAAGAAGGTCCAAGAATCATGGAATGGTTTGGGTTGGAAGAAACCTTAAAGATCGTCTTGTTCCAACCCCTCGCCATGGGCTTCCACTTGCCATAACTTCCACTATCCCAGGCTGCTCCAAACCCTGTCCAACCTGGCCAAAAATCTCCACCCATCACCAGTTTATTTAATTTCTCACCCAGAAACTCTTCCATGAGAGAATAACCAGCTGCAATTTGGTGTGAGTCACAGCTGTGGGAAGCAGACTTGCCCATGCAGGCCTGGAGGAGGAGGCTGAGGCAGGCAAAGGCCACAGCTGACAATTCTGTCCCTCACCAGGAAGAAAATGTGAACTGGGAGGGAGGAATGTCACTCTGTAGCCTGGTGGTCCTGAAACACCCCTGGGAGTAGAAACAGGATGAAGGACTGGAGCTGGCCACAGCTGCCAAGGAGGTTTGGATTCCTTTTTGGAGCTTGGCAATTCTGCCCTCAGGACTCCTGGCTTCAGTAAGGCCATGGCTGAGGGTCTCCTGCTGGATTAGACAGGAAGGGAAAAACAGAAATGATCCTCCAGAGAAGGAAGGCAATTTTAAGCTTCCTGTAAACCTCTCTGTCTTTAAAGTAATCTGGGCTTAGAAGAAACTCTGCTGCCTTCTGCAGGGCTGCTGAACCAGTCATCTGCAAAACCAAGTTAGACTTGAAGCCAATGAGCTGAAATTTGGAGGAATATTGGATGTTATGTGTAATAACCTGCCTGTCACATCTGAGCACATCAGCCTGGGAGCACAGACAGGGGTTAAGTCTGATGTTAAGCTTGTGCTGTCTGAAGCATTCACAGGAGTGCTGAATCTCCTGCCTGGCTGGCAGTGCAATTTGCCAGTGCAGGCAAAATGAGATTTGCTGGAATCTGAAGCACAGGGATCCCTGTAACTGCTGGAGGTGGGATTGCCCAAGAAGACAGCACTGCTTGCTCTGTGTGCTCAGTTCCTTCCTGCCACCAGAGGGACCTGTCAGACATGCCCGTTCCAGCAGTGAAACTGCTTTTATGTGCTCAAGATTTCCATTTCCATCCTTCCCTGATGCAGCCCTGCCCTGCCTTCCAGCTCCACCTTAACACAGGAGCCTGAATCCTTTCCAAACCTGGCACTCAAACCGCAGTGGGGAGGTGACTGATTCTTCACCTGGGCAGCAGGCAGCCATCTTACAAGTGTTATTTCCTCATCTTTTATTCTGAACTATTTGTAATCAGCCAGGCTGAGTAAATTGCTTTATGTTTACACCCTGTGCCATGATGATGAAGGGATTAACTTGAATTATCTGGGGGAGTAGCACATGGAAAAACTTCTGGCCTTGTCTATGTGGCTCCAACAAGAGCCTTACAGATCCAAGTGTATAAAACTGATTTGTTCCTGTGGGTTTCTTAGGGCTAAACTGAAGCTGCCTCAGAAGACCATGTCCCTCTGGTCCTGGGTGAACAGGCCTGAAGAGCTGAGCAGGTTCCAGAACCCTATTTATGAGGCCAACAGCCTTGTCATCTGGCCCTCTGTGGCCCCACAGAGCCTGCAGCTCTGGGAAGGTGAGCCAAGTTTGCTTTCCCTGTTACAGACAATATCTCTTTTGTGACTTTTTTTTTGTTTTGGTCAGACTTCATTGCTGACCATTCTGGAGGATTCATGTGCAGCGGGTTCCCTGATGCAGAAACTTTCCCCATGCCATGAGGCTGTCATGGCAGGGTGGAGACTGAAAATGGAGTGGTCTGAGGAAAAAAAGGAATGAACCCCCTCATTTTTCATTTTGCTTTTATTAACCTTGTGTAACAGGATGGTGAGCTTGGAGAGGAGGGGGGGAAGCCATTTAGAGGGGGAGAGAAAGGGAAGAAAATGTGACTTGAGAGCTGCTGGAATGTGAACAACCTTCCTGAACTCCCCCTTGTTTCAAGGATCCCTTGTGACCTGGGTGTCTCTGGGCTTCCAGGTATCTTCCTACGCTGGAACAGACCTTCCAGATTCCTGGAGGAAGCTGAGGAAGAAAGGATCAACATTATCAAGTACAACAAGGAGCTGCAGGCCAAGGTGAACGTGCTGAGGCGGCAGCTGGCAGAGATGGAGACGGATGGGGAGGTGCAGGAGGAGGAGGAGCCCTGAGCTGGGCTTTGCCTCACCCCTTGGCTTTCAAGAACCATGGAAAGTGCATGTTCTGCTGAGCCCTTGGGTACAGCTGACCCTCCCACTGCTGAACCCCTCACTCCATGAACCTCCCTGCTTTTTGGGGAGGGGTTTTTGTTTTGTTTACAGAAGACACAGCTGGGCACAATGTCCCCTCTTGGCAGCTGTTCTGTCTCAGAATTGGGTACAGTGTCAGCAGAAGCTGGAACTCTTTACCTCCAACTGTGTGGATCACCAGGATGGGCCAAGAGACAGGATGTCTCCACTTTATTTTAGACTTTTTCTGGTTTTGTTGAACACTCACAGGATTGAAATACAGAGTTCTATATAGATAGGTAAAGGCATTTTGTCTGGAAGCACCTTTTCTCTCCAAGAGTAAGTAAGGCAGCTTAGTTCTTTAATTTCCTAGGAAATCTAGAAATGGTTAAAATCAAATTACAGGTTCTGCCACTCTACACAATACTCTCAGTAGCCTTCACATCTCACACCTGGGTTTTTGTGTTCAGCATTGGCTCGGGAGCAGGGAGTTGAATACCAAACCAGAGCAAGACATTTCAGTGCAATACAGAATTGAAGGAGGGATTCTGCTGCTAATGTTTAAGCCATGACCTTCAGGTGGAATTGTCCCTTGTGGACAATGATCTCCTAAGGAGGAACAAACTTTTTTTTATTCTACCTGGAGAACAAAAAGGTTTAGTAGTTGGTGGGGGTGTCCACTTGCAGAACAGGGCTCAGAGCTGTCCTTTAAACCAGAGCCAAGCTGCCTTCTTGGAAATTCCAACTGCCCTGGCTGGGTTTGGACACCTGGCCAGGTTCACAGCATTGCCAGGGTGCAAGAGCAACACTTTATTTACAACTCAGCAAAACACTTCTGTTGCACCTGATGTGCTTTTCCTTCTTGTGCTCTTATGCCCATCTTGTGAAACCTCAAAAGCAGAAGCTGGAAGTTCAGGTGACCTCACAGATCTGCTGCAGATGAAGGGGCCATCACACTACAAAAAAAATACTAAGAGTTTAGATGATTTGTAGCTGCTAAAACTGCTTAAAGACTTTAGGGATAAGCTTTTTCCCATTTCACTTTGTATTTTGTAGCTGCTCTTTCCATTTCTGCGGCTTCAATCTGCTTTTTTATAAAATCGGAATTCTCTCTTGTGATTTTTTTTTCCTCCTTTAAAAAGACAGGTAGGGGTAGGTCTGAAATACTCCCTGAGGCATTTTTTCAGCTTGATTTCCTGGGTAGCTCCACAGGACTGAGAAAAGTTGAATTAACAGCAGCACATGTGGCTGGGATTATCCAGAAAAGAGCTTCCTGTTAGCCTGGTTCTGCTGGAATGAACAGAGCTGCAGTAGGTCAGTGGTGGGATGCCTCTGGAAACTGCTGAGCTTCCAAGTTTATGGAATGAAGCTGCCTTTATCTAAAAGCCACTTCACATAGATATGTGTGAAAATGCAGGATCTTTAGTTGTAGAAGTAGCTGGGCAGGAACCTGCAAAAATCATGTAGCCACTAAATACAGTCTAAGAAAATTCTATAACCAAGGAAATTATATAAAATTATGTGATAATGATCAAGTGCTACCTTAATGCCTTTTGTTCAGTCCTTATTTCCTTATTTCCTTCTTGCTTAAGCTCAACTTAGCCCTGAAGTCCTCTGGCTTAAAAAATAAGATCCCTTTTAAAACACTCCTCACTTAAGGCAGAAGAGTGAGTCCCTCTGCTTGCAATGCCAATTTCTTTTTAGGTTTGGAGCTTTGTTCCCTGGATCCAGTCTGACACAGGGAATGCTGCTCAGGGTGGCTGGGGATCTGTTCTGCATCACAGGGGAGGCAGAATTGGGCTGTTCCCTCCTCCAAACCTGGTGATTCCTCTGGGTATGTTGCTCATATAGTCCCTTAAAATGATTGTACACCCCTTGAAATGATGTCTTTGGGATCTGCACCTGCCTTGGTGGTGTTTCCCGACCCCATTCAGAATTTCTCCATCTGAAATCCATTATCCCCAGCCAGATGGGAAGGATTCAGAAGGCACTATTTTCCCTGTAATAGACTATACATAAAACACTCCTAAAGGTTATGCAATTCCCTAACACAGTAATTATAGATTGAGCTAAATAATAGAGAAGCAGAGAGGTTTTTTTTGGATCTAATTGCCTGGCTGCTCCAGCCTCTCCTGCAAACTGCAGGCTTCTGAGGAAATTGGGAAACCAGCTGTGACAGCCAACAAAAGGCAGCACATTCCCTCTGAGCTGGCATCAATTTCAGCCTCCACTTGTGTTGAATGCACTCCCAAGCACTGTGTGTGTGCCTTGGGAGCGTGGATCCTGGAAATGAATCCTTGGGGCAGTGCTGGTGTCCCTCTGAGCAGCCCCTGCAGGTTGTTCCACATTTCTGGGCCCTGCAGCACCGTGTCCCTGCCCAAGCTCTGTGGCACAGGCCTGGGAGGGCTGGCAGGAGATGCAGTGGGGCCAAGATGTGTGGTGGTGTGGGTTCTCCAGGGACAGGACACTTCCCCGAGCTGTCCTGCCATGCTGCTGCCACATTCCCTTGGAACTTTTCCATTCCAGTGCCTCCCAGGCTCCAGATTCACATCAACTCTCTCCCATTCTCTGCTTTGCTGCTTGCCTCCCCTATCAAATCACATATTTAATACCAGGGATGGGTTTGCTCCCTCAGAGGGGGATTCCTGCCCCATTTTGCAGATTCCCTGTGAATTCCTGAGCTGGGGGCAGTGCCCAGCTCTGGCTCCTCCCTGTGCCACTGCCTTACACCCTCGCTGCCACCGCACTCCTGCTCTTTTGCACACACACTTTGTGTAACAAGCTGGACACGGAAAGCCCCATCTCCAAATTTTGGGGGTCAATCCACAAAATTTGGGGAGGACACTCTGCCATTCACCAAAAAAAAAAAAAAAAAAAAAAAGAAGGGAAAAGGAACTAACTTGCACAGTTTTCATAAGGGAAATATGAAATATGTACCTTCAATATTTTGATTGTATCGATTAAGTCTTGAATGTGGCGCTGGTTTTGACGTGCACTATTGTCCCTGTTGCGTAGGATCTCATTTAAAATTGCACTGTACAGCATTTTTGGTGTCTCATGTGTGCTTTGCTAAAGCCTTGGGCAGTGCTGTGGTTGTGTGGGGGTGAGGTTTCTCCCAGCACTGCCTGTGTTTTGTCACAGCTGCACTGTGTGACTGTGTGAGCTGTGTCTGTTCACTGCTGCCTGTTCAAGTGATGAGTGCACTGCTGGCCCAGCATCTGGAACTGCTATTTGGACATAGCTGCTGCATCAGTCTTGATTTTTTTTTGATTTTTTTTTTCCTGTACAATTTGAAATGCCAGGGCTGGGAGTTTTGTGCTGGTGTTAGGTATTTGCTGTTTGTGTACAGAATCCCAGCTGCTGCAGCGTGGAATTTACTGCAACAACGACAAAGTAACAAATCTGAGGAAAAAGAAGATGATGGCTCGAGGTTCAGCCATTTGGGGGGAACCAAACAGATACAAAGTGGCTGTAAACTTTGCTGTAGATATGTTGAGAGCATAGTAGATGTGTCTGTTTAAATTAAATCCCTGAAGACTAAAAAAGTTCTTTAATTACACTTCTGAATCTTCTTTATTACTGTGTCCTTTGCTTCTCGCAGGAGGGATGTGACTTGGATCAAGCTTTTGCTTGAAATTTTAGTTCTTTTCACCTAGATTATGTTTTACTTTACAGCTGAACAGGCCCTGTGGTGGTAGAAGGGGGATGAGAGGAGAAGGGTGGGACCCTGAGGCTGTGAGGGGCTTGCAGAGCTCTGCTCCAATGGCTTTGGGCCTTGGACAGCAGCTCTGCATGGGATGGATAAACAGTTTGATTAGCCAAGGTTTTATACTGGTATTGATCCTTTTATCCTGGGATTGATCTCTCCAAGGGAAGAAGGGCAGGGGTGCTCACAGGGAGAGGAGTTTGGAGTAAAGCAAAGCCTTGCAAGAAGGTGGGTGGACAAGGGGGAGTGGTTTAAACAAAACCAGGACTGATGTAGATGAGATATTAAGAATAAATTCTTTCCTGTGAGGGTAGTGAGGCCCTGCTACAGGTTTCCCAGAGAAGCTGTGGTTGCCCCTGGATCCCTGGAAGTGTCCAAGGCCAGGCTGGACATGGCTTGGAGCAGCCTGGGATAGTGGAAGGTGTCCTTGCCCTTGGCAGGAGGTGAAATGGGATGATCTTCAAGATCCCTTCCAACCCATCCTGTGACTCTGGAGTCCATCAGAGATTGGGGTCACAGTTTTCCTGCTGGTTTGAAGGCAGGGGAACACAAAAAGGACAAACAGCTCCTGGGCAGTGGAGGCTGGGAACTGTGGGAACTCCTGGCTCTCTGCTGCTGGTGAGTCAGGAGGCTGGGAACTGCTGGGCTCTCTGTTTCCCTGTGACATCACTGTGGTCTCTGCAGCTCCTGGGCAAGATGATGAGTTTCTGTGGGTTTTGGGCTTGGAGCAGATGGAGGCTGGGGGTCTTTGTGCTGCCCTGCAGCCTGTGCAGCCCACGAGATAACACAGGGATGGGTGCTGAAGGTTTTGATGTGAAAACATTGACATTCAGCCGCTATTTATGCCAAAAGCTGAAACAGAGTAGGTCTGTTCTAAAATACTTTCAGTAGTGATCAGGCAGTCTGATTTGGGTTAAACTTGATTTTTGGTGGGTGGGGGAAGAAGATAACTAAAGAATCCCAGAATGGTTTGGGTTGGAAGGGACCTTAAAGCTCATCCAGTTCCACCCCCTGCCATGGGCAGGACCCCTTCCAATATCCCAGGCTGCTCCAATCCTATCCAGTCTGACCTTGGATACTTCCAGGGATGGAGAATCCATCTGAACAAGGGTTGAATTTTTTCTTGAGTCTGGTGGATTTTTCTCTTGGAAATCCCAAGTGTTTTTGCCCAGTGCCATTGTAGGAGTCTCCTCCATGCTGCCCATTTTCCCCCAAGCAGTGAGAGGGGAAACAACGAAGAGGAATTCCCATTGCACTGGATGGAGTTTGGGATGCTGGGCTGGGCTGGGCTGCTCACAGCTCCCCCTGCCCTGGAAAAGTCACCACAAGCCCCTGGCATTTATCTTTCAGAGCTGAGCTGATGATCCTCTGATGTTCTCTTGGGAGGGTGTTGCTGATGGTTTTGGATGCTTTTTCTGATGCTGCAGGTCAGCTCATGGAGGGTTTGCTCTTAAAGCTCCACATCTGCTCCCTCAGGATCTTAAAATACTGGCAGACAGCCTGGGCACTGCACAGATGTAGTTACACCACTAAAAACCACAGTGTAGTCACTAAAATAATGTCTTTTATAGCTTGGGCAGTGGTTGTAACCATTTACATGACCAGTTTGCACATCCCAGCTGGTACTGGTTCTGCCTGGGGGTTGGTTTCAGGTTTGAAAGGTGGAGCCTGAGGTTACTGTGTGAAGGAAAAAGGCTCTTTTGACAAGGAGCTCATTCAAAGGTACAAGAGATAAAGGAAATCTGCTTCCTCCTGCTCTTTCCTGACATGGAAAACATTTGCTGGCATGTCCCAGCAAGGTAAGTGCAGCATTTCTACAGGGAATTTTCTGGGTTTGGCTTGTAGGTACTTGGTGGAACAAAATAAAACCTTTATGGCAGGAATAAAAGTTCCAGAGTTCAGGTTGGTTCGTTTTTTTGTTTTGTTGTGTTTTTTAAACAGAGAACTACTTCGTTTCTTAGTACTATGCTCCATTTTTTGGGGTCCAACTTGAACACTTCCAGGGATGGGGCAGACACATCCATCAGTTGTTTTGGGGACAAAGCAGGAATTTTTACTACACTGGGGTAAATACAGGGCTCTGGATTCTACACTTCCCTCAGGGAGTAAAAACAAAAAACCCACAAACCTGTGCCTTTCTGAGAAAAAGATTTCCTTCCAGAGATCCCTACAGGACACTTGTGCAACATGAAGCACACGGAGTGTCCCGGCTGTGCTGCCAGCAGTTGGCAATGCTGTCGTTTCACAATGGGGAAGGCTGTGGCAATTCTGAATTAAAATTCTGTTCTGCCCTCCCCCTCACTTGTGCTGGTCCAGCTGTTTGTGATTCCACGTGGCACATGGGATTGGAGAAATGCATGGAAAAGTGACACAGCCAGGAGGGAAGAGCCCTGCAGGCTGAGTCAGCAGCTGGGGTGTTAAACGTGGCATCGATGCTTGGAGTAAATGAAGTCACAGGGAGGGTTTGTAAAGTGAAAATCCACATGGAGCAACTGGGGAGAGTCCAGAGGAGGCCATGGAGATGCTCCAAGGGCTGGAGCCAGGCTGGGAGAGCTGGGGGTGCTCACCTGGAGGAGAGAAGGATCTGGGGAGAGCTCAGAGCCCCTTCCAGGGCCTAAAGGGGCTCCAGGAGAGCTGGAGAGGGACTGGGGACAAGGGATGGAGGGACAGGACACAGGGAATGGCTTCCCACTGCCAGAGGGCAGGGAGAGATGGGATATTGGGAAGGAATTCTTCCCTTACACAGGGTGCCCAGAGAAGCTGTGGCTGCCCCTGGATCCCTGGAAGTGTCCAAGGCCAGCCTGGATGGGGCTTGGAGCAGCCTGGGACAGTGGAAGTTGTCCCTGCCCATGGCATGGGTGGTACTGGAGGAGATTTAAGGTCATTTCCAACCCAAACCATTCCATGGCTCTGTGAAACTCCCTCAAGGAACACTTGTAGGGGGGATATTTCAATTCAGGATGAGAATCTGAATAACCTCAGTGGAGCTTTGGAGCTCCACCAGTTCACTCAGTTTGAGCTCTGGGTGCAGCAGCACTGGTGAGATTCCCACTCCAGAGGGATGGGGTGAACACAAATATTTGGGGATCCTTTTGGGAATTTGGGAAGGAATTGTTGGCTGTGAGGGTGGGAATGCCCTGGCACAGGGTGCCAAGAGAAGCTGTGAGCTAAAAGCAGAAGAGGAGAGCAGACACCCCTTGATCCTTTTTCCAGCTCCACTTTCCAGGAACCCTGCACTGAGCACCTCTGGGATTGTCAGAGGGACTCAAGGCAGCTGTGGGCAGAGCCTTGTCCCCTGCAGAGCAGGGAACCAAAGGGACAGCACATCCCTGATGTGTCCCCACGTGTCCTGATGTGTCCCCACGTGTCCTCAGCTCCTTGCCCTGAGCTCTCCAAGCACCGTGGGTGGGGAGGGTTTGCAGGTTCAGCAGGGCAGAGGGCAGAGCACAGACCACAAAACCCCTGTGTGTGGGAGGGGGTGGCAGGGAGATCAAGCCCCAGGCTCTGGGAGAGGCTGCTGCAGAAAGCTTTAAAGGAGCACCACTTCTGGATGTGGATCCATGGCCAGGGAGAGAAAGAAGGCCATGGTGGAGAGTGGGGAGGGTGACAAGAACGCTCATGGAGGCCCTGGAGTGATGGCACCATGCTGCCCCTGAGAGAAAGGATGTTGGAATGTCTCCTGCCTTCTTCCCCTTGATTTGTGTTTCCAATATTCCCCCATTAGCCTGTTTCTGAACCTCAGGCTGGCTTTTTGTGTTTGCAGTCCTCTGGATGTGGATTTATATTTAAAAAAATACCCCAGATCAGGCAAAATACCCAAAATCAGGCAATCAACCATCCCACAAAACCTTAAAATCCAGATAACATGAAAAATATAGAAGATAGAAACTTCTCAGCAGCCTGTGACCCTCCCTCTCTCCCTGGAGCACTTTTGGGGGCATCTGTTGACACACATGGAGATTCTGTCAGCAGGATTCGGACAGGCTGCCCAAGGAAGCAGTGGAATTATTCCCCTTGGAAGTATCCCAAAGGTGTGTGGATGTGACACTTGGGGACATGGTTTAGTGGTGGATTTGGCAGTGCTGGGGAACGGTTCGACTTGATGGTCTTAAAGAGCTTTTCCAATTTGAATAATCTGAGAACACACACAGGTGAGGACTGTCACAGGATCACAGAATGGCTTGGGCAGGAAGGGACAATGAAGCTCATCTGATTCCACCCCCTGCCATGGACAGGAACACCTCCCTCTACCCCAGGTTACTCCAAGCCCTGTCCAACCTGACCTAGTGAGCTGCAAGTCTGTGCTGCCCACAGAGAAAGACACCCAAGGGGTCTTTGCTGCCCACAGGGGGATTTCATCAGGGTGGGAGTATTGGCCTCAGCTGTTGCTGGAATGGACCCTCCACACTGCTGAGATGCCATCGTCCCACTGGGGTGGAGTTTTCTCCCCTTTTGGATTTTCTGCCTTCCCATGCTGATGTTTTTCCTCTTGTCCCCTCGAGCTGCTGCCTATCACATCCTGGCAATCCAGCCTCTGACCTCGGTTTTACCTTCCTTATCTCAAGGGCTCTGTGCTCTTTCTCACAAGCTGGCAGCCTCCCAGGCTCAGGGAGGAGGATTTTCCAGCTGGGCTCTATCTGGGAGGCCTTGGGCTGCAGCTGAACCTGGAGGATCAGGCAGTTCAGGGCTAACTTTGCTGGACACTCCATTTTTAAAATAATCCATTTTTAAAATAATCCTGATTTTTTAAAATAATGCATAATTTTGCTGATTTTGTGCCAGTTTAGTGCTTGGCTCAGTGCTGGAGGAGGGAACAGGTTTATGGAATCCCTCCTGATTCCCTGTCAGTATGGGGGCTCTGCCATCCTGGAGTGATCTGAGAGAAGCTTTACTTTGTGTCCAGGGATGGGAACAGAGCTGGGGAAGGGACTGGAGCACCAGGAGGGGCTGAGGGAGCTGGGGAAGGGGCTCAGCCTGGAGAAAAGGAGGCTCAGGGGGGCCCTTGTGGCTCTACACAACTCCCTGACAGGAGGGGACAGCCAGGGGGGTCGGGCTCTGCTCCCAGGGAACAGGGACAGGAGGAGAGGGAACGGCCTCAAGCTGTGCCAGGGGAGGGTCAGGTTGGACATCAGGAGGAATTTCTTCATGGAAAGGGTGGTCAGGCATTGGAAGGGGATGCTCAGAGAGGTTTGGAGTCCCCACCCCTGGGGGTGTCCAAGGAATGACTGGATGTGGTGTGGGGCTGGTGAAAGGTGGGGATGGGCCAGAGGTTGCACTTGGTGATCCTGGATGTCTTTCCAGCCTTAATAAATCTGTGATTTACATTGAGTCAAGTGATCAGATACAGTGAAACCACCAGTGCTCCATGCACTCCCCTTCCTGAGCAGAAAAATCCCTTTTGCTCAACAGCTCATCCATGTCAGGACTCTGGGAACAGCAGAGCTCTCTCATTCCCTCTGCAGAATTCCAGGTGAGCTCTCTCTGCCCTCCCTGCAAGGCTGGATCCACAGTGCCCTTGTGAGAGCAGCCATGGAGCCCTGCTGGAGGCTCAGAATTTCCTTCCATTTGGTGCAGAATCCTCAGAGTGGAGCAGGGATTGCTGAGGCCATGCTATGATTCGGGTCTAAGGTACCCTGGCATGGAATCACAGGATGGGTAAGGTGTAAAAGGATCACAGAAATCATTTCAGTGTGAGAAATTCTTCCCTGTGAGGGTGGGGAGGCCCTGGCACAGGGTGCCCAGAGAAGCTGTGGCCGCTCCTGGATCCCTGGAAGTGTCCGAGACCAGGTTGGACAAGGCTTGGAACAACCTGGGATGGTGGAAGGTGTCCCTGCCCATGGCAGGGGGTGGAATGAGATCTTCAAGCTCCCTTCCAACCCAAACCATTCCATGATTCCATGCAGTCCAACCTGGCTGCTGGTGGCTTTGAGACACCCCATAGGATTCACTGACCCTTTAATTTGACCCTTTTTTGGAAGCTCCAGCTCAGTCTGCAGCAGGTGGATAAATTCTGCTGACGCTCCCACATCTTGGCCTCCCCAGGGACTTTAAATGCCTTTTTTTTTTTCCCAGGCTCTGCAGTGGAACAAGAGGGTTCTTTGTGTTTCTTTTCCTCCTGAAGCTTTCCCTGTTTTCAAGAGAGACATCTGCTCTGGTCAATGGTACTTACAGGCCTTTCAAACTCAATTAGGCACTGGAGAGCTGGGAGCTGTGAGTGCTCAGCTTCCCCAGCCAGCAAAGGGTTTTCCCCTCTGCAGCTTCTGTAAGACCATGCTTTTCCAAGATTTTTTTAATAACTGGACATTTTTTAGTGTCTGGAATGTTTGGAAATAGGAGCCATTCCTGCTCTGTTTGCTCCCTGAACAATTTCATTCAGCAGTTTTTAAGAGGGAGAAAAATAAAACTAAAAAAAAGAAATAATCAGTCTCTGTCTGCCCCAACCCTGAACTGACTGGAATCTTAGATCCATAACAAATACCAGGGATTTCTCTCTTTTGGGGGCTTTTTTTGGTGTTTTTTGTTTGGTTGGTTGGTTGGGGGTTTTTTTGGGGTTTTTTGAGGGTTTTTTTGGGTTTTTTGTTTTGGTTTTTTGGGTTTTTTTGGTGGGTTTTTTTTTCGTTTGTTTTGGTGGTGTTTGGGTTTTGTTGTTTTTTTGTTTTGTTTTGGTTTTTTGGTGGGTTTTTTTTTTAAGCTTGACAATGAAACCATTCCTGCATTTGAAACTGTGAAACCTGAGTGTGTTTCCCCTTTGTGGAGGTGCATCTCAGGGCACAGGGGTTTTTGTAGGGTCTGCTCGTGCCCAGCCAGGCAGGAGGGATGGGATTAATCCCTGTCAGATGTGGTTGGCTCTGCCTCTGATCTCAGGGCTGGGGATGTCTCTGTGTATGCACAGCAGAGTTGGATTTTGCTTAGCAGAGCTCTGGGAAAGGTTTTCCCCGCTCAGGAAATTGCTTTAATGTTCATCTTTGTCCTGAATGAAAATGATGACCTAAATACATCTATTTTTTTATATGACTTTTTTTTTTTTCCCCTTGATTTAGTTAAGCTCCTCTGAGTGTTTCCTGTGCCTTTAACAAAAGCATTTTAATATTTCAGGCTTCCTTTTTTGGGCTGCTGAGCTAAAGGTTCCAGCTCACTGAGCTGTGTGCTCACAGGGGCCTGGGATGCTTTACATGTCACATTTTCATGCTCTGGGCTCCTTCTCAAGAGCTTCCAGGGGACACTGAGCTGAGCTGGCTCCATGCAGGCGTGTAAGGAGGACCAGGCAAAGGCACCAACACCTGCATGCTTGGTCTCCACCACCCATAATCCGTGGATGTTAAAGAAGAAAATGTCTGCAATGGGACCAGAGCAGCCTGGTCTGGTGAGAGGCGTCCCCGCCCATGGGGTGAATGAGATGAACTTTATGGTCCTTCCCAAGCCAAACCATTCCAGGATTCCAGGGGTTTCCCAGATTCCAGTGATTTATGATTTTGATTTAAGACAGAATTATTTAAGCAAAACCCCCTTTTTGTCCCCAAGGACAATTTTTTTCTCTGCTGAGCTTGCTCTTTTTGCAGATGGAAAATTCCCAGCCCGTGTGTGTTGGCAAGCTCTGGTTTTCAGCTAAAGCAGATGCTGATGTATGTTTATATCCTGCTCCAACCAAAACTGTGAATAAACTGGGAGCTGAAGGCAGGAGGCATTTCCCTTCCCCATTCCAACAGTCCTCATGTTGCCAGTGGCGGGTGAGTGGGTGAAAAAATGTCAATTACAGTTCAGTCTGCAGGAATATGACAGCAAAATTTAATAAAATACAATTCCAGCTCTCTCACCTGTCCTACAGGGCACTTCCCTGTAAATTTGGGAAGAATTTTTTCATGGAAAAGGTGGTCAGGCATTGGAAGGGGCTGCCCAGGGAGGTTTGGAGTCCCCATCCCTGCAGGTGCCCAAGGAATGACTGGAGGCGGCCCTCAGTGCTCTGGGCTGGTGACAAAGTGGGATTATTGGTCACAGGTTGAGCTCAGTGCTCTCAGAGGCCTTTTCCAACCTTAATGATTCTATGAAATGAAGAAAGATCCAGAAAAGCTGACCTGCAGCACCCACTGCCTGAGAAATGTCGTGTGAGAAGGAGAAACAACCTGCCTTTATTTCAAACAGGCAACTCTTAAACTTCAAGAACAAAGTCTGTAGCCTCACCACACTAAATTACAGTGATTATTTAATAACACCAGGTGGAAAATGGAATTCTCCAAAGCCTTTTTCTCTCCCTGGCTCGTAACACGATGCCTTATTCCCTCCAGCAAAGGCAAGGAATTCTGAAGCTGATTTTTCAGTCCTGCTGTGGCTGCTCTGCTCCTGCACAGCTGTGAGAGGCTGGGGAGGCTGTGGGAAAGGTGCTGCCTGCTCCTGGAGGCATCCAGAATGCTCCCAGCACTTGATAAACGACTTCACAGCTGTGGTAGCAGCTCTGTTTTGCAGAGGTGGACAGTTTAGATTTAATTTTAAATGCATCTCAACTTCTCTGCCCCAAAGTCTCCCCCTGAGGGCTTCTGCTTTATTTTAGAGTGGTTTTTTGAGGTTAATTGAAAAAAGTACTTCAGGGATGAGAGGTTTAGGTCTGTGAGACCTTGCAGATTTCATGGATATGTTTTTAGCAATCTTTTCTCAGGTTGTGTCATTACATTCTTCAAGCCCAATGAAATCCAGCATTTCTCTGGATCATTAGGAATTACAGATTTCCAGTACCTGAAGGGAGTTCCAAGAGGCTGGAGAGGGATTTTCACAAGGACATGGAGTGATAGGATGAGGGGGAATGGCCTTAAAATGAAAGAAGGGAGACTTAGATGAGATATTGAGAGAAAATATCTTGGCTGTGAGGCCCTGGCACAGGTTTCTCAGAGAAGCTGTGGCTGCCCCATCCCTGGAAGTATTCAAGGCCAGGTTTAATGAGGCTTGGAGCAACCTGGGATAGTGGAAGGGGGTGGAACTGGATGAGTTTTAAGGTCTTTCCAAACCCCAATAATTCTGTGATTTCCCACTGAGGAGTTGTGTCTCTATTCCTACATTTCATAGGGACTGAGCCCCTGACAGGGATGTTTTATGCAACATTATCAGATGAAACCTGAGTCCTCTTCATAAACTATTTATTCTCCAAAGTCTCATTAACAAATGTGTTCAGTAAAGAGAATTGGGAAAGGGGTTTTTCACTGGTCACAGGGCTTTTCTTCTCCATCTTATTCTGGGCACAAAATGACCCTGATGATCATCAGCTCCATTTCCCAGTGAACTCTTTTATGAGTATTCAGTGTTTCAAGGCTGATTCCTGGTGTTCTATGGGTTTCCACCTCTTGGACAGGTGGGGGTGAATCACAGAATATCCCACAAGGATCCCTGAAGCCCAATTCCAGAGGAGGGCGGTGATCTTCCACTGTTCTTTGCGGTGTGAGATAAATTTGGTGTGAGGCTTTGTCTGGATTTTTAAACAGCTTGGCTTTCACAGAGTACATTCCTTAACCCTTATTTTGCAACATCTGCTCACCTCAGAGCCCTGAATGAGCTTGTTTCCACAGGGGTTTGTGTTGTTCAGAAGCACACAGACCTTTGGGAAAGCAGGCCATGATTTACAGGGCAGGGAAGGCTTACAGTGAGCAAACTCTCTCCTCCTGGCCTGAGAGTGTTTGATGTGCTGCTCCTACTTAGTCTGGTAATTCATCCTCGTCATTAGCTGCACTAATTATGCATCTTCTTTCCACAGCCTGCTTGAAATGAATCCCTGTGTGGAAACTTGTGCTGTTGGGGCCAGTAAGGAAGGAGGAAAAATGGATTCTGATTACAGTCCATACTCCATTAGTGAATCCAGCTCTACAGTAGCAGCTGCTGAGGGTTTAGAACATTTCCTTCTGCTTTGTTTCTGCCTGTGGTTACTCATGTTTGTTTCAGGGTGAAAGGTTTTGGCTTTTTATGACCAAGCTGTGAAGGGTAGAAAGATTCCTTGGGTTGTTTCTGCTCAGAGACTTCCATGTGGTTTTGCCAATGTGCTACAGGAGCAATGCTGGAAAACTGGGAGATCACAGACTGGTTTGGGTTGGAAAGACCTTAAAGCTCATCAAGTTCCATGGCAGGGGCACCTTCCAGGTTGGACAGAGCCCTATCCAAGCTGGCCTTGCCAGCAAAAGAGAACTGAAAGTCATTTTAAATTATAGAACTGCCCCTTGTGAGCTCCCTGTATCCATTCTGAGCTATGAAATTCCTACTTAAGGGCAAGTGACAACTGCTGTGCTCTCTTTAGCAGCATCAGGGCCTCTCTGCAGGCAGGTGTTCATGAGGGGTAAGACCCAAGGCCTGATTTTATTCCTCAAAAATCCCTCCTTTCTGTCACCGATCTCAAATCACTGTTATATTTGGGATGCACCCTTCATCCTTTCTGTTTGCTGACATGGGAGGCTGCAAGGCAGTGGATGAACAGGTAACACAGGAAAGCCTTCAGGGAACAAAGGGAGCTGTTTCCTTCCCCAAAATAACAATGTCTCTGTGTGGGCTCTAGGAACTCCTCCTGGCTGGTGGCACTGCAGGCTGGGGCTTCTTGAGAATTTTGTAACCTCAGAACTTGTATCCCTGACTTTTTAGATCATTCCTAGGATACACCACTCATTATTTTATGTCTTTACTGGAGAGGCAGCAAGCAAAGGGGAGGGATTCAGGTGCTGACTCTGAAGAGGGGAGGTTTGTGAGCCTCTCTCTCTGCCCTCAGACAGGATCCACTGAACACCCATCTCTGCTGATGGTTCCTGCCTAACCTGCTCTTAAATCTCTCAGCAACACAAACTTCTCCCTCCCCAAGGGTTTTTTTCCAGGACTTCCTAGAGCTAAAGGTTTTCCTATGGACTAATCTGGCTACTGTTGGAGCACCTGCCTTCAGGATTGATTTATTTGGAGGTTTTTCTTGTGGTGGTGATGGTGCTTTGTGCTGTAAGATTGGCCCCTGGTCCCTCTCAGCTGCTTCTACTCTTCACAGGTCTGTTTTCTTCCCCTTTTCCCTTTTTTTTTTTTTTTTTTTAATAACTCTTGTTGCTGTGGGCTATCCTTAATTGTGCTTCATCTGTCTTTAACACCTGGATGTGCCCTGGTCTCATTGACAAGGTGAGGATTGGTCACAGGTTGGACTCATTGATCTTGAAGGTCTTTTCCAAACTTAATCATTCTGTGAGTGCAAAACAAATCACCATGAGGGTGGAAATTAAAATTGTGGACATAAAGGAAACCAGTGCATCCTTTATCTGCCATCAGTGCATGAGCAGTATTGGGGTCTCTGAGGGAAGAGCCTTGCAGGATTGCTGCCCCATGGTCACAGGAAAAAATGTTAATTTTAAGAAAGCAGCAGCACAGAAGTATCTGGGGGGCACTGAGGGTTTGATCCTGGCCCATTATGGTGCAAGATGCCATGAGGTCCCTTTGCACAGGGAAATGTGGCTGCAGCCACTGCTGTCCCCAAGCTGTGAGCACCCAGTAGGAGTTAACCCTGCTGAGAGGCTCCTTTCAGACAGGGACTCACACCCAGTGTGGAACAGCGCAGGTGGAAGATGCCACAAGCAAAGATTTCCCTCCTTCCCAGCCTACCTGGAGGGGGAACACCTGTGTTTTCCCTTTGCAGGAGCTCCCAGGGAGGGGAATGAGGCCAGGAGAATGTGTTGAAAAACAAGGCATCTGTGGCTCACACAGTGCTTTCACCCCTCATTAAAAAAAAAAAAAAAAAGACAAGGCAAATCTAATTGAAACAAAGATCATCAAGTGTGTTCTTTCAATTAAAGAGAATGACTTCTAAATAAAATCTTCCCTTTATTCCTTCTCCAAGCAGGCAGCAATGCAGTGTGACACATGTTTGGGTGCAAAAGCGATGCTTTCACTCACAGAGGGAAGATGAGCCCTGACTGTGATCAGTGTGAGGTTGTCCTGGGCTGCCAACACGATGTGACACCTCCCTGTGCCTGGGCACAGCCCGTGTCACATCTGCTGGGCATGACAAGTGTCAGGGTCAAAGCAGTTCAGCACCACAGGGAGAAGATGTTCCTTCTTTTCACATCCTGTGTGGCTGAGCTGTCACCATGGCCCAGCTCAGTGTCCCTCCCTGGTGTCTCTTTGTGGCTGCTGTGGCACGTGTGGGACACGGCAGGAGATCCTTTCAGGAACTGAAACTTTGCTTGGGTCTGAGGGACAGAGAGCCACACAAAATCCAGGCAAAATTCCATTTCCTTACTAATCTATCTCTGGGCAGCAGCAAAAGCTTGTGGAAAAAGCTTGTTTTGTTTTTTTTTTTCCTATGGAAAAACCATAGGAAAAAAGAGCTGGTATAGATTTATAGGCCACCCTTGCAATGGGGAAGCTGGAGAAGGGGTTCTCCTTCAGGAACTGTAGTGATAAGACAAGGAGTAATGGAGGAGAAATTTAGGTGAGATAAATGGACAGAATTGTTCCCTGAGAGGGTGGGGAGGCCCTGGCACAGGGTGCCCAGAGAAGCTGTGGCTGCCCCTGGATCCCTGGCAGTGTCCAAGGCCAGGTTGACAGGGCTTGGAGCAACCTGGTAGAGTGGAAGGTGTCCCAGCCTGTGGAAGGGGTGGAACAAGATGAGCTTTAATGTCCCTTCCCACCTAAACCATTCCATGATTCTAAGAACTGTGGTGGATCCCTGCCCTTCTCAAGTGGCCACAGCTCCATGGGGCTCTCTAGGTTCACCCAAGTGGGGGATCTGGTCCAGGAATTATCTGCTTCCACCTTTTCTGTGTGATCTGGAAGCAGTTCCTGCAGGAAACCTCCAGCTGTTCACTCTGCTTCCCGTGTCTGGTTCAGTCCATGTGCTCAAGAGCTGTTGTGCAGCATCCTTGTTTCTGGTCAGGACTGCAGCTCATCCCAGAATCTCAAGCTGGGTCAGGTTGGAAAAGACATCTGGACGTCATCCGGTGCTACATCCCTGCTCCAGCAGGGCCATCCCAGAGCACAGGGTTGTGTCCAGATCATTCTGGAATATCTCCAGTGAGGAGATTCCACTCCCTCTCTGGACAATCTGTTCAGGGCTTGGCCACTGCACAGGGAAAAAGTTCTTCCTCCACCTCCAGGTGGAACTTCTAGGCATCAGTTCCTGCCCATTCCTTTTATCCTATTGCTGCCCCACCCAGAGCAGAGCCTGATCCCTGCTCTGAGCCCTCCCTGCAGACAGAGACAGGGAAGATATCCCTTCAGGAATAAATAAAGTATTGGATATTTACCTTTTTACACAGAGGAAAAAGCAAAAGCTGAAAGGTGTTTAGCTCCTGTCTTCCCCAATGTGAACAGTTAAAGACCTGTTTATGGGCAGAAATTAGGCAAGATGGAAATATCATTATCTGCAGAACACTGTGAAATTCAACAGACTTCAGAAAAG
Organism: Molothrus aeneus; assembly: GCF_037042795.1. NCBI lineage: Eukaryota > Metazoa > Chordata > Aves > Passeriformes > Icteridae > Molothrus > Molothrus aeneus. Next base: position 110,073,917 of record NC_089648.1, on the reverse strand, counting down.
ATAGGCAGTGTTTCAAAAAAATGTGTTTAAATGAGAGCTCCACGTCAAAGGAGGAGGTTGGTTTACTTTCAGCAGCACCTTCAAATACAAAGTACTGCTCAGAGGGAGGGTAAACATGATTCTAGCACAAGTAGTCTTTAAAATAGAGGCTGATAAGCTGAACACCACATAAAAATTACTCCTTTGTGTGAATATCAAGTGGGTCCAGCAAAGAGAAATGACCCGTAATTCACAAATATAATTACTGCACTTGGCTCCCTCATGGCTCAATGCCCTGCTCATAATAAATGGCCTTGAAAAACAGCATTTTCATAGAGTGGTTGGTTTGCTGAGCTCCTCTGCTCCTTGCTGTGCTGAGGCAGGAATTGCTCATCACTCAGGGAACCCAACTCAGAACATAAAAGCAACCCCAGCAAATCAAGGCAAGAGCCTCCTAATCCTGCTCCTTTGTTTCCAGCAGCAGCTTTTCCCCCACAGTGCTCTCACAGACTCTGGGATCTACAGCTGAAGGACTTTCTGAACCAGGCACTGTTGCTGCACATCCAGGGGATTTACAGTCACTCATCATTAATGTTTTTCTCCTCCACAAACTCACCCATGTTCTTTAGAAACTCAGGTAAGCTTGTGCCATCCACACTGGATAATATCCCGCTCCATCTATAATTTTGTGCCCTCTAATTACATGTAGCTAAGCTGTTACATAACAATCCCAACCTGCCTGCCAAGGGGTGGAATTCATAAGCAGGAGGGAATGAGGGGAGGGAAAAAGGCTTATAAACACCTCTGTGGCAAGATAATCTTATCTCAAAGCCTTTGTTCTTCAAGATTGCTCAGGGAGTTAATGTTTGCAGTTATGAAATAGAGATGTGTTTGGAATAAGGGGGGGTAAAAAGTAATAATGTTGTTTGCTGGAGGTACAGCTCAGCAGAAGGAATCCAGAGGAGAAGGATCTGGAAGCTCTTTGTACAAGTGCTGCTGGGAATGAGAAGACTTGTCAGGATCAGCTCAGGGAAAGGAGGATTTGATCAGCTTCTGTCTGAAGAGATGCTGGATCAAACGGAGAGATCGAATCACTGATCCATCAAACATGGAATTCTGCTTGCCAGCAGTTTGTCACTTTGTCCTTCAGAGGACATTCCACTGCCCCACAGCCTCCAGGGCTCTCCTGAGAAGGGCAGAGACGCCCAAGCCTCCCCTGTGCTGTCAAAAGTCACCCTCTCCCTCAGCCAGAAACAGCAGGAGAATCTGCATGGCCCTCAAGGTCCCTTCCAACTCTAATAACCCCAAAATTCTATGGTCCTATCCTTGATTTAGGAGTGGGATTCCCATATCCAGCCCTGCTTCCAAGGCTGCAAAACCACATCACACCAGGATGCCGCTTGGAGATTTAGAAAGTGTGACGTGGGATCAGATTTAACTCCAAATACTTTGCACAAACTCCTCCAGGCCCTTTAATCCCTCCTGGCTGCTCATTAAGGACTCCCTTAAGAACTTCCTGCTCCATGCAGCTTTACTGGATATTTAAGAAATCAGGCAGTGCCTGGACTCCACCAAACCAGAACATGTTTCTGGATTTCTGCAGTTTGGACCAAGTAAGGCCCCTCTTTAGAAGGATTCTTTGCTGGGAAATTTGCAACTTTGTCCTTCCTGCCTCCATACAGTCTTGGGATGGAAGGGACATTAAAGCCCATCCAGTTCCAACCCCCTGCCATGGGCAGCGACAACTTCCACTACCCTAGGTTGCTCCAAGCCCCATCCAGCCCAGCCTTGGACACTTCCAGGGATGGGGAAGTCACAGCTTTCCTATCAGGCTGCCAGCTGGAGCTGCAGGGATTTCAAATGAAGAATAATTCCCCAGAAAGGAAAAATGAAAAGGTAGAATTTGCAAGCAAGAAGCACAGTTCCAAAACCTGAGCAGAAATAACTCTGAAGGACATGGTAAAATGTGGGACTGCATTTGTCACCTCACAGGGCACATTGCTGTGTTTGAGATCCAAAAAATGCTGAAAGTGGGTTCATAACCCAGCAGACATTCAGCTTCTCTTCATTCAAGAAGAATGTGCTCTTTCCAGCACTCTTGCCCTCTAGAGAGTTGTCAAGCAGCATAAAAAGAAATGTATCCAATGGAGGGAAATACTATCCTATTCCAGTTCAATATACCTGATATCAAGAGAATTTTCCCTTTCTAAGGCTATTTAAGTTTTCCCTTGTGGAGTCCAGAAGAATCTGGGTGTCAGCCTCACCCCAGGGGGCTCCTTGCTGTGGACATGCAGCTACACCAACTTTATTCTCTTCATGGCCTCCTACTTTAAAAAAAGCATTGATAGGATGAGTTTTCTTCTGAGAACAGCTCCGCCCATCTCCTGCACACAATCAGCCAGCAGGCTCTGTCCTGTGATACGATAAAAGCTGCCCAGGAGTTCGATGAGCAGCTGTGAGTGTGGGTGCTGATAGGAGGGTGGATCTCCAGTTTTGGGGCACGGTGCCACAACTCAGCTTTGCAGAGAGCACAAACACGATGATTCTCACAGTCCTTGTCACAACAAAAAAACCTCTTGGCTGAGCAAGTGGTGGTTTCAGCCCTAAGATCAACCAGGTGGCTCATTCTGCTGGGCTGAAGGTGTTTAGGGCTTGGCCATCCACATGAGGCACTGACCTTGATGGCAAAGGGGGAAATACCTCCTTTTATTGAACTTCTAGGAAGCAGTGTAAAACCTAACAGGTCCTGCCCAGCCACTGTAAGAGCAGGAACACTAAAAAGCAGAGTTTAAGCAAGGGAGAGTGAGTTTTAGCAGCTGTTCATGTAGAACAGCCACCGGAAGGATGCGAAGGCAGCATCTTTGGATGGAAATTTGAAATGTAGAGGTTATTTTTAGTAACAAAAAGATCATTTGGGTACTATCATTTCCCTCTCTGATGTCTGGGCAGTCAAGGAGCTAGTAGTACAGCTAGCAAGTACAGCCTAGGAGAGACAATTGCATTGGTGTGTGGTATTTGCTGGGTCCCCGGGATGAAGGAGGAATTGAGAATCTGACTCTATGTTCTTAGAAGGCTAATTTATTATTATATTATATTATATTATATTATATTATATTATATTATATTATATTATATTATATTATATTATATTATATTATATTATTTCTATACTAAAACTATACTAAAGAATAGAGAAAGGATACTTACAAAAGGCTTAACAAGATACTAATGCAAAACTCATGACTGACTCCTCAGAGTCCTGACACAGCTGGATGGTGATTGGTCATTAAATAAAAACAATTCACATGAAACAGATCAAACAGCCACCTGTTGGATAAACAATCTCCAGACCACATTCCAAAGCAACAAAACACAGGAGAGAAAAATGAGATAATATTTTTTTTTCCTTTTTCTCTGAAGCTTCTCAGCTTCCCAGGAGAAAAGATCCTGGTGAAGGGATTTTTCAGAAAATATGACAGTGACACCGGTGTGATGGAAATATGATGATGGGAGCATCTTCCTGAGGAGGAAAGGCTGAGGGAGAGAAAGAAAAGACTGTTCAGCCTGGAGAGGAGACACAGCTGAGAGGGGCCCTCAGCCCTGGGTGTCCCTGTGTGCAGGGAGGGTCAGAGCAGGGCCCAGGCTCTGCTCCAGGGCCCAGCAATGGCACCAGAGGAACGGGCAGGGACTGATCCCAGCAAGTTCCACCTGGACAGGAGGGAGAATTTTTCTGTGCAATGACCAAGCACTGAACAGATTGTCCAGAGAGGGAGTGGAGTCTCCTCACTGGGGATATTCCAGAATTGCCTGGACATTGTGAAAAATGCATGTATTTTATGATTGGCTTTTCGCAAATATTAAAATGAATATTATATGTGTTGTGTTAGAAAGTAATGCTGGATTAATTCTCTTAAATACTGTGTTAAATACAGTTTTAGGTTATAAAAAATGTTAAAATAAAAACTATGCTATGTAGGATACTTTTTTAAAGAAAGGACTCACTGAGACAGCAGCCACAGGACACCTAAATCTTTCAGAGAAAAAGAATTTATTGCCCTCTTATCAGAAGAAACGAACTTCTTCCCACTTGAAGGCGCTGTCAGGATTCAGAGGAAGAAGTTGAGGATGACCAGACAGAATCCTGTGTTTGAATGGAATTTATGCATCATGTAGGAGGTGTATGAATATGCAACAGGCTGTTGCTTTTAAAGCTTAATCCTTTGTTAATGTGTGTCCTTTTTCAGGCTCCTGCTGCCCAGAAAAAGGTACCCGGACATCCATAACTCTTTGTCGCTATTGTCTCATATTGTCTTAATTCAAATTGTCCAAATTATTATTACTCTAATCATATTACTATTTTTATAACCATTTTATTACTATTAAACTTTTAAAATTTTAAAAACAAATGATTGGCGTTTTTCACAGACATAACCCTGTGCTCTGGCATGACCCTTGCTGAGCAGGGAGATGGGACCAGATGGCCTCCATTGGTCCTTTCCAACCTGACCCATCCTGGGACTGTGGGAATTAGAAATTCTGGGATTTGGGAATCTGTGACCAGCCTGTGTTGTACGGCGGCTCAGCCGGTGAGTGCTGACCAACAGGAGAGATGAAGAGGGACTTGGGACAAGACCATGGAGTGGCAGGAAGAGGGGGAACGTTTCCCACTGCCAGAGGGCAGGGTTATATGAGATACTGGGAAGGAATCGTTCCCTGTGAGGCTGGGGAGGCCCTGGCACTGGGTGCCCAGAGAAGCTGTGGCTGCCCCATCGCTTGCAGTGTTCCAGGCCAGGCTGGACAGGGCTCGGAGCAACCAGGGATGGTGGAAGGTGTCCCTGCTCACGGCAGGGGATGGGATGAACTGTAATGTCCCTTGTCCCCGTGGCCGGGCACCGCCCGCCCTCAGCTCCTGTGGGGCCGCCGCGCCCCGCCCGGCACCACCGCCCCTCACGGTGCGTGACATCACGCCCGTGTGACGTCACCGCCCAATCCCCTGGGCGGCCGCCGGCTGACGTCAGGCCCCGGCCCCGGCGCGAGCGGCCCCGGCTGAGGGAACGGGGCGGCGGCAGCGGCGGGAGCGCGGCAGGAGCGGGGTGAGCGCGGGCATGGACCGGACCGGACCGGACCGGACCGGGGGCTGCGGGGCTTTGGGGGATTTGGGATGGCGGGACCGCCCCGCTCCCGGCACGACAGAATGAATGGGGTGGGGGCGGGGCGGCTCGGCTCGCCCCGGCACCGCGCTGTCCCCTCCTTTGGGGACACTCTGGGGACACTTCGGGACCGGGGTTCTTCGGGACCGGGTTTGGCGCTCGTGGCGCTTTGGTGCCTCACCGCACACTCGCTGCGGGCGGGCGGGTTTTGTTCGTGCCCGTCACCCGCCCCGGCTCCGTGGTTTCATCAGCGGGGGCTGTGCCGGGTGTAGCGCCAGGGAATCGGGGAATGGTTGGGGTGGAAGGGACTTTAAAGATCCTCCTGTTCCAACCCGTGCTGTGAGCAGGGACACCTTCCACAATCCCAGGCTGCTCCAAGTCCCGTCCAGCCTGGCCTTGGACACTTCCAGGGGTCCAGGGGCAGCTACAGCTTCTCTGTAAGCTGTGCCAGCTCCTCTCCATGCTCACAGCCAAGAATTCCTTCCCAGTAGCCCATCTAAATCTAGTTTTTTATGTTTAAAGCTGCTACCCCTTGTCCTGTCCCTCCGTGCCTCGTCCCAAGTCCCTCTCCAGCTCTCCTGGAGCCCCTTTAGGCCCTGGAAGGGGCTCTGAGCTCTCCCTGGATCCTTCTCTTCTCCAGGTGAACACCCCCAGCTTTCCCAGCCCGGCTCCAGAGCAGAGGGGCTCCAGCCCTTGGAGCATCTCTGTGGATTCCTCTGGACTCTCTCCAGCAGCTCCACATCCTTCTGCTGTTGGCCCCAGCTCTGCAGGTGGGATCTCACCTGAGAGGGGCAGAATCCCCCCCCTCCCCTGCTGCCCACTTTGCCCGGGTTACACTGAACATTCTGGACCAGTCTTCCTTACCTCTTCCAGGAGTTTCATGTTTCACGCTGTTCAGCAGCTGCGTAATCTCCCTTTTTTTTTTTCTTTTTCCTTTTGTTTATTTTTGGTGACTGAGGTCAGGTTCCCAGCAGGTCCCTCACAGCCTCGGGCTGACGTCTCCTCTTGGAGAGGGGCTCGGCCTCATCCCCGGCCGTGCGTCACCCCTGGGACAGCAGCCGGGCGTGTGTGTCAAGGTTATTCCATCTGAGCTTGGCCAGCAGCTCCCTGCCAGAGGGAACAGCTCCAGCCTGGACACCCTGGCACATCTCCCCTGCCAGGGGACACCGGTAGGGACGCAGCGTCCCAGCTTGAGGGGTCTCGGAAGCAGAGGAATTGCCAGCAGGGAATGTGAGATGCATTTGGGTCCAGCTATCCAGGCAGCAGTGGCTGGGGTTGAGCTGAGATTATCCCTTACTTGTTGCAGCTTGAGTGCTCCCAAATGCAGGGATCTGATGGAGTTTCCACTCAGCAGCACTTGAGCACCATAGAGGCTCTCCTGTGAGCAGAGTGGCTTGTGCTTCATCTTCTGGATGCCCAAGGAAGGTGCTGTCTCACTCCTCAAGCTCTTGATACAGTTGGGAAAAATTAGAGGAGGTTCCCAATGCATAAGCAAATCCGCAGATCCGAAGCAGAAGCTGTGGGGTTTGGAGCCAGTTGGGAGTTGAGAACTTGGGGCTCAGTGAGTTGGTGTGGACCATGTTCCCAAGGATGTGGCTGGGAATCTGCGAGATCCTGTGCCCTGCAGAGTCCCTTGATTTTCTTTGAAAGAAGAAAGTTCTGGATTCTTTGGTTTAGCTCCCTGGAGGGGCGTCCTGTGGCATCCCAGCAGCTGTGCAGCCCCAGAAATCCTGTGGGACCTCTGGGGTTTGGTTTGACCTCTCTTTCCTCCCTCTCTCCCATTTTCTTTGAAGCTTGCAGTGGCACTTTCCAGACAAAGCCCATGACTTTCCTATCTTTCTTGTCACTGTGACATTCTATTAATAACTAATTCACAAGAGCTGCTGGTTTCCATAAACATTTTTGACTTTTATGTGAGCAACAGGTGTTGCTGCTTATGTAACACCTTGGAAACCTCGCAGAGGATCAGCAACTGGCAGTTCACTCACTAAATGTCATTTTATGAATGTGTCTCTCTCTTTTTTTTTTTCTTTATTCCCTCTTTTCCCTCTCCCAGTGCTTTAATCTTCTTGCAAACCCCAGAAATTTCCTGCTATCCCAGGCTGATTATTGTTCATTGGAACACGTGTTTGCTTTCTACTAATCTTTTTGCACTGCCACTAATTAATTTAAACTCTGTCCTTCAGCCATGACCCGAGGCTGGCTGGTTCTGGGACTTGGAGGAGCTGCTTGTGCACCTTCAGAGCCCTTTCCCTGCCTCTTCCAAACTTCCAGGCATTTCAAAATCAAGCAGGAGAGAACAGTGAAATCCCTGGCTGCTGCTGCTGCTCTCACACGCTTTTTTTTTTTTTCTTTTTTTCCTTAAGGTGTGGGACAACTCCTACTCTCTGCCAGGTTTTGATTGGCTTTCCAAAGAGGCAGTGTCCTATAAATTGCCTTCTCTGCTCTGCTTCTGCCTTATCACCAGCTGAGGCCCAGGTGAGTACAGGAGAGGGAAAATTCCAGCTGCAATTCCATTGCCTAATCCTTGAAATTAGCTTTGGTTATTGGTTTAAATTACTGGGATGGGGGAAATAACTTTAATGTTTCAGAATAAAACTTCCTCATTTTGCTAATACTTTCTAATATCAGTTTGAGTTGATAAATGAGATCAGGGACTGAGAAACTATTCAGAAGGGGATGTGTGAGGGTGTTTGAAAATATATTGTGGAATCATGGAATGGTTTGGGTTGGAAGGGATCTTAAAGCTCATCCTGTTTCATGGGCAAGGACACCTTCCACTGTTAATTATATCTATATATTATATAGGTAATTTTTTCCTCTTCAGTTCCCAAGGGAACAGAAAGTATTCCCCTTTGGGATAGTAAAAAGGGAAGCCTATAAAAATATAAGTTATTTTACATCAGTTAAATTAATTTTTTTGTATGTGTTCAGAGCTGTTAATAACTCCTGGAAGATAATTAAGGTGAAAAATTTGGATCCAGGAGAATGGGCTTTCCTGTATGAGTTGCTTTTGCAAGTTAATCACTGTGTTGGGCTGACTTCAGCTATTTGGGGAAGTGTTTTTAAGGCATGATATTGATTTCTTTATATATCTGTGCATTTATGGCAACTTTAGTAGCCAGTCACACCTGTTTTTTCCCCTTTGTATTTGAAATAGAAATAAATGCAATCAGTGGAGGTTTTTGCAGCAGCTCTGCTGCCTGGCTGTTTCAGTTCCTGGTATAAAATGCATGTACTGTTCTGACTCAGACCTGGGAGTAAATTCTACCCTAAGCCTTTGTGGTTTCACTCTAAATATGTTTGCAAAAACCAGTCCAGTCACTGGGAAACAAATTTTAGTCACAGCCAATTTTTTTTTTGTACTTTGCAAAGCTCAAAATGCTTTTTCAGGTACTTGGAGTGGAAATTTTTTGTCACACAGACCAGTGAGTCTCACTCAGTGCTGTAAGATTTTATTCTTCAATGCTGAAATAGGAAAGGATTATCATGAGAGCTGGTGCCTGGGTCTGTGTCCAGATGGAATTTGGATATTTCCAAGGATGGGCATTCCCATCACCTCTCTGGGCATCTCAGACCAAGTCTTTTTGATCAGTTTAAATGTATTTTTTTAATAATGCAATTTTATGGTGCTGTCTTACTAGACAATATTTAGTAAATCTGTACTTAAATAGCAGAACTCCCTCAAGTACCAGAACATTCTCTGTCAGGGGACTGAGAAGTGAAAGGAACACCCACATTAATCACTTGTTTGCTTTTCTCTGCAACTAAAATTCATCTGCAGCAATGAACTGCTGCAGTTTCTTGTGGAGAGCTTCCATCTACCTGACTCTCCTTTTTAGAATATATGCCCCAAGAAAAGATTTGACAGGGTAACCCCATCAGGCAAGTTTGAAATATGCTTTCATCTGGGAATTTGCATATTCTAGATATTGGGAAATACTTCAAAATTGCTCAGAGGGGATAAGGAAAAAATGACTGGCTGTGCCTTGAGGATTTTATTTGAGAGAATTAAATTTGCACCACAGAAACGACCAGTTGTGGCTGCAGGTGTCATTTATTTGGGGTACTTTGCATTTCCTTCTGCAATATGAAAGATTTGGAGAGCTAGAACCCAAACTTGAATGCAGCACAGAGTAAATTATAATTATGTGCAATAATTAGGACATTTTCCCGAGGCCTGGCTAAGCCCTGCCACTCCTCTGTTTGCTTTCCAGGTACTGTCCATCTGAGTGTTAAATCAGAGTAAATGTCCCTTTTTTCCCAAGATATTTCCTGCTGCCTCCTTGGCTCAGCTGCTCTAGCTGATGCAATCCTGAGGAGTTTTGCTTACACACAGCAGCTTGCAAAACTTTCACTCCAAACGTGGCATCACAGCAGCTTTGTTCTATTCTGTATTTATCCTTAAAATCACACTTCCAAGTGAAGTTTTAAAAAAATTTTAAAAAAGTTAAAGCTTTTCAGGGTTCTTCCATTTTTCTGGACTGTGGATATTTTCCTGAGCTCACTCCAGGGAATACATTACCTCTGCTCATGTTACATCCCAGGCTGCTTTCAGCCCCTGCTTGGCACAATCCCCCAGCCCTGGGATGGCATCAAATTCCTCTGGATCCCTGCAGAGTTTTCTCTTTTAGCAGAGTTTTAAAAGCCGTTTAATGGGGTTGAATCACTCGTGACTCATCTTTTGTCTCTCTCCTTCACAGCACACCTGAAAGGGGAAGATGCCAATCGTCAGGAACCTGGGCAGAGCTGCCAGCCAGCTGCTGCAGAGCTCTGGCTGTGGCTGTGGGGTGTCCCTGGTGCCCATCAGGGCCATTGGGGTGTCCCCACGCCAGGTGGCCTCCGACGCCAGCTTCCACTCGGTGACATTCTCCGAGTCGGATCATCCCCGGGTGCTAATCACAGGTCAGCACTCCTGGCACAGCTGGGTTCCTGCTTCTCAGCTGAGCTTTCCCACTGCTCTCCTCCCTCCCCAAAGGGCACAGTTCTGGAAGCAAAAATACCCCAAACATCCTGGAATTGGGGTGATCTTTGCCATCAGAGTCCTGTGTGAACTTTCCTATTTTAATTCCAGAACTCCTCTAAAACCAGTTCCTTGAGAAAAAAATGTAAAAGCTTCCTGACTCACTGAGAAAATCATACTAATTCTTGATGTGAAACAGATAATAATGGAATTCTGCATTGTGACCCCCCCATTTTCCTCTGATTTTTGTCTCTTAGGTGGTCTTGGCCAGCTCGGGGTGGGACTTGCAAAGCTGCTGAGGTGGGTCACCATTCCCTGGCTTGCTGTGAGTGAGGAATTCCAGCAATAGTTGTCTGGAGAGTTGTTTATAAAAGAAATCCTATTTTTCAAATGCTGTTTTTGTCTCTTGGCTTTGTAAATAACGTTAATGGCTGGACTTGATGACCTTAAAGGTCTTTTCCTTAATGATTCTTAATGATTCTATAATTAAATTTTCACCATCATTTTATTTGTCCCTCCAGTGCTTGCTGTGGGCTTCTGATGTATTTTCTGTGTGTCCATTGGTCACAATTCCCAAAATAGCAAGATTTTGTCTGAGGGACTGTCTGCTGAGTTGTTTGCTTCCAGTTAAATGGGAGTATTCAGAGTCTGAATCCTCAGATTTTTCCTTCTTTTTCCTTCTCCTTTTCCCCACCTCAAGCACAGTTACCTCCTTTTTTTATGACATCTTTTCAAGAAGTGTGAAATGCTCCAAGAGCTCTCCCTGATCCATGTCCTTGTCCATATCCAGCTCAGCTCCAGTTTATCATTTGCTCACAGTCTTTGCTGGAGGGAATCTAGACCAAGACTAAAAGTGAACAGACTCACTGCACTCAACACTGTAGCAGTTTGAACATTTTCTACCATTTCTATGATATATTTTAAAATTACCCAAATAATGGGAGGCCAGAATGTGCTCCAATGCCCCCAGATCTGCTCTCTCCAACAGCCTTGTGTTGATTAGCACAAGGTCACAATTTCTTTCTTCTGTTTGCTTAGTTGATATAAAAGTAATTGCAGTTACAACAATCCCAGTGGCTTTTTGTTGTCTGCAGGGGAGTAAATTTTCCCTGGGTAAAATTTTCAGTAAGAAAAGTGTAGGAAAGTCTCTCTTTTCCCAACATATTTTCACTTCCTAAGAAATTTCTCTATCCTTATGCAGAGCTTGACTGCTACTAGATGTATTTGATCATTTTTCAAGATGCTGGGTTGGTATTTAAAGGATTGTTGGGGTGTTTTTTGTTTAGTGCAGTAACTGATTTTATTGTGGAAATACTGTTCCTCTGCTATCACTCCTGCAAAACAAAATAACAACTGATGGATTATCTCAAAAAGCTGTGGACTCACTGTTCCCTGTGGGTGTTTTTACACAGGAAACGTTTTGGAAAGAACAATGTGATCTTGTCTGACATTAGAAAGCCTGCAGATAATGTTTTTTATAGTGGTAAGTGACTGGGGAAGCACATGGAAAAAAAAACAAAAAACCTTGACTTTACCTCAGATGTTCATAAACTAATTACCAAAGTGATAAGTGGATTACACTGACAAGCTGCTGTTGAAACCTTCTGTATAATGCCTCCCTGCTTTCAAATCTTGCCAAGATGTTGGTTTCTTCTCTTATTCCCTTTTCCTAAATATTTCTCTTTGCATTTTTTCACTTCAAAGAGAAATATTTAAGAAAATATTTCTCTTTGCAGTGAAAAAAAGTGCCACTTTTACGACTTGAATAACTATTTGAGGCACCTTGTGCTCCTGCTGAAAAAGAGGTGCTTTTATTCTTTTGGAGGGAGGAGGTTGGAAATGAAACTTGTGCTTTGTTTTTACATGCTCAGGGAATTTTTCCTATGAAGTGGATATAGAGTAGGATTTAAGACACCTTGTGCTCCTGCTGAAAAAGAGATGCTTTTATTCTTTCAGAGGGAGGAGGTTGGAAATGAAACTTGTGCTTTGTTTTTACATGCTCAGGGAATTTTTATAATGAGGTGGATATAGAGTAGGATTTAAGACTCTTTAATTTTCACTGGAAACTTACGAAAACTTTTCCTCAACCTCGATGTTTAGTGATGTATTTAGGTGGTAGAAACAGCAGCCTGAGCTTCATGTAGGACCTTCCTTCCATCCATTCCTGACATCCAATTTCCCACTGCTTCCGCCTCCTCCAGGTCCTTTCATCTTCGCAGATATCTTGGACTACAAGAACCTGCGGGAGATCGTGGTGAACAATCGCATCACGTGGCTCTTCCACTACAGCGCCCTGCTCAGCGCCGTGGGAGAGGCCAACGTGCCCTTGGCCAGGGCTGTCAACATCACTGGTGAGTGCTGCCTTTGAGTGCTTAAAGCTGTGTCAGGGCAGGTTTGGAAAGGTTCTTCCCCAGAGGGTGTGGGGCATTGGAACAGCTCCCCTGTAGGAATGTGCTCCCTGTTGACAGAGACACAAAAGTGTCTTTTGTCCCCTCAAAAAGGAAAGAAGGCCAGAAGTTTCTTGTAGCCATGATATTTCCTGAAAAATCCCTTTGCCGGGATTTTTCTCCTGAGAAGCTGAGAGGCCTCAGGAACAAAATGTAAATAAGAATTATCTGCTGCTGAGGAATGCAACAGGTGGATCTGTGATTGGTCTCATGTGGTTGTTTCTAATTAATAGCCAATCACAGTCCAGCTGTCTCAGACTGTCTGGTCAGTCACAAGATTTTATTATCATCCTTTCCTTTTCCCCTTTTCCTTTTCCCCTTTTCCTTTTCCCCTTTTCCTTTTCCCCTTTTCCTTTTCCCCTTTTCCTTTTCCCCTTTTCCTTTTCCCCTTTTCCTTTTCCCCTTTTCCTTTTCCCCTTTCCTTTTCCCCTTTTCCTTTTCCCCTTTTCCTTTTCCCCTTTTCCTTTTCCCCTTTTCCTTTTCCCCTTTTCCTTTTCCCCTTTTCCTTTTCCCCTTTTCCTTTTCCCCTTTTCCTTTTCCCCTTTTCCTTTTCCCCTTTTCCTTTTCCCCTTTTCCTTTTCCCCTTTTCCTTTTTCCTTTCCCTTTTCCTTTCCCTTTTCCTTTCCCTTTTCCTTTCCCTTTTCCTTTCCCTTTCCTTTTTTCCTTTTCCTTTTCCTTTTCCTTTTCCTTTTCCTTTCCCTTTCCCTTTTCTTTTCCTTTCCTGCCTTCTGATGAAACCCTTTCTTCTATTATTTTAGTATAGTTTTAATATATAATTTAAATATAATATAAATATATATACCATAAAATAATAAATCAGCCTTCTGAAACATGGAGTCAGCATTCTTTTCTCTTGTCCTGGGACCCCTGTGAACACCACCATAGTTTCTGTCTTCAATTAGGTGAAAAAGATACTTCATAGGACCTTAAGGACTTCACCTCAAACTTAAGGGTAGCTAACTGGACAGAAGCCAAAAAGTCCTGCTTGGGCAATTTATTAGAAAAAGAAGAGAACAAAGAAACTAATCACTTTTGTGAGGTGTTTTACCAGGAGCGAGAACCTCTTGCACTTGGCTCGGTTTTTCTCTGTTTCTTATTTTGCCTTTTATTAAACCTTTTTCTTTCCAACACTGCAACAGAAGCCATCCTGCTGATTTTTATGCCTCTCAGGGTAGCTGTGTGATCTTAGGTGTGTTATAGACCTCCAAGAGCTTATGAAACCTAGCTCAAGGAGGCTCCTATAACACTCTCCAGTGAATGGTGACATTCCCAAGGCTGTCAGAGCTCCAGGAGTGTTTGGATAATGCTCCCAGGGTGGGATTGTTGGGATATCTGTGCAGGGCCAGGAGTTGGACTGGATGATCTTGATGGGTGCCTTCCAGATGAGAATATTATATAATTCCCACAGTGGCTTGAGAAAGCAGAAATATTCTGATAAATCCTATTGTTTTGTGTTTTTTTTTCCCAGGTTTACACAATGTTCTGGATATTGCAGCTGAGCATAATTTGAGGCTCTTTGTTCCAAGCACCATTGGAGCCTTTGGACCCACCTCTCCTCGAGATCCAACTCCTGATCTCTGCATTCAGAGACCAAGGACAATCTATGGAGTCTCCAAAGTCCATGCTGAGCTCATGGGAGAAGTGAGAATTTTTTATTTTATTCATTTCCTAAAAGGTCTGGGAGAACTTCACTGAAACAGGTTTCTCAAAGAAGCTGTGGCTGCCCCATCCATGGCAATACCAGGTTGGACAGAGCTCAGAGCAGCCTGGGATGGTGGAAGTGTCCCTGTCCTTGGCAGGGGTTGGAATGTTCTTTAAGGTCTCTTCCAACCCAAGCTATTCCATGATTCTATGATTGGAACCTCATTGCTTTTGTAAGATTCCCCACTCATTCTTTCCCCCATTTTTCCTTAATTCAGCCTTTACTACTCAGCAATAGTCTGAGGCAGCTCTGAAAGTCAAATATCTTTTGAGTTCTGTTGGGAAAAGCAAAAAACAGGGAAGCTGGCAAACAGCTGACTTTGAGTGTCATTTCTTTCCTTGTTTTTTATGGCTTTGGCCTCTGTGCCAGTGTGAATGGCACAGCAGAAAGGACAGTGCACAAAGCCTTGTGACAGCAGATACACAATAATGACTTTTTGCTCCTCCTCTACAAAAAAAGACTAAAGGCTTGTGAGTCTGCACATGCACAACTTCTGTTTTGGTTTTGTAGTTACTTATAAAAAACATTTTTAAAGCTGATACTTTTATATAGTTTCCAGGTCTGAGGTCTGTATTATCCTGGAAAGTCTCACAAACTTGGGAATGTTCAGTTTCTGAACATTGTAGACCCTACATGAGTAGCATGACAACCCATGTCAAAGATCCATGTTTACCGATGTGGATGTGAGCTGGAAAAAGACAAGCAGGGAGATCAGCTGCCAGGCAGGGAATGGGCATTGTTCAATAATTCCATTCCTTTCAGCCCTGTCCTGGGACAGCTGAAGGTTCATCCTGTGTCAGATTTTTCCTGTGAAACGAGTGGGTGTGTGACCAACTCTTGATGTGTAACTCTGTGTTTCTCCCTCCTCCCCAGTACTACCACTACCGCTATGGCCTGGACTTCCGCTGCCTCAGGTATCCAGGGATTATCTCTGCTGATTCCCAGCCTGGGGGGGGAACAACTGGTGAGTGACTGGTACATGACAAGAGGGCTGGGGAGGACTTTTCACAAGGACATGGAGTGACAGGACAAGGGGGAATGGCTTCCCACTGCCAGAGAGCAGGGATGGATGGGATATTGGGAAGAAAGTCTTCCCTGTGAGAGTGTTGCGGTTGCCCAGAGAAGCTGTGGCTGCCCCATCCCTGTAAATATTCAAGGCCAGGTTCAATGGGGCTTGGAGCACCCTGGGATAGTGAGTGGCATCCCTTCCCATGGCAGGGGATTGGAACTTGATGATCTTTAAGCTCCCTTCCAACCCAAACCACTTTGTGATTTCATGCTGAATATCTCACAATCCTGCTGCCAGATTTGAGACAGGAGACTTTGGGGTTGATCTGAGGTTTGTTGACTGTCATGAAGTGCACAACACAGATCATACACATCCATTATTCTCTTTCCCAGATTATGCTGTCCAGATTTTCCATGATGCCATAAAGACTGGCAAATTCAAGTGTTACCTGAGGCCGGACACCCGGCTGCCCATGATGTACATCGATGACTGCCTGAAGGCCACGCTGGAGGTCATGGAGGCCCCTGCAGAAGCCCTGACCATGAGGACCTACAACATCAGTGCCATGAGCTTCACTCCTGAGGAGCTGGCCCAGGAGGTGCAGAAGTATGTCCCTGAGCTCCAGATGACCTACAACGTGGATCAAGTCAGGCAGGCCATAGGTTAGTATGTTCCCTGGCAGCAGGTAAGGAAAAACATCACCAGAGCTGAAATAAAGTCTCTCTTCTTTTTAGGAACTGACAAATTGCTCCTGTGCAGTTCAAGTCTTATGGTTCAAAATTCAGCTTTAGTAGTGATGAAACATCTCAAAGTTCATGGAGATTTTTTCCTAAACCTCACCTTTCTTGGTTCTTTTTCTTTTTTTCCCCTGCAGCTGACAGCTGGCCCATGAACTTCGACGACAGCAACGCCCGCAGGGACTGGGGTTGGAAACACGACTATGACCTCCCTGAGCTGGTGACCACCATGTTTAGCTACCTTGGGTCTGACTCTAGGATTGCCCAAGCTAACTGAAATGCTTTCAGATGTTTCCAGATTTCCACAGAGGACCAGGAAGAAATGGCTGCATTTTAGTTTCTAATTTTCTGAGTCTTAGAGCATGTCAGTTACTAATTTTTGTAAGTAGTGACAGAGTTGGGCAGAAATGTCCTGTAGCTGGAATGTCCCTTAGATAAACAACAGCACTGGGTGCTGCCCCCAAACACAGCACTGCTGGCAAACACAGAGTTCTTGAACTTTCACACTTAGGGAAAAACACCAAAATAGCACTTACTCCTGGCTGATGGCTCTCCAATCATTCCTGCCTCTTCCTTGGCAAACAACGTGGGATAGCATTGTCCAACTTTTAGGCATATCCCAAAAAGCTAACAATAGGTTTTGCTTTTTCCTGGTGGAGGATGTTAGGTTGTAGCAAGAACCTTTTTTTACTCTTTGCTTACAAAAGAGACATCAGAAGAGCTGTTTCATGTTTCCAAATTGCTGGGGGGTGTTGCAATTCTAGTTTGAAATCAAGCTTTGCTTGATAGCTCCTATTTATATCTCTCTTTAGTGCTGTCTAAGCATACACTTTTCTATACCTAGGGCATACAGAGTAGCATTCTTATGATGCTATTTATAAATGTGAAGTGGAATAGGACTTGAATTCTCATCATGCTTTAAAAAAAAAAACAGGGTTTACAAGCAAAGCTTTCTCCTGTTCTCTGCAAGTGCCGCTGCCTTCAGTGCAGCCTCGGAGGGAGAGCTGAAATCTGAAGAGCTGTTCCATGGATGTGAATCTGGGTGGGATTTCAGGGAGGGCAAGGCTCTGGCTGGGGTTTCTAGCAGTACTTTTGGTTCTCCCAGTTGTTTGGAGTCCCTGCACAGTGTCACATTGCCTGGAACAAATTTTAAAGGTAGGCTGAGGATGGAGCCTTACTGTAGAGTCGGGTCAGCCTTGGAAATCTTTCCTGTTCACCCCATTTTCCACATGCACTGTGTTTGTAGATGCTGTTTATATGTAACTCATTCCCTTTTATTCTTCAGAGAGGGATCCAGAAGCTGAAACCATCTTCTAGCTACAGCTAAGGGCTGTTCTGCTTGTTGAGTTTCAAGCACAGGAGATTCTGGGATGAACAAGGGAGTTTTAGTAGATGTGTGAGAGGAAGAGGTGTCAGTTCAAAAGCTACTTAGGAGACTTCAGGAAATGACAAACTGGAGAGACAGGAAAGCCATTGTAGGTAAAATGCCAGTTTCCATGGATGTGAGTCTGAGCTGTTAGCTACTCCAGCTGAGAAACAGCTTCTGGGAGCTTTGGACTTTTATTTTTTTCAGAGAAAAATACCTTTCATTTTCAAAATGACTGGAAATTCCCTACAGGAAGCTCTCTTTTTTTTTTTCCTCTTAAATTTTTTTTTTATCTTGTATACTCCAGTAGTGTGTATAGGTAAAAACAAACATTCAAGTTTTGGGTTTTTTTGCTTACAACTTGTTTGCTCTATTTTTTGTGACGGTGCTTTGGTGGTTGTGAGTCTGTTGTGTTCTCTGTAACCCTGCCATGATCAGACTTCTGTCTCTTTGTGCAGGAGTTCTCCTGCAGGGAATATGTTTCCTCACAAAAGTAACCTTCCAATGAAGATTCTTTGGTGAAACCCAGTTATTTGCAACATTTGTTACACTTGTATCTCTTGGTTTTGTATGTATTTTACCCTTTCATCTGTGGGCAAAGTAGGAATTTCCGCGGTATTTAAGCTCAAGGGTCGTGGCTGTTACTGAAACATTTTTATATTGTTTACATTGCTGAAAGGACAAATTTTTAAACTTTGGCCACTTTGTAACTCTCATGTAGCTCAAGTGTAATTTTTGGCTCAATGGGCAGTGAAGTCGGCCCTCCCTTCCCACCCTCTGAGGAGAGACTGGCTGGGCTTTGTCCTCTGCCCAAAAGGATGGGATCCAGACTGGATTATCTCCCAGGGACCTGGAGCCAGCAGGTGAAGGGCTGGAAAGGAGCTGAAGTGTCTTGTCCACTCCGCAGTGCCTCTGTTCCACTTTTGGGAAGTGTAAAATAAAGAGTTTTTGATGGGTCTCACTCCATGTCCTTACATCACTCAGAGTCCTGGGGTCTGATCCCCTCACCCTCATTTCCAGCTCCAGTTTCATTGGAGTCAGCAAGAGTGAGGAACAGGAATGTTCTTTCTTCTGAAACACTGTCCTTGGTGGTGGAATTACACAAAAGCCTTGGAACAGGTGTCATGGCAAAGGTGGAATTCAAACCTATGGCATTTTGAACAGTTTTGTTTTTCCTGCCGAGGTGTTACTGGCCTCATTTAGGAGCAGTCATTTAAGCAACTTAATTTTTTTAAATCTGAAATAAACCATGTTCCTATAAAGAGTGGTCTGAAGGAAACTGTGGTGACAATCAGGGAATGTTATTAAATGTGTCTGCAAGGTCTGCATCCTGTTTGAAATTCTCATTTTCAATCTCGCCAATGATCTATAAATTTTTTCCCCCCATGTTTTCCACATTAATGATGTGTAATGATGTCACAATTTTTTTTTCTGTATTAAACCAACTTGATGTGGTGCAAAATATCTACCTTTTTCTACCAGCTGGAAGTTTGACTTCTGGGCAGAGATTTCCCTTATGACACTTGAGCACTGTGGCTGTTAAATTACTTATTCAGGACAAAAAACATTAAAAAAAAAAAAAAGGTTGTTAAGAATATTTTTTCAACTATTGTTAGTTGTGGGTGATGCCTACTTTAATAAAATCCTTTGCAAATGGATCCTGGGTTTGTCATTGGTTGGAGCAGGTGGGAAAAGTAACACAGCCAGGAGGGAAGAGCCCTGCAGGCTGAGTCAGCAGCTGGGGTGTTAAACGTGGCATCGATGCTTGGAGTAAATGAAGTCACAGGGAGAATTTGTAAAGTGAAAATCCACATGGAGCAACTGGGGAGAGTCCAGAGGAGGCCATGGAGATGCTCCAAGGGCTGGAGCCAGGCTGGGAGAAGCTCCTGGGGGTGTTCACCTGGAGAAGGGAAGGATTCAGGAAGGCCTCAGAGCCTAAAGGGGCTCCAGGAGAGCTGGAGAGGGACTTGGGACAAGGGATGGAGGGACAGGACACAGGGAATGGCTCCCATTGCCAGAGGGCAGGGATGGATGGGATATTGGGAAGGAATTCTCAGCGGTGAGGGTGGTGAGGCCCTGCTGGGTCCCTATTTCTGTGTCTGAGCAGGTCCTGCCTCCAGGTGTTGCACAACCTGTGATGGGTCAGCAAGAGAAGCTTGGCTGAGGATATGACACCCATAACTCCCCCACAGCCCCACCCTGCCTCCTTAATCCATGGATAAACCCTCCCTGCCGGTGAATGGAGGCCTTGCCCTCCTCCCACACCTCAGCTTTCCAACGATGGGAACCTCTGGTGGAGAAAACATTGCTCCTGATAATGGGAACCTCTGGTGGAGAGAACATTCCTCCTGACAATGGGAACCTCTGGTGGAGAGAACATTCCTCCTGACAATGGGAACCTCTGGTGAAGAGAACATTCCTCCTGACCATGGAGGCCATGGCGCTTCAGAGAGTATTGCTCTTCCCAGCTACTCCTCTTTGATCCTTAGTCTGGTTCTTGTTGAGTCCTGTTTGACACAAGCCCAGCCTGGCTTTTAGAGGTGCCAGAGGTGATGGTGCTGCCTCCAGAGGTGCTGCAGCTGGAGCCAGGCTGGGAGAGCTGGGGGTGCTCACCTGGAGAAAAGAAGGATCCAGGGAGAGCTCAGAGCCCCTTCCAGAGCCTAAAGCGGCTCCAGGAGAGCTGGAGAGGGACTTGGAACAAAGCATGGAGGGACAGAACACAGGGAATGGCCTTAAACTGAAAGATAGTGGGTTTAGATGGGATATTAGGAGGAAATTCTTGGCTGTGAGGGTGGTGAGGCCCTGGCACAGGTTGCTCAGAAAAGCTGTGGCTGCCCCTGGATCCCTGGAAGTGTCCAAGGCCAGGTCGGATGAAACTTGGAGCTGCTTTCTTCTTTTGGTTGTTTAAGACATCAGACAGGTGCAGAAAGAGGAGGAAGCTCCTTCCCTCAGTGGAAAGATGTGAGGGATGTGGGGGATTAACCCCTGTGCTTTTGGAAAACCCCTCCTGCTGCTCCTCAGGTTGGAATCAAGTTCCCAACTGTTTGTCAGGAGCTCTGCATTCCTGCAGGGAAGAGAAGTGGAGCCCAAGGAGGTGAAGAGAGGAGAGCATCTGGGTTATCCGGAGGGAAATCCAGGGGCTGGGATCCCCACCTTGCAGCCCCCTCCCCACACTCTGCGTTTCAGCCAGGCCTGGTGGCTTTCCTGCCCTGCTGCAGGCAGGTTGTGTCTATTTTAGGGAACATCAGCTGGCATTTGCCCTTCTCCTGGAGCCTCAGGCCAGACAAATGCTCTCCAGGCTATTTCTGTCTTCATACCATAACTGTATGTGATCCTAAATTCCCCATGGGACTGAGTGCCTGTGGCATGCTGGGACTGAGGGGCAGGGAGGGGGCAGCTCCTGGAACAAACCCAGGGAATTCAGGATGACTGGGATGACACAGAGCAGCTCAGAGCTGGCACATAGAGTTGTGGAGATGCAATTCAAAAGACATTTATGCCTCAGCAGCACCATTATGGAAGCTAAATCTCAACTAGGCATTGCTCAACCAGGAAAGAAAGTTGTTTCCTGCCCTTGTTTCTGCAACTGTGAGTAGTTCAGGAGGTTTTCCTGCCCCTAAAGTCCTTGTGCAGCCTCCTGGAGCTCCTGAGAAGGTACAGCACACAGGTTAATGTTAGCTTTTGAGAGGATTTAAACTTTTTAACCAAAAATATAGACAGTCTTTTGCCCTCTCCCCCCATTTCATATGGACTCCCGGAGTAGAAAATACCTAGCGTACAGGATAATACTTCTTTTGACCTCAAGCAGAGCTTTGATATCCCAGTTTGGAAAAGAGAAGGCTCCAGAGAGAACTGAGAGCACCTTCCTGTGCCTAAAGGGACTCCAGGAGAGCTGGGGAGGGACTTGGGACAAGGGATGGAGGGAAAGCACAAGGGGGAATGGCTTCCCACTACCAGAAGGCAGGGATGGATGAGATATTGGGAAGGAATTCTCAGCTGTGAGGGTGGTGAGGCCCTGGCCAGGTGCCCAGAGAAGCTGTGGCTGCCCCTGGATCCCTGGAAGTGTCCAAGGCCAGGTTGGACGGGGCTTGGAGCAACTTTGGATAGTGGAAGATGTCCCTGCCCATGGCAGGGGTGGAACTGGATGCTCTCAAATTTCCTTTCAACACCAACCATTCCATGATTCCACAATTCTGTGAACCCTTCCACAGGTGAATGTGAAGCTGAATGGAAAACTGGGTTGGGAATGCATCCTCAGGAACTTCCCTGATGAGCTTTGGACCAATCCTAAAATAGAGGAGGTTCTTGGCAGGGCACAGCCGGCTCCAAGGACACCGATGGATTTTTGGCACGGCAGGAGCGTTGCTGCCAGGGTGATGTCACCTCACCTGTGTGATGCAACAGATCACACACCTCTCCAGCCTTTCCACTATTCCAGGTTAAAGATCTGTCACCAGCAGAGCTGTTGCAAAAAGGATGAGTCAGAGGAGAGAAAGTAAAGTCCAGAGTTCATCCCCTTTGACCCAACGTGGCCCAAAAGTGCCCAGATTTGGGGCATTTTTAAAGTTCTTCTTCCTGGACCCTTGTGATGCTGAGAGGCTCATAGGAGGTTTAGGAAAAATCCTTACCTTTCTAGTCCTTGTAATTTTAAGGAAAAAATGATCTTCTAGAAATGAATATGAACCATGTGAACTCCAAAATTTGTAATAAATTTTTAAGACAGTTGAGTTTTAATATTTTATCACTATTTTATTTATAAAAATTATTTATCTTATTATCAGGCTTACTTTAGTGGGATCAGGTTTTCACTATATCCACAGCAATATTCCTTTGATAAATACAGGAATTTACATCATAATTGCTCAGATACAGCTTGCCAACATGTCCTAAATTGATAAAATGACATGTGATAAACTGCTAAAATGACATTTTTGGTAGGATGTCTTGTAGGGAACTCATCACAGAGTGTCTGAGTGTGTTTGGCTGCACACAAACACCACCCCAAGGATGCTGTTTCATGGGATAAGTGGTTTATTGAGCTCCAGCTCTAGGGAAACTTGGTTTGGTGTGGATTCATGATTGGTGTGGGTGTCTAATATTGAAATAAAATATATGTTCCTTTTGCCTGAGTCCAGCCCCCTCCTGGAGGGTACACATGTGCTTCCACACTTTTCCCAGCTGCACTTGCCTTTCGGGAAGGTAAAAGGAGGAAAGGTCAATAAATTGCCCATTTATTTTTTCATGTGTTTTTCCATGGTTAGATGTGGTTTAAGCAGGTCTGAAGTTGAGGCAGGGATGAAGAGATGTCACACTTGGCCTTGTTGGAGGGAAATATACTTTGGAAACCAGGGATAACCCCAATTCCTCCTGCAATCTTTCCCCCACCTCAAGGTAATGTGGAAGCTGACACATAAAACAAACAAAAGTAATTCCAAGTTGGGTCAGAGCTGAATTTGCCAGAACAGAGAGTGGCAGGAGGAGGAGGAGGGGTCAGTGAGGTGCAGATCCTGCTCATCCAAGCCCACGTTTGATCACAAAAACAGGGAATGGAATATCAGCATTAAGGTGGGAACAAACCTATCAGATCATCCAGTCCAGCCTTTGACTGGATCCCATAATTCCCACTAAATCACATTGTGAAGAACCTTCTGGTTCCCCCCACCACCTCTGCTCTCACTTCTCCATGAATTTTGCCACCTCCATGGAAGGCAGAAGCCTTGCAAAGCCCTAACTGGCACAGGGCCCACCTGGAAGTTTGTTGAGCTGTTTTTAATATGCTGTCTGGCTGAGGAGATGCCAAGAAAACAGCAACACCTCCATCCATGTATCCATCCATCCATCCATCCATCCATCCATCCATCCATCCATCCATCCATTCACATCCATCCATCCATCCATCCATCCATCCATCCATCCATCCATCCATCCATCCATCAATCCATCCATCCATCCATCCATCCATCCATCCATCCATCCATCCATCCATCATCCATCCATTCACATCCATCCATCCATCCATCCATCCATCCATCCATCCATCCATCCATCCATCCATGTATCCATCCATCCATCCATCCATCCATCCATCCATCCATCCATCCATCCATCCATCATCCATCCATTCTCATCCATCCATCCATCCATCCATCCATCCATCCATCCATCCATCCATCCATCCATCCATCCATCCATCCATGTATCCATCCATCCATCCATCCATCCATCCATCCATCCATCCATCCATCCATCCATCCATCCATCCATCCATCCATCCATCCATCCATCCATCCATCCATCATCCATCCATTCTCATCCATCCATCCATCCATCCATCCATCCATCCATCCATCCATCCATCCATCCATCCATCCATCATCCATCCATCCCTCAGCCCTCCTGGCTGGAAGAGCTGCCCTGTCCCTTGACCAGGAGCAGCAAGGTCCCTCTGGGCACCCGTGGGTGACAGAGCAGATGTTTGGGTGCTGATGATCCGAGGGCTGTTTGCTCTGTTGGCAGCATGCCCCAGGATCAGTGCCAGGAGCAGATTTCCCACCTCCAGCCTTCCTGCCTGGCAACAGCAGCCAGGCCCATTGGCCTGAGATAATCCTGAGCCTCTGGGGGACATTTCCCACCCTTGCCTGGGCACATGGACCTGGCATTGTCCCCAGGGCCTCAGCTGGCAGGAGACTGAGGCCATCAGGGTCAGCATTCCATGGGAATGGTGGCACCTCAGTCCCAGGGGATACCCCACAGCCCTCTCAGGACAATGTCTCTGTGCAAGGGCCTGGGGAGCTTTGGGGAGGTTTTGTTTTTCCAGAGGTGACAGCCATGGTGTAAAGGGAGTTGTGATGGAGGAGGGCTGTGCACAGGAGGAAAAAGGTATTGCTAGGCTGGGATCCATGGAGGGACTGCAGTCCACAGCCCCCAAGCTGTTGGATGGAGGCAAATAAAATAAATTGTAATTTAATTATTAAAAAAAACACATTAAAATAGTAGAACCATAGAATGGTTTATGTTGGAAGAGATCTTGAAGACCATCTCGTTCCACCCCCTGCCATGGCCAGGGACAATTCCCACTATCCCAGGATGCTCCAAGCCCCAATGTCCAGCTTGGCCTTGGACACTTCCAGGGATCCAGGGGCAGCCACAGCTTCTCTGGGCACCCTGTGCAAGGGCCTCGCCACCCTCACAGCCAAGAATTCCTTCCCAATATCCCATCTATCCCTGCCCTCTGTCAGTTTGAAAGGCCTCATTTCAGTTTTCAGCCCTGATTCAGACTCTGAATGCAGTGATGACGATGATGATGATGATGATGATGATGATGATGATGATGATGATGATGATGATGCAGTGACAACAGAGCTGCTCACACTGAGCTCAAAGCCTGGATGCTCTTCCAACACTGTTCCATTACTGCCAAGAAGATTCCACTCATGGCTCCGGCTGATGCTTTTTAGTGATGGCTTTTTTTCCATGGCTGAGGATCAGATATTTGCTGGGCTGGAGGCGTGTGCCTCTCTCCTGCCAGTTCCCAAATCCCTCCCCGTGGCAGCCACCTGCGACTCCACCAGAAGCTGCCTCTCCATCTCTTCCAAGACACTTGGAGCCAGACACAGCTTTACTTGTCTGGCCAGGGCAGGGGTCTCCATCCTGCTGAGGTGCCTGTTGAAGTGGAAAGTTTAATTTGAGGCTTAACTTGTCCTCTCCCCAGAAGCCATTAAATAACTGGAGCTGGTTTGGCTGGGAGGCTGGAGGGGAGGTGGTGGAGGTTGCTGTGCTGTGGGGCATTGAAGGCGCAGCAGCTGCAGAAATTTGGGGTGTGCCTGGGGCAAGCAGCACTGCTGGGGCAGGAGAAGTCTTTGGAAAGAAGATGTTCCAAGGGCTGGAGCCCCTCTGCTCTGGAGAAAGTCTGGAAGAGCTGGGGTTGTTCACCTGGAGAAGGATCCAGGGAGAGCTCAGAACCTCTTTCAGTGCCTAAAGAGGCTCCATGAGAGCTGGAGAGGGACTTGGGACAAGGTATTGAGGGACAGGACACACGAAAGTGCTTTAAGTTGAAAGAGGACAAAGCTAGATGGGATATTGGGAAGGAATTCTTGGCTGTGAGGGTGGGGAGGCCCTGGTACAGGGTGCCCAGAGAAGCTGTGGCTGCCCCTGGATCCCTGGAAGTGTCCAAGGCCAGGCTGGATGGGGCTTGGAGCAGCCTGGGATAGTGGGAGGTGTCCCTGGCCATGGTAAGGGGTGGAACTGGGTCGTTTTTAAGTTCTCTTCCAACCCAACCTGTTCTGGGATTCTATGAAAAGTTTTTTCCATGTCCAAGCTTGGTGTCAGAGAAACATCTGACCCAGGATTCTTCTTCAAACTTAAAGAAGCTGCTCAAAGAATGATTTCGAAGAAGTGAGAAGGTGGAGGATTCTCCATCCTCACTCATTGAGCCCAGGCCAAAAATCTGCTTTGCTTTATCACATCCTCTCTCCCCTGCACCCTGGATTTTGAGGACCTTGTACATGACAACATCAGCAGGCAAGGTTTTGAATCATCAAAACTCTCCCAGTACAGGATTTTGTTTGGATATTTGATTGTTTAATATTTTCAAAAGAAAATGATAGTTATGTACAATTGGGATACACTCATTTATGTGAAAGCAGCTCTCCTCTCCCCAAATGTGTTGTTATTTTAATGGAATCACAGAATCATGGAATCATAGAATAAACAGGAGGAATGGGAGACAGGAAAAGAGAGAGAGAGGAACGAATTTCTTGACATAAATCTCAATTAATTCCCAATAATGGGAATGGGAAGTGGTGGGATGGGAACCAAATCTCTCCCAAGAAGGTCAAATTCAGGCAGGGACCATAGCCAGGTGTTCTGCTGGGACAGGATTCATGGGACCAGCATTGCTTTTTAATTTTTTTTTTTCCTAAAGGTCTTGAAACCTGGCCATTCCCCTTTTTTCTCCCCCCGTCTCCCATGCTACAAATATTTTCCAGCCTTCTTCCCATGGAAATGGAGCATTACACACCTGGGTGTTATTCCATTTGCCCACCAGCCCTTCCCTAGCAATGTTTCCACCCCAGGATTTACTTCACTGAGAGGCAGAGAAACAAAAAAATGCCAAATGTATGGAAAATTTGAGGCAGTAGCAGCTGGAGGGAGTGAGAGAGATGCCCTGGGGTGAGCTGAACCCCATATCAGACACAAGAGGAGCCCCACTCTGGCACAGGTGGCTCCCACATTTCTCTCCCACTCGTGGTTACTTTAATCTCAAAATGTGGGCTCGTCTTGCCATCTGCTGGTGCAATCCTGAGCCTGTCAGAGGAGCAGGACTGGGGCACAGAGGACATCCAGGACCGGGACAAGGGCAGGACTGAGCCCTGGATTGTTGTTGTCACCCCCAGAGGGGACAAGCCTGGTCAAGAAGAGACCAAACACTGTCTTGCAAGGTGATTTTTTGTTTTCCAGAAGGAGGATTTCCTTGCTCCTGGAGCCACTAATTCCTCTTTAAATGTGTTTATCCCCATGATGCATGTCCCCCTTCCTAAATATCCTTCAGGGCCCTTTCCCTGCACCCCAGGCTTGGCTCAGGGATGTTCCCTCCTCTGCCTCATCGCTGCTGCTGCTGCTCTCCTGGTTCCACCTTCCTAAGGATGAGCTGGAGGTGGCCTGGCACGGATTTTGGTGGAATTAGGAGGGCATGGAACCCATCCCAGGATATGGGACGGACACCAGGGCTTGGAGAAGCAAAAAGGATCTGTCCCACATTAAAGCACAGGTTCATTGGAGGCTCTCACTGTAGGTCTGGGGGATGTGTCCCAAAAATGCAAGGCTTGGCAAGGTGCTGGTGGTATTTTGATGTGGTCCAACAGGTTTAACAGGGTTTTTTGGAGGAGCTTTGGAAGCACATTGCACCCTGTTATTCCTTCAGAAACTTCAGTGGGTGAACCATCTCCACAACTGGATTTTGGGGACACCTGAGCCACTCAGACGTTTTGTTTGTGCCCCTGGCCTGGATCTGATGGGTGAAAAGCAATCCCAGTGCCTCCCCCACCAGCTTTTAGAGGATGGCTGGACCAGTAAAAGGAGTCAGGAGAGGGAGCCAGAGCCTCAGCTGAGAGCTGGGAGAGCTGCAGGGAACAGCTCTCACTGCTGCAGGGACCCCCCAAATTACACAACTACCACTTTGGAGCTGGTCCCAGACACACTTGAGGATGTTCAGAGCATGTCAGGGCCCTAATTTTTGGAGACTGTCCTTGTTTCATAGAATCACAGCTTGGAAAAGCTCTAAGATCCTTGATTCCAGCTGTTTTGGCTGGGATAGAGTTAATTTTCCTCCTAGCAGCTGGCAGAGTGGCTAAATCAGGATGGAGACACATCCCAGGGTGGTCAGGACAATAATTCTGAGCCCTGTGTGAGTTTTGCCTGGAATTTTAACTGCATGGAGTGCTCTGTGCTGTGGCTGGGGTGTCCCCTTGTCCCTTCCCCTGTGGCATGAGGAACACACGTCCCATTTTTACCTGCCTCAACAAATGCAGTCCCTCTGTTTTGCTGAGTCCACACAGAAGCTCAGACGATGCGAAATGCATCCAAGGATGGGTCGAACTCACAATTTAGCAAAATACATCCCATGTGATGTTTTAACTTCAGCTTCAGGCTTCTTCCTTCCAGTTTTCCTTCCTCTTGAATTTAAGGGATGCTCAGGAAGATGTGGCAGCCCCAGCCCAGTGTCTCAAGGATGGGAAGAGAGAAACATTTCTGGCCATATGGATACTCCAACCCTAACTCATGGATAAAACCCCATTCTAACAAATTCAAAATCTCACCCAGGGCAGAGAGAAGTGCAGGGCTGAGTGTGTGTAGGAAGAGGTGGTAAATGGGACTTGTATCTTTTTTGGGAGGAAACCTGGAGTTTGGTGGTTTGAAACCCAGAGAAAGGCAGGATCCTGCCAGCTTCACTTGCCAGTGAAGCAGGAGGAAGGATGGGGAGCCTGAATTTGGTGTCTGGTCCTGGAAATGCAGAGGTGGCAGAGCTGCATCCCACTAATTCCCAGTGATTTGGCCACCCTGACCCTGGGTGCTTGAGGCACTGAATGGGCCCTGTCCTGCCACTCCTCTCCAGCTCCATTTCAGCTCCCTGAATTATTGATGGCTCTGATGCAGGAGTTTATAATTAGCTCTCCAGACCTTCTCCCTGTGGGCTGGAGCTGGGAACACGCTTTCCTTTTCAGTGGTTTTGCTCAGAGTTGAGCAGATTGAAGAGGGAGGAGGGGAGTAAGGGATGGATGGGGACCTTGGGGGACACTGAGGATGGCTTTGAGTGCATGGGGTGGTGATTTAAGAGTGGCCACCTTCAGGGAAAGGGCTCTAGGGAGAGCCTGGGCTGTCTGAGGGGTCTTAAACCCAACTTGATCAGTGTGGAAGCTGTGCCAGGAGCTGGGAGAAGGCAAAGGGTCTTTGTGTCACCTTGAGGGAGCTCCTCAGCTACAGTGCTCATGGATTTAGAGGTCACAGGGAGAAAAGCACTGAGCCCCGGCTGCTCAGGCAAAGCCAGGCTTCATCTGGAGGGGACAAAGAGCTGTGTTTGTGTGTGTCTGGATATGGAAAATGATGGGTTAGAGGCACAGCTGGGCAGCAAAGGGGCAGTTCAGCATCTCAAAGCTCTTCTTTAAGAGCCATTCATAGCCTAAAAATGGCTCCAGCGATTTCTATGAGGTCTGGGTGCAGCAGCACTCATTTCTTGAAACCCCAATCCCAATCAAAAAAGGAGCACAAATTCCCTGGCGTTCTGAGGTCAGAGGCACCAGCCCTCAAATTTTAGTCTATGAATGGCTTTGTGAAAACCAAGCAGTTTGAGCTGAGTTTAAGCCGGACTGAGCTGCAGCAGAGAGTGGCACCTGCAGAGTGCCTTGGCTCCCAGAACTCTAATTCTGAATTAGTTGTGCTGGGGATATTTTGTTTATACATTTATAAGACTTCCCTGGAAGTGTCCAAGGCCAGCTTGGAGCAACCTGGGATGGTGGAAGGTGTCCCTGCCCATGACAGGGGGTAGCACTGGATGATCTTTGAAGGCCCCTCCAACCCAAACCATTCCATGAGAGGCTTGGCCAAGGACTGCTGGAGACCAAAGGCCCTCTCCAGCCTGAGGTCTCCCTTTTTTTTCTGGTGGAAATCCCACTGCGCAGTGCCAGTGGGAAAAACTGGCAGGTACAGGAGGGCAGGATGTTTTTGGTAGCCAGATGAACTGTGAGGTTGAGTCTGAGGACAATCATCTCCCCCTGACCTCAGCTGAGCACAGAGCAGAGAGGAGAGCCAGGGCCAGCAGCAGGAAGGGCTCACAGTGAGATTTGTGCTGCCAATGCTCTTGTGGGTCTGGGGGTGATCAAAGCCCTGCCAGGAGAGCTCCCATTCCCAAATCTTTGTGTGGTGTTTTCTGGGGTCCCCGTGGCAGGAAGGAAATGATGAATCTGACTCTCCATGTTCTTAGAAGGCTAATTTATTATAATGTTGTGTTATATTGTGTTATGGATATGATATGATATGATATGATATTATATTATATTATATTATATCATATTATAATTATGCTATACTAAACTGTACTAAAGAATAGAGAAAGGATACATACAGAAGGCTTAACAAGATACTAATTAAAAAATCGTGACTCGCCAGAGCTCTGACACAGCTGGATGGTGATTGGTCATTAAGTCAAAACAATTCACAGCAGACACCAATGAAACAATCACCTGTTGGATAAACAATGTCCAAAACACATTACAAAGCAGAAAAACACACAAGAAGCAAATGAGAAAATTATTGTTTTCCTTTTTCTCTGAGGTTTCTCAGCTTCCCAGGAGAAGAGTCCTGGGCAAGGGGATTTTTCAGAAAATATGATGGTGACATCCTTGCTCCAAGGTGGAATCACAGAATTGCAGAACAGTTTGGATTGTAGGAGATCATTAAAAACCACCTCATTCCAACCACTTGCCATGGGCAGGGGAACCTTCCACTACCCCAGGCTGCTCAAAGCCAACTAAACCTGGCAAATAATTCCCTGGACTACTTTAAAAATGGATGGAGATTAAGGAATTCCCTTTCTTGGATAAGACAGGCACTTGACCTTTCATCAGGACTCTTCTTCCAGGGAGATGCAGCAAGTCAAAGGGAATAAAGACAGGGAATTATCACATCTCAGCAAGAAGGAGATGAGTTGTCTTCAATCCCAGAATGTCTTGGCTTCCCCAGCACCATGGCAGGGGCTCTGCCTTGGGGAACAGCTGGTGCTGGGGTCACCTGGGCAGCACTGAGGGCCACTCTTGCCTGTTCCAGGTCACCCTGCACTTTCCTTGGGGACTCCAGCATCAAGATCTGGCTTGAAACAGCAGCAACCAGGCTCTAGCAGGAAACTGCATCTATTTATAGGGTATCTGCATAGTTTAGGGCAGAGCTGACCCGTGGCTGACCCTTGTGTCCCATTCACAGGACAGACTGAGCAGGGGACAAGTCACTTTCCCCCAGCATCACCAAGAGCCCATCCTGCTCCAATCCCAACCCCTTGAACACCCCTCACTCTGCCCTCAGATGTCTCACTATCCCCTGCTTGCTTCAAGGTGTTCATTATATATACATATATTTAAGCACATTCCCTAGAAATTGTCCCTTTTTTGAGAAACCTGGCATAATTAAAGAGTTGATTTAATTTCAGGCTCAGGGCTGTGCTCCTGCTCTGCACCTGCTTACCCCGAGTTTTGGGCAGAGCTTTGGCCAGGATGAATCCCACTGACCCAAACACTCCCTGTACCTGTGCACAAGGCGGTGGTGGACTGAAAATAATGAGCTTTTTTGGGGGGAAAAGGAGGATTTTCCTGATGTCACCTGCAGGGTTTGGGTGGAGAATTCTGATAAAACCTGTGGCTACCCCATCCCTGGAGGTGTCCAAGGCCAGGTTGGATGGGCTTGGAGCAACCTGGATAGAGGAAGGTGTCCCTGTCCATGGAAGGGGGTGGAATCAGATGATCTTTAAGGTCCCTTCCAATCCAAACCATTCTGTGATCCTCGCTCCACAGCACGAGCATCATCCTGGGGTAGAAGGACAGAGATAAGGATGTGCAGCCATGGAACCAAGCAGGGATAAAAGGATTCTTCAGCCTGTGGCACAGGAACCCCAGGGCGGCTGGGGCAGAAGGTGATGGACACGATATGGGTGTGGAACTTGAGACCCTCACATGGACGCTGCCAGCTCGGATTTATGTGTAATTTCTGCTCCCTCAGGGCAGGGAAATAATTGGAAAAACCTCTCAAGGCACTTTGCAGATCTCCTTATCTGCATTTCTGAAGGGCCTGCCAACCCACAGCCTTCCACCCAGCCAGGAAAAACCCAGAGATGAGTGGATAAGGGAGCAGAGGGGGAGAAGTTCAGGGCACAGGTCATGGGAGCCCATAATAAATAAACAAGGCTTGTTTAGGAGATGATTTATGCTGCACTAACCTTGTCCCCAGTCTCCCACTCATCACTGAGAGCTAATTACCCTTCCTGGAGCCATCAGACTTCCCTTTGCATTTCCACACACTGGACATGACCTGGCAGCTGGAGGCTGGGGCTGACCTTTCTGTTTCGGTTCCTTTCAGCTTTTCTGCTGTAATTGGTCCTGCAATTCCACGCTAATGAACTGTGTCCTGCCCTCTGAGGAGCTCTGGGTCCCTGCCACGCTTCCTTCAGGGAATGTGGGGTTGATGGGAGGTGAAGTCCCATATAAATCTTATATAAAGCTCTGTGCAAATGGAGTGGGGGTCATTACTGTGTTTGTGTCAGCAGAGAGGGCTTCTGAAGGCTGGGAGATGGATGTGGCAGACCATGGACATCTCCAGCTGGGTTGTTTTCACCGTCATATTTTCTGAAAAATCTCTTTGCCCAGGATTTCTTCTCCTGGGAAGCTGGGAAGCCTCAGAAAAAAATGAAAACAATAATGATCTGATTTGCTTCTCCTGTGTTTTTCTGCTTTGGAATGTGTTTGGACTTTGTTTGCCAACAGGTGATTGTTTCATTGGTGTCTGCCGTGAATTGTTTTGACTTAATGGCCAATCATGGCCAAGCTGTGTCTAGGCTCTGGAAAGAGTCACGAGTTTTGCATTATTATCTTTCTAGCCTTCTGTCTGTATCCTTTCTGTATTCTTTAGTATAGTTTAGTAAAGTATTCTTTTATATAATATAGTATCTTAAAATAATAAATTAGCCTTCTAAGAACATGGAGTCAGATTCATCATTTCCTTCCTTCGTCTGGGAGCCTTCATCATTTTCCTTCCCACATCTGGGAACAAATACAACAGGTTGTGACACTTCCTTACATGGTTTTGATCCCACTGCATGCAAAACAAAGGGGGTTTGCCTCAAGTCTTGAAGGGAAGGATGGTAGGGAGTCCGGGAACCAGGACTGCTTCCCCGTGGCTGGTCTGTGTGGGCTCTCAGATGTGGAGCTCCCTTGGCCAAGCCAGGCTCTCACGGAGCCACAGCATGGCTTGGGTTGGAAGGGACCTTTAAAGGTCATTTACTCCAACCCCCTGCCATGAGCAGGGTCAGCTTCAATGAGATCAGGACCTGCCTGAGGACACATTTCATGGTGGAGAGCAGCAATCTCTCCTCTCTTTGCCCTTTAACTTGGTGGAAGGCCAAGGCTCCTCGGGCCACCTTTGCCGTGTGGTGTTGGTGGGGAAGGTGGGTCCCTGA
Organism: Molothrus aeneus; assembly: GCF_037042795.1. Taxonomy (NCBI): domain Eukaryota; kingdom Metazoa; phylum Chordata; class Aves; order Passeriformes; family Icteridae; genus Molothrus; species Molothrus aeneus. The sequence continues at coordinate 110,040,849 of NC_089648.1, read as the reverse complement.
GCAGGGAAGGGTTTGCTTCATGCCAGACTTACATCAGATGGGATCAGTGGGCCAAATTCCCTCCCAAAATCCACCCCATTGGAAAAGGTCCCCTTTTCTGACCTTAACAACACCCCATAGCTCCTAAAAGCTTAATTTCCACCAACCCACCGTGCTCCCAGGGCCAAAGACCCCTGAAAGTTTGCGGGAAAGACAAAATCCAAGGATTTCTTGTGTGTCTGCATCTGAAAGGGGTTGATTTGAGGTTTTAGAGGCTGAGGGGCAGCCCTGACCCACCTCACTGGTGTGGGTGCAGGGTCTGACTGGTGGAGAGGAACCTGCACCAACCTGGAGAACATCCTTGCTAACCCCAGGGATTTATTTAGCCATCAGTAGAGGACATTTGGGGATTGCAAATATAAACCCAACCTCGTTTTATCTCCAGTGCAAAGAGCTACTTAGAGCAGAACATGGGCAGATGGAAATCAGGTGCATGGGGACAGGGATGGGACTGGTTTCCTTTGTGGTGGGAAACCAGGAGGAGGCACAGGAATCTCTGGAGCTGCATGAACTGATCTCACCACTCTCAGGATCCAAGCACATCTGAGAACATTCAGATGTCTCATTTGGGAGACATTATCCCCATAAAGACAAACCACAAAGCCTTATTAGTAGGAACAGATCAGGCAAGGCATACAGAGCTGGAGAATGGATTGCAGAGAATCGTGGAATCATGGAATAGTTTGGATTTGAAGGGATGACCCTTTTAAAGGTGATCCAGCCCAAAAACCCTGCCAGGGGCAGGGACACCTTCCAGGTTGTTCTGAGCCCTGTCCAACCTGGCCTTGGACACTTCCAGGGATGGGGCAGCCACAGCTTCTCACCTTTGCCAGTGTTTTACAGCCCTCATTGTAAAAAAGTACCTAATCTAATCTAATTTAAATCAACCCTTTTCAGTTTAAACCCATCACCTCTTGTTCTGTCACAACAGGAGGAGGCAAAGCTAAAATATTCTTCACCAGGAAGGATTTGGCTGTGCCTCAAAATATTCCTGAATTTATCTGTTGTTTCCTTCTGCTCATTCACCAACACTGAATTTCACTGCCACAAAATAATCCAGCATCCCAACAATTTCATATCAGCCTTTAGCAGGAGCAGCACCTTGCAGCAGGGAGTTGCCCCGTTTCTGGGAAGTGAGTCCATTTTTAAGCACTTTCCCAGCTGAGTTGAGCCTGGGTGGAAAACAGGGTTCCAGTCAGTCTCTGGGAAATACCAACACCTCCTCCAGCTCCTGGACACAGCGTTGGCTCCTGTCCCTCCAAAATGCTGCCGCCTCTGAAGCAAGGATGGGGACAATGGCTCCTTTCATACTGCACAGGAGAAGGAAGCAGGGCCACAATGCAGAACACCCAGATTTTCCACTTTCTGGGCCAGACAGGTGGAAAGCAGGACTTCCAGCAAAGCAAGGAGGGAAACCCAAACACCTTGGGTGCAGCGTTTCATGGTGCTCCAGCCAAATTTGAAATTCTTGCCCCGATGGTTTAAAATTGCTCTTCCTGAGGCTGGAGATTGATGGGTTCATTCTTTCCCTTTCCAAGGGTAATTTGTCTTATTCTGACCCTATTGTAGCAGCTCCAAGTGTTTAATGTCTGGGATATTTTCCAGGTAGTTTAAACATCAGCTTCAGGGACTGACTTGAAGCATTAGTTCATGCTGCAGTGGGATGCAGGAATGGGTGCAGGTGATTTCTGTCTGGCTTTCTCCACAGACCAAGAGGTTTCCATGGAAAAATGTGAATTTGCCCCTCCTCAGAATTCACTTTACCCTTTCCACCTGTAACACCTGCTTTGCTTTTGCAAAATTGCTCCAATATGAAAATTGCTGAATCTGAGCAGCTCCCAAGAGATCCCATTCCCACCTTTGAAGAGCCTCCTGCAAGGCTTTGCCAGGACCTTTCTGTGTGAGTGGTTCCCATTTATTCCAGGTTTTGGTGTCACTGAGGCTCAAAAATGATCTGGAAAAGTTTATCTTAAAAAGAAACCAACCACCAGATGCAGCCCCCAGGGTGAGAGTTTGTTCCTGGCCTGGTGGCTGGTAGTAGTTATTTTATTAATACAAACCACAGCAGCAATTTAAACTCGTGGAATAATTCATGTTGGAAGGAATTAATGGAGCTCATCTCATCCCATGCCTTGATCAGGGCAAGTCTAATTAAATCGGGTGTTCCAGATTGCAATGCAAGATGTATTCTATTCCCATCTGTATGGCAGATTATCTTTTGTCAAGTGGGCAGTTTTCCTTATCTCTCTCTGAGTGATCACAATCACTACTCCCTCAGGAGGGGACATCTGCTGATAACAGGCTATTGAATGTCAGTGCATGACTGATAAGAACTACAGCATCCCATTGGGAGATGTGAGCCCAGAGGGAGGGGCCAAGCATTCCTACCCGGATATAATCTGGAGATCCTGGAATAACTGCATGGCTTCTCCACTGGATTCCCCAGAGGAACAGCAGCTGCCTCTTCCACTGGATCTTCAGAGGAAGACTACACCCTGTTCTACAGGATCCCTGCTCCAGCAGAACCACCCCTGACACTCCAGGAGGGCTGCAGCCACATTTCCAATGGGACTGCTACCAACACCCTGACCAACAGGGTGTCAGGTTGTGTTCTGACTCTGTCAGTGTTGTTTTAGTTTACTGCATTGTTTATTTTATCCTTTTATTTTTTTCTTTTCCCTATTAAAGGACTGTTATTCCCTGTTCCCATATTTTTGCCTGAGAGCCCCTTAATTTAAAATTTATAGCAATTCAGAGGAGTGGGGAGGGTTTACATTTTCCATTTCAGGGGAGGCTCCTGCCTTCCTTAGCAGACTCCTGTCTTTCCAAACCGAGACATCAGGTCACTGAGGGCCATGTCCAGGTGTGTTTTAAACACCTGCAAGGCCATGAAGGGGGATGAAGAAAGGCCTGGCCATGTTGTGTGAGGTTTTGGGGAAGGATGGATGCCTGTTCCCCAGGTCTGTCATAGTCTCCCTGGTCTAACAGAACCAGGCAGGGGCAGTGATGAATACATGCAGCTCTGGTACTCCAGAATTGGGTGGGGAAATGGTAATTTAAATGCTCTTCACAGTCCTGGGCTTTGGAAACTTGTCGTCAGAGAGCTGGGGGTGTTCACCAGGAGAGGAGAAGGCTCCAGAGAGACCTCAGAGCTCCTTCCAGTGCTTAAAGGGGCTCCAGAAGAGCTGGAGATGGACTGGGGACAAGGCATGGAGGGACAGGACACAGGGAATGGCTTTCCACTGCCAGAGGGCAGGAATAGATGGGATATTGGGAAGGAATTGCTGGCTGTGAGGGTGGTGAGGCCCTGGCACAGGTTTTCCAGAGAAGCTGTGGCTGCCCCTGCATCCCTGGAAGCTTCCAAGGCCAGGCTGCACAGGGCTTGGAGAAGCCTGGAACAGTGGATGGTGTCTCTGCCCATGGCAGGGGGTGGAATGGGATGAGCTTTAAAGTCCTTCCCAACCCGAAACATGCTGGAGCCAGACTGCAAAGGCCTCATATCCCTGACAGGAAATATCCCCTGGGGTTTGTCCATCCAGTCCCCCTGGGGCTGGACAAGCTGTCCCAGAGCTCTCTCCCTGCAGGGTTGGTTTCCAAGGGCTGTGGCAGAGGAAGGGGTGTGAGTGGCATGTGCTGGATGGGAGCCACCAACCTCCAGCCAAGGGACGCGTTCTGCTCCACCAATCTGTTCCCTCTGTTTCCTCATTAATGCTCCATCCACGCTCAGCAGTTGTGATTTGAATAATTTGGACTGATCGGTGTTTACACAGCAACACTGGGAGGAAATGAAACCACACCAGAGCCAGCAGCCAACTCCAGGCCCTGAGACACCATTTTTGGGGGTATTTTCTAGAGAAAACAGCCCACAAGACCTGCAGACCTTTGTCACTTGCTTGCCTGCAGGTTTGGTCACCTGAAATAGGTGAGAAATCACAGCCAGGTCTGATCTGGGGGTGCAGCTCTCAAAGAGAGGCGGTTTTTGAAGGTTTTAAGTAAAACTAATTGCTGGCTGAAGGGCAGGAGATGTTTCAGTGTTGGCACTGAAGGAAGGGCAGGGTTGGCAGTGCCTGAGATAGTTTGTGTTCCTTAAAACACAGATCCAGCAGCCAGGGGGTGCCTCTGCCCACTTGCTCAGCACCTGGAACATTCCAAATGAGGCCAGGATGGGGGATATTCACAGCCATGGGGAGCAGACAGGGTCAGAGGAGAGAAAGCAGTGAAAAATTGCACCTGGGAGATAAAAGGGACTGAAGCAGAAAAGATAAGGATTGTGGGAATATCTTGGAGTCTTGTGTGAATGGGTAAAAGCAGTCTTGGAGCTGTGGGACACAAACATGAGCTCTGAAAAGATTCGCCCATTTAATGGAGCCTCTTTGCCTTTTTTCCTGATCAGAGGTGATTTTTCAAAGGTTGCTGGGGATGCAGAAACCCTTTCAGCGAATCCTCTGCCTTCCTTCATCTCCGCAGGCAGAGAGGCCTTATCAGACCTTTCCCTGGAAATGGATGTCCTGCCCCACCTCCAAAGGTGCTGCTGGAAACTGTGATCCTTGAAAATGTCGTGTGCAAGGCCAGGAAGGTTCCTCCTCCTCGCTCTGCTTTGGGCATTGACCACTTCTGCTTTTTCCTGGTCTTGCACTTTGTTTGAGCTGACTCAGGTGATCCCAGAAATGTCCTTCCAAATCCAAATTGGGGGTGTCCACTTAGAGAAGGCCCCAGAGAGACCTCAGAGCCTCTTTCAGTGCCTAAAGAGGCTCCAGGAGAGCTGGAGAGGGACTTGGGACAAGGGATGGAGGGACAGGACACAGGGAATGGTTTCCCAGTACCAGAGGGCAGGCATAGATGGGATATTGGGACGGAATTCCTGGCTGTGAGGGTGGTGAGGCCCTGGCACAGGGTGCCCAGAGAAGCTGTGGCTGCTGCTGGATCCCTGGAAGTGCCCAAAGCCAAGCTGGATGAGGCTTGGAGCACCCTGGATAGTGGGAACTGTCCCTGCCCATGTCAGGGGTGGCACTGGAGGAGATTTAAGGTCATTTCCAACCCAAACCATTCCATGGCTCTGTGAAACTCCCTCAAGGAACACTTGCAGGGGAGATATTTCAATTCAGGGGGAGAATCTGAATAACCTCAGTGGAGCTTTGGAGCTCCACCAGTTCACTCAGTTTGAGCTCTGGGTGCAGCAGCACCAGTGAGATTCCCTGCACAGGATTCCCCACCCCAGAGGGATGGGGATGGGGTGAACATGAAGATTTGGGGATCCTTCTGTGCTTTGATTCCTGTTGTATTTTCCCCTCTCCTCCAAATCCACCCTGCAAGCACTGACATTCACCTGATGAGAGCATTTCCAGCCACCCTCCCTCTCCTGTAAGCTCCAAGCAACCATGAAAACAAGGAGAGGATATAACAGAAACTGAAATAATCAAACCCAAAGTCATCCAAAGCTGATATTTCATCTGAGGAAAGGAGCAGCTCCCGAGGCCCCTCAGTGCCTGCTGGGAGTGTGATCCAAGCACTGACATTATCCAGGGGATGCTCTGATCTCTGTCAGTGAGCTGAGGGCAAAACCCTTGGAGAACTAAAGAAACCTCCCTGTATTTGTTTATTTATCTGGCACCGTGTGCGTGGGCAGGTTTGTTTGTGTGTGAAGGGATTTCTGAGGGAACAACAGCCGTGGATTTCCTTGCTGGCTGGGTTTTTTTGTTGTTTTTATTTTTTTTTTTCTGAAAAGATCAGACTTCAGCCCTCTAATTTAGGAAGATCTGAGTGTTGGCAGTGACCAGACCCCCCCAGCATCCCTGAGGATGGCTGAGCAGCCTCTGGCCATGGCTGCATGTCCAGGTTGTCTTTAAATGAGGGGAGAGCCCACACTCCTGCCTTTTCCTCTCCTGCCAGCACTCCATACTGCCAAGGAAATGCAAAATCATCCCTTCCTGGCTGCAAGGATTAATAACCAGCTCATGGAGACAAACAACACCAGGCTCTGCCTGTTCATGGCTCAGCGAATGCCGTGATGCACACGGAGCTGGAATCTGCTCCCGGGGGAAAATCTGATCCCATGAGCTCTCAGCCCCCTCAGTTTTCCAAGGTCTCTCCCTCCCTGCAGGATTTCTGAGCACTGTGAGACGTCTTTGTCCTCCCCCATCTGCCTCCCTGCTCCCCAAATGGGCTGTGGGGTTGATGCTTCAGGTTTTAGCTTTTGTGTTTTTCAGATTCTGAGCTGCTTTAGTGTGAAATTCTGAGCTTCATATTAGGGGATGGTGAGGTCTCTGCACATAGTAGGGAGAAAAAACAATTCCTTCTCTAGCTGGGGACCAAGGATAACTGATCCAAATTTCAGGCCCCAGAACATAACAACATAACAACAGTGGAATGAAGAGAAAAAAACCAGGAAGGATGGGACTTCATAACATAAAGCTGTAATTGGACAATTAAATCCAATATGCAAATGGACCAGAAATTATTCAAATGAGACACCCTCTGACTGGTCATCCATTTTGTGACCATTTTGGTTCATTTTGGGTGCAGCCCTGGCTGGGCTCTTGTGCTGCCCAAGGTGTATCCATTGAGGCCTTTTAATAAATCCTTGCTTTATTCTTTAACTCCACCTAGTCTCTGTTCTAGCTCAGCCTTCTCAAGGCATCAGGGCCCCTCAGGATGTGATTGCAGACAATTTAGGAGGAAGAGCATCAGCCCCAAGAGGGACTGTGAGGATCAGAGTGCTACAGGCAGGAGTGGATGTAGAAAATCTCTCCAGGGTCACAGCACAGTCCCCCGAGCCCACACTGGCCAAAGAGATGCTTTTTAGGGAGAACTTGTTAATCCATGGGCAGGAGCTCTCCATGGGCCCATCTTTGAGTGCTTCCTTAGCATCCTCATCCCTGGAGAGGATGATTCCAGGAGTTAGGGATGCCAAAGAGGACACCCCAGCCTGGTCTTTAACATACATTTATGGCCTTGCTGTATTTCTCACCCTTTCCCCTGTGGTGATCACACATCCTCTGAACAGAGAGGGACACAGCTCTCTCCCAGGATTTCCTGGGAAGCTGTGAGAAAGCTCAGAAAAAAAGAATGAGAAACAATTCTTATCTCCACTTGCTGCACCTGTTGTTGTGCACATGTAGAATGTGTTATGGAGATTTATTTACCAAAGGGTGATTTCTTAACTAGACACTGGTGATGGTGTTTAGATTTCAATTGACCAATTGGATCTGTCTGTCTGTATCAGACTCTGCAAGGCCAATGTTCTTTTCTTAATAGTATAGTAAAATAAAGTAAAATAAAATTAATCAGCCTTCTGCAATCATAGAGTCAATGCTCATTATTCCCCATTCAGGGGCCCACTGCTACAATATTCTCCAACATCCTGATATTTTCTGATGCCCACTGTGCCAAGAGCCAATTCATGTTACTTGCCAAGAGCTAATTCATGTCACTTATTAACAGCTAATTCATGGTTTTAAACTGATTCCCTGAGGGTTTCATCCCTTGCTCTGAAGGATTTGGGGGAAGATGGGTCTGTAGTTGTTATACCCAGCTCCTCTGTGGCCACTTGACACATCCAGGGGTGTCCTGGGCCAGGGGACAGGACCAGGCAGTGGTCATTTCACTGGTGTGGATGTAGTCAGTGTCCAGCACATGTTAGATCCTGGAAATATGGAATATTTTGTGTTGGAAGGGAAAGTAAAGATTATCTTTATATAACCCCCTGCCATGGGCAGGGACACCTTCCACTATCCCAGGTTGCTCCAAGCCCTGTCCAACCTGGCCTTGGACACTTCCAGGGATCCAGGAGCAGCCACAGCTTCTCTGGGCACCCTGTTCCAGAGCCTCACCACTCTCACAGGGAACAATTCCTTCCCAATATCCCACCCAAATTTCCCCTTTTCCAGTTTGAACCCATTCTCCCTTGTCCTGTTCCTCCATCCCTTGTTCCAAGTCCCTCTCCAGCTCTCCTGGAGCCTCTTTGGGCTCTGGAAAGGGCTCTGAGATCCCCCTGAAGCCTTCTCCTCCCCAGGCTGGACAGCCCAACCCTCTCAGTCTCCTCTGGAAAACTGCACTGATGGAAAAGCACTTGAGAAACATTTGTGGGAATGTGACAGCTCTGAGCTTCACTGCTCCATCAAGTCTGGCTGGGGTGAGGAGGTTCCAGAGTGGTTTGGGGGGAAGAGGGGGTGGGCGACAGCAGGATACACAATCAGCATCATTCTCAAGTGCTGTAGGAATAAAACAAACACTCCAAAAGCAGCTTGTGCAGCAGCAATCCAAACTGACACCAGGAGAAGGGAAACCAGGACAACTGGGAAATTTCTACAGGGCGCAATTAATCAGATCCAAAAAACAAACCACAGCTCTGCCTCTGAGGCAGCAGGAGAAGCAGAGAAGCAGAAAACGAGGCTGAGCCTCTCCCTCTCCCCACACCCAGCATGCAAATCCATCCTGAGCAATTTCTGGAGCAGCAGAAGGTCAGTAATTGATTTGGAGACCCGAATTTCTGACTGCATCACCATGCAGATGTGCTTCCCAGCCTGGCTGGAGGCTGTGCAGCTCCCACTGCAGCATATGAGCTCAGAATACCAATGGAGAGAGGAAGGAGCACTCTCTTCCCTTGATGGAGGAGCAGTGGGGAGATGCTGGGGAAGATGAAACAGGAAAGCCTTATAAATATGATTGTCAGGCAAAAGATTTTGAGAATATGGAAACTGTAAGCGAGATTGAAATGAAAGCTTTGAGATACCTCAGTTACTGAACAACTGGAAAACAATGGTGTGGCCAGCGGAAGGTGATCCCCTTTTGATGAAACAATTCCCTCTGCTTGCAGACAGCTCCAAGGGTCAGAGCAGACCCTACTATCTTGGCAGAAGGGTCCAAAGAGGAGTTTTTAGGGTTCAAAATGTAACACAGCATGGTAATGCAATGATTCTTATAGGCTGTATGTAAATGCTATAGGATTTGTATCTTGTACTAGATTGGCTAGTGAGAATTCGAATATTCAGCACAGAAGATAATTTATGGTATTGTAACAAGAACCTCGCTCTCTTACCTTTTTTACTCCCTTACCCTCTCATCCTCTCTCCCCCTCTCTTTTCTCAGGCCTGCTCTGAGCTGTGGCTGGCAGCTCCCAGCAGGACCCTGCACCCAGGCCCTTTGCAATAAACCCCAAGTTCCACCACCTGGCTGCAGAGATCTCTCCTCTCCGTCTGTCTCGACCGTCCTACCCCCCAGCGTTCCTACAGGGAGACAAAAACCTTTCCATGCTGAATTAACCCAGTTTTGTTTGGGGTTGCAACCCCCCTTCCCTGCCTCCCTTAACTCTTCAGAGCAAAATGCTTATTCAGGGTTCCCTTGCTGGGTGAAAGGGAACTGGGAATGCTGGAGGAGAAGGGGGAGGAGCAGGGAATTCACCTGGGCGTTGTTTTTAACTTGGTTTGGGAGCTGCTGGCCTTGGAAATGATGCTGCTGTTACAAAACCCAGAGTGGCTCTGGTCCTTCCCTTTTCTCAGCCTCACAGCTCAGGCATCTTTTGGGAAGCACTGGGAGCACAGTGAGCCCCATTCCAGGGATGAATCCATGGTGTTGTGGTGGGGAATGGCTGCTCCTGGCTGGGGAGGCTGAGCACTGGCCCAAGGACCTCATCTCCCAGCCTGGATTTGAGCAAAAACCTTAAAAACCTCCTGGCTCCTGGAGTGCCGCATCCTCCCCAGGGGTTGTGGAGATTCAAGGAAGGAGTGAGAGAAATTAATGCAGGGTTGGTCTATCCATAGGAATTAAATGAAATCTCACTCAGGAAAACCTCACAATGATGTCAGAAGCTTAAAAGTGGGGTCCAGGGTGAAGATGAGATCCTCCAAAAGGAGATCCTGAAGAGGCAGGATGCCTTCAGCCCTTCCCACTGAAATCCTTGGCTGTTGCCATGATGAGGATTACCCCAGCTGAAGGGCAGCAAAGGCTTTGGGGTGCTGCCACTCATCCTGCAGGAGCTGGATGGAGAACCATGGGTTTGTGCAGGGTGATCCAAACCTCTGGATTCTGGGCTCTGGCACCTTGAACTCCACAACCTCGAATTCCAAAGCAGCACCCCATGGAGGTGATGGCATTGTGGGATTTTGCTGTGGTTTAAGAAGTTCAGGGGGCCTCTAGGCCCAGTTTTGTGGGTTTTAAGCCCAGCCTGGCTCCTTAGCAGTCCTGGATTTTGCAGCAGTGGAATTGGAGGAGCATCTCAGGAGCCATTATGGAAAATCCAGGAATAAAAAGGAATGTGGTGCCCAGAAGAGCTTTGGGCACTGGAGTTTCCAACCCTCATCAGCCTTACAGTGTCAAAATCAGCTCCTGCCCTGCTGCAGGCTTAGAATTTACATGTCCGTGGTGCTCCAAACCCCACAGCAGCCAAGAGGGATTTCCTGGGATACAGCCAGTGCAGGATGAGCATTAAATGAAGCAGAGAAATAACTGGGAACACGACTCAACAGCAGAGTAAGACCAGCACAGCTATTCTTTATTTCTCCTTTAATTACGTCCTTTATTTTGAAGAGATCCACCATGGACAGATGGGCTGGGTGAGCTGAGACCATTCCCCACTCCCCCTCATCCCTGTCTGTACAAAGAGATGCTGCAGGGAAAAGCAAATATTTGACTGTTTGGGGTGCTGAGGGGAAAGAAACCAGAACGTGAGCCAGCAAGCAGCTCCTTACTCAAGCAAAGCTTTATGTGGCAGGGATTCAGCCCTCTAGAGGGGCTGGAGCAGGGGGTCCTGGAGGCAGCTGGAAGGCAGCATGGAGGGAGAACATCTGCATCCTTTTCAAGGATGTGCCTTTATCTGAGTCCCACAGCTGAGGGTGTTTCAGAGGAAAAATGGTGTTGGAGGGGAGGGGAGGAAACCTCCCTGGGAGGAAAGAGTGCAAGGAGTAGGCTTGGAATGCTGGTTAAAGGAGGAATTAAAGGAGGAAAAGGGGGTTTGGGAATGAAATATGCCATGAGGATCCATCTTCTGGCAGTTGTTTCAGTTCCAAGGAGATGCCCTTCACCTGCTGTCCCCAAGGACAGCCAGCACAGATCTCCTGCCTGCAGCCTGCCTGTGCTGGCACGGGCTGCCAGGAGCAGCAGGGCTGTCCCCTGGCCCTGGGCATCCCCTGTGGCCACAGAGGCTCCGTGCAGGTGGGGACAAGGTGGCTGAAGGTCACAGACACATGGCACAGCCCCACGGGGGACATGTGCCCAGGGCTGGTGTGCAGCCCCACCCCAAGGAATGGGCATAAAATCATAGAATCTTTGGATAATTTAGGGTGGAAAAGAGCTTTGAAATAATGGGGTCCATCAGTTCCCCCAGCACTACCAAACCCACCACCACTAACCCATGTCCCCAAATGTCACATCCACAGGGCTTCTGAACACATCCGGGGGTGGTGATTCCACTCTTTCCCTGGCAAGTCTGTTCAAATCCTTCTCACAGAATCTCTGTCATGTCAACAGCTGTCCCAAAAAGTGCTCCAGGGAGAGAGGGAGGGCTACAGGCTACTGAGAAATTAATTTTATATTTATATATATATATTTATTTATAAAATAAAATATTATAAAATAAAATATTTATTTATAAAATAAAATATTTATTTATAAAATAAAAATTTTAAATATTTTATTTTAATTTTATAAAATAAAATATTTTATAAATATTTTATAAAATAAAATGTTTTATAAATATTTTACAATAATTTTATTTTATAAATATTTTATTATATTTTATGTTTTTCAGGCTGCTGAGTAGTTTGTCTATTTGATGTTTTTCATATTATCTGAATTTTAAAGGTTTGTTTGTTGTTTGTGTTTGGGTTTTTTTTTTAAATATGAAAATCTAGGTTTAAGAGACTGCAAATATGAAAAGCCACTCTGAAGTGGAGGAATACTGGAAATAATTTATGTTGAAAAAGTGCTTTAAAATCCTTGAGTCCAACCATTCCTCTAGCACTGCCAAGCCCACCACTGACCCATGTCCCCAAGTGCCACATCCATCTTTTAAGTCCTTCCAGGTCTGGGGACATCAGCACTGCCCTGGGCAGCCTGTTCCAATGTCTGACCCCCATTTCAGTGAAGAAATTATTCCTAATATTCAAGATAAACCTCCCCTGGTTCATGTTCAGCTCCAGAGCCTGGCTCTGCCCCTCTGGTCTGCTCAAGGAAACGTCCTGAAAACAACAATAAAATGTTGGGGGAACCCCAGGCTCAGTGCCAGCCCCCACACAGGGGCACAGTGAGACACACACAGGTTTCCACACTCGTGTGCACCCTTACAGAAGAGCTTTGGAGGCTCTTCTGGGCTCTGCAGATGTCCCACAGCTCGCACAGACACCCCAAAATCCCCCTTTCCAACACCCACACCCCAAACGTGGCAGGATCCAGGTGAGGTCTGAACCACAGCCAGGAACGAGGCAAAGGGACATCATTTCCCAAAATATCCTGTACCAGCGAATTTTGGCGCTTTGCTCTGGCACATCCACTGGGCAGATGGTCACAGGACATGGCTCAGGTAGGGAGGCAGCTCCTGCACGCTCAAAATCCTCCCTTTTCCCTCTGCTTCCTGGCAAGAAAGGGGCTGATTAGCACAAAATCCATGGCAACCCGGCCAGCAGCCTCGGAGCCAGCTCCTCATTCCCTCCCCTGCTCGGGGAGCCTTTGTCTGCTGCTGGCACCTCCCTCAAACCCTCACTTTTTGCTCTCCTGGATTTTGGAGGGAGCAGATTTGCTCTTCTCAGCCCCTCTGGGCAGAGCTGGCTGGGGAACAGAAGATTCAGGTTTCCCCCTTACCTGTAAGGGACAATTTTACTCCTTTTTCTATTCCTAGGGAGTTTCTGAAGAAGCCTCAGGATTCAAGCTTGTCCTAGAGATGGGTAAATACCCTGGACTGATTCCCCTAAGGAGATCATTTCCACCTGCAAACAGCACAGGGGAAAAAAGATCAGCTTGTGACTGCAAAAATCTTTGCAACAACCACCTGGCAATTACTGATCAGGGTTTTCCCTGAGGAAAAACCCTATGGTAATAGTCAGGTGTGGTCTCCTTTGGGGTTAAAGGCACTTCTGGAGTAATGAAGCAGCATTTTTTCCCTCTGGGATTCACAGAGCATCCTGGTTGAAACCAGCCTGGAGTCCAGTGCCTGGCCTGAAATCTGGAAGTGCAGCCTGCTAAGGGTAAATCAGTAGGAAGAGGGGAGTTTTCCTTTCCAAGCAAAGCCAGGTTAGAGGGAATCCCCCCAGAACCTTTGATCCCTCTCACCAAGCCCACTCCACAAAAGAAAACCATTTTAAAAGCAGCCCTTGAGTCCACCCATGAGGATTTCCTTTCCTTCCCTGAGGGAATCAGCCCCTGCAGGGCATGGAACCCGCCAGGTACCTTTACATCCCATTTTGGCAGAAATTCCTACAA